>NW_027362761.1:181893057-182515062 GCF_046119375.1 Phyllobates terribilis | reverse complement strand
ACTTCGCTCCGTGTGTGCGCTGCTGATAGGCTGACAGATTGCACCTCCCCACTGCAAATGCAGGAAAGAGAAAAAAAAAATGGAGATCTTCATTGCTCCTGCAGAGATCCATCCCCTGCCCCTCCCCCCACCCCGCTGTACACTCAAACTGCGTATTAACATTAATTTTCATCATTACTGAGAAAAAATCCAGTTATGATTTTGGTGCACGAACAGTTATCGAACATAACCTCGAACAGCCGAATTTTTCTCAAATTGTTCGTGTTCGCCGAACGGCTCGAACACCGCCCAAAACAGCTCGAATTTGAGATTGGCGAGCAGTTCGAGTAGAACAACGCTCATCTCTAGTTCCAACGTGTGGGGACATCACACACCATTCGGTGTGACGGGAGCTGCAAACGCTGCTGTAACACAGCAAGGGCGGCGGAAGCTGTAGCAGACTTGCGAAAATGAGCTGACAGGTGGCGTACTTTGACAAGCAGATCTGGCAACTCGGGGTACGATTTAAGAAACCGCTGAACCACGAGGTTAAGCACATGAGCCAGGCATGGTACGTGTGATCTCGCCTCGCCTCAGAGCCGCCACCAGGTTACAGCCATTGTCACACACGACCATGCCTGGATGTAGGTTCAGCGGTGTCAGCCACAGATCTGCCTGCTCTTTCACAGCTGTCCACAACTCACAAGCAGTGTGAGGTTTCTCACCTAAGCTTATGAGTTTCAGCACAGCCTGTTGCCGCTTGGCGGAGGTAGTACTGCAGTGCTTCCAGCTTGAAACTGATGTGGTGATATCTGAGATGGAGGCTGAACATGAGGAGGAGGAGGATGATGCGCAGGAGCTGTACTCTGTGGGGGCAACTCTGACTGACATAGGGCCCGCAATCCTCGGTGTGGGGAGGATGTGTTCCGTCCCAAGGTCCGACTGGGTCCCGGCTTCCACTATGTTTACCCAGTGTGCCGTCAGGGAGATGTACCGTCCCTGGCCACAAGCACTTGTCCACGTGTCCGTAGTCAGGTGGACTCTCCCAGTAATTGAGTTGTTGAGGGCACGGCAGATGTTTTGGGACACGTGCTTGTGTAGTGCGGGGATGGCACACCGGGCAAAATAGTGTCGGCTGGGGACCAAGTACCAAGGGACGGCCACCGCCATAAGGTTGCAGAAGGATTCCGTCTCCACCAGCCTAAAAGGCAGCATTTCCAACGCAAGCAGTCATGAAATGTGAGAATTTAGGACTGTGGCCTGTGGGGCGTTAGCTGCGAATTTCTGCTTTCGTTCAAAGGTCTGGGATATGGACAATTGAACGCTGCGGTGGGACGTGGATGTGGACGTTGATGCCGTTTCTTGAGAAACTGCCATAACAAGTGAAGACTGAGAGGAGGGGGCATCTTTGCATGCAGTATGGACAGGGGATTGCCTTGCACACACAACAGGGGGTACTATTGCACGCACAACAGCAGAAGAAGCAGTGGTGACACCCACTGACACTGGTCGTGGACCCTGGGGTTCGCCCCACAAAGTCGGGTGCTTTGCTGCCATGTGCCTGATCATGCTGGTGGTGGTCAGGCTGGTAGTTTTGTCACCCCTGCTGATGCTGGCATGGCAGGTGGTAAAAATGGCCTTTTTGGGGTTATCAGCAGATTCTTTAAAAAAATTCCAGACTCTGGAAGACCTACAGGTTGTACTAGCAACATCCCTCGTGTTGGTGTTACGGGGAACTGCTGCCCGCCTTCTGTGTGCGGCCACCACACTGCTTATTCCTGCCTTTTGGGGTACTCTGCCTCCCTCACCCTGTGTGCTGCTGGCCTCACTCTGCATGTCCTCCTGCCACGTTGGGTCAGTTACTAGATCATCCACCACCTCCTCCTCTTCCACTTGCGCACCACGATCCTCCTCCTCACTTCCTGGCAATTGTGTCTCATCATCGTCCACCTCTTGTGACAAATTGCCAGCGTCGATTTCCTGTGGCTGTGGCTGTTCAAATATTTGGGCATTGCTACATGGGATCTCCTCTTCCACCACTTCAAGCGGAGCAGGCGAGGGGCACAAATCTGGAAATGGACCAGTGAACAGCTCTTCAGAGTGTCCAAGTGTGGGATCAGTTGCTGTCTTACGACACTCGGCATGGTGGAGGAAGGAGCAACAGGGTGAGGAGGAGTATGCGGTCGAGACTCACGGCTACTTAGAGCTGACCGTGAGGAAGACAGACCGGAGGTGGTGGTGCCCAGGTAACTGGAAGTATTATCTGCTATCCAATTAATAACCTGTTCACACTGATCAGTTCGCAATACTGGTGTTGTTCTGTGCTTCCCTAGTAATTCCGTCAAGAAGTGGGTATGAAGATGTGGCTGTTGGTTGTGGCACATTTTCACCTTGGCCATGGCCGCATCCTCTGCACGCACCATCACCAGAATGTTCACTTCCACGTCCCTTGCCATGTACCTTGCCCTTTGTAAAGGAAGTAAAATAGCTTACACTCGCACTATCAATGGATAAAAAGTAGATTAGAACCGTGGAAGAGGAAAACCACAGTTCAATTTCTCTGGCCTACACCCGACTCTTTTAAACAATCTGAACAATCAGGGAGAAACTATTACTGTTTTTCTTTACGGAAAAAATACCAAAAGCTGAATAATAGAGATTTTTTACCTTGGAATGGCAAAACCACAGTTATTGTTTACTGGGGTATACTAGAAAATTTTAATAGATATATTTGCGGCTGAACAGTGAGCGACACACTCAAACTGTTTATTTTTAGGTAAAAATGGCCCAAAAGTGGATAATACAGAGGTTTGAACCGTGGAACTGCAAAACCACACTTGTATTTCTCGGGCCTACACCAGACTATTTTCAACAGATATATTTGTGTCTGAACAATCAGGAGACACTACTGTTTTTCTTTACGGCAAAAAATGCCAAAAGAAGGATAATACAGAAATTTGACCCGTGGAACTGCAAAACCACAGTTCTAGTAATCTTGCCTATACCAGACTATTTTCAACAGATATATTTGTGTCTGGACAATTAGGAGACACTATTATTATTTTTTTACGCCAAAAAGTGCCAAAAGCAGGATAATAGAGATTTTTTACCGTGGAACAGCAAAACCACAGCTATAATTTACTGGTGTATACCAGACTTTTTAAATATATATATTTGCGGCTGAACAGTGAGCGACATACTCAAACTGCTTTTTTTAGATACGAAATGGCCCAAATGTGGATTATACAGAGGTTTGAACCGTGGAACTGCAAAACCACACTTCTATTTCTCTAGCCTACACCAGACTATTTTCAACAGATATATTTGTGTCTGAAAAATCAGAGACACACTTTTTTTTTTTTTGGAGGGGCGGGGGACACCAAAAGGTTAATAAGACGGATATTTGTACAGTGTGAAGGAGGAAAAAAAAAAGAGGATTTAGATGAAAAAAAAAGGATTTTTCCTGGCCCCCGAGACCTGGAGCTAAGTCCAGCAATTTCAGCAACAGGAGCACACAGGACTGTAAGGCAGTGTTTGCTGGTATAACCACTGCATCTCCTATACAGCCTGCCTGCCTGCCTGATATCTGGGATGGATATTAGTCCTCAGAAGGACTGTTTGTTTGATCTGGCATTCTTTACAGACCCTACACTAACTATTTCGCAGGATATATCTCTCCCTAAATCAGCAGCGCTGTCCATACACTGTCTGATCCAGAGCGACTGTGTCCAAGATGGCGGCGCCCGGTTTTAAATACTCGAGGTGACGCTGTGCGGCCAGTCAATCACTGTAATGCCCACAAACAACATGGCTGCGGCATTACAGTGACTGGCTGGCAATCCCTGCGTGTTCATTGGCTCTGTAAAGAGCGCCAAACATGCAGGGCGGAGACCCGAGCTCCCGCCCGAGTAACCCGGAAATGCTCGGTGCTCGCCGAACATCCTGAGTAGCGTGATGCTCGGACGAGTACCGAGCAGTGTCGAGCATGCTCGCTCAACACTACTTATTACCCAAATGTAACTATATCAAGAAAAAAATCAAGTTTCAATATTGTACTGTCTTTATGTAATGAGCAAGGAGCATGAAGTACAGATGCCCTGAAAAGGGTCAGTGCCCACGATATACAATGGTGGCCAAATGTATTGGCACCCCTGCAATTCTGTCAGATAATACTCAGTTTCTTCCTGAAAATGATTGCAATCACAAATTCTTTGGTATTATTATCTTCATTTAATTTGCTTGCAAGGAAAAAACACAAAAGAGAATGAAGCAAAAACCAAATCATTGATCATTTCACACAAAACTCCAAAAATGGGCCAGACAAAAGTATTGGCACCCTCAGCCTAATACTTGGTTGCACAAACTTTAGCCAAAATAACTGCGAACAACCGCTTCTGGTAACCCTGAATGAGTTTCTTACAATGCTCTGCTGGAATTGTAGACCATTCTTCTTTGGCAAACTGCTCCAGGTCCCTGATATTTGAAGGGTGCCTTCTCCAAACTGCCATTTTGAGATCTCTACACAGGTGTTCTGTGGGATTCAGGTCTGGACTCATTGCTGGCCACCTTAGAAGTCTCAAGTGCTTTCTCTCAAACCATTTCATAGTGCTTTTGGAAGTGTGTTTTGGGTCATTGTCCTGCTGGAAGACCCATGACCTCTGAGGGAGACCCAGCTTTCTCACACTGGGCCCTACATTATGCTGCAAAATTTGTTGGTAGTCTTCAGACTTCATAATGCCATGCACACGGTCAAGCAGTCCAGTGCCAGAGGCAGCAAAGCAACCCCAAAACATCAGGGAACCTCCGCCATGTTTGACTGTAGGGACTGTGTTCTTTTCTTTGAATGCCTCTTTTTTTTTCCTGTACACTCTATGTTGATGATTTTTCCCAAAAAGCTCTACTTTTGTCTCATCTGACCAGAGAACATTCTCCCAAAACGTTTTAGGCTTTCTCAGGTAAGTTTTGGCAAACTCCAGCCTGGCTTTTTTATGTCTCGGGGTAAGAAGTGGGGTTTTCCTGGGTATCCTATCATACAGTCCCTTTTCATTCAGACACCGACGGATAGTACGGGTTTACACTGTTGTACCCTCGGACTGCAGGGCAGCTTGAACTTGTTTGGATGTTAGTCGAGGTTCTTTATCCACCATCCGCACAATCTTGCGTTGAAATCTCTCGTCAATTTTTCTTTTCCATCCACATCTAGGGAGGTTAGCCACAGTGCCATGGGCTTTAAACTTCTTGATGACACTGCGCACGGAAGACACAGGAACATTCAGGTCTTTGGAGATGGACTTGTAGCCTTGAGATTGCTCATGCTTCCTCACAATTTGGTTTCTCAAGTCCTCAGACAGTTCTTTGGTCTTCTTTCTTTTCTCCATGCTCAATGTGGTACACACAAGGACACAGAACAGAGGTTGAGTCAACTTTAATCCATGTTAACTGACTGCAAGTGTGATTAAGTTATTGCCAACACCAGTTAGGTGCCACAGGTAAGTTACAGGTGCTGTTAATTACTCGAATTAGAGAAGCATCACATGATTTTTCAAAGGGTGCCAATACTTTTGTCCACCCCCTTTTTTAGGTTTGGTGTGGAATTATATCCAATTTGGCTTTAGGGCAATTCTTTTTGTGTTTTTTCATTGAAGACAAATTAAATGAAGACAATAATACCAAAGAATTTGTGATTGCAATCATTTTCAGGAAGAAACTGAGTATTATCTGACAGAATTGCAGGGGTGCCAATACTTTTGGCCACCACTGTACACTTATAGTCTAGATATTCCTGTCTAGTCTTCATAGTAAGCTGCGTAGAGAGATACTAGAGACCTAGCCGCTATATCCCCAGCAGATGTCATGGTATTGACTACTCACGGCCAGAGGAGAGAGAAAGTGAACCAGTGATCCTGGTGCTGCAACCCGACGACACCATTTCGCCACGCTTCTTCCAGGGGGCGTTAACCACTAAAGCTTAACCGGCTCCATAAATAGTACCCCTGCCCAATCAAATTGCAATAGTGTGTGTGTGTGACGCTCATTAGGCGTTTTGGGCGCATGAACACCATCCAGCATCTCGTAACTGAAAGAAGGGACTTCCGGTTAAGGCGCTTGGAAAGCAAGCATGGAACGCTTCGCCCTCCTGTGTGCGCCCAACTGGAAGTCCACGAGCGCCGCCGGTTGCGCATGAGCACCCACCGAGGGTGGTACAGAAGGATAGAGAATGAGCAGTGTACCCAGTAACGGAGTACAAAAAGGGCTGGGCTAATAAGGTAAGTATACTGGAGGGTCATTGTCCTATTCCCAATGAAAAGGAAAGTAGTTTTTAAAGAAAAATACATCCATTGGGTCTCAAAAGTGCAAATCGCTCAACGAAAGCATCTTTGTCACATAAATAGGAAATAATTAGGAACTAACTGAGACCCAAGGGAGAAGGAAAGCAAAACAAAGTATAAATAAAATAATTTAAATAATATTAATAAATAATTTTAGGGCCCTAATACTAGTAAGTATCAAATAATAAGGGAAAAGGAAAACTAGGGGGAAAAAGAAACCAGAAAAGGGAAGGGAAATGACCCCCATATCCCTATTCATGCCCAATATCCCGCCCATTCAATACATTATTGTACAACACAAACAAAAAGCAAACACACACGGATAGGGGAATTGGATTATAGATCTCTATGAACAGGGGACTTGGGAAGACAAAATAAGGCTGTTTACCCACAAGAAGGCATAATTGGGTATTCATGTGATGTTGAAACAGGATACTTATTTGGACAGTCAGAAGGTCCATTCAGCTAAGTCCAGGTGGTTCAGTTTTCTATTTATCCAAGGCCTCCTTTTAAAGTATGGGTACATATAAAGCATGGAGGGGGTCCACTGGAGATTAAATTCCCCAGAGGCTAAGCCGACCATCCTTCCTGACTCCACCTTGTTGGCCCAAGGGTAAAGAAACGTCTCCCCATCCAGTCTCCAACTGCCACCGAATAGATCCGAATCCCCCAGCCACAAATAACTTGTGATAGCACCATCAACTAAGGAGCAAGGTTAAAAACAAAATAAATATACACATAAAAATAGCGGAGTTAAAAACATACATACAACCCAAGAGGTTGATAAAATATAAGTATATTATTATTACAGAAAAGAGGCAAATCCTAAGTTTTCATTTAAACCCTGTGGAGATACGGTACCCAGTCTACAGTATATATCCACCTGCTCTCTGTTTGGGCTAGAATCCTCCCCAAATCACCTACGCTGGGACCCAGTGTAACCTGGTCAATGGCTTTGACTGTTAATCCCTCCGTTTTACAGTCATGATGTTCCTTAAAGTGTCTAGGTAAGGTTTTCAACATTTTGACATCATTCGCTTTTGCTGCCTTCTCTATGTCCCTAACATGTTCTCTGACACGTACCTTGAGTTCTCTCGTTGTTAGACATATGTAGATCTTTCTATAGAGGCACTCCGCATGGTAGATTACACCTTTTGACATACAAGTTAAGTGTTTTCTTATTTGAAATGTCCTAGACCCATCATGGTTGACAAAGGTCTTACATTTCTTCAGATTTTTACACGCTTTGCAGAAACTGCAAGGAAAAAAGCCTGCAAATGTATTTGCATCTACTTTCTTTGAAAAGGTGCCCGGATCATAATGGCTATGTATCAGAGCATCCTTGAGATTTTTCGATCTTCTGGCCACAATGGAGGGTGTCTGTGGGAGAATTTTCTTCAACACTGGATCCATCAACAATATTTTCCAGTGTTTATGAACTGTATCTAAGACTTCCTTCCATTGTTTGTTGTAGGTGGTAATGAGTCTCCTTTGTTGACTGGGTGCCTGCTTTCCCTTTGAGTCTTCCAAAATAATAGTTCCTTTCTTGGGGTATGGTAAGCTTTATGGAATCCCTTCCGTATGCAACGTCTACTGTATCCACGTTCCTCAAATCTGCGTGCCAAGTCCTCCTCTTGATTTACGAAGGCCTCGTCACTTGAGCAGATCTTCTTGGTCCGTAAAAACTGACCAATCAGTATTCCTCTAATCGTAGACAGAATATGGGATGACGAAGCATGTAGAAGTGAATTGGTGGAGGTGGCTTTCCGAAATACATCCGTGACGATCTGTCCATTCGGGAGGGCTTCAATGCGGAGATCCAAGAAGTCCAATTGTCTTCCATGGTTATAGGTTAATTTAATATTCAAATTATTATTATAAAGATTAGTCATAAGATCTTTTAATTCCGCCATTGGGCCCTCCCAGATGAACCAAACGTCGTCAATGTAGCGCATCCAGCCAAGTACGTTCTCCATTCCCACTACAGGTTCCACTTGGAATATTTGGCGTTCCCAGGCTCCTAGAGATAGATTTACATATGATGGGGCACATGCCGCCCCCATTTCTGTCCCTTGTAATTGCAACTACACCATGTTTTTGAACATAAAGACATTGTGTTCCAATTAGAGTTGAGCCAACCCCGTAGTGTTCGGGTTCGGTTCGTCGAACACCGGTGTGTTCGCCGAACTGTTCGTCGAACTGTTCGTCGAACACCATAGAACACCGTTAAAACCAATGGCAGGCAAACAAAAATACATAGAAACACATAGAAAACACCTTCAAAGGTGTCCAAAAGCTGACAAACTGCTCAGAAGACACAACTAACACATGGAAAAGTGACAAGTACATATAGTCATGCGAAAAGAAAAGAGGCGGAGGAGTAAAAGGAGGGGGAGGCACAGATTTAGGCATGTCATGCCCTTCTAAAATCAAGAAAGGCTGGAGTAAAAATCTAAAATCAGCCTACCAACACCCAGACATCGTGACAAGAAAATTAAAAAAAGAAATATCTTTAGGTAGAATGGCGGTTCCATTCAGAACACTTTCCTTACAAGACATAGTGGTATCCCCGTTGTGAGTTGTGCCAAAAACGGAACCCAATACATTCGGACTAATCCACCATTTGTCATATCCAAGGGTCAGGTCAGTAAACGACAACATCGACGCGGAACCAAGTACAGTAGTATATACTGTACATCCTTTGACAAAACAATCAGGCGGATCAAGAAGTTGGGAAGGGTCACCCTAATGGCCAAAACAGACATTGATGCGGAGTTCCGGTTACTTACTACCTGTGCCTCCGAATAGTGTCCACCTATTGGGCTGCTTCTGGGAAGGAGCATACTATATAGATCGCTGTTTGCCCATGGGGTGGTCCAGATCCTGCTCACTATTTGAGGCGTTTAGTTGCTTCCTCGAATGGGTTGTAATGGACGTTTCTAAGGGGGCATATATTATCCATTACCTCGACAACTTTTTATGCCTGGGCCCAAAAGATTCGCCACAGTGTGAATACACGCAGTAGTCCACCTGTGAGAAGGAGAGAGCTGGAGGGAGAGCGGACACCACAGAGCCAAGGGGTTAGATGGAGAATGGAAGAAGGAAAGAGGGCGAGGGAGGTAAGGGAGTACAGTGGAAGTCCGACCTGAGCTCCACCACGTTCCTGCTGGGCGGGGAACAGCCCTGGGAAGAAAAGCCACTTGCGCATCCATTTGAGGTTACGGGCGCGAGCGGGCAGAGCGACTACGGTGGAGTGCGAAGTTGACACGGCCAGTCCGTTCCTGCCTGTGCAACCTCCGTGTCGCCGTATTTGTGCCAGAGCCACGGTGGACCCTGACGGCCAGCCCCCCTCTCCCAATACTGGTGCCTGTCCGCTGGTGTGTCGAGCCCCCCTGCGGTGGAGGCAGGTCTAAGCTCTGTAATTTAAATTGGCTTTGTAATTTGAATGAGTAAACTTTAAATCCTTTTACAAGGATCTATTGGAGGGCAAGTCTCATGCCAGCAGCCGCGGCACTTCCTGGGTGTGTTAGAGTGTGGACTGCAGCTGAGGAGAGAGGTGGTGGACTGAGGAGCTCCCGGGCCGTAAGGCTTTTCCCAGCTGGAAGGACCCCCCCTTTGGACCCAGAGGAGGGAGGGTGGTTTTTGGACTACAGTGGGGCTTGTCCCCCGTCTCCCACCCCTCGGTTGATACGGGGGGTGGGAGTCCCATTTGGACTGTTTGGACTGTGGGAGCTTTTATTTTTATTATTATTTTTATAAGCCTCCCCCAAGATGAGGGGCACCAAGGAGGCCAAGAAGAAAAAGGAGGCCAAAGTTGCCAAGGAGGCCAAGGCGGCGCAGCCGGGGAGAGGCGGCAGGGCGCCGGCCGCAGCTGGGCCTGGCGCAGAGGAGATCTCTCCTCCCGGAGGGGAACCTGGTGCTTGCTGGGGTGCAGCGGCAGTCCCCAAGGACTGGGGTGTCCAGGCCGCGGGGGAGCCCATAACCACCTATGGCTCCCGCCTGAATTTGTACCTCAGCGAGCACAAAGAGGTATGTAAGACCCTGAAGCGACTCCAGGAGGAGCTGCGGTGCGCCCAGCAGGCTGTAAATTGTGCGTCAAAGAACCGGAGGCCAGCCCTGTCGTCTCATGTGGAGGAGCTGAAAAGTTCCATTACAATAGTGGAGGAGAGGAAGATGGAGATCTTGGCAAATGCAGGACCTTTCAGAGAGAAGTTGGTGAACGATGAAAGGTTCTGGGGGGCGCCAGTGGGGTCTGGCCGCCCGACCCAGGCAGAGGAGGATGAGGCTGAGGAGCCTGCCATCAAGGAGCCTGCCATCAAGGAGTCTGCTATGGAGGAGGAGGAGGAGAAGCCGGACAACCTGCCTGGGGACCTGGTAAGTGATCACCAGGTCACACATAGTGGGCAATTAGATCCTTACCAAGTCGCGCTCCCATCGGACGCCAGCAGTGTGGAGGATGATGATGGGAGTAGTGACAATGGTAGCGAGGGGGGTTGCCTCATGCGCCAGATCCGGCAGCTCGAGTCCCCGGGAGTGGATTTCTCCCAGTTTACATTTGGGGATGAGGGCTGCCTGGATGAGGCAACTGGGAAGGGGAGGAAGGGAAAAGGGAAGAATAAGATCAGAGCGGAGGAAAAACTTGTGTATGTCCCCCTTCCTGGGACCCCCCGTTCCCACTATGTGCCCGCTTCCCACCCCGGCCTGGGTTCTGGTGTGGCATGGATGGGGGAAAGGGACCTAACATGAGGATGGTGCCGGAGGTCTGGCTGATCCGCGACCCCACCTTGGTGGGGGAGGTTGTGCTGCCGGGGTCCCTGGCAAGTGTGTCATCTACTGGGTCTGCGGGGGCCCCGGGGCCGGCTAGTAAGAGCAAGGGGTCGGCCGTGATAGCCGCCGCCATCCTACCCACGCCCGCACCCTCGGCGGAGGGGGCCGGTCTGCCGGGGCCCCCTGCGAGCCCGCTTCCACCTGGGGCTGCGGGGGCCTCGGCCCCGGTAACATCGAAGGGCGGGAGGTGTGCCGTGGCTGAGGTACAGCCGGCCGTGTCCCGGACCGCACCGCCGGCGGTGGGGGCGGTGTCGCCGGGGTCCCCTGTGTGCCTGCCACCATCTGGGGCCATAGGGGCCTCGGCGCCGGCAGTGAGTAAGGGCGGGCGTTTGAGGGTTAAAACTGCGGCTACACAGCCGGCCGTGTCCCTGACTGCCACTTTGGCAGGGGGCACGGCGCTGCCAGGGTCTGCAGAAGTCCCGGTGCCAGTTTTTAGAAAAGACAAAACCAAAAAAGCAATAATAACAGCAATAACTACAATAACAACTGAAGCCCCGCCCCCAGCCGTGGGGGGGGGCCGCCGTCAGGGGCCCCCGCTAGCATTGTCTCACCTGGGTCAGTGGGGTCTCCGGCGGTGGCTGGTCCCCCCGGGAGAAACGTTCAGCAGACAGAAGTGGAGGAGCGACGCTCTGCAGCAGCTCCCACTGTTGCTGCACGCCCTGCTCAGAAAGGAGGCATGTCCAGCTTAGACAGCAGCAGTGGTGGCTGTGGAAGGAGAGAGGAGACAACACCCATAACACCCATACCTAAGCCCAGGCTCCATAGGACAACAGCAGCTGCTCCAAATCAGCACACTGTGAATAATGTGAGTAATGTGTGTAATAGGAATAACAACGGAAGGGAAAATGAGAGTGGGTCTGGAGTGAAAGTGGTAGGGAAAAGGCAGGATGTGAATGGGGGGAGGGGGAAAACGCTGGGAGGGGAAAAAACGCAGGGTTATGGTGTGAATGGTGCCAATGGCGAAAATGGGGAATGTGTGGAAATGGATGAATGGCCGGTTTTGGGAGGGGGCAGTGTGAGTGGTGAGGCTGGTGAGGCGAGTGGGGTGAATGGTGATGTGGGGGCCGGTCCACCGTCCAATCGCGCGAGTGGTGCCGGCGCTAGTGGTGGCGCCGGAATGAATTTTTCGGGGGCTGTGGCGGGGTCTTCCTCACCCTCAGGCTCAGGCTCGGGTGATGGAGATTTCCACCGCCATCTCGTGCAGGCCCTGAGGCGTGGGGATCGGACGATCTCAGTAGAGGGGAGGGATGTGGACCTGTCCTTTTGGTTGGACAAATTTGGACAGGCCGCCTTCCAAGAAAAAAGGGGGGGAGAGACTGTATGGTCTCTCCCTACAGCCGGGCGGGGGGTGTCCAGGAGGAATGTGGTCCATCTCCGGTGGAGGGGTAATGATGCGTGCCCACCAAGATCAAGGGTGGTGAAACTCCTCCTGGAGATGGGATTCAGGGCGAATGACATCTTTGCCCTGATACATCCTTTTGGCGCCCCCATCTTCGATGTTAGCTTTGTTCGGCCAGAGGGCATGGAGCTTTTTTGGTCGAGCTACGAGCTGGCAAAGGAGACGCCCGGCTGGCGGGATCTCGTCGCGGAGGCGATATCCCGCCAGAATGGGCCCAAGAAGGTGACCGTGCTGACATGCAATGAGTCACTTTCAGGAGTCGATATTATGACCTGGCTCAGTAGGTATGGAGAAGTGATGGAGGTACCAAAAAAGATAATGGATGAGGGCATTTGGTCAGGGGGCTGGACCTTCACGATGAGGTTGAAGAGGTCCGGCGGTACTGTCACCCACATCCCTTCCTCGGCTTTCCTTGGGAGGGACAGGATCCTGGTTTTCTACCAGGGGCAGCCGAAAGTGTGCCACAGGTGCGGTGATCCCACGCACTTTAGTGCAGCATGCAGGGTGCAGAAATGCACCTTGTGTGGTGGGATAGGCCATCTCGCCGCCTCCTGTGGTACGGTTCGGTGTCACCTGTGTGATGCCGTCGGGCATCCGTTCAGTCGCTGCCCTCGTTCCTTCGCCAACGCCGTCTTTGGTCAGGCGGAGGGTGGCCGTGTCGGGGTGGATCCTGGCAGTGCGCCCTCTGCTGAGCCTGAGGCTGGTGGAAGCGGGGTGGCTGAGGGGCCAGTGAAGAACAAGAGGGTCCGGGGCCCCTCTTATTATCGGAGGCAGGAGAGGCGCCTGCTTGGGGAAGGGCAGGGGGATCCCCAGGCAACTGGGGTGATGACTGCCCCCCCTCTGGGGGTCTCGACCAGTGCCACTGAGGCCCTGGGGGAGGAGGCGCTGAGTGAGGAGACCAGGAGGATGGAGAAGGAGGAGGCGGCTGCGCTCTCAGATTCCTCCCAATATGAAAGTGTTGAGGAGGATGAGGGCGCGCAGCATACAGCAGAAGGTGACAGTGAAACCAAAAAAAAGAGGCGAAGGAGGAAGGGGCTTAAAAAATCTGCCCCCCCCCTTGACCAGCAAGGTGCCGGCGGAGGGCTCCACAATCTCCCCTCTGATCTCTGTCTCCAACCGGTTTGGAGTCCTCGAGGACCCTGATGTGGCGGGGGTCGAGGGCAAAGAGCCGGGGGAGCCACCTGAAGGGCCTGTGGGGGACGGCGAGGTCCTTCCCTCAGGGGGTATGCCATCTTCCTCTGGGGGAGGGACTGTCCCTGAACCTGGGGGTGAGGAAAAAAGGGGAGGAGGGGGTGCTATGGATATGACAGTGTCCCTCAAATGCCGTGAGCGTGACAGCAAGGGGTTTTTGTCGGACGATGAGGGGGGTGGAGGGAAGAAGAAAGCCATCTAATTCGATCACCCAATGGCTGCACCCACCCCGTTGACGCTGGCATCCATTAATGTCGCCAGCATAAAATCAGATGCGGATAGATTTATGGCCTTTGATTTTCTCACCCGGTTTGAGGCTGAAATTTTATTTTTGCAGGAGACGAGACTAACGGACATGGGGGCCATTCACAAGGCAAGAAGTGAGTGGAGGTGTGGGCCCTCATACTGGTCTCTTGCGGCCGAGCCATATAGCGGGGTGGCGGTCCTTTTTAAGACCGCAGCGGTAGAATGCCGGAGGGTTATCGAAGTAGAAATGGGGAGGTGCTTGGTTTTAGACGTCTTCATGGGGGGACAGGAGCTTCGGCTCATAAACATCTATGGTCCCCAATCAAAGTGGGACCCCAAATGTCTCCTCCTGAAGATCAAGCCCTATCTTTTTACGAGTCGGCAGGTGGTCTTTGGAGGGGACTTCAACACCGTCACAAGATTACGTGACCGGGGAGGCTCCAATGGCCGGTTGGCTTACGATAGCGTGACTCTGAACAGTATAGCTAGTGATGCTCGCCTGGTGGATGTCCACATCCGGCACACCCCAGGTCACAGTGGTTTCACCTATTATAGGGGTAGTTGTAGGTCTAGAATAGACAGGTTTTTTTTAAAGGAGGAGGCAGTCTCTTCAGCAGTGTCCGCTGTTGAGGTGGAATTCTCCGATCACTGTCTAATTTTCTTTTCCTTGAATGTTTCAGAAACCCCCCGGATGGGGAGAGGACTATGGAAGCTGAATTCATCACTGATGGAAGAAGTGGAGGTGAGACAATCCTTTGAGGATTTTCTTCAGAGCCAGGTACCGCTGTTGGATCTGTGTAGCACTAAGTCTGAGTGGTGGGAGATGTTCAAAGATCGGGTTGCGAGTTTCTTCCGCCAGCTCTCTAGCCTCAGGAGCCTGAGCAGGTACCGCCTGTACCAGAGCCTGAGGAGGAAACTTGAGCAGCTCGTCTCGACTGGAGGTGACCATGAGGAGATCTCCAGAGTGAAGTCTTTGCTCAAGAGGAGTCAGTATGATAGACACACATCTTTGGTTTTTGAGAGGGATTTCGGGAAGTACCGCTCACCTGACCCCTACAGAAACTGTAAGATGTCAGTGAATCGTAAAGTAGTGACCGGCCTGATCGATGGTACAGGTTCCCTGAACAGATCCAAATCAGGGATCCTGGAAGTCGTCAGGTCGTTCTACTCACGCCTCTTGGGAAAGAGGGAACTAGATCGAGACGTGACGTCGAATACCTGGCCGAAGCCGTTCCTGAGCCAGGGGATGACCCCTCTCTCGGCGTTTTGACTGAGGCAATCAGGGAAGAGGAAGTGAGACTGGCCATTGATGGGCTTCGGCTCAAGAAATCGCCAGGTCCAGACGGCTTAACGTCTGAATTTTATAAGACCTTTAGGGACTCTTTGGTCCCCCTCTTGACGGAGGTGTTCAACGAGTGCCTTTCCTCGGGTGCTCTTCCCCGTTCAATGAGGAGGTCTGCCCTGATTATCCTGTCAAAGGGTAGGGACTCGTCCCGTATTGAGAATTGGCGTCCCATAGCGCTTCTCAATACGGACCGGAAGGTTCTGGCAAAGGTGCTTTTTAATCGGTTGGTGAAGTTTGCACCCCGGCTCCTCTCGGGGTCCCAGCATTGCTCTGTTCCAGGCCGCAGCACATTTAGTGCTGTACTCGGTGTCCGTGAGGCAGTGGAGCAGGGTAGGGCTGGCCTCTGGAAGGGGTTTCTGCTGTCCCTAGATCAGGCAAAGGCTTTTGATCGGGTGAGCCACGACTACCTCTGGTCTGTCCTTTTGAGGTACGGTCTGCCCGGGGAGTTCGTAAATTGGTTAAAGGCATTGTATGCAGGGGCTGAGACTTTCCTGCTGGTGAATGGTTGGTCTGGCCGCCCTTTTGAGGTGGAATCTGGGGTTCGCCAGGGCTGTCCGTTGAGCCCGCTGTTATACGTGTTCGCCCTCGACCCCTTTTTAAGGAGGATCGAGGATGGACCGTTGGCGGGAGTTCGGATGGACCGGGCGGCCCCGGAGGCCACCTTGAGGGCAGTGGCATACGCCGATGATGTCTCCTTGTTTGTATCCTCGAAAGAGGAGGCAGACTGCGTGATGTCTGAGGTTGACCGCTACTCTGAGGCATCTGGGTCTAAGATCAACCAGGAGAAGTGTGAGAGTCTCTGGCTGGGAGGGGGAGACCCTAGTTTCGGTCTCCCGGACACCATCCCAGAACCCCAAGCCACAGCAAAGATCTTAGGCATCAATTTCGGCCCGGGTGATTACCCCCAGCTAAATTGGGAAGGCAGGCTAAAGATCGCCGCTCAAAAGGTGGACCAGTGGAAGGGTTGGACTTTGACCCTAAGGGAGCGGGTGAACCTGATCAAGGGTTACCTTCTGCCTTTGCTGAACTATTTGGGCAGCGTTTGCATTTTGCCAGAGCCTCTTTGGACACGGGTCTATGGCCTGTTTTTCCAGATGTTATGGGGAAACAGGCTCAACCTAGTCAAGAGGGAGGTCACGTACCGTACGAGGAGACTAGGTGGGTTGGGTATGGTCAACCCGGTGGTATTCTTAGTGAATGCCTTCCTTAAAACCAACATAGGGAACCTCTGGCCAGAGAGGGCTCCTCCTTTTCTCCTGCAGGGGATGACTTCGACCCTTCTTCCAGGAATGGGAGTCAGGAGGGCGAGTGAGGGACCTACGTACACCGCACGGGCATCTCTCGGCTTATGCTACCCTGGTTTTGAAGGTGATCCGCCAGTGGGGTCTGGGAATGTGGGAGATCAGAACTATGCCGAGGAAATTCCTTAACAGAAAGGTTCTGTTGACCCGTTTCCAGAAGCCTCTGGTCCTCAAGGATTGCCCAGGTCGGGATCTGGAGGGGGGGCTGAGGTTGCTAAATTCTACTCGGATCCCCTTGAAGTTTTGGGACTTGGCCTGGCGCTGCTTTCACGGGAGGCTGTATGTAAGGGGCAATTTGAAGTACAGGAATTCCGATGACCGGGGTTGCCCCCGTGAGGAATGCTGCGACGTGCTGGAAAGCATGGAGCACTTCCTCCTTCAGTGCCCCTTTAATACAGGGGTCTACAACAGGGTGGGTGCTTCCATTGGCTGGCCTAGGCTGGCTCGCCTCTCCTATCCGGAGTGGGCGTACGGAGCATTCGGGTCCCCTGGTGGCCGAGATCGGTGCACGTTATTTCTAGTTAGTCTAGTGGTCAGGTTCTACACTTGGAATGCACGCTGTCTAGTGTCCACTCAGCAGAAAACCCTCCCCATGGATGAGGTGGTTAGGAACATTCTTGGTGACCTTGGTAAAATGTGCTCGCTGGAATTTGACAGGTTGGGCACTGAGAAGGCCTCCCGCCTCTGGAGGGGTCTCTCATTTGAAGTGCCTTGAGGGACAGATTAATTTTAGTTTTATAGCAGTAGGGGCAGGTATCTAGGCAGTAGGGAGAGATACGCATAGGGACAGTTAGGGACAGAGGAGGGAAAGCTAGTTAGGCACGTGGTGAGGTAGATAGGGCGATAGGGGTAGGGAGGGATAGATAGAGATAGGGTTTTAATTAGGGACAGCTTTGAGATAGTGAGGGTAAGATAGGTTTATTTATTTATTTATTTTTTGTCAGGGAAAAAGCCTGCTTTTCCGGCTCCCGGTGGTGGGCTGTTAACTTTCACTGGTAGCTTTTTGTTTTCAAGGATACTGAGGTGTATGGGGCTCGCAAGCACCGAGCCATGGCTTAAATAGAGTGGTAGGTATGGTGTTGTTATGCTATTATGTGGTTATGCTATTATGTGGTTATGCTATTATGTGGTTATGCTATTATGTTTTTATGCTATTATGTTGTTATGCTGCTATGTTATTATGTTGATAAGGTGTTAGAAGGTTGTAGGATTTATAGTATATAAGGAATATGTAAATAGCAGAGAAAAAGAGAAAAAGGGAAAAAAATATGATAACAATAGATATGTGGTGGAGGGTAGGTTGGTTTTTGAGTGGGGGAAAAAAAAAAAATATATATATATATATATATATATAGTGTGTGTATATTTAAATAAGGCTCAGTTGTAGTTTTTGGCAGAGTGCCATCGTATTTATGTTAGGGCGGTGGACCGGGTTTTGTTCTTGATTGTATGTATAATGGAATGAAAGGAATTGTAATGCGGCCCCTTTTTTTCCCTCTCTCCTATGTAATAACATCCGAGCCTGGTAGCTCCGAGGAGTAAGGGGAAGGATTCATGGACCAAGGAGATGAGCACAGAGCCAAGAGTAAAGAACAAAGAGCACGAGCAGGAGCAAGTATGTGGATGGACTTATCCCGTATGGACTCTATGGACTCTCTGGGTTTCTTTGGACTCTTTTAAGCTTTTATGGACTCGCATAGACTCATGTTTTCTCCTGGACCTGGACCCCTAATACGCATCGCTTATTCTGCATGGGAAAGTGAAATGAACTACTCCTGGTAGGATCCCTTATCATTTTGGTTATGTTCCCCGCAAGATTCGCGGGGGGGGGGTTTCTTTTTGTGTTGTTTGATGTATATGTTTTGGTAATTTATTAGGATGAATGGTTGGACTTTATGGGAATTGTTATGTATTGTTATGTATTGGTGTGGATTTTTTTTTACTTTAATAAAAAAAGAGTTCCAGCTCCAGTAGCGTCCACTAAAGCTGCTGCAGTTAAAAAGCTTTCATAAGGATCGAGCTTGGCGGTCCACCGCAAGGCGTGCTAGCGCCAATCCCAGCCCCTTTGCCTTGGGGTGCCTCCCCGATGCTCTTCACTGAGTGTCCCGGGGGCCCGAAGCATTTCCTTTGAAAAAATTAAGTGTCCAAACCACAGGTGGTGTAGCTTCCTTAACAGCTGGGATACTCCGCTGACTAGCAGACACTGCTACTAGGCCCAAAGCATTGCCTGGGCTAGATGCAGTTAAAAATCTGTAATTAGATCTACAGGCGGTGGCTACTCCACTGACTAACAGACAATGAAGCTTTGGATCAAACCTCTGGTTCCCAGGCTATAGTATGAGAAAACAACTCTTCAGACTCAACCATCTGTGTTACCCCAAGCCATAGTGTATGTAGTTTCAGGAAACTGGGTTTCCAGAGCTGACCACAACTCCTCAGCTGTGTGACTCACATTTCCCAGACATTTCAAAGTAAACACTGCCTGATGACGTTGAGCCCTGCTGCCAGCATAGTAAGGAGGTGTGCAGGATTCCTTCTGCGCAGTTAGAAAGCGGGTGGCATTACCAGACAGTCTTTGGGTGCAGGTGGAGGACTGAGAGGGGGTTGAGGAGGCAGAAGCAGTGGAGGAACTTCTAGATAAAGAGGATTGACGCACAAGTCGTGGGGACGGCAAGACTTGGACAGCAGCCCCTTGTCCTGCTGTCACTATAGTTACCCAGTGCCCTGTCAGCGACATGTAACGCCCCTATCCATGCCTACTCGTCCAAGGGTCTGTGGTGAAATGCATCCTGTCACACACAGAGTTTCTCAAAGAAGCGATGATGTTGTGTGCGACATGCTGGTGGAGCGCAGGCACACCTTTCTTTGGAAGTGGTGCCGACTGGGCATCTTGTACTGGGGCACTGCGACGGACATAAGGTCTCGAAAATCCTCTGTGTCCACCAGGTGGAAAGGCAGCATTTCTGTAGACAACAGCTTGCAGATGGTGAAATTCAACCTCTTAGCTTTGTCATGGCTAGGAGGAAATGGTCTTTTACTTGTCCACATCTGAGGGACCGAGGGCTGGCTATTGTGCTTAGACGGGGTTGATAAGGGTGTCCCCGGCAAACTGCCGGTCTGTGAGGAAGATGCAGGCTGTAAAGTTAGGTTGCCTTCATCCAAAGGCGGTGCTCTCCATATGGGAGAGTGCTCAACACCAGCTGGTGTTTCCACTTCCAAATGAAATGATGACCTGCCAATCACACTGGCTGTTGTGGGTAAAGAGGTGGCAGGTCTGCGTCCAAAAACATGTGTGACTGCTGTCCCCCCAGTCACAGAGGATGAAGAGGCCGTGGATGCACAAGATGGGGCAGACTGTGGTTGGCCCGGCCCGCTAGGCTGCGTTGTAGCACAGTGAGCTTCCCACTGCAACTTATGCTTCATATCCATGTCACGGTTCATGCATGAAGTACTCAAAATATGGATTTTTTGGCCTCTACTGAGCTTTTGGTGACAAATATTACATATAACACGAGTTGGGTCATCCTTATCGATCTGAAAAAATGCCCAGGCTATGCAAGGCTTAGAGCCCATGCGACCTGAAGAGCCACCACGACTTGTGGTCAGAGGCAGAGTTGTGGTTGAGGATGCAGATGTTGACGTGCTTCCAGTACTACGTCTCTGTCCAGGAAGGCGCAGCCTAACCTCATCTTCAATAGCATCCTCCTCCACCTCCTCTGCTGACCTCATCGACTGGCTGACTGTGGGTTGACAGTAAGTGGGATCTCCAACCTCGTCATCATCACCCTGTGTGTTCTCACACCTGTCGTCCTCAGAGCCAACCTCTTTCTGCCCTGACCAAAAAGTCAAGTTGTCGCTCCAATTAGGTATTTGAGTCTCATCATCGTCTTCATCATTGTCTCCACCAACAGGAGTTACAGTTTGGGAAAAAGGGGCTACATTATGCTCAGAACCTTCTTCATCTGGTCCTGGATCCGACTCATAAAGATTCTGGGCATCAGGGCAGATCATTTCCTCGTCTGGATTCACAGAAGCTCTGGAGCAGACCTCCGTTTCCCAGACTATAGTATGAGTAAACAGCTCTGCAGACTCAACCATCTGTGTTACCCCATACTCAGATGGGCAGCTGGAGACTTGGGAGCTGTGAGGAAGCAAGTGCGATTGGGGTGACACCTCTGAGGACTGGAGTATTTGTGATGTTGAAGTTGAGGTGGAGGAGAGCCCACCTGAAGGAGCACTTGATATCCGTTGAAGCACCTGCTGTTTTTGTGCCTCATCTGGAATTTGTAGCGATGGGCATGTCCGTAAGAATGGGATCGTATCACATTGTCCACGAAAAGAAGTAGACATCTTAGTTTGGCTGGAAGATGGTCTTTCTTCTGCAGATGTTACTGTTGCTTTAACACCTACCCCACGGACACAACCTTTTTTTCCCTTTCCAACACGCCTATTCCCCTTTCCACCAGCAGCAGGCCTTTTGCCACTCATTTTGGTGGTTAACTAATCGACAACTCTGTAGTTGTTTGCGCAAAAAACAATGGATGGAAACCGAGCAGAGCTGAGTGGCCAAACTGTGGTACTAACCCAAAAGGATTGGCTGGGTTGGATGCAGTAAAACAATTTTGTTAGATACACAGGTGGTGTAGCTTGGTACAGATGGGCTACTACACTGAGTAACAGACACTGCTACAGGCCCAAAAGTATTTACTGGGCTAGATGCAGTAAAAAATTGTTATTAAATACAAAGGTGGTGTAGCTTGGTACAGATGGGCTACTCTAATGAGTAACAGACACTGCTACAGACCCAAAAGTATTTACTAGGCTAGATGCAGTAAAAAATTGTTATTAAATACAAAGGTGGTATTGCTTGGTACAGATGGGCTACTCCAATGAGTAACAGACACTGCTACTGGCCCAAAAGTATTTACTGGGCTAGATGCAGTAAAAAATTGTTATTAAATACAAAAGGTGGTGTAGCTTGGTACAGATGGGCTACTCCAATGAGTAACAGACACTGCTACAGGTCCAAAAGGTTTTACTTGGCTAGATGCAGTAAAAAATTGTTATTAAATACAAAGGTGGTGTAGCTTGGTACAGTTGGCTACTACAATGAGTAACAGACACTGCTACAGGCCCAAAAGTATTTACTGGGCTAGATGCAGTAAAAAATTGTTATTAAATACAAAGGTGGTGTAGCTTGGTACCGATGGGCTACTACAATGAGTAACAGACACTGCTACTATGCCCAAAAGGTTTTACTTAGCTAGATGCAGTAAAAAATTGTTATTAAATACAAGGTGGTGTAGCTTGGTACAGATGGGCTACTCCACTCACTACCAGACACTGCTACTATGCCCAAAAAGGTTTTACTTGGCTAGATGCAGTAAAAAATTGTTATTAGATACACAGGTGTTGTAGCTTGCAACACAGATAGGCTATTCCACTGACTAACAGACACTGCTAGAGGCCCAAAAGGATTGGCTTAGCTAGATTTAGCCAAATGCTGAGAAAAACACTTGCACAGCACAGGCACAGACCTGCCTGGCAAAAAGTGCTAGGAACTGCTGTAACCTAGCCCTCAAAAGGGCTGCAATTACAACTAGTCCCTACTCCCTAAACCTATCTGTCTATTTAAGAGCAAATTCGCTTGCAATTCACACAGTTACAAAGTATAGCACCCACAGCAGCAGCGGTGGCGTCTAACACTCAGCTGCAGCAGTGAGAAAATGGTGGCGACGGGGAAAATGGCTGAGTCTTATAGGGCAAGGACATGTGACATATGCAGCCAATGACACATGCCCTTGCTTGTGTGAAAAAAAAGCACTTCGCTGCGTGTGTGCGCTGCTGATAGGCTGACAGATTGCACCTCCCCACTGTAAATGCGGGAAAGAAAAAAAAAAAATGGAGATTGGCATTATTTCTGCAGAGATCCATCCCCTGCTCCTCCCCCCGCCCACTCTACACTGAAACTGTCTATTAACATTGATTAACAGTATTACTGTGAAAAAATCCAGTTACGATTTTTGTGCACGAACAGTTATCGAACATAACCTCGAACAGCCGGATTTTTTGCAAATCGTTCGGGTTCGTCGAACGGCTCGAACACCGCCCAAAACAGCTTGAATTTGAGATTGGCAAACAGTTCGAGTCGAACACCGCTCATCTCTAGTTCCAATATAAACTCAAGGAGAATAATCAGAAGTTCAGCTAGAGGAGGATACATCCCACTTGATCCCAGAAACCATTTGACTGCCTGGATGCCATCAGTGTGTCTAATGGAAGAATACAAGGCTTCAACATCCGCCGTTACCATTATCATGTTATCTTCCAATTGGAGGTCACTTATTCGCTGCAAAGCCGCTGTTGTGTCCTGAATAAAGGATGGCAAAGTGCGGACTATTGGTTTAAGATAGTGATCAATGACTGAGCATATGATTTCACATAGACTTCCGTTGCCTGACACTATGTGACTCCCGGGGGGGTTAAACTGGCTTTTATGCAGTTTAGGCAGCAGATAAAAGGTAGGTAATTTGGGGTGTAAATTCACTATGGTATCCATAAATCTCTTAGGGATGATGTCTTCTTTATATGCTTTCATAATGTGTCACCCCAGGCCTGGATGCCACAAATATTAAAGGCTGTATCTGAAAGCAGGAGGGAGGTTCCCTGGTCAGGGACCATTAGCATGCAGCACCTCCTGTCCCAGGCCAGTAGGGGGAGCAGGCTGCCCCTATAAAAGCTGGAACTGGGGCAGGGTTAGAGAGACCAGAACCCACTTCTGAAGTGTCCAGAAGGGTTCTCAGAGAAGAGGGACAGGTCAGCAACAGCTAAGGAGTCCGTGAGGCAGAGGAGAGACTTCGAGCCAGGGACAGAGGCGACGAGAGCCGGTCCTGGCTGAGAGAAGTACACAACCGGACATTGGGGTCCGAGGCTGTCAGGGTTGCAAGCCCAGCAGCAGAGAACCAACCCGCGAGAGATTTCAGGTCCCTTGGCCTAAGAAGCCTGGAGGCTCCGCCACACAGAGGGACCAGTACAGCAAGGAGAAGCAAAAGGTACCCAAGGCCCGAGTCGCAAGCCATACAGGCAAAATATACGGCCAGCTCAGTGACGTGGGCTATTACACCACGAAAAGGGGGATAGTCAGCAAGAGCATAGAGAGAGAACGGTAGGCCTACACACTCACCCTGACCAGTGGGGCTCGCCCGAATGCTCTCAGATACCCAGGCCCATTCCTAACCGGTACTCCTGTTGGGTCAGTAATAACATCTGCAATAAAGACCCTGGACTGTTTGAAGCGGACTCTGAACTCTTACTATTGCGGCCTGCACTATCACCCCCAGCATTCACCTACACTGCCCTGACGCTACACTCTTCCCGTGGGGAGTTGTCCTACCCCTGTGCTGCACACCAACACCAGCCTCAGTGGTCTGCCTCGCAGCGGTGGTTATCTCTGACCGCAATCCACAGGAGGCGTAGTCGGACATTCAAAACACTGATAAATAGACTGCCACAATTTGGTCTGACCACCCTGAGCCACGGGCTCGGGTTGCCAATACTACCCCCAGCATCGCATAGAAGCCTGGTTCCGGGTGCCCCACGGCCTAGGGGGCGAGTCAGCTTTGGCGTAGTCGGCAGGATTGTGACCAACCCACCACAAACGGGTATTGCGTGCCTGAAAAAGACTTTATACTTACCTGAGTGAAGTTTCCCGCCATTCGGGGCCATTTCCTGCCATCGGGCGCCATCTTCGGGAAGCTGCGTGGGAAGAAGAGGGGCGTGGACGTCAAAAACGCGCGAGACCTGAAGCCCCGCCCTACGCTGAGACGCTGCGCAAGGTCCTGGAAGGAGATCCAGAGGACGCCGACGTCATCACTGAGCGACGCAAGGTCCTCGCCCAGAGCATCGCGAGCGGAGCCGCGGCCTGCAGAAGAGGATCGCCGGAAGGTAGGCCACGGTTAACTTAGGGGGGAGGAAGATGTTGGACGCGGAGGGACCCTCTACCACCAGCATAGCCACTGTAGCTCTGATGCCGTTTTCCATGCCCTACATCCCCGGAGCGGCCTGGCTGCCACAGTATGCCGGTGAGTCGCATACCTTGGGCGACTTTAAAGAAAGGCTGTATAGCCTGTTCAAAGTTTACCCCCTGACAGAAGAACAGAAAGTAAGCATACTGATGGGGCAGTTAACTGGTGCGGCTCAGCGGGAGGTAAAGTCTTGGACAGCGGAGGAGAAAAGGACTGTAAGGGGGGTTCTGACCCGTCTACGGGACTCCTTTGACACCCGTACCTCAGCAGAAATCAAAATGCGGTTCTATGGCTGTAAGCAGCGAGCCCAAGATAGTATCAGAGACTATGCCTTGAACCTGCAAGAAGCTCTGTGAGCAATCAAACAAGCTGACTCAGGCAGCGTGCAGGATACCGATAAACTGTTGACTGATCAGTTCATAGAAGGTTCGCTGTCCAGCGCCCATAGAACCCAGCTGCGCCTCATGGCCCTACAGAACCCCGATTTGACTTTTGCACATTTCAAAGATAGGGCCATCCGGGTGCTCCGAGAACCCGCACCAGGTGGCGCTGTAGTTTCCCGGCGCCCTGCCATCACTTACCACCAGGTGGCAGCGCCATACCCTGCAGACCTTGTGGGGGCTGAGGCGCAGGCCCTAAACCCATCCCCGACTGCAAACCTGCACCATCAGGTCCAAGAACTAACAAAAAGTGTTGCTGCATTGACCAGGACCGTACAGTCGTTACAGATGGACCCGTCAGGACCAATCAAGCTGGCTTCCAGTCCGGAGGATGTCCCGTGTAGTGTTGAGCCACCCCCGTAGTGTTCGAGTTCGGTTCGGTTCGTCGAACACCCGTGTGTTCGCCGAACTGTTCGTCGAACTGTTCGTCGAACACCTTCGAACACCGTTAAAACCAATGGCAGGCAAACAAAAACACATAGAAAACACCTTCAAAGGTGTCCAAAAGCTGACAAACTGCTCAGAAGACACAACTAACACATGGAAAAGTGACAAGTACATATAGTCATGCGAAAATAAAAGAGGTGGAGGAGTAAAAGGAGGGGGAGACACAGATATAGGCATGTCATGCCCTTCTAAAATCCAAAAAGTGAGAAGCCGACACGGCCAGTCCGCTCCTGCCCGTGCCACCTCCGTGTCGCCGGGTTTGTGCCAGAGCCGCGGTGAACCCTGATGGCCAGCCCCCCTCTCCCAATACTGGTGCCTGTCCGCTGGTGGGTCGAGCGAGCCCCCCTGTGGTGGAGGCAGCTCTAAGCTTTTTAATTTAAATTGTCTCTCTAATTTGAATGAATACACTTTAAATCCATTTACAAGGATCTATTGGAGGGCAAGTCTCATGCCAGCAGCCGCGTAATTCCAGCTCCAGTAGCGTCCACTAAAGCTACTGCAGTTAAAAAGCTTTTATAAGGATCGAGCTCGGCTGTCCACCGCAAGGCATCCTACTGCCAGTCCCAGCCCCTATGCCTTGGGGTGCCTCCTGATGCTCTTCACTGAGTATCCCATGGTCCCGAAGCATTTCCTTTGAAAAAATTAAGTGTCTAAACTACAGGTGGTGTAGCTTGCTTAACAGCCGGGATAATCCGCTGACTAGCAGACACTGCTACTAGGCACAAAGTATTTCCTGGGCTAGATGCAGTTAAAAATTTGTAATTAGATACTCTCGTTGGATGCTGAGAAAGCATTCCATAGAGTCTCCTGGCACGCCATATATGATTCTCTTAAAAAGCTTGGGGTAGGGGTCTAGGGGACCCTTTTATAGCCAAAATCACGGCCCTGTATCGCAATACGTCACCTAGGCTGAAGATAAATGGAACTGTAGCACCCTGAGGGCTCGGTTGCTACAGACGTATTGCACCTCACCCAGAGGTGTGATATCTCACTCTCAGGTAAGGATGGAGTGTGGATCAGGACCCGACACCTGCATGCATTACACCACATTGCCGTGGGGCAGGGCGACCAATATGCCCCTGAGATGGGCACGACAGTCCCTGTCCCTGGCTGGAGTGGGGGGAGGGAACACTGAGGAAGGGGAACCCTGTAGTGCAGGAGCAGGGAGGAAGCAGTTCCTGGGTGCATTGAGAAGGGAGTATAAAAGGTGGGCACCATCTTAGTTCAGTGCAGAGAAGTCTGAGCAGAAGTGGCAGGGAGCAGGGGCTCTGCATGAGCTCTGCTCCGGAGGCGGGCCTAGTAACAGAGGCCCAGGCCTGGAAGAGGGAGAAGGAAGGAAGAGGAGCGGAGAAGGCTCCAGGAACGAGGAATGAAGGGATCCCAGGGGTGCGGACGGGCGAGTCGCCACCGCACGCCCGAATCCACCTGCGTGGAGGGGTCAGGCCAAAGGGGGAGACCGGTCCCCGAACTAGTGGAGGCAGGAAACGACCCTCAGCTAGAAACCGGAGGCTCTGACATTTTATGTAGCGCAGCCCCTCACTACACCCGCTAGGAAGGCACCACATAGGGTCAGGGAAACTGGCGCCAAGTTTACCAAGAGGAGGCCCGAGGCAGCCGGACAGAAGTGTTGGTAAGAAAGGCCAGACAAAGGACACACAAAGGGGGTCCTGTGAAGTGCTCCAAAGTTATCTGGGAGTTGTCTGAGCCCCTCACCTGGTGAGCACAGTACGACGTGGGCAGCCGTTACCTGCAGACGTGGTCTGGATAATAAGAACTGTGAGTAAAGGCCCTGGACTGCATCACTGACTCCGTGTCATTACTGCTGCTGCTCTGCACCATCACCCCCATCCTCCGCATACACTGCCCTGAGGCTATACTCCTCCCGTGGGGAGTTATGCTACGCTCTGCTGCACCCACAACACCAGCCTCAGCGGTCTGCCCTGTAGCGGCGGTTCACTCTGACCGCAATCCACGGGTGGCGTAGTCGGACATTTAAACATCAAAACCACATAAATAGTTCCGCCACTGGTTTGACCGCCCTGAGCCACGGAACCGGGTCGCCGCCACGAAGACTACAACCACCAGCATCCACCAAAAAGGGTCCGGCTCCGGGTGTCCCAAGGCCCAGGGGGTGCGTCAGAACATTTTCATCACCTTTCACAATCACCAATGGGACAAGGCAGGGATGTCCTCTGTCCCCTCTCTTATACATCCTAGTGACGGAGCACCTGCTCTCATCAATTCGCCATAACCCCAATATTAGGTGGATTGAGGTGGGAGGCACCGAGTACAAGTGCTCTCTATTTGCTGATGATGTCCTAGTATATATCACTCAATCACATATATCCATCCATGCTGTTATGGCTGAAATAGATCACTTTGTTACATGGTCAAATTTTAAAATCAATGCAGCGAAGTCTGAGGCCCTCGATGTCTCCCTCCCCAAATCCATATAGGATTCCATCCAGTCCAACTTTCCCTTTGCCTGGCCCTCACAGGGTATCAAATACTTAGGAATTCCTATTCATAGAGACCTCTCCCATCTATGTTATCTTAATTTTGGGCCCTTTATTGAACAATTCCATACAGACCACGGTTGGCAAGTTAGAACTGTAAGATTCACTACGTGAACCGCTGGTGTTTTGTGGAAAAGCACATGTACACCGCGTTCCAAATTATTATGCAAAAAGTGTTTAGGAGTGATAAGGGAAGAATTTGTTTGTTTGTCAGTTAAACTCATTGATGGTGATGTGTGTCAGGGCTCTTTATATCACTGTAAGCAATTGCAGACACCTGTGCTAATTAGTTTGGCAGGTGTGTCCATTGAAAGGCAAGACTACTTAATAAGGCTCTCTCACATTATTAAGCAGCCTACATTTTCTGCCAAAATGGGAAAGAAAAAGGATGTGTCGGCTGCTGAGAAGCAACAAATTGTGGAGTGTTTAGGTCAAGGCATGACTACAATCAACATTGTGCGATGATCAGGATGAAGTGTCTTGGCAATCAAGAAGTATGTAGCTGATTCACAGTACACACGTGTGCGTGCTGATAAGGGCAAATTGAGGACTCTTTCCTACAGGCAATTACGTCAGGTTGAAAGAGCAGCGGCAAAAAAGCCTTGTCATAGCAGCAGACAAGTTTTTGAAGCTGCTTGTGCCTCCAACGTCCCCCGAACAACAAGATGCAGGGTCCTTCAGAGGTTTGCAGCTGTGCATACGCCATCCTGTCGACCTCCTCTATCCACTTCACACAAGCAGAAACGGCTCCAGTGGGCCAACCATTACATGAAGACTGATTTCAAAACTGTTTTGTTCACGGATGAGTGCCGTGCAGCGCTCGATGGTCCAGATGGATGGAGTGGAGGATGGCTGGTTGATGGACACCCCACGCAAACACGGCTACAGCGCCAACAAGGAGGAGGTGGAGTAATGTTTTGGGCTGGAATCATGGGGAGAGAGATTGTCGGCCCCTTTAGGATCCCTGAAGGCGCTAAAGATGAACTCCATAATGTATGTGGATTTTCTCAAACAGCACTTCCTGCCATGGTTCAAGAAGAAGAACCGTGTATTTCACAGCAAGATCATTTTTCTGCATGATAATGCACCATCTCATGCTGCACATAAAACATCTGCATCTCTGGCTGATATGGGCATAAAAGGGGACAAACTTATGGTGTGACCCTCATGCTCCCCTGACCTCTACCCCATTCAGAACCTTTGGAGCATCATTAAAAGGAGTGTCTATGATGGCGGGAGGCAGTTCACATCTAAGCAACAGCTCTGGGAGGGTATTCTGTCCTCATGCAAAACAATTGAAGCAGAAACCATCCAAAACCTGACAAATTCAATGGACGAGAGAGTTCAGAAGCTCCTTTCGAACAAGGGGTCCTATGTGAAAATGTAACATCACCTAGAATAAAGTTTTGAGTTGAAAACTGTTTGATTTCAGTTTCTAACAACCTGCTAATGCTTATAATTTCAAAAATGACCATTTTTTTGGTCTTTATTAAAATGAAAAGGTTGATCGAAAAGTTTGGGGGATCTAAGAGTGTGGCAACCCAGTAGTCATGATTACTTCGAATTCTGACAATATGAGGGTCATGCTGCAGGTAGTGCAGCAAGAAGGCACTTATGTGTCTTGCGCATCTCGGAGCCCCAAAATTATTTTCCGGGCTAGATGCAGCTAAAAATTATTTTTAATTTTAAATCTGGTGGAGCTTATTATAGATGGCCTAATAGGATCAGTGCTGCACACTGCTACAAAGCCCAAATTATTTTCCAGTCAAGATACAGATAAACATGATTAGTAATTTGAAAGCTTAAAACGTTTGGTAGGGTGATTTTAACCAATCATCAAGCTTTTACTCTCCCCAGGATGACACAGGGGTAGAAAAGTCGTTTCGGATCCATGATTTGTTCATCTTTATGAACGTGAGCCTGTCTACATAATCAGTGGAGAGCCGCGTGCGCTTATCTGTCAGCATACCACCAGCAGCGCTGAACACACGTTCAGACAGAACGCTGGCTGCGGGGCATGACAAGATCTCCAAGGCGTAAGTGGCTAGCTCCGGCCATTTATCCAGATTGGAAGCCCAAAAAGAGCAAGGGTCCAGTGACACAGTCGTGGCTTCAATGTTTACTTGGAGATACTCCTGTACCATCGTCTCTAGGCGTTGACTATGTGTCAGACTTCTTGTCTCCTGTGGCCTTGCAAAGGATGGGCTAAAAAAGTGGTGAAATGATTCCGCAAAATTGATGTTACCAGCAGATACTGTGGTTCTGTTACGGTTTGAGTGCTGAACACTTGACGGTCCCATGGTTGGCAAGTTGGAACTGTGAGATTCACTACGTGCACCACTGGTATTTTGTGGAAAAGCACATGTAAGATTCTGCAACAGTCTCTGCTGATACTCCTGCATGCGTGCATCCCTTTCTATGGCAGGAATAATTTCTGCAAATTTACTTTTGTACCGGGGATCTAACAGTGTGGCAACCCAGTAGTCAGGATTATTTCTAATTCTCACAATTCGAGGGTCATGTTGCAGGTAGTGCAGCAAGAAGGCACTCATGTGTGTTGCGCATCCAGGAGCACCAAGTCCCTGTTGTGTTGGTGGCGAGGTAACAATCATGCTTCCTTCCTCTGTCCTCTCCCCCCAACCTCGCACAACAGAAATGTGATCAAGGTCTCCCTCATCTGATGAGTCTTCCATCAGTTCGTCCTCCACTTCTTCCTGGGCTCCTGCACCTTCCTCACTAGTTTGGCTGCTACCATGCGCCCTGGTAAAACCATCTCCCCCACCCTCACATGCCTGCCGCCTTGGTGCTGCCGACCTTCTGGACCTTGCAGATGTTAGCCCTTCCGCATACAACTCCTCCTCCTCTACTTCCTCCACCTCCTCTTGTGCCACCACCTGACTCCGAATTCTGTTTAACATGTGCTCCAGCATGTAAATCACCGGAATAGTCATGCTGATAATGGCATCGTCAGCACTAAACATCTTCGTCGCCATTTCAAAACTGTGCAGAAGGGTGCATAGGTCCCTGATCTGAGACCACTCCTCCAGCGTGATTTGCCCCACCTCTGAATCTCGTTGGCCCAGGCTATACGTCAGAACGTATTGCACCAGGGCTTGTCGGTGCTGCCACAGTCGCTGCAACATGTGCAGAGTTGAATTCCACCGGGTAGGCACATCGCATTTTAGCCGGTGAAGTGGCAGGCCCAACGACTTCTGTAGAGATGTAAGTCGCTGAGCTGCGGGATGCGAACGGCGGAAGTGAGCACACAGCGACCGTGCCCTCTGCAGAAGGCCATCTAGTCTGGGATAGTGGGCTAAAAATTGCTGGACAACCAGGTTCAACACGTGAGCCATACAAGGCACGTGTGTGACATTGCCCCGGCGAAGGGCCGCACCCAGGTTTGCAACATTGTCGCACACGGCCTTCCCTGGTTTCAGGTCCAGTGGAAACAACCATTCATGAAATTGGTTCTCCAGAGCTGACCACAACTCCTCAGCTGTGTGACTCACATTTCCCAGACATTTCAATGTAAAAACCGCCTGATGACGTTGAGCCCTGCTGCCAGCATAGTAAGGAGGTGTGCAGGATCCCTTCTGCGCAGTTAGAAAGCTTGTGGCATGACCAGACAGGCTTTGGGTGCAGGTGGAAGACCGAGAGGAGGTTGAGGAGGCAGAAGCAGTGGAGGAACTTTGACATAAAGAGGATTGACGCACAACTCGTGGGGACGGCAAGACTTGGACAGCAGCCCCTTGTCCTGCTGTCACTATAGTTACCCAGTGCCCTGTCAGCGACATGTAACGCCCCTATCCATGCCTACTCGTCCAAGGGTCTGTGGTGAAATGCACCCTGTCACACACAGAGTTTCTCAAAGAAGCGATGATGTTGTGTGCGACATGCTGGTGGAGCGCAGGCACACTTTTCTTTGGAAGTGGTGCCGACTGGGCATCTTGTACTGGGGCACTGCGACGGACATAAGGTCTCGAAAATCCTCTGTGTCCACCAGGTGGAAAGGCAGCATTTCTGTAGACAACAGCTTGCAGATGGTGAAATTCAACCTCTTAGCTTTGTCATGGCTAGGAGGAAATGGTCTTTTACTTGTCCACATCTGAGGGACCGAGGGCTGGCTATTGTGCTTAGACGGGGTTGATAAGGGTGTCCCCGGCAAACTGCCGGTCTGTGAGGAAGATGCAGGCTGTAAAGTTAGGTTGCCTTCATCCAAAGGCGGTGCTCTCCATATGGGAGAGTGCTCAACACCAGCTGGTGTTTCCACTTCCAAATGAAATGATGACCTGCCAATCACACTGGCTGTTGTGGGTAAAGAGGTGGCAGGTCTGCATCCAAAAACATGTGTGACTGCTGTCCCCCCAGTCACAGAGGATGAAGAGGCCGTGGATGCACAAGATGGGGCAGACTGTGGTTGGCCCGGCCCGCTAGGCTGCGTTGTAGCACAGTGAGCTTCCCACTGCAACTTATGCTTCATATCCATGTCACGGTTCATGCATGAAGTACTCAAAATATGGATTTTTTGGCCTCTACTGAGCTTTTGGTGACAAATATTACATATAACACGAGTTGGGTCATCCTTATCGATCTGAAAAAATGCCCAGGCTATGCAAGGCTTAGAGCCCATGCGACCTGAAGAGCCACCACGACTTGTGGTCAGAGGCAGAGTTGTGGTTGAGGATGCAGATGTTGACGTGCTTCCAGTACTACGTCTCTGTCCAGGAAGGCGCAGCCTAACCTCATCTTCAATAGCATCCTCCTCCACCTCCTCTGCTGACCTCATCGACTGGCTGACTGTGGGTTGACAGTAAGTGGGATCTCCAACCTCGTCATCATCACCCTGTGTGTTCTCACACCTGTCGTCCTCAGAGCCAACCTCTTTCTGCCCTGACCAAAAAGTCAAGTTGTCGCTCCAATTAGGTATTTGAGTCTCATCATCGTCTTCATCATTGTCTCCACCAACAGGAGTTACAGTTTGGGAAAAAGGGGCTACATTATGCTCAGAACCTTCTTCATCTGGTCCTGGATCCGACTCATAAAGATTCTGGGCATCAGGGCAGATCATTTCCTCGTCTGGATTCACAGAAGCTCTGGAGCAGACCTCCGTTTCCCAGACTATAGTATGAGTAAACAGCTCTGCAGACTCAACCATCTGTGTTACCCCATACTCAGATGGGCAGCTGGAGACTTGGGAGCTGTGAGGAAGCAAGTGCGATTGGGGTGACACCTCTGAGGACTGGAGTATTTGTGATGTTGAAGTTGAGGTGGAGGAGAGCCCACCTGAAGGAGCACTTGATATCCGTTGAAGCACCTGCTGTTTTTGTGCCTCATCTGGAATTTGTAGCGATGGGCATGTCCGTAAGAAAGGGATCGTATCACATTGTCCACGAAAAGAAGTAGACATCTTAGTTTGGCTGGAAGATGGTCTTTCTTCTGCAGATGTTACTGTTGCTTTAACACCTACCCCACGGACACAACCTTTTTTTCCCTTTCCAACACGCCTATTCCCCTTTCCACCAGCAGCAGGCCTTTTGCCACTCATTTTGGTGGTTAACTAATCGACAACTCTGTAGTTGTTTGCGCAAAAAACAATGGATGGAAACCGAGCAGAGCTGAGTGGCCAAACTGTGGTACTAACCCAAAAGGATTGGCTGGGTTGGATGCAGTAAAACAATTTTGTTAGATACACAGGTGGTGTAGCTTGGTACAGATGGGCTACTACACTGAGTAACAGACACTGCTACAGGCCCAAAAGTATTTACTGGGCTAGATGCAGTAAAAAATTGTTATTAAATACAAAGGTGGTGTAGCTTGGTACAGATGGGCTACTCTAATGAGTAACAGACACTGCTACAGACCCAAAAGTATTTACTAGGCTAGATGCAGTAAAAAATTGTTATTAAATACAAAGGTGGTATTGCTTGGTACAGATGGGCTACTCCAATGAGTAACAGACACTGCTACTGGCCCAAAAGTATTTACTGGGCTAGATGCAGTAAAAAATTGTTATTAAATACAAAAGGTGGTGTAGCTTGGTACAGATGGGCTACTCCAATGAGTAACAGACACTGCTACAGGTCCAAAAGGTTTTACTTGGCTAGATGCAGTAAAAAATTGTTATTAAATACAAAGGTGGTGTAGCTTGGTACAGTTGGCTACTACAATGAGTAACAGACACTGCTACAGGCCCAAAAGTATTTACTGGGCTAGATGCAGTAAAAAATTGTTATTAAATACAAAGGTGGTGTAGCTTGGTACCGATGGGCTACTACAATGAGTAACAGACACTGCTACTATGCCCAAAAGGTTTTACTTAGCTAGATGCAGTAAAAAATTGTTATTAAATACAAGGTGGTGTAGCTTGGTACAGATGGGCTACTCCACTCACTACCAGACACTGCTACTATGCCCAAAAAGGTTTTACTTGGCTAGATGCAGTAAAAAATTGTTATTAGATACACAGGTGTTGTAGCTTGCAACACAGATAGGCTATTCCACTGACTAACAGACACTGCTAGAGGCCCAAAAGGATTGGCTTAGCTAGATTTAGCCAAATGCTGAGAAAAACACTTGCACAGCACAGGCACAGACCTGCCTGGCAAAAAGTGCTAGGAACTGCTGTAACCTAGCCCTCAAAAGGGCTGCAATTACAACTAGTCCCTACTCCCTAAACCTATCTGTCTATTTAAGAGCAAATTCGCTTGCAATTCACACAGTTACAAAGTATAGCACCCACAGCAGCAGCGGTGGCGTCTAACACTCAGCTGCAGCAGTGAGAAAATGGTGGCGACGGGGAAAATGGCTGAGTCTTATAGGGCAAGGACATGTGACATATGCAGCCAATGACACATGCCCTTGCTTGTGTGAAAAAAAAGCACTTCGCTGCGTGTGTGCGCTGCTGATAGGCTGACAGATTGCACCTCCCCACTGTAAATGCGGGAAAGAAAAAAAAAAAATGGAGATTGGCATTATTTCTGCAGAGATCCATCCCCTGCTCCTCCCCCCGCCCACTCTACACTGAAACTGTCTATTAACATTGATTAACAGTATTACTGTGAAAAAATCCAGTTACGATTTTTGTGCACGAACAGTTATCGAACATAACCTCGAACAGCCGGATTTTTTGCAAATCGTTCGGGTTCGTCGAACGGCTCGAACACCGCCCAAAACAGCTTGAATTTGAGATTGGCAAACAGTTCGAGTCGAACACCGCTCATCTCTAGTTCCAATATAAACTCAAGGAGAATAATCAGAAGTTCAGCTAGAGGAGGATACATCCCACTTGATCCCAGAAACCATTTGACTGCCTGGATGCCATCAGTGTGTCTAATGGAAGAATACAAGGCTTCAACATCCGCCGTTACCATTATCATGTTATCTTCCAATTGGAGGTCACTTATTCGCTGCAAAGCCGCTGTTGTGTCCTGAATAAAGGATGGCAAAGTGCGGACTATTGGTTTAAGATAGTGATCAATGACTGAGCATATGATTTCACATAGACTTCCGTTGCCTGACACTATGTGACTCCCGGGGGGGTTAAACTGGCTTTTATGCAGTTTAGGCAGCAGATAAAAGGTAGGTAATTTGGGGTGTAAATTCACTATGGTATCCATAAATCTCTTAGGGATGATGTCTTCTTTATATGCTTTCATAATGTGTCACCCCAGGCCTGGATGCCACAAATATTAAAGGCTGTATCTGAAAGCAGGAGGGAGGTTCCCTGGTCAGGGACCATTAGCATGCAGCACCTCCTGTCCCAGGCCAGTAGGGGGAGCAGGCTGCCCCTATAAAAGCTGGAACTGGGGCAGGGTTAGAGAGACCAGAACCCACTTCTGAAGTGTCCAGAAGGGTTCTCAGAGAAGAGGGACAGGTCAGCAACAGCTAAGGAGTCCGTGAGGCAGAGGAGAGACTTCGAGCCAGGGACAGAGGCGACGAGAGCCGGTCCTGGCTGAGAGAAGTACACAACCGGACATTGGGGTCCGAGGCTGTCAGGGTTGCAAGCCCAGCAGCAGAGAACCAACCCGCGAGAGATTTCAGGTCCCTTGGCCTAAGAAGCCTGGAGGCTCCGCCACACAGAGGGACCAGTACAGCAAGGAGAAGCAAAAGGTACCCAAGGCCCGAGTCGCAAGCCATACAGGCAAAATATACGGCCAGCTCAGTGACGTGGGCTATTACACCACGAAAAGGGGGATAGTCAGCAAGAGCATAGAGAGAGAACGGTAGGCCTACACACTCACCCTGACCAGTGGGGCTCGCCCGAATGCTCTCAGATACCCAGGCCCATTCCTAACCGGTACTCCTGTTGGGTCAGTAATAACATCTGCAATAAAGACCCTGGACTGTTTGAAGCGGACTCTGAACTCTTACTATTGCGGCCTGCACTATCACCCCCAGCATTCACCTACACTGCCCTGACGCTACACTCTTCCCGTGGGGAGTTGTCCTACCCCTGTGCTGCACACCAACACCAGCCTCAGTGGTCTGCCTCGCAGCGGTGGTTATCTCTGACCGCAATCCACAGGAGGCGTAGTCGGACATTCAAAACACTGATAAATAGACTGCCACAATTTGGTCTGACCACCCTGAGCCACGGGCTCGGGTTGCCAATACTACCCCCAGCATCGCATAGAAGCCTGGTTCCGGGTGCCCCACGGCCTAGGGGGCGAGTCAGCTTTGGCGTAGTCGGCAGGATTGTGACCAACCCACCACAAACGGGTATTGCGTGCCTGAAAAAGACTTTATACTTACCTGAGTGAAGTTTCCCGCCATTCGGGGCCATTTCCTGCCATCGGGCGCCATCTTCGGGAAGCTGCGTGGGAAGAAGAGGGGCGTGGACGTCAAAAACGCGCGAGACCTGAAGCCCCGCCCTACGCTGAGACGCTGCGCAAGGTCCTGGAAGGAGATCCAGAGGACGCCGACGTCATCACTGAGCGACGCAAGGTCCTCGCCCAGAGCATCGCGAGCGGAGCCGCGGCCTGCAGAAGAGGATCGCCGGAAGGTAGGCCACGGTTAACTTAGGGGGGAGGAAGATGTTCGACGCGGAGGGACCCTCTACCACCAGCATAGCCACTGTAGCTCTGATGCCGTTTTCCATGCCCTACATCCCCGGAGCGGCCTGGCTGCCACAGTATGCCGGTGAGTCGCATACCTTGGGCGACTTTAAAGAAAGGCTGTATAGCCTGTTCAAAGTTTACCCCCTGACAGAAGAACAGAAAGTAAGCATACTGATGGGGCAGTTAACTGGTGCGGCTCAGCGGGAGGTAAAGTCTTGGACAGCGGAGGAGAAAAGGACTGTAAGGGGGGTTCTGACCCGTCTACGGGACTCCTTTGACACCCGTACCTCAGCAGAAATCAAAATGCGGTTCTATGGCTGTAAGCAGCGAGCCCAAGATAGTATCAGAGACTATGCCTTGAACCTGCAAGAAGCTCTGTGAGCAATCAAACAAGCTGACTCAGGCAGCGTGCAGGATACCGATAAACTGTTGACTGATCAGTTCATAGAAGGTTCGCTGTCCAGCGCCCATAGAACCCAGCTGCGCCTCATGGCCCTACAGAACCCCGATTTGACTTTTGCACATTTCAAAGATAGGGCCATCCGGGTGCTCCGAGAACCCGCACCAGGTGGCGCTGTAGTTTCCCGGCGCCCTGCCATCACTTACCACCAGGTGGCAGCGCCATACCCTGCAGACCTTGTGGGGGCTGAGGCGCAGGCCCTAAACCCATCCCCGACTGCAAACCTGCACCATCAGGTCCAAGAACTAACAAAAAGTGTTGCTGCATTGACCAGGACCGTACAGTCGTTACAGATGGACCCGTCAGGACCAATCAAGCTGGCTTCCAGTCCGGAGGATGTCCCGTGTAGTGTTGAGCCACCCCCGTAGTGTTCGAGTTCGGTTCGGTTCGTCGAACACCCGTGTGTTCGCCGAACTGTTCGTCGAACTGTTCGTCGAACACCTTCGAACACCGTTAAAACCAATGGCAGGCAAACAAAAACACATAGAAAACACCTTCAAAGGTGTCCAAAAGCTGACAAACTGCTCAGAAGACACAACTAACACATGGAAAAGTGACAAGTACATATAGTCATGCGAAAATAAAAGAGGTGGAGGAGTAAAAGGAGGGGGAGACACAGATATAGGCATGTCATGCCCTTCTAAAATCCAAAAAGTGAGAAGCCGACACGGCCAGTCCGCTCCTGCCCGTGCCACCTCCGTGTCGCCGGGTTTGTGCCAGAGCCGCGGTGAACCCTGATGGCCAGCCCCCCTCTCCCAATACTGGTGCCTGTCCGCTGGTGGGTCGAGCGAGCCCCCCTGTGGTGGAGGCAGCTCTAAGCTTTTTAATTTAAATTGTCTCTCTAATTTGAATGAATACACTTTAAATCCATTTACAAGGATCTATTGGAGGGCAAGTCTCATGCCAGCAGCCGCGTAATTCCAGCTCCAGTAGCGTCCACTAAAGCTACTGCAGTTAAAAAGCTTTTATAAGGATCGAGCTCGGCTGTCCACCGCAAGGCATCCTACTGCCAGTCCCAGCCCCTATGCCTTGGGGTGCCTCCTGATGCTCTTCACTGAGTATCCCATGGTCCCGAAGCATTTCCTTTGAAAAAATTAAGTGTCTAAACTACAGGTGGTGTAGCTTGCTTAACAGCCGGGATAATCCGCTGACTAGCAGACACTGCTACTAGGCACAAAGTATTTCCTGGGCTAGATGCAGTTAAAAATTTGTAATTAGATACTCTCGTTGGATGCTGAGAAAGCATTCCATAGAGTCTCCTGGCACGCCATATATGATTCTCTTAAAAAGCTTGGGGTAGGGGTCTAGGGGACCCTTTTATAGCCAAAATCACGGCCCTGTATCGCAATACGTCACCTAGGCTGAAGATAAATGGAACTGTAGCACCCTGAGGGCTCGGTTGCTACAGACGTATTGCACCTCACCCAGAGGTGTGATATCTCACTCTCAGGTAAGGATGGAGTGTGGATCAGGACCCGACACCTGCATGCATTACACCACATTGCCGTGGGGCAGGGCGACCAATATGCCCCTGAGATGGGCACGACAGTCCCTGTCCCTGGCTGGAGTGGGGGGAGGGAACACTGAGGAAGGGGAACCCTGTAGTGCAGGAGCAGGGAGGAAGCAGTTCCTGGGTGCATTGAGAAGGGAGTATAAAAGGTGGGCACCATCTTAGTTCAGTGCAGAGAAGTCTGAGCAGAAGTGGCAGGGAGCAGGGGCTCTGCATGAGCTCTGCTCCGGAGGCGGGCCTAGTAACAGAGGCCCAGGCCTGGAAGAGGGAGAAGGAAGGAAGAGGAGCGGAGAAGGCTCCAGGAACGAGGAATGAAGGGATCCCAGGGGTGCGGACGGGCGAGTCGCCACCGCACGCCCGAATCCACCTGCGTGGAGGGGTCAGGCCAAAGGGGGAGACCGGTCCCCGAACTAGTGGAGGCAGGAAACGACCCTCAGCTAGAAACCGGAGGCTCTGACATTTTATGTAGCGCAGCCCCTCACTACACCCGCTAGGAAGGCACCACATAGGGTCAGGGAAACTGGCGCCAAGTTTACCAAGAGGAGGCCCGAGGCAGCCGGACAGAAGTGTTGGTAAGAAAGGCCAGACAAAGGACACACAAAGGGGGTCCTGTGAAGTGCTCCAAAGTTATCTGGGAGTTGTCTGAGCCCCTCACCTGGTGAGCACAGTACGACGTGGGCAGCCGTTACCTGCAGACGTGGTCTGGATAATAAGAACTGTGAGTAAAGGCCCTGGACTGCATCACTGACTCCGTGTCATTACTGCTGCTGCTCTGCACCATCACCCCCATCCTCCGCATACACTGCCCTGAGGCTATACTCCTCCCGTGGGGAGTTATGCTACGCTCTGCTGCACCCACAACACCAGCCTCAGCGGTCTGCCCTGTAGCGGCGGTTCACTCTGACCGCAATCCACGGGTGGCGTAGTCGGACATTTAAACATCAAAACCACATAAATAGTTCCGCCACTGGTTTGACCGCCCTGAGCCACGGAACCGGGTCGCCGCCACGAAGACTACAACCACCAGCATCCACCAAAAAGGGTCCGGCTCCGGGTGTCCCAAGGCCCAGGGGGTGCGTCGGAACATTTTCATCACCTTTCACAATCACCAATGGGACAAGGCAGGGATGTCCTCTGTCCCCTCTCTTATACATCCTAGTGACGGAGCACCTGCTCTCATCAATTCGCCATAACCCCAATATTAGGTGGATTGAGGTGGGAGGCACCGAGTACAAGTGCTCTCTATTTGCTGATGATGTCCTAGTATATATCACTCAATCACATATATCCATCCATGCTGTTATGGCTGAAATAGATCACTTTGTTACATGGTCAAATTTTAAAATCAATGCAGCGAAGTCTGAGGCCCTCGATGTCTCCCTCCCCAAATCCATATAGGATTCCATCCAGTCCAACTTTCCCTTTGCCTGGCCCTCACAGGGTATCAAATACTTAGGAATTCCTATTCATAGAGACCTCTCCCATCTATGTTATCTTAATTTTGGGCCCTTTATTGAACAATTCCATACAGACCACGGTTGGCAAGTTAGAACTGTAAGATTCACTACGTGAACCGCTGGTGTTTTGTGGAAAAGCACATGTACACCGCGTTCCAAATTATTATGCAAAAAGTGTTTAGGAGTGATAAGGGAAGAATTTGTTTGTCAGTTAAACTCATTGATGGTGATGTGTGTCAGGGCTCTTTATATCACTGTAAGCAATTGCAGACACCTGTGCTAATTAGTTTGGCAGGTGTGTCCATTGAAAGGCAAGACTACTTAATAAGGCTCTCTCACATTATTAAGCAGCCTACATTTTCTGCCAAAATGGGAAAGAAAAAGGATGTGTCGGCTGCTGAGAAGCAACAAATTGTGGAGTGTTTAGGTCAAGGCATGACTACAATCAACATTGTGCGATGATCAGGATGAAGTGTCTTGGCAATCAAGAAGTATGTAGCTGATTCACAGTACACACGTGTGCGTGCTGATAAGGGCAAATTGAGGACTCTTTCCTACAGGCAATTACGTCAGGTTGAAAGAGCAGCGGCAAAAAAGCCTTGTCATAGCAGCAGACAAGTTTTTGAAGCTGCTTGTGCCTCCAACGTCCCCCGAACAACAAGATGCAGGGTCCTTCAGAGGTTTGCAGCTGTGCATACGCCATCCTGTCGACCTCCTCTATCCACTTCACACAAGCAGAAACGGCTCCAGTGGGCCAACCATTACATGAAGACTGATTTCAAAACTGTTTTGTTCACGGATGAGTGCCGTGCAGCGCTCGATGGTCCAGATGGATGGAGTGGAGGATGGCTGGTTGATGGACACCCCACGCAAACACGGCTACAGCGCCAACAAGGAGGAGGTGGAGTAATGTTTTGGGCTGGAATCATGGGGAGAGAGATTGTCGGCCCCTTTAGGATCCCTGAAGGCGCTAAAGATGAACTCCATAATGTATGTGGATTTTCTCAAACAGCACTTCCTGCCATGGTTCAAGAAGAAGAACCGTGTATTTCACAGCAAGATCATTTTTCTGCATGATAATGCACCATCTCATGCTGCACATAAAACATCTGCATCTCTGGCTGATATGGGCATAAAAGGGGACAAACTTATGGTGTGACCCTCATGCTCCCGTGACCTCTACCCCATTCAGAACCTTTGGAGCATCATTAAAAGGAGTGTCTATGATGGCGGGAGGCAGTTCACATCTAAGCAACAGCTCTGGGAGGGTATTCTGTCCTCATGCAAAACAATTGAAGCAGAAACCATCCAAAACCTGACAAATTCAATGGACGAGAGAGTTCAGAAGCTCCTTTCGAACAAGGGGTCCTATGTGAAAATGTAACATCACCTAGAATAAAGTTTTGAGTTGAAAACTGTTTGATTTCAGTTTCTAACAACCTGCTAATGCTTATAATTTCAAAAATGACCATTTTTTTGGTCTTTATTAAAATGAAAAGGTTGATCGAAAAGTTTGGGGGATCTAAGAGTGTGGCAACCCAGTAGTCATGATTACTTCGAATTCTGACAATATGAGGGTCATGCTGCAGGTAGTGCAGCAAGAAGGCACTTATGTGTCTTGCGCATCTCGGAGCCCCAAAATTATTTTCCGGGCTAGATGCAGCTAAAAATTATTTTTAATTTTAAATCTGGTGGAGCTTATTATAGATGGCCTAATAGGATCAGTGCTGCACACTGCTACAAAGCCCAAATTATTTTCCAGTCAAGATACAGATAAACATGATTAGTAATTTGAAAGCTTAAAACGTTTGGTAGAGTGATTTTAACCAATCATCAAGCTTTTACTCTCCCCAGGATGACACAGGGGTAGAAAAGTCGTTTCGGTTCCATGATTTGTTCATCTTTATGAACGTGAGTCTGTCTACATAATCAGTGGAGAGCCGCGTGCGCTTATCTGTCAGCATACCACCAGCAGCGCTGAACACACGTTCAGACAGAACGCTGGCTGCGGGGCATGACAAGATCTCCAAGGCGTAAGTGGCTAGCTCCGGCCATTTATCCAGATTGGAAGCCCAAAAAGAGCAAGGGTCCAGTGACACAGTCGTGGCTTCAATGTTTACTTGGAGATACTCCTGTACCATCGTCTCTAGGCGTTGACTATGTGTCAGACTTCTTGTCTCCTGTGGCCTTGCAAAGGATGGGCTAAAAAAGTGGTGAAATGATTCCGCAAAATTGATGTTACCAGCAGATACTGTGGTTCTGTTACGGTTTGAGTGCTGAACACTTGACGGTCCCACGGTTGGCAAGTTGGAACTGTGAGATTCACTACGTGCACCACTGGTATTTTGTGGAAAAGCACATGTAAGATTCTGCAACAGTCTCTGCTGATACTCCTGCATGCGTGCATCCCTTTCTATGGCAGGAATAATTTCTGCAAATTTACTTTTGTACCGGGGATCTAACAGTGTGGCAACCCAGTAGTCAGGATTATTTCTAATTCTCACAATTCGAGGGTCATGTTGCAGGTAGTGCAGCAAGAAGGCACTCATGTGTGTTGCGCATCCAGGAGCACCAAGTCCCTGTTGTGTTGGTGGCGAGGTAACAATCATGCTTCCTTCCTCTGTCCTCTCCCCCCAACCTCGCACAACAGAAATGTGATCAAGGTCTCCCTCATCTGATGAGTCTTCCATCAGTTCGTCCTCCACTTCTTCCTGGGCTCCTGCACCTTCCTCACTAGTTTGGCTGCTACCATGCGCCCTGGTAAAACCATCTCCCCCACCCTCACATGCCTGCCGCCTTGGTGCTGCCGACCGTCTGGACCTTGCAGATGTTAGCCCTTCCGCATACAACTCCTCCTCCTCTACTTCCTCCACCTCCTCTTGTGCCACCACCTGACTCCGAATTCTGTTTAACATGTGCTCCAGCATGTAAATCACCGGAATAGTCATGCTGATAATGGCATCGTCAGCACTAAACATCTTCGTCGCCATTTCAAAACTGTGCAGAAGGGTGCATAGGTCCTTGATCTGAGACCACTCCTCCAGCGTGATTTGCCCCACCTCTGAATCTCGTTGGCCCAGGCTATACGTCAGAACGTATTGCACCAGGGCTTGTCGGTGCTGCCACAGTCGCTGCAACATGTGCAGAGTTGAATTCCACCGGGTAGGCACATCGCATTTTAGCCGGTGAAGTGGCAGGCCCAACGACTTCTGTAGAGATGTAAGTCGCTGAGCTGCGGGATGCGAACGGCGGAAGTGAGCACACAGCGACCGTGCCCTCTGCAGAAGGCCATCTAGTCTGGGATAGTGGGCTAAAAATTGCTGGACAACCAGGTTCAACACGTGAGCCATACAAGGCACGTGTGTGACATTGCCCCGGCGAAGGGCCGCACCCAGGTTTGCAACATTGTCGCACACGGCCTTCCCTGGTTTCAGGTCCAGTGGAAACAACCATTCATGAAATTGGTTCTCCAGAGCTGACCACAACTCCTCAGCTGTGTGACTCACATTTCCCAGACATTTCAATGTAAAAACCGCCTGATGACGTTGAGCCCTGCTGCCAGCATAGTAAGGAGGTGTGCAGGATCCCTTCTGCGCAGTTAGAAAGCTTGTGGCATGACCAGACAGGCTTTGGGTGCAGGTGGAAGACCGAGAGGAGGTTGAGGAGGCAGAAGCAGTGGAGGAACTTTGACATAAAGAGGATTGACGCACAACTCGTGGGGACGGCAAGACTTGGACAGCAGCCCCTTGTCCTGCTGTCACCATAGTTACCCAGTGCCCAGTCAGCGACATGTAACGCCCCTGTCCATGCCTACTCGTCCAAGTGTCTGTGGTGAAATGCACCCTGTCACACACAGAGTTTCTCAAAGAAGCGGTCATGTTGTGTGCGACATGCTGGTGGAGCGCAGGCACACCTTTCTTTGAGAAGTAGTGCCGACTGGGCAACTGGTACTGGGGCACTGCGACGGACATAAGGTCTCGAAAATCCTCTGTGTCCACCAGGCGGAAAGGCAGCATTTCTGTAGCCAAGAGCTTGCAGATGGTGAAATTCAACCTCTTAGCTTTCTCATGGCTAGGAGGAAATGGTCTTTTACTTGTCCACATCTGAGGGACCGAGGGCTGGCTATTGTGCTTAGACGGGGTTGATAAGGGTGTCCCCGGCAAACTGCCGGTCTGTGAGGAAGATGCAGGCGGACATGTTAGGTTGCCTTGATCCAAAGGTGGTGCTATCGATGTCGGACAGCGCTCAACACCAGCTGGTGTTACCACCTCCAAAGAAAATGATGACCTGCCAATCACGCTGGCTGTTGCGGGTAAAGAGGTGGCAGGTCTGCGCCCCAAAGCAGGTGTGACTGCTGTCCCCCCAGTCACAGAGGATGAAGAGGCCGCGGATGCACAAGATATGGCTGACGGTGGTTGGCCCGGCCGGCTAGGCCGCATTGTAGCACACTGAGCTTCCCACTGCAACTTATGCTTCATGTCCATGTGGCGGTTCATGCATGAAGTACTCAAACTATGTATTTTTTGGCCTCTACTTAGCTTTTGCTGACAAATGTTACAGATAACACGAGTTGGGTCATCTTTATCGATCTGAAAAAATGCCCAGGCTATGCAAGGCTTAGCACCCATGCGACCTGAAGAGCCACCACGACTTGTGGTGAGAGGCAGAGTTGTGTTTGAGGATGCAGTTGTTGACGTGCTTCCAGTACTACGTCTCTGTCCAGGAAGGCGCAACCTGACCTCGTCGTCACTAGCATCTTCCTCCACCTCCTCTGCTGACCTCATCTCTTGGCTGACTGTGGGTTGACAGTAAGTGGGATCTCCGACCTCATCATCATCACCCTGTGCGTTATCACACCCGTCGTCCTCAGAGCCAACCTGTTCCTGCCCTGACAAAAAACTAAAGTTGTCGCTCCAATCAGGTATTTGAGTCTTATCATCGTCTTCCTCATTGTCTCCACCAACAGGAGTTACAGTTTGGGAATGAGGGTCTACATTATGGTCAGAACCTTCTGCGTCTGGTCCTGGATCCGACTCATAAAGATTCTGGGCATCAGTGCAGATCATTTCCTCGTCTGGATTCACAGAAGCGCTGGAGTCGACCTCTGATTCCCAGGCTATAGTATGAGTAAACAGCTCTGCAGACTCAACCATCTGTTCTACCTCATACTCAGACGGGCAGCTGGAGATTTGGGAGCTGTGAGGAAGCAAGTGCGATTTGGGTGACACCTTTGAGGACTGGAGTATTTGTGATGTTGAAGTTGATGTGGAGGAGAGCCCACTTAAAGGAGCACTTGATATCCGTTGAAGCACCTGCTGTTTTTGTGCCTCATCTGGAATTTGTAGCGATTGGCGTGGCCGTAAGAAAGGGATCTTATCACATTGTCCGCTAAAAGAAGTAGACATTTTAGTTTGGCTGGAAGATGGTCTTTCTTCTGCAGATGTTACTGTTGCTTTAACACCTACCCCACGGACACAACCTTTTTTCCCCTTCCCAACACGCCTATTCCCCTTTCCACCAGCAGCAGGCCTTTTTCCACTCATTTTGGTGGTTAACTAATTCACAACTCTGGAGTTGTTTGCACAAAAAAACAATGGATGGTAACCGAGCAGAGCTGAGTGGCCAAACTGTGGTATTAGGCCAAAACTATTGGCTGGGTTAGATGCAGAAAAAAATTATTTTGAATTTGCAACCTGATGGAGGTCAGTAGAGATGGACTAATACAACAAGTCCCACACACAGCTAGAAGCCCAAATATTTTTTCAGAGGTACTGTAGATGCAGATAAAAATTAATTTTAATTTGCAACCTGATGGAGGTCAGTATAGATGGACTAATAGAGAAAGTCCGACACACTACTAGAAGGCCAAATATTTTTTCAGAGCTAGATGCAGAAAAAAATTATATTCAGTTTGCAACCTGATGGAGGTCAGTATAGATGGATTAATAGAACAAGACCCACACACAGCTAGAAGCCCAATATTTTTTCAGAGGTAGATGCAGAAAAAAATATATTCAGTTTGCAACCTGATGGAGGTCAGTATAGATGGACTAATAGAACAAGTCCCACACACTGCTAGAAGCCCAAATATTTTTTCAGAGGTACTGTAGATGCAGATAAAAATTAGTTTTAATTTGCAACCTGATGGAGGTCAGTATAGATGGACTAATAGAGAAAGTCCGACACACTACTAGAAGGCCAAATATTTTTTCAGAGCTAGATGCAGAAAAAAATTATATTCAGTTTGCAACCTGATGGAGGTCAGTATAGATGGACTAATAGAGAAAGTCCGACACACTACTAGAAGGCCAAATATTTTTTCAGAGGTAGATGCAGAAAAAAATATATTCAGTTTGCAACCTGATGGAGGTCAGTATAGATGGATTAATAGAACAAGACCCACACACAGCTAGAAGCCCAATATTTTTTCAGAGGTAGATGCAGAAAAAACTATATTCAGTTTGCAACCTGATGGAGGTCAGTATAGATGGACTAATAGAACAAGTCCCACACACTGCTAGAAGCCCAAATATTTTTTCAGAGGTACTGTAGATGCAGATAAAAATTAGTTTTAATTTGCAACCTGATGGAGGTCAGTATAGATGGACTAATAGAGAAAGTCCGACACACTACTAGAAGGCCAAATATTTTTTCAGAGGTAGATGCAGAAAAAAATATATTCAGTTTGCAACCTGATGGAGGTCAGTATAGATGGATTAATAGAACAAGACCCACACACAGCAAGAAGCCCAATATTTTTTCAGAGGTAGATGCAGAAAAAAATATATTCAGTTTGCAACCTGATGGAGGTCAGTATAGATGGACTAATAGAACAAGTCTCACACACTGCTAGAAGCCCAAATATTTTTTCAGAGGTACTGTAGATGCAGATAAAAATTAGTTTTAATTTGCAACCTGATGGAGGTCAGTATAGATGGACTAATAGAATGATGCTATGCCCAAAAGATTTTACTTCACTAGGTGCAGTAAAAAAATTGGTATTCTATACACAGGTGGTATATCTTGCAACACAGATAGGCTACCTCACTGACTAACACACTCTGCAATAGGCCAAAAAGGATTAGCTTTGCTAGATTCAGCCAAATGCTGTGAAAAAAACTTGCACAGCACTGGCACAGACCTGCCTGGCAAAAACTGATAGGAACTCATGTAACCTAGTCCTGAAAAGGACTGCAATTACAATTAGTCTTTACTCCCACAACCGATCTATTTAAGAGCACAGACCTCCCTGATAAAAGTCGTAGGAAATGCTGTAACCTAGTCCTTAAAAGGACTGCAATCACAACTATTCCCTACTCCCAAGCTATCTGTATATTTGTGCGAAAATTGGCTTGAAATTCACAAGGTATAGCGCACACAGCAACAGCGGTGCCGTCTAACACGCAGCTGCAGCAGTGAGAAAATGGTGGCGACGGGGAAAATGGCTTGGTCTTATAGGGCAAGGACATGTGACATACACTGCCAATGACACATGCCCTTGCTTGTGTGAAAAAAAGCACTTCGCTCCGTGTGTGCGCTGCTGATAGGCTGACAGATTGCACCTCCCCACTGTAAATGCGGGAAAGAGAAAAAAAAATGGAGATCTTCATTGTTCCTGCAGAGATCCATCCCCTGCCCCTCCCCCCACCCCGCTGTACACTCAAACTGCGTATTAACATTAATTTTCATCATTACTGAGAAAAAATCCAGTTATGATTTTGGTGCACGAACAGTTATCGAACATAACCTCGAACAGCCGAATTTTTCTCAAATTGTTCGTGTTCGCCGAACGGCTCGAACACCGCCCAAAACAGCTCGAATTTGAGATTGGCGAACAGTTCGAGTAGAACAACGCTCATCTCTAGTCCCGTGGTGTCGACGGAGGAGGATCCCATCGTTCAGAGGGAGGCACGCCAATCGTTACACTGAGGATGGACAGCCGATTTGCCGCCGTTGCAGCCAGCCGGGACACGTAGCCAGGTACTGTACTTTAAATGGGTCCGACCTGGGGCAGAGGGCCAACCCCCAGGCATAAGGTGACTAGTGTTGAGCCACCCCTGTAGTGTTCGAGTTCGGTTCGGTTCGTCGAACACCAGTGTGTTCGCCGAACTGTTCGTCGAACTGTTCGTCGAACACCTTCGAACACCGTTAAAACCAATGGCAGGCAAACAAAAACACATAGAAACACATAGAAAACACCTTCAAAGGTGTCCAAAAGCTGACAAACTGCTCAGAAGACATAACTAACACATGGAAAAGTGACAAGTACATATAGTCATGCGAAAAGAAAAGAGGTGGAGGAGTAAAAGGAGGGGGAGACACAGATATAGGCATGTCATGCCCTTCTAAAATCCAAAAAGTGAGAAGCCGACACGGCCAGTCCGCTCCTGCCCGTGCCACCTCCGTGTCGCCGGGTTTGTGCCACAGCCGCGGTGGACCCTGGCGGCCAGCCCCCCTCTCCCAATACTGGTACCTGTCCGCTGGTGGGTCGAGCGAGCCCCCCTGTGGTGGAGGCAGCTCTAAGCTTTTTAATTTAAATTGTCTCTCTAATTTGAATGAATACACTTTAAATCCTTTTACAAGGATCTATTGGAGGGCAAGTCTCATGCCAGCAGCCGCGTAATTCCTGCTCCAGTAGCGTCCACTAAAGCTGCTGCAGTTAAAAAGCTTTTATAAGGATCGAGCTCGGCTGTCCACCGCAAGGCATCCTACCGCCAGTCCCAGCCCCTATGCCTTGGGGTGCCTCCTGATGCTCTTCACTGAGTATCCCGTGGTCCCAAAGCATTTCCTTAGAAAAAATTAAGTGTCCAAACTACAGGTGGTGTAGCTTGCTTAACAGCCGGGATAATCCGCTGACTAGCAGACACTGCTACTAGGCACAAAGTATTTCCTGGGCTAGATGCAGTTAAAAATTTGTAATTAGATACTCTCGTTGGATGCTGTGAAAGCATTCCATAGAGTCTCCTGGCACGCCATATATGATTCTCTTAAAAAGCTTGGGGTAGGGGTCTAGGGGACCCTTTTATAGCCAAAATCACGGCCCTGTATCACAATACGTCACCTAGGCTGAAGATAAATGGAACTGTAGCACCGAGGGCTCGGTTGCTACAGACGTATTGCACCTCACCCAGAGGTGTGATATCTCACTCTCAGATAAGGATGGAGTGTGGATCAGGACCCGACACCTGCATGCATTACACCACATTTCCGTGGGGCAGGGCGACCAATATGCCCCTGAGATGGGCACGACAGTCCCTGTCCCTGGCTGGAGTGGGGGGAGGGAACACTGAGGAAGGGGAACCCTGTAGTGCAGGAGCAGGGAGGAAGCAGTTCCTGGGTGCATTGAGAAAGGAGTATAAAAGGTGGGCACCATCTTAGTTCAGTGCAGAGAAGTCTGAGCAGAAGTGACAGGGAGCAGGAGCTCTGCATGAGCTCTGCTCCGGAGGCGGGCCTAGTAACAGAGGCCCAGGCCTGGAAGAGGGAGAATGAAGGAAGAGGAGAGGAGAAAGCTCCAGGAACGAGGAATGAAGGGATCCCAGGGGTGCGGACGGGCGAGTCGCCATCGCACGCCCGAATCCACCTGCGTGGAGGGGTCAGGCCAAAGGGGGAGACCGGTCCCCAAAACTAGTGGAGGCGGGAAACGACCCTCAGCTAGAAACCGGAGGCTGTGACATTTTATGTAGCGCAGCCCCTCACTACACCCGCTAGGAAGGCACCACATAGGGTCAGGGAAACTGGCGCCAAGTTTACCAAGAGAAGGCCCGAGGCAGCCGGACAGAAGGGTTGGTAAGAAAGGCCAGACAAAGGACACACAAAGGGGGTCCTGTGAAGCGCTCCAAAGTTATCTGGGAGTTGTCTGAGCCCCTCATCTGGTGAGCACAGTACGACGTGGGCAGCCGTTACCTGCAGAAGTGGTCTGGATAATAAGAACTGTGAGAAAAGGCCCTGGACTGCATCACTGACTCCCTGTCGTTACTGCTGCTGCCCTGCACCATCACCCCCATCCTCCGCATACACTGCCCTGAGGCTATACTCCTCCCGTGGGGAGTTATGCTACGCTCTGCTGCACCCACAACACCAGCCTCAGCGGTCTGCCCTGCAGCGGCGGTTCACTCTGACCGCAATCCACGGGTGGCGTATTTGGACATTTAAACATCAAAACCACATAAATAGTCCCGCCACTGGTTTGACCGCCCTGAGTCACGGAACTGGGTCGCCGCCACGGAGACTACAACCACCAGCATCCACCAAAAAGGGTCCGGCTCCGGGTGTCCCAAGGCCCAGGGGGCGCGTCAGAACATTTTCATCACCTTTCATAATCACCAATGGGACAAGGCAGGGATATCCTCTGTCCCCTCTCTTATACATCCTAGTGACGGAGCACCTGCTCTCATCAATTTGCCATAACCCCAATATTAGGTGGATTGAGGTGGGAGGCACCGAGTACAAGTGCTCTCTATTTGCTGATGATGTCCTTGTATATATCACTCAATCACATATATCCATTCCTGCTGTTATGGCTGAAATAGATCACTTTGTTACTTGGTCAAATTTTAAAATCAATGCAGCGAAGTCTGAGGCCCTCGATGTCTCCCTCCCCAAATCCATACAGGATTCCATCCAGTCCAACTTTCCCTTTGCCTGGCCCTCACAGGGTATCAAATACTTAGGAATTCCTATTCATAGAGACCTCTCCCGTCTATGTTATCTTAATTTTGGGCCCTTTATTGAACAACTCCATACAGACCACGGTTGGCAAGTTAGAACTGTAAGATTCACTACGTGAACCACTGGTGTTTTGTGGAAAAGCACATGTACACTGTGTTCCAAATTATTATGCAAAAAGTGTTTAGGAGTGATAAGGGAAGAATTTTTTTGTTTGTCAGTTAAACTCATTGATGGTGATGTGTGTCAGGGCTCTTTATATCACTGTAAGCAATTGCAGACACCTGTGCTAATTAGTTTGGCAGATGTGTCCAATGAAAGGCAAGACTACTTAAGAAGGCTGTCCCACATTATTAAGCAGCCTACATTTTCTGCCAAAATGGGAAAGAAAAATGATGTGTCGGCTGCTGAGAAGCAACAAATTGTGGAGTGTTTAGGTCAAATTTATGTATGAGATAGCCAAGATGATTGTCTATAAAATGATAGTAGTCTCATGTGTGAAGCAGTAGTGGATGGTGAGATATCGAGCCAGAATGTCAAAAGTTCAAAACATTGTTACCCTTTTGCTTATCACTGTAATTATAGGATTGATGAAATCATGAATCCACTGGCATCCCATCTCCAACTTCCGCATTCTTTCAAGATAGATCAATATTGCTCTCTTGTATAGTCAGTTATAGCTTCATCATAGTAGTGATCATCTCTGGTTACTGTTGATGATGATATATATAATACAATCAACATTGTGCGATGATCAGGATGAAGTGTCTTGGCAATCAAGAAGTATGTAGCTGAATCACAGTACACACGTGTGCATGCTGATAAGGGCAAATTGAGGACTCTTTCCTACAGGCAATTACGTCAGGTTAAAAGAGCAGCGGCAAAAAAGCCTGGTCATAGCAGCAGACAAGTTTTTGAAGCTGCTGGTGCCTCCAACATCCCCCGAACAACAAGATGCAGGGTCCTTCAGAGGTTTGCAGCTGTGCGTACGCCATCCTGTCGACCTCCTCTATCCACTGCACACAAGCAGAAACAGCTCCAGTGGGCCAAACATTACATGAAGACTGCAACGCTCGATGGTCCAGATGGATGGAGTGGAGGATGGCTGGTTGATGGACACCCCACGCAAACACGGCTACAGCGCCAACAAGGAGGAGGTGGAGTAATGTTTTGGGTTGGAATCATGGGGAGAGAGATTGTCGGCCCCTTTAGGATCCCTGAAGGGGTAAAGATGAACTCCATAATGTATGTGAAGTTTCTCAAACAGCACTTCCTGCCATGGTTCAAGAAGAAGAACCGTGTATTCCACAGCAAGATCATTTTCATGCATGATAATGCACCATCTCATGCTGCACATAACACATCTGCATCTCTGGCTGATATGGGCATAAAAGGGGACAAACTTATGGTGTGACCCCCATGCTCCCCTGACCTCTACCCCATTCACAACCTCTGGAGAATCATCAAAAGGAGTGTCTATGATGGCGGGAGGCAGTTCACATCTAAGCAACAGCTCTGGGAGGGTATTCTGTCCTCATGCAAAACAATTGAAGCAGAAACCATCCAAATCCTGACAAATTCAATGGACGAGAGAGTTCAGAAGCTCCTTTCGAACAAGGGGTCCTATGTGCAAATGTAACATCACCTAGAATGAAGTTTTGAGTTGAAAACTGTTTGATTTCAGTTTCTAATAACCTGCTAATGCTTATAATTTCAAAAATGACCATTTTTTTGGTCTTTATTAAAATGAAAAGGTTGATCGAAGAGTGTGGGGGATCTAAAAGTGTGGCAACCCAGTAGTCAGGATTACTTTGAATTCTGACAATCTGAGGGTCATGTTGCAGGTAGTGCAGCAAGAAGGCACTTATGTGTCTTGCGCATCTCGGAGCCCCAAAATTATTTTCCGTGCTAGATGCAGCTAAAAATTATTATTAATTTTAAATCTGGTGGAGGTTAGTATAGATGGCCTAATAGAATCAGTACTGCACACTGCTACAAAGCCCAAATTATTTTCCTACCAAGATACAGATAAACATGATTAGTAATTTGAAAGCTTAAAACGGTTGGTGAGGTGATTTTAACCAATCATCAAGCTTTTACTCTCCCCAGGATGACACAGGGGTAAAAAAGTCGTTTCGGATCCATGATTTGTTCATCTTTATGAACGTGAGTCTGTCTACATTATCAGTGGAGAGCCGCGTGAGCTTATCTGTCAGCACACCACCAGCAGCGCTGAACACGCGTTCAGACAGAACGCTGGCAGCGGGGCATGACAAGATCTCCAAGGTGTAAGTGGCTAGCTCCGGCCATTTATCCAGATTGGAAGCCCAAAAAGAGCAAAGGTCCAGTGACACAGTCATGGCTTCAATGTTTACTTGGAGATACTCCTGTACCATCGTCTCTAGGCGTTGACTATGTGTCAGACTTCTTGTCTCCTGTGGCCTTGCAAAGGATGGGCTAAAAAAGTGATGAAATGATTCCGCAAAATTGATGTTACCAGCAGATACTGTGTTTCTGTTACGGTTTGAGTGCTGAACACTCGACGGTCCCACGGTTGGCAAGTTGGAACTGTGAGATTCACTATGTGCACCACTGGTGTTTTGTGGAAAAGCACATGTAAGATTCTGCAACAGTCTCTGCTGATACTCCTGCATGCGTGCATCCCTTTCTATGGCAGGAATAATTTCTGCAAATTTACTTTTGCACCGGGGATCTAACAGTGTGGCAACCCAGTAGTCAGGATTATTTCTAATTCTCACAATTCGAGGGTCATGTTGCAGGTAGTGCAGCAAGAAGGCACTCATGTGTCTTGCGCATCCAGGAGCACCAAGACCCTGTTGTGTTGGTGGCGAGGTAACAATCATGCTTCCTTCCTCTGTCCTCTCCTCCCAACCTCGCACAACAGAAATGTGATCAAGGTCTCCTTCATCTGATGAGTCTTCCATCAGTTCGTCCTCCACAGCTTCCTGGGCTCCTGCACCTTCCTCACTAGTTTGGCTGCTACCATGCGCCCTGGTAAAACCATCTCCCCCACCCTCACATGCCTGCCACCTTGGTGCTGCCGACCGTCTGGACCTTGCAGATCTTAGCCACTCCTCCTCCTCTACTTCCTCTACCTCCTCTTGTGCCACCACCTGACTCCGAATTCTGTTTAACATGTGCTCCAGCATGTAAATCACCGGAATAGTCATTCTGATAATGGCATCGTCAGCACTAAACATCTTCGTCGCCATTTCAAAACTGTGCAGAAGGGTGCATAGGTCCCTGATCTGAGACCACTCCTCCAGCGTGATTTGCCCCATCTCTGGATCTCGTTGGCCCAGGCTATACGTCAGAACGTATTGCACCAGGGCTTGTCGGTGCTGCCACAGTCGCTGCAACATGTGCAGAGTTGAATTCCACCGGGTAGGCACATCGCATTTTAGCCGGTGAAGTGGCAGGCCCAACGACTTCTGTAGAGATGTAAGTCGCTGAGCTGCGGGATGCGAACGGCGTAAGTGAGCACACAGCGACCGTGCCCTCTGCAGAAGGCCATCTAGTCCGGGATAGTGGGCTAAAAATTGCTGGACAACCAGGTTCAACACGTGAGCTATACAAGGCACGTGTGTGACATTGCCCCGGCGAAGGGCCGCACCCAGGTTTGCAGCATTGTCGCACACGGCCTTCCCTGGTTGCAGGTCCAGTGGAGACAACCATTCATGAAATTGGTTCTCCAGAGCTGACCACAACTCCTCAGCTGTGTGACTCACATTTCCCAGATATTTCAAAGTAAAAACCGCCTGATGACGTTGAGCCCTCCTGCCAGCATAGTAAGGAGGTGTGCAGGATCCCTTCTGCGCAGTTAGAAAGCTTGTGGCACGACCAGACAGGCTTTGGGTGCAGGTGGAGGACCGAGAGGAGGTTGAGGAGGCAGAAGCAGTGGAGGAACTTCGAGATAAAGAGGATTGACGCACAACTCGTGGGGACGGCAAGACTTGGACAGCAGCCCCTTGTCCTGCTGTCACCATAGTTACCCAGTGCCCAGTCAGCGACATGTAACGCCCCTGTCCATGCCTACTTGTCCAAGTGTCTGTGGTGAAATGCACCCTGTCACACACATTGTTTCTCAAAGAAGCGGTGATGTTGTGTGCGACATGCTGGTGTAGCGCAGGCACACCTTTCTTTGAGAAGTAGTGCTAACTGGGCATCTGGTACTGGGGCACTGCGACGGACATAAGGTCTCGAAAATCCTCTGTGTCCACCAGGCGGAAAGGCAGCACTTCTGTAGCCAAGAGCTTGCAGATGGTGAAATTCAACCTCTTAGCTTTCTCATGGCTAGGAGGAAATGGTCTTTTACTTGTCCACATCTGAGGGACCGAGGTCTGGCTATTGTGCTTAGACGGGGTTGATAAGGGTGTCCCCGGCAAACTGCCGGTCTGTGAGGAAGATGCAGGCGGACATGTTAGGTTGCCTTGATCCAAAGGTGGTGCTATCGATGTCGGACAGCGTTCAACACCAGCTGGTGTTACCACCTCCAAAGAAAATGATGACCTGCCAATCACGCTGGCTGTTGCCGGTAAAGAGGTGGCAGGTCTGCGTCCCAAAACAGGTGTGACTGCTGTCCCCCCAGTCACAGAGGATGAAGAGGCCGCGGATGCACAAGATGTGGCAGACGGTGGTTGGCCCGGCCGGCTAGGCCGCATTGAAGCACAGTGAGCTTCACACTGCAACTTATGCTTCATGTCCATGTGCCGGTTCATGCATGAAGTACTCAAACTATGGATTTTTTGGCCTCTACTTAGCTTTTGCTGACAAATGTTACAGATAACACGAGTTGGGTCATCTTTATCGATCTGAAAAAATGCCCAGGCTATGCAAGGCTTACCACCCATGCGACCTTTAGAGCCACCACGACTTGTGGTGAAAGGCAGAGTTGTGTTTGAGGATGCAGTTGTTGATGTGCTTCTAGTACTATGTCTCTGTCCAGGAAGGCGCAACCTGACCTCGTCGTCACCAGTATTCTCCTCCACCTCCTCTGCTGACCTCATCTCTTGGCTGACTGTGGGTTGACAGTAAGTGGGATCTCCAACCTCATCATCATCACCCTGTGTGTTATCACACCCGTCTTCCTCAGAGCCAACCTGTTCCTGCCCTGACAAAAAACTAAATTTGTCGCTCCAATCAGTTATTTGAGTCTTATCATCGTCTTCTTCATTGTCTCCACCAGCAGGAGTTACAGTTTGGGAATGAGGGTCTACATTATGGTCAGAACCTTCTGCGTCTGGTCGTGGATCCGACTCATAAAGATTCTGGGCATCAGTGCAGATCATTTCCTCGTCTGGATTCACAGAAGCGCTGGAGCCGACCTCTGATTCCCAGGCATTAGTATGAGTAAACAGCTCTGCAGACTCAACCATCTGTTCTACCTCATACTCAGACGGGCAGCTGGAGATTTGGGAGCTGTGAGGAAGCAAGTGCGATTTGGGGTGACACCTCTGAGGACTGGAGTATTTGTGATGTTGAAGTTGATGTGGAGGAGAGCCCACTTAAAGGAGCACTTGATATCCGTTGAAGCACCTGCTGTTTTTGTGCCTCATCTGGAATTTGTAGCGATTGGCGTGGCTGTAAGAAAGGGATCTTATCACTTTGTCCGCTAAAAGAAGTAGACATTTTAGTTTGGCTGGAAGATGGTCTTTCCTCTGCAGATGTTACTGTTGCTTTAACACCTACCCCACGGACACAACCTTTTTTCCCCTTCCCAGCACACCTATTCCCCTTTCCACCAGCAGCAGGCCTTTTTCCACTCATTTTGGTGGTTAACTAATTCACAACTCTGGAGTTGTTTGCACAAAAAAACAATGGATGGGAACCGAGCAGAGTTGAGTGGCCAAACTGTGGTATTAGGCCAAAACTATTGGCTGGGTTAGATGCAGAAAAAAATTATATTCAATTTGCAACCTGATGGAGGTCAGTATAGATGGACTATTAGAACAAGTGCCACACACTGCTAGAAGCCCAAATATTTTTTCAGAGCTAGATGCAGAAAAAATTATATTCAATTTGCAATCTGATGGAGGTCAGTATAGATGGACTAAAAGAACAAGTCGCACACACTGCTAGAAGCCCAAATATTTTTTCAGAGCTAGATGCAGAAAAAAATTATATTCAATTTGCAACCTGATGGAGGTCAGTATAGATGGACTATTAGAACAAGTCCCACACACTGCTAGAAGCCCAAATATTTTTTCAGAGCTAGATGCAGAAAAAAATTATATTCAATTTGCAACCTGATGGAGGTCAGTATAGATGGACTAATAGACCAAGTCCCACACACTACTAGAAGCCAAAATATTTTTTGAGAGCTAGATGCAGATAAAAATTATTTATAATTTGCAACCTGATGGAGGTCAGTATAGATGGACTAATAGAACAAGTCCCACACACTGCTAGAAGCCCAAATATTTTTTCAGAGCTAGATGCAGAAAAAAATTATATTCAATTTGCAACCTGATGGAGGTCAGTATAGATGGACTAATAGACCAAGTCCCACACACTGCTAGAAGCCCAAATATTTTTTCAGAGCTAGATGCAGAAAAAAATTAAATTTAATTTGCAACCTGATGGAGGTCAGTATAGATGGACTATTAGAACAAGTCCCACACACTGCTAGAAGCCCAAATATGTGTTCAGAGCTAGATGCAGAAAAAAATAATATTCAATTTGCAACCTGATGGAGGTCAGTATAGATGGACTAATAGACCAAGTCCCACACACTGCTAGGAGCCCAAATATTTTTTCAGAGCTAGATGCAGATAAAAATTATTTTTAATTTGCAACCTGATGGAGGTCAGTATAGATGGTCTAATAGACCAATTCCCACACACTGCTAGAAGCCCAAATATTTTTTCAGAGCTAGATGCAGAAAAAAATTATATTCAATTTGCAACCTGATGGAGGTCAGTATAGATGGACTAATAGAACAAGTCCCACACACTGCTAGAAGCCCAAATATTTTTTCAGAGCTAGATACAAAAAAAAATTATATTCAATTTGTAACCTGATGGAGGTCAGTATAGATGGACTATTAGAACAAGTCCCACACACTACTAAAAGCCCAAATATTTTTTCAGAGCTAGATGCAGAAAAAAATTATATTCAATTTGCAACCTGATGGAGGTCAGTATAGATGGACTAATAGAACAAGTCGCACACACTGCTAGAAGCCCAAATATTTTTTCAGAGCTAGATGCAGAAAAAAATTATATTCAATTTGCAACCTGATGGAGGTCAGTATAGATGGACTAATAGACCAAGTCCCACACACTGCTAGAAGCCCAAATATTTTTTCAGAGCTAGATGCAGAAAAAAATTATATTCAATTTGCAACCTGATGGAGGTCAGTATAGATGGTCTAATAGACCAAGTCCGACACACTGCTAGAAGCCCAAATATTTTTTTAGAGCTAGATGCAGAAAAAAATTATATTCAATTTGCAACCTGATGGAGGTCAGTATAGATGGACTATTAGAACAAGTCCCACACACTGCTAGAAGCTCAAATATGTTTTCAGAGCTAGATGCAGAAAAAAATTATATTCAATTTGCAACCTGATGGAGGTCAGTATAGATGGACTATTAGAACAAGTCCCACACACTGCTAGAAGCCCAAATATGTGTTCAGAGCTAGATGCAGAAAAAAATAATATTCAATTTGCAACCTGATGGAGGTCAGTATAGATGGACTAATAGAACAAGTCCCACACACTGCTAGAAGCCCAAATATTTTTTCAGAGCTAGATGCAGAAAAAAATTATATTCAATTTGCAACCTGATGGAGGTCAGTATAGATGGACTAATAGACCAAGTCCCACACACTGCTAGAAGCCCAAATATTTTTTCAGAGCTAGATGCAGAAAAAAATTATGTTAAATTTGCAACCTGATGGAGGTCAGTATAGATGGACTAATAGAATGATGCTATGCCCAAAAGGTTTTACTTCACTAGGTGCAGTAAAAAATTGGTATTCTATACACAGGTGCTGTAGCTTGCAATACAGATAGGCTACTCCACTGACTAACACACTCTGCAGTAGGCCAAAAAGGATTAGCTTTGCTAGATTTAGCCAAATTCTGTGAAAAAATCTTGCACAGCACTGGCACAGACCTGCCTGGCAAAAACTAATAGGAACTGATGAAACTTAGTCCTGAAAAGGACTGCAATTACAATTAGTCTTTACTCCCAACCTATCTATTGAAGAGCACAGACCTGCCTGATAAAAGTCGCAGGAAATGCTGTAACCTAGTCCTTAAAAGGACTGCAATCACAACTATTCCCTACTCCCAAGCTATCTGTAGATTTGTGCGAAAATTGGCTTGAAATTAACAAGGTATAGCGCACACAGCAACAGCGGTGCCGTCTAACACGCAGCTGCAGCAGTGAGAAAATGGTGGCGACGGGGAAAATGGCTGGGTCTTATAGGGCAAGGACATGTGACATACACTGCCAATGACACATGCCCTTGCTTTTGTGAAAAAAAGCACTTCGCTCCGTGTGTGCGCTGCTGATAGGCTGACAGATTGCACCTCCCCACTGTAAATGCGGGAAAGAGAAAAAAAAATGGAGATCTTCATTATTCCTGCAGAGATCCATCCCCTGCCCCTCCCCCCGCCCCGCTGTACACTCAAACTGCGTATTAACATTAATTTTCATCATTACTGAGAAAAAATCCAGTTATGATTTTGGTGCACGAACAGTTATCGAACATAACCTCGAACAGCCGAATTTTTTTCAAATCGTTCGTGTTCGCCGAACGGCTCGAACACCGCCCAAAACAGCTCGAATTTGAGATTGGCGAACAGTTCGAGTCGAACAACGCTCATCTCTAAAGGTCACCAGGCCCGTCTAATTGGCGTGATAAGTACATAGGGGGACGCCCGGTTTTACCCGTAGTGCTTTACGGTATCCCCATGAGTGCACTGCTGGACACCGGGTCCCAAGTGACTACCATCACCCTAAAATAACCTTGGGTACTAACGTGATTGAAAATTGTCTTTCAGAAGTGATTGTAATTTTACAGCAGGTGGCGATGAATGTGAGCTCCAGCCAACAGAGGGTCCTCCAGAAGGAGATAAGAGCCCTGATGGGACGGCAACAGGTAGAACTGTCTGGTGGTGAGATCGGCAGCGTGAGGATGAGCGACCCATTCCCCATTGCCATGCCTCCCAAAAGTGAAACGATGATCTGTTGTCGGACTGCAATTGGGTTAAGAGGGAGAGACTACCAAGCCATGGTAGAACCCGTGTACTCAGACAGCAGGCCCACCATTTTGACAGCCCGGGGGGTGGATGATGTCCGCCATGGAAGGGTGCCCGTCCGGATCTTAAACATTGGGGAAAGGGAAGTACACTTGCCCCGGTACGCTACACTAGCCAAATTGTATACTGTTGAACACAATGCTGTCAGGGCCGTGGAACCCTTGCCTCCATCTCCCCAGGCGGAGGGTAATGGCTCCCAGAAACCTAAGGAGGACTGGTGCCAGAAACTCCACGTGGGTGCTGACTCCACTCCCTTGCACCAAAAACAAGGAGTCTACCAGGTGGTTCAGGAGTACGAGAGAATCTTTAGTAAGCACCCGCTAGACTTCGGCAGGGTGAAAGGGGTAGAACACCACATCCCCACGGGGAGCCACCCACCAATAAAAGAGAGATACAGACCTGTACCCCCTGCACATTATCAGAACGCAAAGGGCATGCTGAGAGAAATGAAAGAAGCCGGGGTCATTAGAGACAGCTGTAGCCCCTGGGCAGCCCCCTTGGTTCTGGTCAAAAAGAGAGACGGTACCATGAGAATGTGCGTGGACTATACACAAATCAATCGTATCACCCATAAAGACGCGTACCCGTTACCAAGGATAGAGGAGTCTTTAGCCGCGCTAAAATCAGCTAATTTCTTCTCTACTTTGGACCTTACCAGCGGGTACTGGCAGGTTCCTATGGCAGAGGCTGACAAGGAGAAGACCGCCTTCACCACCCCGATGGGATTGAGTGAATTCAACTGTATGCCATTCGGGCTCTGCAATGCACCCGGGACCTTCCAGAGGCTGATGGAATGCGGTCTAGGGCACCAAAACTTTGAGACTGTCCTACTTTACCTGGACGACGTGATTGTCTATTCAAAGACTTACAAGGACCATGTAAAGCACCTTTGACGAGGTGTTCGAGGCCCTGGCAAGCTTTGGCATGAAAGTGAAACCCTCCAAGTGCCATCTGTTAAAGCCGAAGGTACAGAACCTGGGGCACGTGGTGAGTGCTGAGGGAGTAGCCCCCGACCCCGACAAGGTTACAGCCATTAAGAGCTGGCCAAGCCCCTCTAACATCAAAGAAGTGAGGCAATTCCTCGGGTTGGTAGGCTACTACCAAAGGTTCATCCCGGGTTCACTAAGATGGCAGCTCCAATGCAGGACCTCCTGATAGGTCAGTCTAAATCCAGAAGTCACAAGCCACCCTTCAAGTGGGACAAGCCGTAAGAGGAGTCCTTCCGCCAGTTGAAGATGGCCCTCACGGGGGATGAGATCCTGGCCTACCCCGATTATGGCCAGCCTTTCATCCTCCACACAGACGCCAGTGATGTGGGGCTAGGAGCCGTACTGTCCCAAAACCAACAGGGCAGAGAAAGGGTGATCACGTACACCAGCCGGAAGCTGATGCCCACTGAAAGGAACCCGGAGAATTACAGCTCCTTCAAGCTAGAATTCTTGGCAGTGGTGTGGGCCGTCACAGAACGGTTTAAACATTACCTGGCCTCCCCAAAGTTCACTGTGTACACGGACAACAACCCGTTGACACACCTGGACAATGCAAGACTTGGTGCCCTAGAACAGCGGTGGATGGCCCGGCTATCAAATTATGATTTCACAATCAAATACCGGGCAGGAAGAACCAATGCCAACGCAGACGCCCTATCAAGAATGCCCCACCTACCCGAAGGAGAAGAAGACTCGGAAGAGCTGGAGGAAGTAGAGCTCCCTGCGTTCCACCGATATGGGGCCACTCAGTATTCTCACCGGGTAAGAGACAAAGACCTAACCACCGTCATGTTCAACCCCTTAACCCACCACGGCTGGGCTGAAACGCAAGATAGTGACCCTGCAGTTCGCCTGGTGAAAGACCTGTTAACCCAGGCAGACGCTAGCCCTGGCCCGGATGCTCCAGAGGAAGCCAAGCAGTTATGGAAGGAGAAAAGCAGGCTATTCCTCTACAAAGGTAAGCTGTGCAGAAGGCTTGTCAACCACCGGACGCACAAGCTGACTTGGCAGGTAGTGGTCCCGAGACGGGATGCAGCAATGGTCCTGGAGGCCTACCGTGACAGAGCGGGACACTTCGGGTGGAAGAAACTGGAGTCCATACTGAGAGAGCGGTTCTACTGGATCGGTATAAGAGGGGCCATAGAGAAGTGGTGCAGGGACTGCGGCCCATGTCACCTCAGAAGGAACGACTGTACCAGCCAGAAGACACCCTTGAGGCCCATCGTCACTAGGCAGCCTCTTGAGCTGGTAGCTCTGGACCATGTGAAGTTGGCTCCAAGCCGGTCCAGCTACATCTATGCCCTCACGATTGTGGACCATTACTCCCGCTTCTTGGTGGTGGTCCCGGTTAAACACGGCCCAAACGGCGGCCAGAGCCTTCCAACAACACTTCTGCCGTCCACACGGGTATCCGGAACAGGTCTTGACAGATCAAGGTCCAGCGTTTGAGGCAGAAGTCTTCCAGGAGTTCTGCAACCTCTACGGCTGTAGGAAGATTCGGACAACGCCTTACCACCCGCAAACCAACGGGCTGTGTGAGAAAATGAATAATATCGTCATTGATCTCCTCAAGACGTTGCCCCTGGAAGAACGCAGCCAGTGGCCAGAGAAGCTGCCAGACCTGATAGACTTGTACAACCATATCCCGGTGAATGCTACCAGCTGCACCCCGGCTTACCTGATGCGAGCAAGACCAGGTAAGCTGCCTATGGACCTGGAGATGGGAGTCCTGACACCCAAGGACACCTCCCCAGATGCGGACTGGGATACGGAACGGAGGCTACAGTACAAGAAGGTACAGGAGAGTGTGGAGAAGAGTCTGGCTCAAGCGAGAGAAAAACAAGAGAGGCTCATCAACCAACACGCCCCTGCTGGTCCCCTGGAACCTGGTGAGCAGGTCCTGAAGTGGAAGAGAAGGCTTCACAAGCTAGATGACCAGTGGGAGAGTGACCCGTACACAGTACTGCCGTCCAACCGCGACAACCCGAAGGTATGTGTAATTACCAAGGATGGAGGAGAAACCACTAGCACCGTCTCCAGAGACCACCTTAAAAGGTGCCCCGAGCAACTACAGAGTGCAGGAACAGATCAAGATGACCTTGAACCCGCAGAGGACAAGGATGAAATGATCAGCACAATTCTTGGAGAGTTCCCCCGGTCCTGGACTCGGATAAACGATGCCATAGTGGTACCCGTCCTACACTTCCTTCAACCTACCCAGCAGGAGCCTACAGGAGAGCAGGAAGAACAAGAGGAACAAGCAGCACCGGAGGCAGAAGAACCCATGCCAGCAGCCCAGGAGAGTCAACCCTCTGCTGACAGTGAGCCTGCGATGCCTGCTGTAAGCCAAAAGACCCGCAGACAGCTGCCTGCCCTGCCTGTAAACCCAGCTAGTAGCTGTACCCTAAATGTTAGTGGGGAAAGCCAGGTTAGACCACCACCAGACAGTGGGTTACACAGGTCGACCCGGAGCACTAGGGGTCAAGTACCAGCTCGCTGGAAGATCTAAGTACCAAGTCTACATTTACCTGTAAATATTTAATGTTTTATGGTTGTTACCTGATAATTAATAATGTTTTTCCAGTTTTTCCTAGTTCAATGGACTGGCAGGTAATGGACACTGAATGGCCGGAACTGTCTTGTAGATAGTTGCACATGGTGCCCTCTTGTGAAGATGGCCACAGAAGAAAAACCTGTCTGGCGTGGCTCCCTTGTGGCCCAAAGTAGGCAGCTCGGCCTTGTCGCCAAGCCCAAGGCCAGGAACTTGGGGTTTATGGAGACAGGTCCCCACACCGTGGAAAACTTCACCTTGTTGGGTGATATGGACACCCGGAAGCGCCGTGACCTTGTAAATATGTTATGTTATTGTTTATACCCTGTTTGTTGTTGACCAAAAAGGCTTAGTCTCGGAGTACTAAATTTTACGAGGGGGGAATGTGTCACCCCAGGCCTGGATGCCACAAATATTAAAGGCTGTGTCTGGTCAGGGACCATTAGCATGCAGCACCTCCTGTCCCAGGCCAGTAGGGGGAGCAGGCTGCCCCTATAAAAGCTGGAACTGGGGCAGGGTTAGAGAGACAAGAACCCACTTCTGAAGTGTCCAGAAGGGTTCTCAGAGAAGAGGGACAGGTCAGCAGCAGCTGAGGAGTCCGTGAGGCAGAGGAGAGACTGCGAGCCAGGGACAGAGGCGACGAGAGCCGGTCCTGGCTGAGAGAATTACACAACCGGACATTGGGGTCCGAGGCTGTCAGGGTTGCAAGCCCAGCAGCAGAGAACCAACCCGCGAGGGATTTCAGGTCCCTTGGCCTAAGAAGCCTGGAGGGACCAGTACAGCAAGGAGAAGCAAAAGGTACCCAAGGCCCGAGTCGCAAGCCATACAGGCAAAGTACACGGCCAGCTCAGGGATGTGGGCTATTACACCACGAAAAGGGGGATAGTCAGCAAGAGCATAGAGAGAGAACGGTAGGCCTACACACTCACCCTGACCAGTGGGGCTCGCCCGAATGCTCTCAGATACCCAGGCCCATTCCTAACCGGTAGTCCTGTTGGGACAGTAATAACATCTGCAATAAAGACCCTGGACTGTTTGAAGCGGACTCTGAACTCTTACTATTGCGGCCTGCACTATCACCCCCAGCATTCACCTACACTGCCCTGAGGCTACACTCTTCCCGTGGGGAGTTGTCCTACCCCTGTGCTGCACACCAACACAAGCCTCAGTGGTCTGCCTCACAGCGGCGGTTATCTCTGACCGCAATCCACGGGTGGCGTAGTTGGACATTCAAAACACAGATAAATAGACTGCCACAATTTGGTCTGACCACCCTGAGCCACGGGTTCGGGTTGCCACTACTACCCCCAGCATCGCATAGAAGCCCGGTTCCGGGTGCCCCACGGCGCAGGAGGCGAGTCAATAACGATGTTTACTAATTGCTCGTGAAACTCATTGGTGGGATTCCAGGGTAGTTTCCTATAACACGTAGGTACATCTAAAATTTTGTGGACTTGTTTTTCATAAAGCGTGTTGGGCCATAATACCAGATTACCCCCTTTATCCGCCGGTTTTATGGTGACATTCTTTAAGGATTGTAGTTCCTGAAGCACTACCCTTTCATCCCTGGATACATTCGATACCCATTTGGGGCTAGATGGAAGCATTTCAATTTCAGCAACTACCATTTTTGTAAAGACATCCACGGAAGCACATGAACCTAGGGAAGGAAAGGTTTTAGATTTTTTAGTAAAGTTCATAGGAAACTTACCACTGTTCATAAATTGTTGTTCCTCAGATAGATCCTCAAGGATCTGTAATGCCTCCTGTTCTTGAGTTGTCGGGAATATTTGATCGTTGTCTGTTTTATGATGAAACTTTTTTAGGAGAATTTTCCTCGAAAATAGGTGTATGTCTTTCACTACCTCAAACTTATCAAGATGACATGATGGAGAGAATGTTAGCCCTCTTTCTAATACCTGGCATTGCGATTCGGTGATAATGTGGTCAGATAGATTCACTACCTTCATTTGGTAGTTCTTTTTTCTATTTCCTTTTCTGGAAAAAATGTCAGGGTATCTCCTAGTTCCATTCTGACCAGCTCTGGTTCTTGGGTATGAATCCCCTGTACTCTCTGTCTCACTGCAGGATGTGCTTCCTTCTGACCGAGAAGTTTGATTCTCCTGGGGTTGATTATTAGGAGTCATGAGAGTTTGCTTCCTAGGATTTTGCCATTCTCGTAATCTCTTAAATCTCTTTGGTATTTTTTGGAGAGAGATTTAAGAGATTACGAGAATGACAAATTTTTTTGGCTGCGGCATTACAGTGAGTGGCAGGCAATCCCTGCATGTTGATTGGCGCTCTAAAGAGCGCCAAACATGCAGGGAGGAGACCCGAGCATCCGCCAGAGCATCTCGCAAGTACTCGGCGAGCTCCGAGCATCTCGAGTACTGAGTACCGAGTACTTGCGAGTATGCTCGCTCATCGCTATAAAACAAATGATAATGACCAGCAGCCTATTTAACTACAAAATAGAGGCTACTTAAATTGTATACACAGTCTAAAAACTATATTTTTGGGGAGCAAATGCTTGCCTTGCTTTACAAGCAGTGTAAAAAGAAGAAACCAATGCTTTTTCACACAAGGTGATGTGAAACTTATCGCTGTTTAGGGAGTAATAAAGTTTTTGGCTTTACTAAATACAGAAGCAGCAGCTTTATCACAAGCCATTCACAAATTATCCATTTATTTAAGGAGCAAAACTGTATGTGCTGTTTTGAACTGAATAAGAAATGGCTTCTCGACTAGGAGTGAAAAAATATCACTTTTTTGGGACCCGCAACAGGTTTACTATTCTTAAAATGGTAGTATAGAGCCTCATCCACAGTAAAAAAAATGCTTTCTTCTGTTACTAACGTTATACAGTAGGGGACATCTCAGTTTGAAATAGTTTGGAGCATATCTCGTATGTTATACAGGCCTCATCCACAGTAAAAAAAATACTTCATTCTATTACTAACGTTATACAGCAGGGGACAGATCCCACTTGGTGTGAACCCAGAGGAACGCAGCTGAGTAGCTCATCTGAGGAGGTGGAGGAGGAAGGCGAGGAGGTTACGTTTCACCCTACGGCATAGACATGGAGTGATGCAAGCACGAGGAGCACTGCATCCTTAGCCACAACTGTGGCTGTGGCCAGCAGCTCTCTCAGGTCTGCAGTTCGCAGGGGCAGCAAGGGTTTTTTGACACCGCAAAGGCGCAAAGGGTGATCCAACTCACGTTATCTGCAAACTTTGCAAGATAAAAACTCAGTAGAGGGAAAAAGTGCAATAATTTGTCTACTACATGCATGAATCTTCACATGTGCAATCAACATGCATTACTCTGGCAATCTTACTGTGCTTAAATGCGGACGAGCGGACTTCAACAACCATCAGGTATCCCATCAAATGCATCCGTTGCTTCTACTCCTTCTCTGTTACCATGCCAAGTATTGTCACGCAGGTCTCCGACTGCAGAACCTCCAGTTCTCTACCCGCACCAGTCAGGCTGAGTGAGAGTCGGTCAGCTGTAGCGGACATGCCTGCTGTGTTTGTTTCACCGAGCATACTACGTTTCCCAATTCACCATAACATCTTCGCCTGCACCTCACTCATAGTCCAGCAGTTTGTCCGGTTCACCGTACTCAGCCCTCTCTCAGCACTGCAGCCAGCCCTCTGTCCCGAATTTGTGGTCACATAAAAGATTGTTTCCTCCTACACATGACAAAGCTAAGAGGTTGATCTCCAACATCTCCAAACGGTTGGCCATGGAAATGGTAGTCTTAGGCCCTTTTTTTTTTAAATATGAACAGTCCTGATTGTGTCTCCATCTGCTGGGTTGGCTGTAGTGGAAGAAGTGTCAGTCCTCATTATACTACTTCTACTCTACTGCAATTGATGCCACTTTTTTGGGGTTTAGACCCTAAATTAGGGAAATGTGAACACTCCTGGTTGGGTCTCCATCTGCTTGGTTGGCTGTAGTGGAAGAGGTGTCGGGCCCCATTATACTATTTCTACTCTATTGAAATTGATGCCACTTCGTTGATGTTAGGCCCTAATTTACGGAAATGTGAACACTCCTGGTTGGGTCTACATCTGCTAGGCTGGCTGTAGTGGAAGAGGTGTCAGTCCCCATTATAATAGTTACACTCTATTGAAATTAATGCTTTAGTGCAGATATTGTTCTCACAGGGGTACACATGATAAAATAGAATTTGTTTTTCTTTCTACCGTGCTATATAAAGCAGGCTATATTTCATCTTTTAAGTCTTTGGTGCTGATATTGTTCTCCATGCAGGGGTACACATTAGTGATGAGCAAGCACTAAATGTGTTCAACTTAGTGGTTCAGCGGTTTCTCAAAACCCACCCAGATCTGCCAGAACTGCTTGTGAAAGCCCATTTCAGAGATTCAGCTACAGCTTCCGCCACCCTGACAGTGCTTCCAGCTCACCGACTGGTGTGTGATGTGACCATACATTGGAAATTAACGTTGCAGATGTTGGGAAGGATTTGTGAGCAGCAGAGAGCAGTTGTTGAGTACCGGCTTCAACACGCCCCTTGGAATTCAGGTCAGCCTCCACACATAAGAGTGGGCATGGATGTCTGACATCTGTGCCATCCTCCAAAACTTTGAGGACTCCACCAAGATGGTGAGTGGCGCTGACGCCATAATTAGAGTCACCATCCCGCTTGTCTACTGAAACACTCGCTGCTCACAATTAAAGAGGAAGCATTGCAGGAGGAGCAAGGAACTACAAAGGGTAATGCTACACAGCCCAGCCTCATCTCATCTCAAAGCGGATTGGGTGATAATGAGGAGGAGGATGAGGAGGAGAACATGGACAGTTGTCCTAATGGTGAGGACAGGGAAGTCTTGACTGTCTTGGAAGTCTTGATACCCCTCTTTCAGTCTGTGGGAAAGCTGTATGAGTTTCACTTAATGATGACCTTCAGTGGCCTAAACCGTGGCTTTGCTCATGCACGATATTTCTCAAAACATATTGCAGATCAGGCCATTGCCCAACGCTGTAGTTATGAAATTCAAGGAGTAAAGAAATATCTTTGTGTTGAAGCACCACCGAGAAGTGTGAGCTGATGTTGGATGGGCTGTCATTGCTTATGGAACAAGCTGCATTAAAGGACTTCCTGGGAGAAAGAAATAACAATTGGAGTAGATACGGTTTCCCTCTATGCCAGTCCTTTCACGGAGCTAAAGAATATGACTGTGTCTCTGACAAGCAATGTCAGACTGAAGAACATTTGGATGACTCGAGTATTTGATTCTTTCTCCCCCACTAAGGAGCCCCATAGCAACTGCAAGGTTTGCATTATGAACTCTCCTGAAGGAGAAGCCAGAGCTCACCGGATGATTTTCCTGTTCTCTGATGGGCCCAACCACCCCTGGTGAGAAGCAGCCCTGGCTTAGAAAAGTCTGTGTGAATGTTCCTGGACACTCTATGGCTGCTTTTTTACTGAGGAGGAAACCGGAGAACCAGAGGAAAATTCACGCAAACATTCAAACTCCTTGCAGATGTTGTCCTTGGTGGGATTTGAACCCAGGACCCCAGCGCTGCAAGGCACTGTGCCACTGCCATCTCTGTTCTCCCTCTGATATCTAACAATAACAAACAGGTCATGCTGGAGAAACTTGCACCTACTGCCACTCAGTGTCTTCAGCACCTTTGTGGGAAACTAATGTTTGGGCAGCCACTCAGTCTACCAAATAAAATTCCATAGAAGGAAATTGTGGATGGCTTCACTTCTGGTACTGGGTGATAATACCAAACCATGGAGTGCCATAATTCACTGGAAATTCTCCAGGCTGATTGGAGACAAGCTCATTCCCACAGAAAAGTAACAGTGTCAACACATGAATGGAGCTGGAGATAGAAGGGGAAAGAGGGCCCTAGAGACAGGGAACAAGGGAAGGGACACCTCCTGACACCAACCTGTGTCTGTCCCTAAGCTCCCCATTGTCCCTGAACTGGTGCTTCTTTCCCCGTGCACGATCACGTGCCAAAGCCCTCGCTGGCCCTGGACTTAACCTGGTTAGTGCGCAATCCACATGGAAGGGAAGACAAACAATGGGAAGATAGCATAAAATACACTTATCTTTCCAACAGAAAACTTCACCGCTGCAATAGCAACAAACAGCACAGCTTCTCCAGAGACTGACACTTCAAAGAGGTCAGCATAGAATGAACTATACCTGGCAATCATGTGGCTATTTAAAAGGAGATGGGAGTGGCACCAACCAACATCAGCTGACTGCTAACAAAAGGCTGCCAGCAAGTGACAAACATTAACCCTTGCTGGACCAAAAGGAAAAAACTACATTTATATTACAGCAGAACCTGAGCTGCCACGAACCTCCAAATTATTTGTGACAACCAGCAAGCTAAGGAGATGGTGGCCTCTGTCATCGTGAAAGAGTTAGCTTGTTGTCTAGTAGTCTGGTTTTTATACTAAAGATTTTTATATTTTTAAGTGAGCTCACAAACACCTAGGTTTCTGCAGCAGCGCATACAGACCGGGATAGTGGCAGAGAAATTGCTGTACCATCAGGTTGAGGATGTGAGCCATGCAAAGCACATGTGTTAAGGGGACGGTTGCAAACAACTTTATTAAATAATGGAAAGCAACCGAACCCGGGGTCCGCGATGCAGCCTGGTGGACTGCGGTCAAACACCTTCCGGGTGAGAAGGTAAAACAACCAACTTAAATAACAATCCGCTCCGTGTTACAGCACACCGGAACGCGAATAGGGATTCGCACTATCTCTGTTAACTGCACGAGAGATGTGCGATAAATAATGTATCTGTAGTCCTGTTGCAGCACAGGGACTACACAGTTGGCACTAAGATGCGTGTGTGACTCACGCCAGAGAATACGTGCTCCCAGCCGGCATGCTACCAGACTAAGGAGTATCTCTCCACGTGGCTTACAGGTGGTACCGGGAATAGGATGTCTGCAGACTGCTCGGGGTGTAAGGTGACCCCTTTGTCAGTGCCAGACTGTCAGATGAAGCTACCTGCCTATTTCATCTAACCTGCCTATTTTCACTAAACCTGCCTGCCAGAAACTAAAGCACACGAGGAGCCCAAGAGACCAAGCGTCCACACAACACCATCACAGCTCAATGATCAGAGCGCGCTGCCATGTTTGTGGGCGGGCTTTTTAAAGATTAAGCCCTGCCCACCGTCACACCATTGGTGATGTCACCCGCGACCAATCAGGCGGTGCCAGGTCACCGGATAAGCTGACTCCCAAACCACCAATCACGGTCCGCCATGTCATGGGCATGCTCAGTACAGCGAATCCTGGACTTAGACTTTAGCAGCCCTGCTTCCCTCCGCAACCTATCCTTCATGTTGCTAGAAGCAAAGACCCAAGAGACAACCTGTATATCTCGTGGACCAGCTAGGCGTTGGGACTGATGACGATGCTGAGCAGCATCAGCCCCAGCTGGACCGGAATAGGAGACCTCAGAAGGTTCTGGACCCATTTCGAATCCAGCAAACGGCCGATGCCTAACATTATCCCCCCTTCTAACATCCCCCTCCACTTGACGCTCATTTTCCACAAAGAGCAGGGGAGCATGAATGTGGTCCACCGATTCCCTGGGATGATCCTCAGATCCATGGCCTCTCCAGTGTACTGGGTAACCTTTTTTTCCACGAACCATCTTAGACCCCATAATAGCCTGCGCCTCGAGATGATCACCACTGGTGTCTGTAGCAGGTTGGGGTTCAGCGAGTCTTGTCAGGCGAACGGGTTTAAGGAGCGACACATGGAAAGTGTCGTGGCTCCTCAAGTGTCGTGGTAACTGTAACCGGTACATTACAGGGTATACTTGGGCCAAAATTTTGAAAGGACCAATAAAGCGGGTGGCAAACTTAGCAGATTCCCCGCGTACTTTAGTGTTGCGAGTCGTGAGCCACACTCTGTCGCCCGGATAGAATACGGGAGCAGGACGACAAAGTGTGTCAGCCGACTCTCTCATTCGATTCTGGGAGGCCAATATAGCCTCCTGACTATGGTCCCAAAACTCCCGCACCTCCAGAGCCAAATCTCTGACCCCTGGTTCCATAGGGGGAACTGGCATAGGAACCGGAAAGCGCGGATGTTGGCCATTATTCAGAAGAAGCGGAGTCAGATCTGTGGAGTCCGCCACGGGTAACGGGTGGAGAAGACCAGCCGGACTTTGACGGGATGATTTACCTCTCACACAGAAGGCACACGCAAGAACATATTCCTCAATGTCCTGGCGCCACCGGCGCCACCAATAGGACCGTTGAAGAAACTTTGTGATACGTTTGACCCCAAAATGAGCTCTGATCTTAGGGGCATGTGCCCAGGAGAGCACCTCATTTTGTAGATTAGGGGGAACGAACGTCCTCCCAGAAGGAACCAGGTTTAAGGACACTGGAGCCACCCTCCGGATACTTCCCGAAGGAACGGTGAGCCTGGGCTCATCATTGTCCTCAGCCTCATCCATGGACTGGGACAAAAGGTCTACCTCGTTCTTTTTGACATAATCTGACAGGACTTGGGTCTCGGGGACAGACAGAGGATCTGTGCCGGTGGCCACATCGGTAGAAGGGTCAGAGACTACCCTCCGGGTGACTGTAACCATACAGTGAGACACACAATTCTCACTCCAGGAAGAAATTCTCCCCGTATTCCAGTCAATGTGTGGAGTGTGACAACGTAACCATGGAAGACCCAATAACACCTCATCTAATCCACCGGGAATAATAAGAAAGGAGATAACCTCCCGGTGACCCTGAGGAAATGACATGGTGAGGGGAATCGACTGGTGGGTGATTTGCGTGTCTAGGAGTGAACCGTTGACTACCCTAATGTTCATTGGTCTTGGCAGTAGCTCCATAGGGATGGGGTGCTTTTGAGCAAACGTAGATGACAAAAAATTGCCATCAGCGCCAGAATCTAATCACGCCTTGGCAGTAACCGTGGTTGCTCCGAAGAACAATGTCACCTTATACAATAATTTGGAGGAAGAAACCCCAGAATCTAACACACCTCCTCCAACGGTGGTTATTTCTATCCGCACTGTTGGAACGTGTGTCTCATTAAGGCAGAGGTTGAGGGTGCAGGTGGAGGCCCTAGAGGAGGTGGAGGAGGCAGAAGCACTTGTGGAAGTGTTAGATACAGAGTTTTGTCCCGCAAGCCTTGGGGATTCCAACACTTGCTGTCTTGTGACACCAGGGTGTACAGTAGTTTAGTTCTCCAACCCTAGCAGTCTAGTAGTTTAGTTTTGCAACCCTGTTGTCTATTAGTTTAGTTCTCCATGTTCTGGTGTGTATTGGTTTTGTTTTCCAACCCTAGCTGTTTAGTAGTTTAGTTCTCCATCCCCTGTTGTCTATTAGTTTAGTTCTCCACTGTCTGGTGTGTATTTGTTTCATTGTCCAACCCATCCATGCTCACACCCAGAGGTTAATGTCTGGGGATGAGGGTCAGGATTCTGCTCGGACCCTACTTCGTCCTGTCCGGATCAACTGAAAACAATTTTGGGCATCACTGCACATGCTTTCCCCCTCTTGAGTCTGTGAAGCTGTGGATCAGACCTCGGATGCCCCAGAAAAGAATGTGTGAACAGCTCTGCAGACTCGCCCATCTGTAGTTCCCCACAGTCAGTTGGACGGTTGGAGAGTTGTGACGCGGGTGAAAACAAGGGTAATTGGAGTGCCACCTCTGACGACTGTACTGTGTGTGATGTTAAGGTGGAGGAAGAGGAGCAGAGGCCACTTGATGCAGCACTTGTCATCTACTGGAGCACATGTTTTTTCTGGCCCTCATCTGCAAAGCATACCGCTGTCTCAGCAGCAAAGACTTGGCCATATATTGGATCTCTTTATATCTAACCGACTGAACATTCAGCATCTCCCACTCACACACCACATCCTCATCTCAGCCCCCTATGTGTCAGTGTCCCCCAAGGTTCAGTTCTAGGACTTCTGCTCTTCTCCATCTACACCTTCGGCCTGGGACATCTTTCAGTATCACCTGCATGCTGATGACACACAGATCTATCTCTATGGACCTGATATCACCTCCAGTCCTTACTAACCAGAATCCCACAATGTGTGTCTGCTAGTTCATCTTTCTTCTCTGCCCGATTTGTAAAACTTAACATGGATAAAGCCAAATAGATCATCTCTCCACAATCTCATTCATCCCTCCCCAACTGACAGATCCATCAAAGTCAACGGCTGCCCACTCTCCCCAGTCCCGCAAGCTTGACTTGGATCTATCCTTCAAACGTCAGATCCAAGCCCTTTCCACTTGTTGCTGACTCCAACTCAAAAATATCTCCCGAATCCGCACATTCCTCAATCATGAATCTACAAAAACACCAGCGTATGCCTTCATCATCTTCCGCCCGGACTACTGCAAGCTCCTGCTCTGTGGCCTCCCTTCTACCACTCTCGCACCCCTCCAATCTATCCTAAACTGTGCTAGCAGATGAATCCACCTGTCACCCCACTATTCCCCTGCTTCTCCCCTCTGTCAATCCCTCTGCTGCTTCACTGTTGCCCAGAGACTCCAGTTGAAAAGCCTAACTTTGACATACCAATCCATTGAAAACCTGTCTCCTCCATACATCTGTGAACTAGTCTCTCTGTACTCACCTGAGCGCAACCTCCCTTCCTTCCAAAATCTCGTTCTCTACTTCCCTCTTATCTCTTCTTGCCACAATCGCATACAAGTTTTGTCCCGTGCATCTCCCCTACTGTGGAACTCTGTACCCCAACACATCAGACTGTCACCTAACATGGAAACCTTGAAAAGGAAGCTGAAGAAGACCCACTTCTTCTGACAAGTGTACAATCTGCAGTATTCCTCTCTCCACCATACCACTGCACAACCAGCTGTTATCTGACCTACTCTATCCTCACCCATCCCTTGTAGATTGTTTGTGCACCCTCTCGGGCAGTGTCCTCTGTTCTCTTGTATCAGTTGGTGACCCCTTTTCACATGTAAAGCGCCACAGAATAAATGGCACTATAATAATCAATAATAATAATAATTATACTACTTGTCCTATTGGTCAATTGATGGCACTTTCCTGGTGTCTGCCCCTAATTTGATGTGTTTTGGCAGCTTTTGGGCCCGTTTGAAGGTGTTGTGTATGGGTTTGGTTTTGCTCCTCATTGAATTCAATGGCGTTCAGTGAATACTCGACGAATAAATTGGTGAATATTGAAAATTTGACGATGGTAATCCAAACCGAATATTGAAATATTCACTCATCCCTACTTCTAATATAGTGCTCCATGCAGGAGTCCATCTATGAAACTCAATATTTTTTCTACTAATAATGTGGTCCTGAAACAAGGCCCCATTTGGGCATATAAATATTTTGTGCTGTTAAAATTTTTGGCCAGGCAGGAGTCCACATTTGAAAATATAAATTATTTCTGCTAATAGCGTGGTCCTGAAACAAGACCACATTTCAGCATAAAATTCTGTTGTGCTGCTAATATTGTGCTCCATGCAGGAGTCCACATTTGAAAATTTTAATTCTTTCTGCTAATAGCGTGGTCTAGAAACAAGGCCACATTTGTGCAGAGAAATATTTTGTGTTGGTAATATATTTGGCCAGGCAGGAGTCCACATTTGAAAATCTAAATTCTTTCTGCTAATATCATGGTCCTGAAACAATGCCACACTTCAGCATAAAAATCTCTTGTGCTGGTAATATTTTTGGCCTGGCAGGAGTCCACATTAGAAAATCTATATTCTTTCTGCTAATACAGGGTGGGCCATTTTATGGATACACCTAAATTAAAATGGGAATGGTTGGTGATATCAACTTACTGTTTGTGGCACATTAGTATATGGGAGGGGGAAAACTTTTCCAGATGGCTGGTGACCATGGCGGCCATTTTGAAGTTCGCCATATAACTCACCATACCATCAAGATACGAGATGTGCAGCATCTGAAACAATGGATACTGGAAGCCTGTGCTAGCATTTCTTCGGCGGTGTTGCTATCAGTGTGTCAAGAGTGGGAGAAGAGGGTTACATTGACAATCCAACACAATGGGCAGCACTTTGAACACATTTTATAAGTGATCATAAACTTGTAAAAAACTCATGAAAGTATAAAGTTACGTTAAAACCAAGCACACCATTGTTTTTCTTATGACGTTCTCAATAAGTTTGATGTGTCACATGACCCTCTTCCCACTGAAAAAAATAAAGTTGAATCCAAAATGGACGACTTTAAAATGGCCGCCATGGTCACCACCCATCTGGAAAAGTTTTCCCCCTCCCATATACTAATGTGCCACAAACAGGAAGTTGATATCACCAACCATTCCCATTTAATTTATGTGTATTCATATAAATGGCCCACCCTGTAGTGTGGTCCTGAAACAAGGCCTCATTTGTGCATAAAAATATTTTGTGCTGGTAATATTTTTGGCCCGGCAGGAGTCCACATTTGAAAATCTATATTCTTTCTGCTAATAGCGTGGTCTTGAAACAAGGCCACATTTCAGCATATAGTCATTTGTGCTGCTAATATTGTGCACCAGGCAGGATCCACAATTGAAAATCTAAATTTATTCTGCTAATTGTGTGGTCCTGAAACAAGGCCACATTACAGCATATAACTCATTTGTGCTGCTAATATTATGCTCCAGGCAGGAGCTCACATTTGACAATCTAAATTCTTTCTGCTAATAGTCTGGTCCTGAAACAAGGCCACATTTGTGCATAGAAATATTTTGTGCTGGTAATATTTTTGGCCAGGCAGCAGTCCACATTTGAAAATCAATATTCTTTGTGCTACTAGCGTGCTACAGACACAGTATCTCAGGAAATAAATTCTGATCGGTAATTTAGTGACAGGTGACTGACAGGTCTGGGCCTAGGGTTGTGAAACAGCAGGATAAAAGAGGGGAAGGGTACATCCAACAAGAGTGGAAAAAAGTGAGGTCGTGGTGGAAGGGGGACTAGGCTTTGTGTTCAAGGTGTATGCGGGGTAGGTGATAATATCAGTGAAAGCTCAACTGAACAAACACAGTCTCATCCTATCCAAAGACAGACAAAAACTGACAACTTCTGTTGGCTACTCCACTCCCTTTCTTTGGCTGCTGCACAGTGGTACACCTTGTAGATGAGGGACAGAAAGAACATGTGCTCCAGTAGATGACAAGCACTGCATCATGTGGCCTCTGCTCCTCTTCCTCCACTTTAACATCACACACAATATAGTCCTCAGAGGTGGCACACCAATTACCCTTGTTTCCATCACAATTTTCCAACCGCCCATCTGACTGTGGGGAACCACAGATGGGCGAGTCTGCAGAGCTGTTCGAACATTCTATGCCAAGATTCACAGACTCAAGAGGAAGAAAACATCTGCACCAATGCCCAAATTTTTTTTCTGTTGGATACAGGGCAGGACGAAGTAGGGTCCAAGCAGAATTCAGACCTTAATCACCACACGTTAACCCCCGGGAGATGGAAGTGATCCTGAGACTCAGATAACTGAAGCGAATGAAGACTGCACTGTGCTGTCAGGGCAGGAAGAGGAGGAGGGTGACTCTCTGGGCGAGGAGTGGGAGAACAGAGAGGATGACGATGAGGTTGTAGATCCCACTTGGTTTGAACCCAGAGGCACGCAGCTAAGTAGCTCAGCAGAGGAGGTGGAGGAGGAGGAAGATGAGGCGGCTATGTTGCGGCCTCCCACACAGACACGGAGTGATGCAACCAGTACAAGCACTGAATCCTCAGTCACAACTCAGGCTGCAGCCAGCAGCAGTCATGGGTCTGCAGTTTGCAGGGGCACAAGGGTTGCCTAGCCTGGGCCTTTTTTGATACCGCAAAGGATGACCCAACTCACGTTATCTACCAAAATTTGTAAAAAATGACTCAAAGGCAAAAATAGCAATAATTTGACTACTACATGCATAAACCGACACATGTGTGATCGACACACGTTAGTCTGGGAATTTCACTGTGGTAAAATGTGGACTAGCGAGCCTCACCAACCACCGGCCACCCCATCAACCGCATCTGCTGCTTCTTCCTCCTCCATCACCATGGCAAGTGTTCTCCCACAGATCTCCGGCTGCAGAACCTTCACTTGTTTACCCGCTACAGTCGGAGTAAGTGAGAGCCCGTCAGTTGTTATGGAAGGTGACATGGCTGCTGTTTTTGTTTTACCAAGCACACCACATCTTTCTCAATCCACCATAACACTGCACAGCAGCCAGCCCTCGGTCCCGCAGTTGTGGTCACGTAAAAGATTGTTTCCTCCGACACATGACAAAGTTAAGAGGTTGTACTCCACCATCTCCAATCTGTCAGCCACAGAAATGCTGCCTTTCCACCTGGTGGATACAGAGGGTTTCCGGTCGTTGCAGTCCCCCAGTACCAGTTGCCCAGTCACCATGACTTCTCTAAGAAAGCTGTGTCTGTGCTACACCAGCATGTTGCAGACAACAACACCCTTTCCGTGAAAAAATCTATGTCTGCCAGAGGGCATTTCACCACAGTCACCTGGATGAGCACGCATGGCCAGGGGGGTTACATCTCACTGACTGGGCACTGGGTGAATCTGGAGGAAGTGGGGGCAAGAGGGGAAGGGGCTACTCCATTAGTCTTGGAATCCCCAAGGCTTGTGGGACAAACCTCTTTATCAAACACTTCCTCCACTGCTTCTGCCTTCTCCACCTCCTCTAGGGCCTCCACCTGCACCTTCAACCGCTGCCTTAATGAAACACCCATTCCAACAGTGCAGAGGAAATCCCCCCTACCTTTGCACTACACAGCCAGGGCTCACTACAATTAGGCGGTCTTAAAATGAATATGCCTTTGGAGATCGCAGTCACACAGCTCAAGAGTTGTGGACAGCTATCCAGGCCAAGTTTGAGCAATGGATGTCTCCACTGAACCTGGAGCCAAGGAAGGCCAAGTGCAATAATGGTGCAAAACTGGTGGTGGCCCTACGCCAGGTTAACCTCACACATGTGCCTTACATGGCTCACATACTCAACCTGGTGGTACAGAAATTTCCACTGGAGGAGTGTTTAAACTAGGGATTGGGGGGGAGGGTATTCATTTTATAGGAGGGGAAGATAGTGCAGATAGTGACCTGGGCAAAAATAAAGAAATTGGGGGTGGGGTTAGAACAGTCAGAAAAGTAAGAAGGAATCGAGGTACAGAGAGATACATAAAATGCATGTACACTAATGCCAGAAGCCTCACCCACAAAATGGAGGAATTAGAATTAATTTTGTTGGAAAATAATTATGACATGGTGGGGATATCTGAGACGTGGCTGGACGAGAGCCATGACTGGGCAGTTAATTTACAGGGCTATAGTCTGTTCAGAAATGACCTTACAAACAAGCGAGGGGGGGGTGTTTATATGTAAAATCATCCTTAAAACCCATCTTGCGGGAGGATATATGTGAATCTAATGAAAATGTAGAGTCCCTGTGGGTGGAGATAAGGGGAGGGGGAAAAATTAATAAATTACTGATAGGGGTTTGTTTTAAGTCTCCAAAAATAATGGAAGCAGTGGAGAATATTCTCGTAAAGCAAATAGATGAAGCAGCGACTCAAGGAGAAGTCATTATTATGGGGGACTTCAACTACCCTGAAATACATTGGGGGACAGAAACCTGTAGTTCAAGCAAAGGTAATAGGTTTTTGACAACTATGAGAGACAATTACCTTTCACAACTGGTTCAGGACCCAACAAGAAGGGGGGCACTGCTAGACCTAATATTAACCAATAGGCCAGACCGCATATCAAATATACGAGTTGGGGGTCACTTGGGTAATAGTGATCACAAAATAATACGTTTTCATGTAACCTTTAATAAGATGTGTAGTAGAGGGGTTACAAGGACACTAAACTTCAGGAAGGTTGAGAGATGATCTTAGTGCAATAAACTGGGACGATATCCTGAGACATAAAGCTACACAAAGCAAATGGGAGACATTTATTAGCATCCTGAATAGGACCTGTGCACAATATATACCCTATGGGAATAAACATGCTAGAAATAGGAGAAAACCACTATGGCTAAATAGAGCTGTAAGGGGCGCAATAAGTGACAAAAAGAAAGCATTTAGAGAACTAAACCAAGTAGGTAGTGATGAGGCATTAAATAAATATAGAAAATTAAATAAATTCTGTAAAAACAAAATCAAGGCAGAAAAAATTGAGGCAGAGAGAATCATTGCCAGAGAAAGTAAAAATAACCCCAAAATATTCCTTAACTACATAAATAGTAAAAATCTAAAACATGATAGTGTTAGCCCCCTTAAAAATAGTCTGGGTGAAATGGTGGATGAGGATGAGGAAAAAGCCAATATGCTAAATGATTTTTTTTCAACCGTATTTACACAAGAAAATCGCATGACAGAAAACATGATTAGTGATAACAAAAATTCTCCATTAAATGTCACTTGCTTAACCCAGCAGGAAATACGGCGGCGTCTAAAAATCACTAAAGTTGACAAATCCCCGGGCCCGGATGGGATACACCCTCGAGTACTGCAGGAATTAAGCAACGTCATACATAGACCATTATTTTTAATCTTTAAAGATTCCATAATAACAGGGTCTGTACCACACGACTGGCGTATAGCAAATGTGGTGCCAATATTCAAAAAGGGGACAAAAACTGAACTTGGAAATTATAGGCCAGTAAGCTTAAACTCTACTGTGGGTAAAATCCTGGAGGGTTTCCTAAGAGATGCTATACTAGAGTATCTGAAGAAGAATAACCTCATGACCCAATATCAACATGGGTTTAAGAGGGACCGTTCTTGTCAAACTAATCTGATCAGTTTTTATGAGGAGGCAAGTTCTGGACTGGACCAAGGAAATGCACTGGATGTTGTGTATATGGACTTTTCAAAAGCTTTTGATACGGTTCCACACAAAAGGTTGATACATAAAATGAGAACAGTGGGGATAGGGGAAAATATATGTATGTGGGTTAAGAATTGGCTCAGTGATAGGAAACAAAGGGTGGTTATTAATGGAAAACACTCAGACTGGGTCTCAGTTAACAGTGGGGTACCACAGAGGTCAGTATTGGGCCCCCTTCTTTTTAACATATTTATTAATGACCTTGTATGGGGCATACAGAGTAATATTTCAATATTTGCAGATGACACTAAACTCTGCAGGGTAATCAATACAGAGGAGGACAATTTTATATTACAGGAGGATCTATATAAACTAGAAGTTTGGGCTGATAGATGGCAAATGAGCTTTAATGGGGATAAATGTAAGGTAATGCACTTGGGCAGAGGAAACAAAATGTATAATTATATGCTTAATTGTAAAACACTGGGCAAAACTGTAACTGAAAAAGACCTGGGTGTATTGGTGGACGACAAGCTCACGTTTAGTGGCCAGTGTCAGGCAGCTGCTGCAAAGGCAAATAAAATAATGGGATGCATTAAAAGAGGTATAGATGCTCATGAGGAGAACATAATTTTACCTCTATACAAGTCATTAGTGCGACCACACTTAGAATACTGTGTAAAGTTCTGGTCTCCGGTGTATAAGAAAGACATAGCTGAACTAGAGAGGGTGCAGAGAAGAGCGACCAAGGTTATTAGAGGACTGGGGGGTCTGCAATACCAAGACAGGTTATTACACTTGGGGTTATTTACTGTGGAAAAACGAAGGCTTAGGGGTGATCTTATTACCATGTACAAGTATATGATGGGACAGTACAAAGACCTGTCTACTGATCTTTTTACTCTGAGGCCAGAGACAGGGACAAGGGGGAATCTTCCACGTCTGGAAGAAAGAAGGTTTAATCATAATCACAGACGGGGATTCTTTACTAGTGTTGAGCATTCCGATACTGAAATATCGGGTATCGACCGATATTCGCGGTATCGGAGTTCCGATACTGAGTTCCGATACTTTTAGAATATCGAATACCGAATCGGAAGTTCCCATAATGCCTGCGCTCTGCAGTGTCTCTGAAGGATGACAAGCTGGATGGCAGTGCTAAGCTTTCTGTACTTGTCATTTAGTGTTAAAGTCTTTATTAAAAAAAATAAAAGTGTTTTCATGCACCGTCTCTTTAAAAAAGCCGGCCGGCAATTCAGCATCGGTACCCAACAATTTAGAATAGAAAGAATAGAGCATCACACATAGATTATATACATAGAAACATGTCAGTCACATATATAAGAAGTGCAGTGATAGTGTTGATTACTGACATAGAAACATGTCAGTCACATATATAAGAAGTGCAGTGATAGTGTTGATTACTGTACTTGTCATTTAGTGTTAAAATAAAGGATTTATTTAAAAAAAATTGGCGTGGGGTTCCCCGTAATTTTAGTTTCTAGCGGAGGTTAAGCTGACGGCTGGGGCAGATGTTTGAAGCCTGGGAAGGGGGTAATTCCCACGGAGCTTCCCAGGCTACTAATATCAGCCCCCCGCTGAATACCTAGCCTTTATTAGCTATTAAAATGGGGGACCCCCAAAAAAATGACATGGGGTTCCCCATATTTCAATAGCTGGCAAAAACTAGGCAGACAGCTGGGGGCTGATATTAATAGCCCAGTAAGGGTGCCATGAATATGGCCCCCTCCCAGGCTAGAAACACCAGCCGTCAGCCGCCCCAGAAATGGCGCATCCATAGGATGCTCCAATTCTGGCACTTAGCCTCGCTCTTCCCACTGCCCTGTAGCGGTGGCAGTGGGGTAATAGGGCTGGGGTTGATGTCAGCTTATAATGCCAGCTGACATCAAGCCCAGGTTAGTATTGGAGAGGCGTCTATAAGACACCCCCATTACTAACCCCATAGTCAAAGTTAAAAAAAAAACACAAACACCCAGAATAAAGTCCTTTAATTGAAATAAACACTCAATTCTTTATTGTTCTAAATTAAACCATACTTACCATCACGCCCATTCCAGCTGAAGCCAATGTCTTCTGCAATTAAAGTAAAATAATAAACCAACATCATCCTTACCTTTCCATGGTTCCCAGGAAAGCTTCAACTCTGCTACATTCACATGACAGACTGGATCGCAGCCGAAAGCTGCCATCCAGCTTGCCATGCCGCAGACACTGAGAAGCGCAGGCATGCTTGCGCTCCTCAGTGTCTGGCTGTGACGGCAAAAAGATGAGCCGAGGTCATGTCCAATGAACTCAGCTCACCTCATGCACGTCACTGACAGCGTGGGAAAATTCTCCTGTGCATGCGGTGAGCGTGAGAGAATTCTCCTGCTGAAGCGCTGAGCGCAGGAGAATTTTCCCACGCTGTCAGTGACGTGCATGAGGTGAGCTCATGTCCAATGAATCAGCTCACCTCATGCACATCACTGACAGCGTGGGAGGATTCTCTTGCGCTCAGTGCTTGAGCAGGGGAATTCTACCACGCTGGGATGGCATTGAGATGACAGGCTGGATAACCAGCTGAATGCTGTAATCCAGCTTGTCATCCTTCATAGACACTGCAGAGCGCAGGCATGCTTGCGCTCTGCAGTGTCTCTGTAGGATGAAAAGCTGGATGGAAGCACTCAGCTGCGATCCTGCCTGTCATCTGAATGCCATCCCAGCGTGGGAGAATTCTCCTGCTCAAGCGCTGAGCGCAGGAGAATTCTCCCACGCTGTCAGTGACGTGCATGAGGTGAGCTGAGTTCATTGGACATGACCTCGGCTCATCTTTATGCCATCACAGCCAGATACTGAGGAGCGCAAGCATGCCTGCGCTTCTCAGTGTCTGTGGCATGGCAAGCTGGATGGCAGCTTTCGGCTGCGATCCAGCCTGTCATGTGAATGTAGTAGAGCTGAAGCTTTCCTGGGAACCATGGAAAGGTAAGAATGATGTTGGTTTATTATTTTATTTTTATTGCAGGAGATCGCTGGCTTCAGCTGGAATGGGCGTGATGGTAAGTATGGTTTAATTTAGAACAATAAAGAATTGTGTGTTTATTTCAATTAAAGGACTTTATTCTGGGTGTTTGTGTTTTTTTTTTTAACTTTGACTATGGGGTTAGTAATGGGGGTGTCTTATAGACATCTGCCCCAGCCGTCTGTTTAACCTCTGCTAGAGACTAAAATTACGGGGAACCCCACGCCAATTTTTTTTTTTAATAAATCCTTTATTTTAACACTAAATGACAAGTACAGTAATCAACACTATCACTGTACTTCTTATATATGTGACTGACATGTTTCTATGTATCTAATCTATGTGTGATGCTCTATTCTTTCTATTCTAAATTGTCGGGTACTGCTGCTGAATTACCGGCCGGCTTTTTAAAAGAGACGGTGAATGAAAACACTATTATTTTTTTTTAATAAATCCTTTAACACTAAATGACAAGTACAGTAAGCAACACTGTCACTGTACTTCATATATATGTGACTGACATATTTCTATCTATCTAATCTATGTGTGATGCCCTATTCTTTCTGTTCTAAGTTGTCGGGTACGGGTGTATGCCGCTTCTGAATTGCCGGCTTTTCATGTAATACATTCTACATTATTCTTAGTTGTTTTCCTTCATGTAGAATTAACCTACAAGGAAAGAAAGGGTTTATTTTCATTCCTATATTTGTGTCCCATTGACTTGCATTGGTTTCCTTTATCGGAATCGGCGATATCCGATATTTTTTGGGTATCGGTCTGATCCAATCCGATCCGATATTTCCCGATATCGGAAGCTATCGCTCAACACTATTCTTTACTGTAAGAGCAGTGAGACTATGGAACTCTCTGCCTCATAATGTTGTAATGAGTGATTCACTATTAAAATTTAAGAAGGGCATGGATGCCTTTCTTGAAAATTATAATATTACAGGTTATATATACTGGATTCCTTGATAGGGCGTTGATCCAGGGAACTAGTCTGATTGTCGTATGGAGTCGGGAAGGAATTTTTTTCCCCAATGTGGAGCTTAGTGTGTTAAGGGGACGGTTGCAAAACAACTTTATTAAATAATGGAAAGCAACCGAACCCGGGGTCCGCGATGCAGTCTGGAGAACTGCGGCCAAACACCTTCCGGTTAAGAAGGTAAAACAACCAACAGAAATAACAATCCCTTCCTTGTTACTGCACACCGGAACGGGAATAGGGATTCGCACTATCTCCGTTAACCGCTCGAGAGATGTGCGACAAATAATGTATCCATAGCCCTGTTTACTGCACAGGGACTACGCAGCAGGCGCTAGGATGCGTGTGTGATTTACGCCGGCGTATACGTGCTCCCAGCCGGCGTGCTAGCAGACTGAGGAATATCTCTCCACGTGGCTTACAGGCGGTGCCGGGAATACAGCGTCTGCAGACTGCTCGGGGTGTATGGCGACCCCTTTGTCGGAGCCAGACTGTCAGACGAAGCTACCTGCCTCCCTCCATCTATGGCTGCCTATCCACCGCTAAACCTGCCTGACAGAAGCTAAAGCACACGTGGAGCCCAAACGACCAAGCGTCCACACCATTACACCATCATAGCTCAATGATCAGAGCGCGCCGCCATGTTTGTGGGCGAGCTATTTAAAGATTAAGCCCTGCCCACCATCGCATTATTGGTGACGTCACCCGCGACCAATCATGCGGTGCCAGGTCACCGGATCAGCTGACTCCTAAACCACCAATCACGGTCCGCCATGTCACGGGCATGCTCAGTGCAGTGAATCCTGGACTTAGGCTGTAGCAGCCCTGTCTCCCTTCGCAACCTATCCTTCATGTTGCTAGGAACAAAGACCCGAGAGACAATCTGTACATGTCTTGCACTAGCTAGGCGTTAAGACTGACAGTGATGCTGAGCAGCATCTTCCCTGGCTGAACCTGAATGGGAGACCATAGAATCCAATTATGATTTTGAACCATTTTCAGATCCAGCAAATGCCCAACACCTAACACAGTGTTTGCCTCATGGTTTTTTTTTGCCTTCCTCTGGATCAACATGTTAAGCTATGGGTTGAACTAGATGGACTTAGTCTTCCTTCAACCTTAAAAACTGTTACTATGCCAACATGGATGCTCTGCTGCAGAAACCACGGTTCCTGTTTGCTCACTTCCGCCATTCGCACCCCGAGGGTCATCAACTTGTATCGCTAAATACATCTTTGGCCCTACTAGTTAACCGGTTGATATGCGATGTGCCAACACAGTGGAATTCCACTCTGCACATGTTGCAGCGACTGTGATAGCAGCGATGACCACTGGCACAGTATCTCATTATGCATAGCCTGGACCAATACAGTATGGACGTGGTGCAAATCTCATTTGCTTAGTGGACATAGATTAAGGACTAGTGATGAGTGAGCACTAAAATGCTCAGGTGCTCATTGCTCCATTACAATTTGTTGAGCAGCGAGCACCTGAGCACAATGTAAGTCAGTCAATGGGAAACTCGAGCATTTTTCTGTCGGTTCCCCCCAGAGGACTGGAGGGGGCCTAAATATTGGTCAAATTGATGGAAGGGATGTGCAAGTAGTGAAATAATCGGACTCGCTAGACTCGTAACGAGTAGGCCCAATACTGGGGTACTCGTTACGAGTAGCGACTCCAATGTAAGTCAATGGGAAAAGCAAGTAAGCCGAGTAAGTGTCTGCTGGAGCCTATAAAGCGGTCTGGGGGCTAAGGAAAAGGCTGAAATGGGTGCATGATTGTTTAAACGCCGGCGGTAAAAAGCCGCCGGCTTTTAAACAATCACTCAGCCCCATACTCGCTTCCCCGCAGCCTCCCATCCCAATCCTCCGCTCCGCCCCGCCTCCCATCCCGATCATAAGTTAGGACCTGGCGGGGAGCGCAGCACCAGGGAGCGGGGAGCGAAGGACCCGGGTGGTGAAGCCGGCAATGAAAAGACTTCACCGCCGGCTTTCCCGTTCGGTGCAGCGCTCCCCGCTCCCTGATGTACGATACCCGCTCTCTGGTGCTTCGCTCCCCGCCCAGTCCTAACTTAGGATTGGGATGGGAGGAGGCGGGGGAGCACAGCTCAGCTACATCTCTGGTAGAGAATCTCTACCAGAGATGTAGCTGAGCTAAAGAAGAAGACTCCATTAGACTTCGTCGGACGGAAGATAATTTTTTTAATAAAGATGGAGTCTCTAAGTGTTTTTTTGTTTTATTTCTAATAAAATATTTTTTTCTACGTGTTGTGTTTTTTTTAAATACCTTACTAGAAATTCATGGCGGTCATGTCTAATATTGGCGTGACTCCATGAATTTCGGGCTTAGGGCCAGTGGATAATACAAAGCTGGCCCTAACCCCTTTATTACCCAGTGAGCCACCACACCAGGGCCCTAGTTGAGCTGGATACAGCGTCAGAAGATGGTGCTTCTATGAACGCGCCATTTTCTGGGGAGGCTGCGGACTGCAATTCGCAGCGGGGGGGGCCCAGAAAGCTTGGGCCACCCTGCGCTGTGGATTCCAACCCCCAGCTGCCTAGCTGTACCTGGCTGGACACAAAAATAGGGCGAAGCCCCAAGTCAAATTTTTTTTAATTATTTCATGAAATTCATAATTAAAAAAAGGGCTTCCCGATATTTTTGTTTTCATCCATGTACATTTAAGCAGCTGGGGTCGGGGGCAGCCCGTACCTGCCTGCTGTACCTGGCTGGCATACAGAAATATGGCGAAGCCTACGTCAAATTTTTGTGAAAATTTTAAAAAAATAGGGCTCACTTGTATCTTTATCACATTGAATAGACAAGTCAAGAAATAACATCAGGGAAACTTTTTTTAACAACAAAATATCTTTCTTCACTGTCTCAGTGGACAGTGCAGAAAAATATGCATACATAAAAAAAAAAAGGCAGCGTGTGTGCGCAGCCGTAATGTGTAAATGTTTCAAAAATGTATGGTGTATATAACATGGGGGCTCCTGGTCAGGGGCTGCACGAGTGTACAAACACTGTTTGAAGTACTGTTATTTATTGCCGGCAGACCGTGACTCGTATGCCATGTACGCACTGAGCTATCATAAGTGACGTAGGAGCGAGTGATGATCGAGGCGATCTTCTGATAGCTCAGTGTGTAAGTGGCGTAAGGATAGCTGACTGCCCTAGGGGTTGTGTGATGGTTAACACAGGAAGAAGCCACCCATCATCATCAGTAGTAGGGCTTCACCATTTTAAAAGTAGGACTACTGTCCTTGTTGTTCCACTGCCACTGCACAATGTGCAGGCATAGGCATGTTGCTTAAAAAAATTAGCCCAAGGGGCTGTCTGATGGTTCATGAAGGAAGCAGGCCTCATGGGCCAGACAATCATGAAGCTAGGACTTCTAGCACAGTACTTCCACTGCCCAATGTGCAGGCATAGGCATGGTGCCTCAAAAAATTAGCCCAAGGGGCTATATCATGGTTGATGAAGTAAGGAGGTCCCATCACAAGTGCCTCCGATGGGAAATATAAATTAATGGAACAGTGTTTCCAGGGTTTTGACCATGAGGAACATGTGACAGAAGCAGGAGTAGGGTACTCGTGTAAGATTAAGGAAATTGTTTTTGTATGGAAAGGGATGGACGTGAACACCTGTAACATAAAAGAACATTTTGCGTGACTTTAGCTTTGGGTCATGTCTTCTGGAGGGCTTAAGAACTGTGGTGAAATCCAGTCCTTGTTGAATTTTATCAGAGTCAGCCTGTCTGCATTCTCTGTAGTCAGCCTTGTCCGTGTATCGGTGATGATTGCCCCAGCAGCACTGAAAATACGCTCTGACATCACACTAGCAGCAGGGCAGGCCAGCACCTCCAAGGCATATAAGGAGAATTCTGTCCAACTATGAAGCTTAGATACCCAGTAATTAAGTGGAACAGAAGCGTCAGTAAGGAAGCAGGTATGGTCACTTACATACTCGTTGACCATGCTGTTCAATTTCTCTCTCCTTGACATGGTTACTGGACAACCAAGCCCTTGCTGATGAGAAGGTTTATTGAAGATGGCCCAGTTTGTGGACATCTTCCCCCCACCTCTTTTGGACATGCTGGGCATGTCTCTCCCCATGAATGAATGCTGTTGCAAAGGGCTGGTACCTCTGCTAACAGCGGTGTCTGAGGTTGATCTTGTCATCAAATTGTCGACAACAGCCGTCTTGAAGAATTCAATTGTAAAGCCCCTTGGTGACTGCAACAGTAGCGAAGGAAATTTGTCCTTGCACCGTGGGTCCAGAAAGGTGGCCAACAAGTATAGGTTGCTGTTCAAAATGTTGATCACGCGAGGGTCTTGGGACAGACAGTTAGACATGAATTGCGCCATGTATGCCAAGCTGCAAAGACTCAAATGTTCTGTGTCCCCAGAAGGAGGAACAATACCCATCGTGGCCTCACACTGACTCTCCTCCTCCTCCTCTCCAGCCCACCCATGCTGGGCAGACATAAAGCTGGGGTTGAGAGTACCCTCAGTAGCATGAGGGCTCCCCTCGATATCACAGATAAAAAAGTCATCTCCCTCCTCGTCTTCCTCATCATCTTCATTCCCCAATGCTAGCTGATGACATTGGCTCATCTAGCTGAGCACTCAAAGATTCCATTTTTAGATTCTGCAGCGATTCTTTCAGCAGACATAGCATAGGGATAGTTACACTGATAATAGACTGATCACCACTCACATGCTTGGCGCAGTACTCAAAGTTATCAAGCACCTCACAAATGTCAGCGATCCACACCCACTCGACAGTTGTTATGTGTCTTGGCTGAGTCTCAGTCTGACGGGCATGTTTAAGCTGGTATTCTGCAAGTGCCCTCTGCTGCTCACTAATCCTTGCTAACATATGATATGTTGAGTTCCAGCGCGTGGGCAGGTCACAAATGAGTCTGTGGTTGGGCAAATTAAATTGCATTTGAAGCGCTGCAAGATTGGCAACAGCTGTTGATGAATGTCTGAAATGGGCGCAAATCCGGCGCACCTTGTAAAGTAGGTACGTCAAGTCCGGGTAGGTTTTGAGAAATTTCTGCACCACTAGGTTCAGCCCGTGAGCCATGCATGGCACGTGTACCAGCTTCCCAAGCTTTAAAGCCGCTACGAGGTTACGCCCATTATCGCTGACGACCAAACAGGGTTGGAGTTGCAGTGTGGAGAGCCAATGATCGGTCTGTTGCTTTATACCTTTCCAGAGCTCTGCTGCAGTGTGCGGTGTTTGACCTAAACAGATCAGCTTGAGCAGAGCGTGTTGTCGCCTTGCTGATGCGCTGCTGCAAAGCTCCCAACATGGGCGTGATGTTGAGGGTATTCAGCATTGGATGAGGAAGCGGAGGAGGAAGAGTGTGGACTGGATGTATATGATGAAGCGGACACCCTGAATGATGTTGGGCCCGTTATTCGTGGCGTGGGTAGTATATGTGATGGTCCACTTTGAGGAGTTGTCCCACTCTCCACCAGGTTGAGCCAGTGTGCCGTGACAGAGATGTATCGTCCCTGTCCACAGCTACTTGTCCAGGTGTCCGTTGTTAGGTGGACCTTCCCGGTTATGGCATTAATGAGAGCACGCTTTCGATTGCTTAAGACGTGCTGGTGTAACGCGGGGACGGTACACCGTGAAAAATAGTGCCGGCTGGGAACAGAGTATCGTGGGGCAACCACAGCCAACAGATCGTGGAAAGACTGTGCCCCCACAAGCCTAAACGGCAACATCTCCACGGCTAGCAACTTGGCAATGTGCACGTTAAGTATTTGTGCTTGTGGGTACGAAGCTTGGTTTTTCCGCTTCCTTTCATAGATCTGGGGCACGGACAACTGGACGGTTGGCTGTGACAAACAAGTGGATGGACTTGTGTCTTGTCTCTCTACAACCGCAGCTTGTGAGCAGTAAGTATGAGCAGCACCTGCTTCCTGGCCAGCAGATTGGGAAGGATGGATCACAGGTAACATGGCAGTGTTTTGACCCGAAGACACAGATTTTGTACCCTGTTGTTCCGCCCACCGAGTAGGGTGCTTAGCTGTCATGTGTTTCCGCATACTCGTGGTGCTCTGGTTGCCTTTGCCCTGGTCTCTGCTTAGCTTTGTATGGCAGATGCTACAGATTACAACATTTGGTTCAGAAGGAGTATCCGAAAAAAATGTCCAGACAGCGGCTGAGCGCACTCTTGCCTTGATTTGGGGCACAGAGGGATTGCTCTTGGCAAGAGTTGACACACTTAGCACTCTGCTCAAACCAGTAGCCCTTGGTGCCTTTGTAGGTGCTACGTATCCACTTTCTTCCTCTGTGCAGCTGTGCTGGCTATGCATGCCAACATTCCAGGTCAGATTAGTAGTCTCATCATTAACCACCTCGTCATCTATTTCATCCTGATTCCGGGTTGATATAGTCGGCTGGCCAGATGACAACTGTGTCTCATCATCATCAGCCTCCACCTCCTCAGGCGGTATATGACGTGGCTGAAAGTGGCTTTCTTCGGGCAATGGTTTTTCAAATATTTGGCCATGAACCGAGAATACATCCTCACTTTCCTCGTCAATGTTGCAGGCTGAGAGGCCAGAGTCAACCAAAGGATCATATGTTCCAAGCAAATCCTCAGAGTAGCCAAGCTTGGGGCCAAATGTTTCCTGTGACTGCTGACGGGGTGAGAAAATAGGGAGATGTTGAGGATGGGATGACCCAGCGTTCTTTCTATCGACAGGAGACTGTGTGTTCAAGGAAGATTGGGTGCTGCTAGAACAACCCAAGACATCCAAGACATTATCTGGTCTTGCTCTTCCGGCTTCAAGACACGTTTACGTTCCAGACCGGGAAATTTAGACAGGAACATAGGTGCATCAATCTTCCTCTGTCTCCCAGACTCAGTGCCTTGTTGGGTACGACTGACAAGCCCACGCCCACGTCCCTTCGCAATAGTCTTTTTCGGATTTTGTGGTTTTTGTGACATGGTTGCAGATGTTTAGATGCAGATATTGACAAATAAGTAGCAGTTACTGTTTTGTGGAAGGATAACACTGCAGGTTACTAATGCTTGGTGTTTAACAAACAGCAACGCAACTGCACACAAAAATTGGCCAGAGGTTACCATCGGGATTACACAAAACCAGTCACTACCCTGGACAGAGGTGCTGGCTGCGTGTCAGACCTGAGGTACCGTGCGTGCTATTTCATTTAAAAACAGCACTACAATGGCACAAAAACTTGTGCCTGGAGGGGTAAATGTGACCCCAAAATAATCTGGGAGCACAAACTAGTCCCTAAGCTTATACTTTCAGCTCTGAGAAGAGCTGAGTCAGCTCTGCTATTGAGGTACTATGTGGAACTGTAACGCTACCTCCTGCCTGTCTCCCTGCACTACAGTCCCTTACTACAACAATACTCCTCCTGGTAGCTCTGAGAAGAGCTTTTGGGTTAAATACACTTTTTTTTCTGTTTTTTCACCACTCTAACTCTCCCTAGCAGCCGCCCACACTCTCCCTACACTAGCTGTGTTCTTCATGCAATGTGCACAAAGTGGTGGGGGCAAGGCTTATATAGAGCCTATGAGTCATGTATAACTCAAGTATGATGCTGGGCTGCCAGCCAATCATAGCAATGCCACAACCAAGAAGACTGCAGCATTACTGTGATTGGCTAATGCTGGGCGGGAGGTTCAAATATTGCGAGGCGAGTATACTCGCTCATGACAGCGGTTGTCCCGGGGGCAGTGGAGCTGGGGCACACAGCGCTGTGTACGGCGCTGTTCTCCCTGCTCTTCCTGGCGGTGTATGTACAGCTCTGGCTGCTGCTGCTGCAGGCAGAAGTCGGCGGTAAACAGACCGCAGCAGACAGAGCTGTACATACACCGCCAGGAAGAGGAGGGAGCACAGCGAATCACCTCTGACAGAGCAAGGTGATCTGCTCTACCACTTTTTCCTGCCGGTTATTTGAAATGAACAGCTGAGGTATCAGCTGATGCTGATCAGCTGTTCATTTGAAGTAGCCGCGGTGCCCTCAGAGGGTTCATGTGAGTTCATGCTTGACAGCATGAAATCTCATGAACTTTCCCATGGCCGCACAGCTCAGCTACATCTCTGGTAGAGAATCTCTACCAGAGATGTAGCTGAGCTAAAGAAGAAGACTCCATTGGACTACGTCGGACGGAAGATTATTTTTTTAATAAAGATGGAGATTCTAAGTGTTGTTTTTTTTTTTTCTAATAAAATTTTTTTTTTCTGTGTTGTGTTTTTTTTTTAATACTTCACTTAGAAATTTATGGTGGTCATGTCTAATATTGGCGTGACCCCATGAATTTCGAGCTTAAAGCCAGCTGATAATACAAAGCTGGCGCTAACCCCTTTATTACCCAGTGAGCCACCGTACCAGGGCCCTGGATGAGTTGGGTACAGCGCCAGAAGATGGCGCTTCTATGAACGCGCCATTTTCTGGGGTGGCTGCAGACTGCAATTTGCAGCGGGGGGGGGGCCAGAAAGCTTGGGCCTCCCTGCGCTGCGGAATCCAGCCCCCAGCTGCCTAGTTGTACGTGGCTGGACACAAAAATAGGGCGAAGCCCCACATATTTTTTTTTTATTATTTCATGAAATTCATGAAATAATAAAAAAAAAGGGCTTCCCTATTTTGTTGTGTCCGGCCAGGTACAAATAGGCAGCTGGGGGTTGGGGGCAGCCCATTCCTGGATGCTGTACCTGGCTGGCATACAAAAATATGACGAAGCCCACGTCAAAATTTTTTGGGAGAAATTAATTTAAAAAAAAAAAAAGAAGAAGAATTTAGGGACTGCATCTTTATTAACCCCTCAAGTGGAGGGGTTAATAAAGATGCAGTCCCTAAATGTTTTTTTTTATTTTTTCATGAATTTTTCACCAAAAATTTGACATGGCCTTCGCCATATTTTTGTGTGCAACCAGGTACAGCAGGCAGGAACGGGCTGCACCCAACCCCCCAGATGCCTATTTTTACCTGGCTGGAAACAAAAATACAGGGAAGCCCTTTTTTTAATTATTTCATGAATTTCATGAAATAATTTAAAAAAATTTGACGGGGGGGCTTCGCCTTATTTTTGTGTCCAGCCAGGTACAACTAGGCAGCTGGGGGCTGGAATCCACAGTGAAGGGTGGCCCAAGCTTTCTGGGGCCCCCCCGCTGCTAATTGCAGTCCGCAGCCACCCCAGAAAATGGCGCGTTCATAGAAGCATCATCTTCTGGCGCTATACCCAACTCATCCAGGGCCTTGGTGCGGTGGCTCACTGGGTAATTTAGATGTTAGGGCCAGCTTTGTATTATCAGCTGGCCCTAAGCCCGAAATTCATGGGGTCACGCCAATATTAGACATGACCGCCATGAATTTCTAAGTGAAATATTGAAAAAAAACACAACACAGAGAAATACATTTTTTATTAGAAATTAAACAAAAAAATATTAGAGACTCAATCTTTATTAAAAAAAATTATCTTATGTCTGACGTAGTCCAATGGAGTCTTCTTCTTTAGCTCAGCTACATCTCTGGTAGAGATTCTCCACCAGAGATGTAGCTGAGCTGTGCGGCCGTGGGAAAGTAGATGTGAGTTCATGCAGTCAAGCATGAACTCACATAAACCCTCTGAGGGCACTACGGCTACTTCAAATGAACAGCTGATCAGCATCAGCTGATACCTCAGCTGTTCATTTCAAATAACCGGCGGGAAAGCAGACAGTGAAAAGACTTCACCACCGGCTTTCCCGTTCGGTGCTGCGCTCCCTGCTCCCTGATGTACTTTTAACATTTTGCTACTTTACCTGGTCATATGGTGTGTGAGACATGATCAGACACATCCTGTTTCATTTATGAAAGAGGGACTCTGAAAGTCACAAAGCCTATTTTTATAGGGCCATCAGGTGGACCTTACTATTGTTAAAGGGCCAGCAGTTGGCCCTCACTATTGTTAGAGGGCAATCAGCCGGCTATGCTTTGCATAGCTGTATATTGCTACTACAATATAACGTATCCATCTGAGGTCGTCAAATTTTCTTTTTCATTTATATTCTGTAGGTTTGAAAATTGGATGAAACTTTAAGTGGGCTGGCAATTTGTTCTTTATACAGTATGCAATCTCCTGTTGCCCGCTTGAAGTGGACCGAGCAAGATGCCAGAATCTATAAATGGAAATATGAACAGCTCTTCAGAGTGTCCAAGTGTAGGATTACTTGTGTCTGGGCGCTCGGCATGGTGGGAGGAAAGAGGATCAGGGTGAGGAATATGTGGCCCAGACTCATGGCTACTGAGACTGGACTGTGTGAAAGACAGGGTGTTGGTAGTAATGGCTAATTGACTGGAAGCATTATCTGCTATCCAACCAACAACCTTTTCACACTGCTCTGGCTTCAAGAGTGGTATTCCTCGGCCCCTTAGAAATTGGGACAGGAAGGTAGGTTGACATGATGTGGGTGTTTGTTGTGCTCCCTCAGCAGGCACAGTTTCAGCTTGCCCGTGGCCTCGGCCTCTGCGTGTGCCATCAGCCTCATGTCCACTTCCCCATCCCTTGCCACACACCTTGCTCATTTTAAATGAACTATAATATTTTAGTTGATGACCAATTCTTTAGCCCAGTGAGGCTATACCAATGCTATTGGTCAGCGAACAAGTGTGAATATCTTTTTGACATGCAAGTAGCAGATTTTAAATGCAGTATAATATTTTGTAGCTTGCAAAAAAAATCAGGATTAATACCGCAGTATTTGATCATGTCTGATGAGTCTCACCAATTATTTTGCCTAGAGATGGTATAGCGATGCTATTGGTCAGCGAACAAGTGTGAATATATTTTTGACACACAAGTAGCAGACTTTAAATACAGTATAATATTTTGCAGACTTAAAAAAAAACTGAATAATACCACAGTATTTGATCACGTCTGAAGACCAATTTTTTTGCCCAGTGAGGGAATACCAATGCTATTGGTCAGCAAACAAGTGTGAATGTATTTTTGACACGCAAGTAACAGACTTTAAATGCAGTATAATATTTTGCAGATTGCAAAAAAACTGAATTAATACAGTAATATTTGACCACCTGTGATGATGGACAAGTTTCTCTGCTTCCACAATACATCAATGCTATTCAAATCAACCAAATCTGGCTGTATGCTGCTAACAAGCAAATGGAGCAGTAAAAATTATGTATTATATTGCTTTTCACCAATATTAGCAGGATTAAAAGCAAAAAGAACCTGATAACTAGGGCTATTGGTAGGAGTTCAAGCAGCAGAAAAAATGTGCAATGGACACTATTCTGTTCTATACTAGCTCTCCACAAACTCAAGCCTAACTTGTGCTATCAGCAGGACTAATATTTTCTTCAGAATTAGTCCTTAAAATGACTGTTAGAGTATATTTCTGATAGTGGTGTAGAATCTCTGTTTGAAATAACCGCCAATTCTCTCCCTCGCTCAGCAGCAGCCCTCCTTACTCTGTCTTTGACCAGTAGACTGTGATGTACATAGGGTCCCAGGTCTTATATAGACCCAATGACGCTATACGGCCAGCCAATCACTGTAATGCCACAACCAACATGGCTATGTCATTGCAGTGACTGTTACGCAATCCCTGCATAGTAATTGGTTTGAAAACGCGTTTGGTTTTCTCTGCCTATGGTTTTTCCTCCTGTCCAACCCAAATTTTATTAGATGCATCAACATGTTCTAGATATTTTTTAAATGACTAAATAAAGATTTTTTCTATATTTTAAACTGGAGCTGGATCAACCTTTTTGTCAGGAACGGGATTCCGTGTTCCAACACAGGACTACAATTGAAGTCTTTCACAGGGGTGAGCTGAAAAAAAACACTTTTTGTCTTCTACATAATAATTGGCTGCCTAAAATGCACCCAACATGCTGGGAGAGGACTCGAGCTCCCGCCCAAAAATTTCAGAATTACTCGTCGAGCATCGAGCATCTCAAGCACTGTGATGCTCGGGCAAGTAACGAATAGTGGCGGGCATGCTCACTAGTGATGAGCGAGCGCGCTTGCCACTGCTCGGTACTCGTCCGAGCATCTCACTGCTCGAGATGCTCCGCGCTCTGCGAGTATTTCCTGGTTGCTCAGGCGGGAACTCGGGTCCCCTCCCTGCATGTTTGGTGCTCTTTAGAGAGCTAATGAACATGCAGGGATTGCCTGCCACACACTGTAATGCCCTAGCAATGTTGGTTGTGGGCATTACAGTGATTGGCTGGCCGCACAGCATTATCAGGTGCATATAAGACAGGGCACTGCCATGCTCGTCACAGTCTACCCTGGAATCAGGCAGTGTAGGGAGAGATGCTGCTGAGCTAGGTAGAGATTTGGTTGTTTATTAGTTAGTGTAGGTATACCACAACATCTTTATATATCCATGTGAACTAGCAGTCCTTCTGAGGACTAATCGAGCTGCATATTTTCAGAGGTGAAGGTGATAGCAGGAGTTAGGCAGCCAGTGTATGTGGCAGACTGCAGTGCATATAGCAAGAGGGTCCATTGAACATCCTGTTAGTCTAGGTATTCCAGTTCTGTCTGCTCCTGCTGTTACAGATATTTCTAGAAATAGGTATCAGGGGTCAGGGATAATATTTTTTTTGATCTTAATCCTGATTACTTGCTTAAAAAGCAATCCAGAGAACACTGTTTTTCTGCTCCATTTGCTTATTGCCACAGCAGAATACAGCCAGATTCTTTCCACATTACAGCGATAAAAATCCAGAAATTTGTAGTGAACGTGGAAAATATTGGCCTCCATTTAAGTTTTGTTGGAGTGTGTTTGTGAAGTTATTGACATAAGGTCGTTGTGAAAAATAGTAACCTACAGGCCAGCTATTTAAAACTGTGGTTTTCCGTCACACGTATCACATACAAGTTCGCTCCAAATTCAGGCTTTTCTGGCCTCCATTTAAATGTTGTTGCAGTGTGTTAGTGAAGTTATTGACACAAGGTTGCTGTGCAAAATAGTAACCTACAGGCCAGCTATTTAAAACTGTGGTTTTCCATCACATGTATCACATATAAGTTTGCTCCAAATTCAGGCTTTTCTGACCTCCATTTAAATTTTGTTGCAATGTGTTAGTGAAGTTATTGACACGTGGTCGCTGTGAAAAAAAGTAACCTACAGGCATGCTATTTAAAACTGTTTTTCCGTCACACGTATCAAATATACTGTAAGTTCGCTCCAAATTCAGCCATTTCTGGCCTCAATTTAATTTTTGTTGCAGTGTGTCAGTGGAGTTATTGACACGAGGTCGCTGTGAAAAAGAGTAACCTACAGGCCAGATGTTTAAAACTGTGGTTTTCCGACACAGGTATCACATAAAAGTGTGCTCCAAATTCAGGCTTTTCTGGACTCCATTTAAATTTTGTTGCAGTGTGTCAGTGAAGTTATTGACACCAGGTCGCTGTGAAAAAAAGTAACCTACAGGCCAGCTATTTAAAACTGTGGTATCACATATCACTGCGGTTCAAATCCAGCCATTTGTAAGGAACATGGAAAATAATGTACTCCATTTAAAATGGGCAAGGCACGTGGCAAGGGACGGGGAAGTGGACGTGATGGTGATGGTGCATGCAGAGGACGAGGCCGAGGCCATGGGCAAGCTGAAATTGTGCCACAACAAACACCCACATCTTCTCGCTTGACCTTCCTGTCCCAATTAATAGGGGACCGCAGAACGCCACTATTGAACACAGAGCAGTGTGATTGGTTATTGGTTGGATAGCAGATAATGCTTCCAGACACTTAGTCACCACCACCACCCTGTCTTCCACACGGTCAAGTCTCAGTAGCTGTGAGTCTGGACTGCATATTCCTCACCCTGATTCTCCTTCCTCCCACCATGCCGAGTGCCTGGAGACAACTGATCCCACACTTGGACACTCCGAAGAGCGGTTCACTTTTCCATTTATAGATTCGGGCCTCTCGCCCGGTCCACTTAAAGCGGGGCAAGAGGAGATCGCATGTAGCGATGCCCAAATATTTGAGCAGCCACGGTCACACGAAGGCGACTGTTGGAAACTGTCACAAGAGGTGAATGATGATGAGACACAATTGCCAGAAAGTCAGGAGGAGGACCAGGGTGCGGAAGTGAAAGATGAGGTGGTGGATGATATAATCACTTACCCAACCTGGCAAGGTGACATGCAGAGTGAGGCAGCATCACACAGGGGGAGGGAGGTATAGCATTAAAACAGGCAGGGAGAAGCAGTGTGGTGGCCACAGACACAAGGTGGGAAAGCGTTCCTCGTAACGCCAACACGACGGACGTTGCCAGTACAACTGTTAGGTCTTCCAGAGTCTGGTTGTTTTTTAAAGACTATGCCGATAAAACCCAAAAAGGTCATTTGCACCACCTGCCAGGCCAGCATCAGCAGGGGTAGCAAAAGTATCAGCCTTACAACCACTAGCATGATCAGGCACATGGCAGCAAAGCACCTGACTGAGTGGGGTAACCCCACTAACCCCAGGGTCCAGCAACAGTGTCTGCGGGTGACACCACTGCTTGTTCCGCTGTTGTGCGTGCACGCCAATCTCCTGTCCATGGCGCATGCCAAGATGCCTTCCGCCCTGCATTTGTCGTTGAAAACTCTCAACTAGCACCATCAGCAAGCACGTCCACGTCCTTGTCTCAGCGCAGCATTCAGTTGTCCCTATCCCAGTCCTTGGAATGCAAGCGCAAATATGCAGCCATCGCCCCACAGGCCACACTACTAATTTCACACATTTCGAGAATGCTAGTGCTCAAAATGTTGCCTTTTAGGCTCGTGGAGACGGAAGCTTTCCGCAACCTGATGGCGGGGGACATTCCTCGGTACTCGGTCCCCAGCTGCCACTGTTTCTCCTGGTGTGCCATCCCCACAATACAGAGGTACGTGTCCCACAACATTAGCCATGCCTTCAACAATGCAATTACTGGGAAAGTCCACCTAACCACGGACACGTGGACAAGTGCTTGTGGGCAGGGACGGTACATCTCACTGACGGCACCCTAGGTTAACATAGTGGAAGCAGGGACCCAGTCGGACCTTGGGACAGAACACTTCCTCCCGACGCCAAGGATTGCGGGCCCTGGGTCAATCAGGGTTGTCCCCACATTCTACAGCTCCTGCACCTCATCTTCCTCCTCCACTTCAGCCTCCATCTCCGAAATGACCACATCTGTCACAAGCTGGAAGCACTGCAGCACTGCCTCGGCCAAGCGGCAACAGGCTGTGCTGAAGCTAATATGCTAGAGTTGTGGACAGCTCTGAAAGAGCAGGCAGATCTGTGGCTGACACCGCTGAATCTACAGCCAGGCATGGTCGTGTGTGACAATGGCCGGAACCTGGTGGCGGCTCAGAGGCGAGGCGAGCTCCCACATGTACCATGCCTGGCCCATGTGCTTAACCTCGTGGTTCAGCGGTTTCTCTAAACCTGCCCAGATATGTCAGATCTGCTTGTCAAAGTATGCCTCCTGTGTGCCCATTTTGGAAAATCAGCTACAGATTCCGCCACCCTTGCCGTGCTACAGCAGAATTTTCACCTTCGAGCTCACCGACTGATCTGCGATTGGAATTCTACATTGCAGATATTGGGAAGGATTTGTGAGCAGAAGAGGGCAGTTGTTGAGTACCAGCATCAACAAGGCTGTCGATATTCAGGTCAGACTCCACACATAAAACCTCAGGAGTGGACATGGATGTCAGACATATGTACCATCCTCCAAAACTTTGAGGACTCAACCAAGATGGTGAGCGGCGATGATGTCATAATTAGCGTCACCATCCCACTTCTCTGTCTTCTGAAACGCTCTCTGCTCTCAATTAAAGAGGATGCATTGCTGGCGGAGCACGATGAGATGGAGAAAGGAACCATACAGGGTGATCAAACACAGCCCAGCCTCATCTCATCCCAACGTGGATTGGGTGACAATGAGGAAGAGGAGGAGGAGGAGGAGGAAGAACAGGAGCTAGTTTCCTGCGCTATAGACGGTACTACCTGCACAACTGTCATACAGTCTGTTCAGTGTGGATGGCCTGAGGGCAGGGAGGATAAGGAAGAGGAGGAGGATAAGGAGGAGAGCATGGTCTGTTATCCTCTTGGTGAGGACATGGAAGTCTTGGCTCTTTGCAGTCTGGCACACATGGCTGAGTTTATGTTACGCTGCCTTTCCCGTGACCCTCGCGTTGTCCAAATTTTGGGTGACAGTCATTACTGGTTGATGCTTCTAGACCCACGCCACAGGGAGAACTTTATATCTCTTTTTCCTTTGCAGGACTGGCCTAATAACATGGGGCAATACGAGAAGACCCTTGTTGCGAAATTAGTGCAAAAATTCCCATCTGAAAATGCTGGCGGCAGAGGTCACAGTTCATTGGACAACCAAGGAGTACAGGCAAGAGAGCCACAAATGCAATCCAGCAGAATTAGGGGAACACTGTCAAAGTTCTGGGAGAGTTTTCTCAGACCCTCGCATCACACAGGTCCTGAGGCGGGGGGTACTCTCACAAGAAGTGCAAGGAAGATGGTGAGGGAGTACCTTGCCGACCGTACTAACATCCTCTGTGATTCCTCTGTGTCTTATAATTATTGGTTATCCAAGGTGGACACGTGGCATGAACTGGCTCTCTACGCCTTGGAGGTCCTGGCCTGTCCTGCCACTAGTGTTTTGTCAGAGCGGGTTTTTATTGCCGCCGGTGAAATTATAACCGATAGGCGGATCCACCTGTCAACTGAAAATGCTGACAGGCTGTCTCTTATAAAAATGAACACGGGCTGGATTGGGCCAGACTTCTCAACACCACCGAATGATAGCAGCATAACATAAACTCAAATACAGTGTCTTTTTTTTGGGAGGTCTAACTCTATTCCCATGCACCTCTGTCTTCATACCCAGACATGGGTATACGCTTCCTGATTTTGTCCATTTGCTCTTGTCCTCCTCCTTCTCCCAATCCTCATCCTCCACCCCCATATCACCACAATATGTACCATATCAAGTACATATCTATGTCTCTTGCAAGAGGCATTGGAGTTCCTCCAAATTTTTGGCAACCGTTGCTTCACTGCATAGGCAAACACTATGGGAGACCCACTTCCTAATAATGAGACAGTTTTTGCAGGAGGTCCTCCGACCTCTACGTCTCTTGCAAGGGGCATTGGAGTTCCTCCAAATTTTTGGCAGCCATTGCAGTCACTGCATACGCGATAACAGTATAGGAGACCCACTCGTTAATAATGGGAACAACAAAGTATAGCTGGCTGATGGCTCTCTAACAATAGCGAGAGCCGATTGCTGGCCCTTTAAGAATAGTAAGGGCCGTCTGATGGCCCTATAAAAATAATCTTTGTGACTTTCAGAGTCCCTCCATCATAAATGACACAGGATGTGTCTGATGATGTGTCACGCACCACGTGGCCAGATAAGGTTGTAAAATGTTAAAATGACATTTCCTGGTGAATGCATTTGTCTTGGTTGAAAGCAATGCAAAGTGCAAAAACGCATCAAAAATGCTACGTGTGAACATAGCGCATTGTGTGGGGGAGCATTTTTGTTTTTGTATATTTATTTTGCCTTATATACAAGTCATTACTCTGGAAAGGATGTTCCTTAACATATTTCTCAGGAAAATCCATTTTAGTTTCGATTTTGTATGTTTTTTTGTGAGTCCGTAAAAGTGGCGTAATACCTCTGACAACATTGTTGACAGCAGTGACCTGGAAGTCAGAAATGCTTCCAGGGGTCTTCCCCATGCTGTTCCCATGTCATTTGAGCACTGTTCCCATCGATTTTGGCAATTTTTAGGCTCTCTGCAGACTGCCGCGGGCCTGTTACTCGGTCCGAGCACTCGAGCATTCCAATTTGCTCGACCCGAACAACGAGTACCCATTAGTAGAGATGAGCGTTGTTCTACTCGAACTGTTCGCCAATCTCAAATTCGAGCTGTTTTGGGCGGTGTTCGAGCCGTTCGGCGAACACGAACAATTTGAGAAAAATTCGGCTGTTCGAGGTTATGTTCGATAACTGTTCGTGCACCAAAATCATAACTGGATTTTTTCTCAGTAATGATGAAAATTAATGTTAATACGCAGTTTGAGTGTACAGCGGGGTGGGGGGAGGGGCAGGGGATGGATCTCTGCAGGAACAATGAAGATCTCCATTTTTTTTTCTCTTTCCCGCATTTACAGTGGGGAGGTGCAATCTGTCAGCCTAAAAGCAGCGCACACACGGAGCGAAGTGCTTTTTTTCACACAAGCAAGAGCATGTGTCATTGGCAGTGTATGTCACATGTCCTTGCCCTATAAGACCAAGCCATTTTCCCCGTCGCCACCATTTTCTCACTGCTGCAGCTGCGTGTTAGACGGCACCGCTGTTGCTGTGTGCGCTATACCTTGTTAATTTCAAGCCAATTTTCGCACAAATATACAGATAGCTTGGGAGTAGGGAATAGTTGTAATTGCAGTCCTTTTAAGGACTAGGTTACAGCATTTCCTACGACTTTTATCAGGCAGGTCTGTGCTCTTAAATAGATAGGTTGTGGGAGTAAAGACTAATTGTAATTGGAGTCCTTTTCAGGACTAGGTTACATGAGTTCCTATCAGTTTTTGCCAGGCAGGTCTGTGCCAGTGCTGTGCAAGTTTTTTTCACAGCATTTGGCTGAATCTAGCAAAGCTAATCCTTTTTGGCCTATTGCAGAGTGTGTTAGTCAGTGGAGTAGCCTATCTGTGTTGCAAGATATACCACCTGTGTATAGAATACCAATTTTTTTACTGCACCTAGTGAAGTAAAATCTTTTGGGCATAGCATCATTCTATTAGTCCATCTATACTGAACTCCATCAGGTTGCAAACTGAATCTAATTTTTTTCTGCATCTAGCTCTGAAAAAATATTTGGCCTTCTAGCAGTGTGTCGGACTTTCTCTATTAGTCCATCTATACTGACCTCCATCAGGTTGCAAATTCAAAATAATTTTTATCTGCATCTACAGTACCTCTGAAAAAATATTTGGGCTTCTAGCTGTGTGTGGGACTTGTTGTATTAGTCCATCTATACTGACCTCCATCAGGTTGCAAACTGAATATATTTTTTTCTGCATCTACCTCTGAAAAAATATTGGGCTTCTAGCTGTGTGTGGGACTTGTTGTATTAGTCCATCTATACTGACCTCCATCAGGTTGCAAACTGAATATATTTTTTTCTGCATCTACCTCTGAAAAAATATTGGGCTTCTAGCTGTGTGTGGGACTTGTTGTATTAGTCCATCTATACTGACCTCCATCAGGTTGCAAACTGAATATAATTTTTTTCTGCATCTAGCTCTGAAAAAATATTTGGCCTTCTAGCAGTGTGTCGGACTTTCTCTATTAGTCCATGTATACTGACCTCCATCAGGTTGCAAGTTCAAAATAATTTTTATCTGCATCTACAGTACCTCTGAAAAAATATTTGGGCTTCTAGCTGTGTGTGGGACTTGTTGTATTAGTCCATCTATACTGACCTCCATCAGGTTGCAAACTGAATATATTTTTTTCTGCATCTACCTCTGAAAAAATATTGGGCTTCTAGCTGTGTGTGGGACTTGTTGTATTAGTCCATCTATACTGACCTCCATCAGGTTGCAAACTGAATATATTTTTTTCTGCATCTACCTCTGAAAAAATATTGGGCTTCTAGCTGTGTGTGGGACTTGTTGTAATAGTCCATCTATACTGACCTCCATCAGGTTGCAAACTGAATATAATTTTTTTCTGCATCTAGCTCTGAAAAAATATTTGGCCTTCTAGTAGTGTGTCGGACTTTCTCTATTAGTCCATCTATACTGACCTCCATCAGGTTGCAAATTAAAAATAATTTTTATCTGCATCTACAGTACCTCTGAAAAAATATTGGGCTTCTAGCTGTGTGTGGGACTTGTTGTATTAGTCCATCTATACTGACCTCCATCAGGTTGCAAATTGAATATAATTTTTTTCTGCATCTAACCCAGCCAATAGTTTTGGCCTAATACCACAGTTTGGCCACTCAGCTCTGCTCGGTTACCATCCATTGTTTTTTTGTGCAAACAACTCCAGAGTTGTGAATTAGTTAACCACCAAAATGAGTGGAAAAAGGCCTGCTGCTGGTGGAAAGGGGAATAGGCGTGTTGGGAAGGGGAAAAAAGGTTGTGTCCGTGGGGTAGGTGTTAAAGCAACAGTAACATCTGCAGAAGAAAGACCATCTTCCAGCCAAACTAAAATGTCTACTTCTTTTAGCGGACAATGTGATAAGATCCCTTTCTTACGGCCACGCCAATCGCTACAAATTCCAGATGAGGCACAAAAACAGCAGGTGCTTCAACGGATATCAAGTGCTCCTTTAAGTGGGCTCTCCTCCACATCAACTTCAACATCACAAATACTCCAGTCCTCAAAGGTGTCACCCAAATCGCACTTGCTTCCTCACAGCTCCCAAATCTCCAGCTGCCCGTCTGAGTATGAGGTAGAACAGATGGTTGAGTCTGCAGAGCTGTTTACTCATACTATAGCCTGGGAATCAGAGGTCGACTCCAGCGCTTCTGTGAATCCAGACGAGGAAATGATCTGCACTGATGCCCAGAATCTTTATGAGTCGCATCCAGGACCAGACGCAGAAGGTTCTGACCATAATGTAGACCCTCATTCCCAAACTGTAACTCCTGTTGGTGGAGACAATGAGGAAGACGATGATAAGACTCAAATACCTGATTGGAGCGACAACTTTAGTTTTTTGTCAGGGCAGGAACAGGTTGGCTCTGAGGACGACGGGTGTGATAACACACAGGGTGATGATGATGAGGTTGGAGATCCCACTTACTGTCAACCCACAGTCAGCCAAGAGATGAGGTCAGCAGAGGAGGTGGAGGAAGATGCTAGTGACGACGAGGTCAGGTTGCGCCTTCCTGGACAGAGACGTAGTACTGGAAGCACGTCAACAACTGCATCCTCAAACACAACTCTGCCTCTCACCACAAGTCGTGGTGGCTCTTCAGGTCGCATGGGTGCTAAGCCTTGCATAGCCTGGGCATTTTTTCAGATCGATAAAGATGACCCAACTCGTGTTATCTGTAACATTTGTCAGCAAAAGCTAAGTAGAGGCCAAAAAATACATAGTTTGAGTACTTCATGCATGAACCGGCACATGGAGATGAAGCATAAGTTGCAGTGGGAAGCTCAGTGTGCTACAATGCGGCCTAGCCGGCCGGGCCAACCACCGTCTGCCATATCTTGTGCATCCGCGGCCTCTTCATCCTCTGTGACTGGGGGGACAGCAGTCACACCTGTTTTGGGGCGCAGACCTGCCACCTCTTTACCCGCAACAGCCAGCGTGATTGGCAGGTCATCATTTTCTTTGGAGGTGGTAACACCAGCTGGTGTTGAGCGCTGTCCGACATCGATAGCACCACCTTTGGATCAAGGCAACCTAACATGTCCGCCTGCATCTTCCTCACAGACCGGCAGTTTGCCGGGGACACCCTTATCAACCCCGTCTAAGCACAATAGCCAGCCCTCGGTCCCTCAGATGTGGACAAGTAAAAGACCATTTCCTCCTAGCCATGAGAAAGCTAAGAGGTTGAATTTCACCATTTGCAAGCTCTTGGCTACAGAAATGCTGCCTTTCTGCCTGGTGGACACAGAGGATTTTCGAGACCTTATGTCCGTCGCAGTGCCCCAGTACCAGATGCCCAGTCGGCACTACTTCTCAAAGAAAGGTGTGCCTGCGCTCCACCAGCATGTGGCACACAACATCACCGCTTCTTTGAGAAACTCTGTGTGTGACAGGGTGCATTTCACCACAGACACTTGGACGAGTAGGCATGGACAGGGGCGTTACATGTCACTGACTGGGCACTGGGTAACTATGGTGACAGCAGGACAAGGGGCTGCTGTCCAAGTCTTGCCGTCCCCACGAGTTGTGCGTCAATCCTCTTTATGTCAAAGTTCCTCCACTGCTTCTGCCTCCTCAACCTCCTCTCGGTCTTCCACCTGCACCCAAAGCCTGTCTGGTCATGTCACAAGCTTTCTAACTGCGCAGAAGGGATCCTGCACACCTCCTTACTATGCTGGCAGTAGGGCTCAACGTCATCGGCGGTTTTTACATTGAAATGTCTGGGAAATGTGAGTCACACAGCTGAGGAGTTGTGGTCAGCTCTGGAGAACCAATTTCATGAATGGTTGTCTCCACTGGACCTGAAACCAGGGCAGGCCGTGTGCGACAATGCTGCAAACCTGGGTGCGGCCCTTCGCCGGGGCAATGTCACACACGTGCCTTGTATGGCTCACGTGTTGAACCTGGTTGTCCAGCAATTTTTAGCCCACTATCCCAGACTAGATGGCCTTCTGCAGAGGGCACGGTCGCTGTGTGCTCACTTCCGCCGTTCGCATCCCGCAGCTCAGCGACTTACATCTCTACAGAAGTCGTTGGGCCTGCCACTTCACCGGCTAAAATGAGATGTGCCTACCCGGTGGAATTCAACTCTGCACATGTTGCAGCGACTGTGGCAGCACCGACAAGCCCTGGTGCAATACGTTCTGACGTATAGCCTGGGCCAACGAGATTCAGAGGTGGGGCAAATCACGCTGGAGGAGTGGTCTCAGATCAGGGACCTATGCACCCTTCTGCACAGTTTTGAAATGGCGACGAAGATGTTTAGTGCTGACGATGCCATTATCAGCATGACTATTCCGGTGATTTACATGCTGGAGCACATGTTAAACAGAATTCGGAGTCAGGTGGTGGCACAAGAGGAGGTGGAGGAAGTAGAGGAGGAGGAGTTGTATGCGGAAGGGCTAACATCTGCAAGGTCCAGACGGTCGGCAGCACCAAGGCGGCAGGCATGTGAGGGTGGGGGAGATGGTTTTACCAGGGCGCATGGTAGCAGCCAAACTAGTGAGGAAGGTGCAGGAGCCCAGGAAGAAGTGGAGGACGAACTGATGGAAGACTCATCAGATGAGGGAGACCTTGATCACATTTCTGTTGTGCGAGGTTGGGGGGAGAGGACAGAGGAAGGAAGCATGATTGTTACCTCGCCACCAACACAACAGGGACTTGGTGCTCCTGGATGCGCAACACACATGAGTGCCTTCTTGCTGCACTACCTGCAACATGACCCTCGAATTGTGAGAATTAGAAATAATCCTGACTACTGGGTTGCCACACTGTTAGATCCCCGGTACAAAAGTAAATTTGCAGAAATTATTCCTGCCATAGAAAGGGATGCACGCATGCAGGAGTATCAGCAGAGACTGTTGCAGAATCTTACATGTGCTTTTCCACAAAATACCAGTGGTGCACGTAGTGAATCTCACAGTTCCAACTTGCCAACCGTGGGACCGTCAAGTGTTCAGCACTCAAACCGTAACAGAACCACAGTATCTTCTGGTAACATCAATTTTGCGGAATCATTTCACCACTTTTTTAGCCCATCCTTTGCAAGGCCACAGGAGACAAGAAGTCTGACACATAGTCAACGCCTAGAGACGATGGTACAGGAGTATCTCCAAGTAAACATTGAAGCCACGACTGTGTCACTGGACCCTTGCTCTTTTTGGGCTTCCAATCTGGATAAATGGCCGGAGCTAGCCACTTACGCCTTGGAGATCTTGTCATGCCCCGCAGCCAGCGTTCTGTCTGAACGTGTGTTCAGCGCTGCTGGTGGTGTGCTGACAGATAAGCGCACGCGGCTCTCCACTGATAATGTAGACAGACTCACGTTCATAAAGATGAACAAATCATGGATCCGAAACGACTTTTCTACCCCTGTGTCATCCTGGGGAGAGTAAAAGCTTGATGATTGGTTAAAATCACCCTACCAACCGTTTTAAGCTTTCAAATTACTAATCATGTTTATCTGTATCTTGACTGGAAAATAATTTGGGCTTTGTAGCAGTGTGCAGCACTGATCCTATTAGGCCATCTATATTAAGCTCCACCAGATTTAAAATTAAAAATAATTTTTAGCTGCATCTAGCCCGGAAAATAATTTTGGGGCTCCGAGATGCGCAAGACACATAAGTGCCTTCTTGCTGCACTACCTGCAGCATGACCCTCATATTGTCAGAATTCGAAGTAATCATGACTACTGGGTTGCCACACTCTTAGATCCCCCAAACTTTTCGATCAACCTTTTCATTTTAATAAAGACCAAAAAAATGGTCATTTTTGAAATTATAAGCATTAGCAGGTTGTTAGAAACTGACATCAAACAGTTTTCAACTCAAAACTTTATTGTAGGTGAAGTTACATTTTCACATAGGACCCCTTGTTCGAAAGGAGCTTCTGAATAGAGATGAGCGTTGTTCTACTCGAACTGTTCGCCAATCTCAAATTCGAGCTGTTTTGGGCGGTGTTCGAGCCGTTCGGCGAACACGAACAATTTGAGAAAAATTCGGCTGTTCGAGGTTATGTTCGATAACAGTTCGTGCACCAAAATCATAACTGGATTTTTTCTCAGTAATGATGAAAATTAATGTTAATACGCAGTTTGAGTGTACAGCGGGGTGGGGGGAGGGGCAGGGGATGGATCTCTGCAGGAACAATGAAGATCTCCATTTTTTTTTCTCTTTCCCGCATTTGCAGTGGGGAGGTGCAATCTGTCAGCCTATCAGCAGCGCACACACGGAGCGAAGTGCTTTTTTTCACACAAGCAAGGGCATGTGTCATTGGCAGTGTATGTCACATGTCCTTGCCCTATAAGACCAAGCCATTTTCCCCGTCGCCACCATTTTCTCACTGCTGCAGCTGCGTGTTAGACGGCACCGCTGTTGCTGTGTGCGCTATACCTTGTTAATTTCAAGCCAATTTTCGCACAAATATACAGATAGCTTGGGAGTAGGGAATAGTTGTGATTGCAGTCCTTTTAAGGACTAGGTTACAGCATTTCCTACGACTTTTATCAGGGAGGTCTGTGCTCTTAAATAGATAGGTTGTGGGAGTAAAGACTAATTGTAATTGGAGTCCTTTTCAGGACTAGGTTACATGAGTTCCTATCAGTTTTTGCCAGGAAGGTCTGTGCCAGTGCTGTGCAAGTTTTTTTCACAGCATTTGGCTGAATCTAGCAAAGCTAATCCTTTTTGGCCTATTGCAGAGTGTGTTAGTCAGTGGAGTAGCCTATCTGTGTTGCAAGATATACCACCTGTGTATAGAATACCAATTTTTTTACTGCACCTAGTGAAGTAAAATCTTTTGGGCATAGCATCATTCTATTAGTCCATCTATACTGACCTCCATCAGGTTGCAAACTGAATATAATTTTTTTCTGCATCTAGCTCTGAAAAAATATTTGGGCTTCTAGCAGTGTGTGGGACTTGGTCTATTAGTCCATCTATACTGACCTCCATCAGGTTGCAAATTAAAAATAATTTTTTTCTTCATTTAGCTCTGAAAAAATATTTGGGCTTCTAGCAGTGTGTGGGACTTGTTCTATTAGTCCTTCTATACTGACCTCCAGCAGGTTGCAAATTGAATATAATTTTTTTCTGCATCTAGCTCTGAAAAAATAGTTGGGCTTCTAGCGGTGTGTGGGACTTGGTCTATTAGTCCATCTATACTGACCTCCATCAGGTTGCAAATTAAAAATAATTTTTTTCTGCATCTAGCTCTGAAAAAATATTTGGGCTTCTAGCAGTGTGTGGGACTTGGTTTATTAGTCCATCTATACTGACCTCCATCAGGTTGCAAATTAAAAATAATTTTTTTCTTCATTTAGCTCTGAAAAAATAGTTGGGCTTCTAGCAGTGTGTGGGACTTGTTCTATTAGTCCTTCTATACTGACCTCCAGCAGGTTGCAAATTGAATATAATTTTTTTCTGCATCTAGCTCTGAAAAAATAGTTGGGCTTCTAGCGGTGTGTGGGACTTGGTCTATTAGTCCATCTATACTGACCTCCATCAGGTTGCAAATTAAAAATAATTTTTTTCTGCATCTAGCTCTGAAAAAATATTTGGGCTTCTAGCAGTGTGTGGGACTTGGTCTATTAGTCCATCTATACTGACCTCCATCAGGTTGCAAATTAAAAATAATTTTTTTCTGCATCTAGCTCTGAAAAAATATTTGGGCTTCTAGCGGTGTGTGGGACTTGGTCTATTAGTCCATCTATACTGACCTCCATCAGGTTGCAAATTAAAAATATTTTTTTTCTGCATCTAGCTCTGAAAAAATATTTGGGCTTCTAGCAGTGTGTGGGACTTGGTCTATTAGTCCATCTATACTGACCTCCATCAGGTTGCAAATTAAAAATAATTTTTTTCTGCATCTAGCTCTGAAAAAATATTTGGGCTTCTAGCGGTGTGTGGGACTTGGTCTATTAGTCCATCTATACTGACCTCCATCAGGTTGCAAATTAAAAATAATTTTTTTCTGCATCTAGCTCTGAAAAAATATTTGGGCTTCTAGCAGTGTGTGGGACTTGGTCTATTAGTCCATCTATACTGACCTCCATCAGGTTGCAAATTAAAAATAATTTTTTTCTTCATTTAGCTCTGAAAAAAATATTTGGGCTTCTAGCAGTGTGTGGGACTTGTTCTATTAGTCCTTCTATACTGACCTCCAGCAGGTTGCAAATTGAATATAATTTTTTTCTGCATCTAGCTCTGAAAAAATAGTTGGGCTTCTAGCAGTGTGTGGGACTTGGTCTATTAGTCCATCTATACTGACCTCCATCAGGTTGCAAATTAAAAATAATTTTTTTCTGCATCTAGCTCTGAAAAAATATTTGGGCTTATAGCAGTGTGTGGGACTTGGTCTATTAGTCCATCTATACTGACCTCCATTAGGTTGCAAATTAAAAATAATTTTTATCTGCATCTACAGTACCTCTGAAAAAATATTTGGGCTTCTAGCAGTGTGTGGGACTATTTGTATTAGTCCATCTATACTGACCTCCATCAGGTTGCAAATTCAAAATAATTTTTTTCTGCATCTAACCCAGCCAATAGTTTTGGCCTAATACCACAGTTTGGCCACTCAGCTCTGCTCGGTTACCATCCATTGTTTTTTTGTGCAAACAACTCCAGAGTTGTGAATTAGTTAACCACCAAAATGAGTGGAAAAAGGCCTGCTGCCGGTGGAAAGGGGAATAGGCGTGTTGGGAAGGGGAAAAAAGGTTGTGTCCGTGGGGTAGGTGTTAAAGCAACAGTAACATCTGCAGAAGAAAGACCATCTTCCAGCCAAACTAAAATGTCTACTTCTTTTAGCGGACAATGTGATAAGATCCCTTTCTTACGGCCACGCCAATCGCTACAAATTCCAGATGAGGCACAAAAACAGCAGGTGCTTCAACGGATATCAAGTGCTCCTTTAAGTGGGCTCTCCTCCACATCAACTTCAACATCACAAATACTCCAGTCCTCAAAGGTGTCACCCAAATCGCACTTGCTTCCTCACAGCTCCCAAATCTCCAGCTGCCCGTCTGAGTATGAGGTAGAACAGATGGTTGAGTCTGCAGAGCTGTTTACTCATACTATAGCCTGGGAATCAGAGGTCGACTCCAGCGCTTCTGTGAATCCAGACGAGGAAATGATCTGCACTGATGCCCAGAATCTTTATGAGTCGGATCCAGGACCAGACGCAGAAGGTTCTGACCATAATGTAGACCCTCATTCCCAAACTGTAACTCCTGTTGGTGGAGACAATGAGGAAGACGATGATAAGACTCAAATACCTGATTGGAGCGACAACTTTAGTTTTTTGTCAGGGCAGGAACAGGTTGGCTCTGAGGACGACGGGTGTGATAACACACACGGTGATGATGATGAGGTTGGAGATCCCACTTACTGTCAACCCACAGTCAGCCAAGAGATGAGGTCAGCAGAGGAGGTGGAGGAAGATGCTAGTGACGACGAGGTCAGGTTGCGCCTTCCTGGACAGAGACGTAGTACTGGAAGCACGTCAACAACTGCATCCTCAAACACAACTCTGCCTCTCACCACAAGTCGTGGTGGCTCTTCAGGTCGCATGGGTGCTAAGCCTTGCATAGCCTGGGCATTTTTTCAGATCGATAAAGATGACCCAACTCGTGTTATCTGTAACATTTGTCAGCAAAAGCTAAGTAGAGGCCAAAAAATACATAGTTTGAGTACTTCATGCATGAACCGGCACATGGACATTAAGCATAAGTTGCAGTGGGAAGCTCAGTGTGCTACAATACGGCCTAGCCGGCCGGGCCAACCACCGTCTGCCATATCTTGTGCATCCGCGGCCTCTTCATCCTCTGTGACTGGGGGGACAGCAGTCACACCTGTTTTGGGGCGCCGACCTGCCACCTCTTTACCCGCAACAGCCAGCGTGATTGGCAGGTCATCATTTTCTTTGGAGGTGGTAGCACCAGCTGGTGTTGAGCGCTGTCCGACATCGATAGCACCACCTTTGGATCAAGGCAACCTAACATGTCCGCCTGCATCTTCCTCACAGACCGGCAGTTTGCCGGGGACACCCTTATCAACCCCGTCTAAGCACAATAGCCAGCCCTCGGTCCCTCAGATGTGGACAAGTAAAAGACCATTTCCTCCTAGCCATGAGAAAGCTAAGAGGTTGAATTTCACCATCTGCAAGCTCTTGGCTACAGAAATGCTGCCTTTCCGCCTGGTGGACACAGAGGATTTTCGAGACCTTATGTCCGTCGCAGTGCCCCAGTACCAGATGCCCAGTCGGCACTACTTCTCAAAGAAAGGTGTGCCTGCGCTCCACCAGCATGTCGCACATAACATCACCGCTTCTTTGAGAAACTCTGTGTGTGACAGGGTGCATTTCACCACAGACACTTGGACGAGTAGGCATGGACAGGGGCGTTACATGTCGCTGACTGGGCACTGGGTAACTATGGTGACAGCAGGACAAGGGGCTGCTGTCCAAGTCTTGCCGTCCCCACGAGTTGTGCGTCAATCCTCTTTATGTCAAAGTTCCTCCACTGCTTCTGCCTCCTCAACCTCCTCTCGGTCTTCCACCTGCACCCAAAGCCTGTCTGGTCATGCCACAAGCTTTCTAACTGCGCAGAAGGGATCCTGCACACCTCCTTACTATGCTGGCAGTAGGGCTCAACGTCATCAGGCGGTTTTTACATTGAAATGTCTGGGAAATGTGAGTCACACAGCTGAGGAGTTGTGGTCAGCTCTGGAGAACCAATTTCATGAATGGTTGTCTCCACTGGACCTGAAACCAGGGAAGGCCGTGTGCGACAATGCTGCAAACCTGGGTGCGGCCCTTCGCCGGGGCAATGTCACACACGTGCCTTGTATGGCTCACGTGTTGAACCTGGTTGTCCAGCAATTTTTAGCCCACTATCCCAGACTAGATGGCCTTCTGCAGAGGGCACGGTCGCTGTGTGCTCACTTCCGCCGTTCGCATCCCGCAGCTCAGCGACTTACATCTCTACAGAAGTCGTTGGGCCTGCCACTTCACCGGCTAAGATGCGATGTGCCTACCCAGTGGAATTCAACTCTTCACATGTTGCAGCGACTGTGGCAGCACCGACAAGCCCTGGTGCAATACGTTCTGACGTATAGCCTGGGCCAACGAGATTCAGAGGTGGGGCAAATCACGCTGGAGGAGTGGTCTCAGATCAGGGACCTATGCACCCTTCTGCACAGTTTTGAAATGGCGACGAAGATGTTTAGTGCTGACGATGCCATTATCAGCATGACTATTCCAGTGATTTACATGCTGGAGCACATGTTAAACAGAATTCGGAGTCAGGTGGTGGCACAAGAGGAGGTGGAGGAAGTAGAGGAGGAGGAGTTGTATGCGGAAGGGCTAACATCTGCAAGGTCCAGACGGTCGGCAGCACCAAGGCGGCAGGCATGTGAGGGTGGGGGAGATGGTTTTACCAGGGCGCATGGTAGCAGCCAAACTAGTGAGGAAGGTGCAGGAGCCCAGGAAGAAGTGGAGGACGAACTGATGGAAGACTCATCAGATGAGGGAGAACTTGATCACATTTCTGTTGTGCGAGGTTGGGGGGAGAGGACAGAGGAAGGAAGCATGATTGTTACCTCGCCACCAACACAACAGGGACTTGGTGCTCCTGGATGCGCAACACACATGAGTGCCTTCTTACTGCCTACCTGCAACATGACCCTCGAATTGGGAGAATTAGAAATAATCCTGACTACTGGGTTGCCACACTGTTAGATCCCCGGTACAAAAGTAAATTTGCAGAAATTATTCCTGCCATAGAAAGGGATGCACGCATGCAGGAGTATCAGCAGAGACTGTTGCAGAATCTTACATGTGCTTTTCCACAAAATACCTCACAGTTCCAACTTGCCAACCGTGGAACCGTCAAGTGTTCAGCACTCAAACCGTAACAGAACCACAGTATCTGCTGGTAACATCAATTTTGCGGAATCATTTCACCACTTTTTTAGCCCATCCTTTGCAAGGCCACAGGAGACAAGAAGTCTGACACATAGTCAACGCCTAGAGACGATGGTACAGGAGTATCTCCAAGTAAACATTGAAGCCACGACTGTGTCACTGGACCCTTGCTCTTTTTGGGCTTCCAATCTGGATAAATGGCCGGAGCTAGCCACTTACGCCTTGGAGATCTTGTCATGACCCGCAGCCAGCGTTCTGTCTGAACGTGTGTTCAGCGCTGATGGTGGTGTGCTGACAGATAAGCGCACGCGGCTCTCCACTGATAATGTAGACAGACTCACGTTCATAAAGATGAACAAATCATGGATCCGAAACGACTTTTCTACCCCTGTGTCATCCTGGGGAGAGTAAAAGCTTGATGATTGGTTAAAATCACCCTACCAACCGTTTTAAGCTTTCAAATTACTAATCATGTTTATCTGTATCTTGACTGGAAAATAATTTGGGCTTTGTAGCAGTGTGCAGCACTGATCCTATTAGGCCATCTATACTAAAGCTTCACCAGATTTAAAATTAAAAATAATTTTTAGCTGCATCTAGCCCGGAAAATAATTTTGGGGCTCCGAGATGCGCAAGGCACATAAGTGCCTTCTTGCTGCACTACCTGCAGCATGACCCTCATATTGTCAGAATTCGAAGTAATCATGACTACTTGGTTGCCACACTCTTAGATCCCCCAAACTTTTCAATCAACCTTTTCATTTTAATAAAGACCAAAAAAATGGTCATTTTTGAAATTATAAGCATTAGCAGGTTGTTAGAAACTGAAATCAAACAGTTTTCAACTCAAAACTTTATTGTAGGTGATGTTACATTTTCACATAGGACCCCTTGTTCGAAAGGAGCTTCTGAACTCTCTCGTCCATTGAATTTGTCAGGTTTTGGATGGTTTCTGCTTCAATTGTTTTGCATGAGGACAGAATACCCTCCCAGAGCTGTTGCTTAGATGTGAACTGCCTCCCGCCATCATAGACACTCCTTTTAATGATGCTCCAAAGGTTCTGAATGGGGTAGAGGTCAGGGGAGCATGGGGGTCACACCATAAGTTTGTCCCCTTTTATGCCCATATCAGCCAGAGATGCAGATGTTTTATGTGCAGCATGAGATGGTGCATTATCATGCAGAAAAATGATCTTGCTGTGAAATACACGGTTCTTCTTCTTGAACCATGGCAGGAAGTGCTGTTTGAGAAAATCCACATACATTATGGAGTTCATCTTTAGCGCCTTCAGGGATCCTAAAGGGGCCGACAATCTATCTCCCCATGATTCCAGCACAAAACATTACTCCACCTCCTCCTTGTTGGCGCTGTAGCCGTGTTTGCGTGGGGTGTCCATCAACCAGCCATCCTCCACTCCATCCATCTGGACCATCGAGCGCTGCACGGCACTCATCCGTGAACAAAACAGTTTTGAAATCAGTCTTCATGTAATGTTTGGCCCACTGGAGCCATTTCTGCTTGTGTGAAGTGGATAGAGGAGGTCGACAGGATGGCGCATGCACAGCTGCAAACCTCTGAAGGACCCTGCATCTTGTTGTTCGGGGGACGTTGGAGGCACAAGCAGCTTCAAAAACTTGTCTGCTGCTATGACAAGGCTTTTTTGCCGCTGCTCTTTCAACCTGACGTAATTGCCTGTAGGAAAGAGTCCTCAATTTGCCCTTATCAGCACGCACACGTGTGTACTGTGAATCAGCTACATACTTCTTGATTGCCAAGACACTTCATCCTGATCATCGCACAATGTTGATTGTAGTCATGCCTTGACCTAAACACTCCACAATTTGTTGCTTCTCAGCATCCGACACATCCTTTTTCTTTCCCATTTTGGCAGAAAATGTAGGCTGCTTAATAATATGAGAGAGCCTTCTTAAGTAGTCTTGCCTTTCATTGGACACACCTGCCAAACTAATTAGCACAGGTGTCTGCAATTGCTTACAGTGATATAAAGAGCCCTGACACACATCACCATCAATGAGTTTAACTGACAAACAAACAAATTCTTCCCTTATCACTCCTAAACACTTTTTGTATAATAATTTGGAACGCAGTGTACATGTGCTTTTCCACAAAACACCAGTGGTTCACGTAGTGAATCTTACAGTTCTAACTTGCCAACCATGGTCTGTATCGAGTTGTTCAATAAAGGGCCCAAAATTAAGATAACATAGATGGGAGAGGTCTCTATGAATAGGAATTCCTAAGTATTTGATACCCTGTGAGGGCCAGGCAAAGGGAAAGTTGGACTGGATGGAATCCTATATGGATTTGGGGAGGGAGACATCGAGGGCCTCAGACTTCGCTGCATTGATTTTAAAATTTTACCATGTAACAAAGTGATCTATTTCAGCCATAACAGCATGGATGGATATATGTGATTGAGTGATATATACTAGGACATCATCAGCAAATAGAGAGCACTTGTACTCGGTGCCTCCCACCTCAATCCACCTAATATTGGGGTTATGGCGAATTGATGAGAGCAGGTGCTCCGTCACTAGGATGTATAAGAGAGGGGACAGAGGACATCACTGCCTTGTCCCATTGGTGATTGTGAAAGGTGATGAAAATGTTCTGACGCACCCCCTGGGCCTTGGGACACCTGGAGCCGGACCCTTTTTGGTGGATGCTGGTGGTTGTAGTCTTCGTGGAGGCGACCCAGTTCCGTGGCTCAGGGCGGTCAAACCAGTGGCGGAACTATTTATGTGGTTTTCATGTTTAAATGTCCGACTACGCCATCCGTGGATTGCGGTCAGAGTGAACCGCCGCTACAGGGCAGACCACTGAGGCTGGTGTTGTGGGTGCAGCAGAGCGTAGCATAACTCCCCACGGGAGGAGTATAGCCTCAGGGCAGTGTATGCGGAGGATGGGGGTGATGGTGCAGGGCAGCAGCAGTAACGACACGGAGTCAGTGATGCAGTTCAGGGCCTTTACTCACAGTTCTTATTATCCAGACCACGTCTGCAGGTAACGGCTGCCCACGTCGTACTGTGCTCACCAGGTGAGGGGCTCAGACAACTCCCAGATAACTTTGGAGCACTTCACAGGACCCCCTTTGTGTGTCCTTTGTCTGGCCTTTCTTACCAACACTTCTGTCCGGCTGCCTCGGGCCTCCTCTTGGTAAACTTGGCGCCAGTTTCCCTGACCCTATGTGGTGCCTTCCTAGCGGGTGTAGCGAGGGGCTGCGCCACATAAAATGTCAGAGCCTCCGGTTTCTAGCTGAGGGTCGTTTCCTGCCTCCACTAGTTCGGGGACCGGTCTCCCCCTTTGGCATGACCCCTCCACGCAGGTGAATTCGGGCGTGCGATGGCGAATCGCCCGTCCGCACCCCTGGGATCCCTTCATTCCTCGTTCCTGGAGCCTTCTCCGCTCCTCTTCCTTCCTTCTCCCTCTTCCAGGCCTGGGCCTCTGTTACTAGGCCCGCCTCCGGAGCAGAGCTCATGCAGAGCCCCTGCTCCCTGCCACTTCTGCTCAGACTTCTCTGCACTGAACTAAGATGGTGCCCACCTTTTATACTCCCTTCTCAATGCACCCAGGAACTGCTTCCTCCCTGCTCCTGCACTACAGGGTTGCCCTTCCTCAGTGTTCCCTCCCCCCACTCCAGCCAGGGACAGGGACTGTCGTGCCCATCTCAGGGGCATATTGGTCGCCCTGCCCCACGGCAATGTGGTGTAATGCATGCAGGTGTCGGGTCCTGATCCACACTCCATCCTTACCTGAGAGTGAGATATCACACCTCTGGGTGAGGTGCAATACGTCTGTAGCAACCGAGCCCTCAGGGTGCTACAGTTCCATTTATCTTCAGCCTAGGTGACGTATTGCGATACAGGGCCGTGATTTTGGCTATAAAAGGGTCCCCTAGACCCCTACCCCAAGCTTTTTAAGAGAATCATATATGGCGTGCCAGGAGACTCTATGGAATGCTTTCTCAGCATCCAACGAGAGTATCTAATTACAAATTTTTAACTGCATCTAGCCCAGGAAATACTTTGTGCCTAGTAGCAGTGTCTGCTAGTGAGCGGATTATCCCGGCTGTTAAGCAAGCTGCACCACCTGTAGTTTAGACACTTAATTTTTTCAAAGGAAATGCTTCGGGACCATGGGATACTTAGTGAACAGCATCAGGAGGCACCCCAAGGCATAGGGGCTGGGACTGGCAGTAGGATGCCTTGCGGTGGACAGCCGAGCTCGATCCTTATAAAAGCTTTTTAACTGCAGCAGCTTTAGTGGACGCTACTGGAGCTGGAATTACCGCGGCTGCTGGCATGAGACTTGCCCTCCAATAGATCCTTGTAAATGGATTTAAAGTGTATTCATTCAAATTAGAGAGACAATTTAAATTAAAAAGCTTAGAGCTGCCTCCACCACAGGGGGGCTCGCTCGACCCACCAGCGGACAGGCACCAGTATTGGGAGAGGGGGGCTGGCCGTCAGGGTTCACCGCGGCTCTGGCACAAACCCGGCGACACGGAGGTGGCACGGGCAGGAGCGGACTGGCCGTGTCGGCTTCTCACTTTTTGGATTTTAGAAGGGCATGACATGCCTATATCTGTGTCTCCCCCTCCTTTTACTCCTCCACCTCTTTTATTTTCGCATGACTATATGTACTTGTCACTTGTCCATGTGTTAGTTATGTCTTCTGAGCAGTTTGTCAGCTTTTGGACACCTTTGAAGGTGTTTTCTATGTGTTTCTATGTGTTTTTGTTTGCCTGCCATTGGTTTTAACGGTGTTCAAAGGTGTTCGACGAACAGTTCGACGAACAGTTCGGCGAACACACGGGTGTTCGACGAACCGAACCGAACTCGAACACTACGGGGGTGGCTCAACACTACCCGTTAGTGCTCGCCCATCACTAATGCTTGCTCATCACTAGAGATAAGCAAATATGTTTGAAATCCGATCTCAAAAGTTAAATACGGCACGAATGTGGCACATTTGGATTCGTGATCGGAAAGGCGAGCATTTTTACTTATGTTCGAGAAAATCGCCACTGTTCGTCAAATAAGTGCGGGAACATGATTACGGGGCAACTACAACATTTTTAACAGTTTGGCTAACATAGAGCTTGTGTATGATGAGTGGGGGGCTGTGTTTTATTAGTGGAGAGGCTGGTAAGAGCACAGAAGAGGTCAGAGCAGTGATGCGCTTGTAATCTTTTTTTTTTTCTGTAACGAAAGCGCGGTTAGCCAATCAGCGGGCAGGAAGCATTTACACTGTCCAGACACAAGGGCTTCTGCCATTGTCTGCTGAAATCACATGTCCTCTCTTTATAAAGAGCGGCCATGTTCCCTCAGCGCCATTTTATGCATATCACTGCCGGTGAGAGACGCTGCTGCTCATTGTGCTCCCTTTTAATAAGAGATTTTAGCTAGACACATGGCCGCTTGTTTGGAAGTCAGATAGTGTAGATAAGTCCTCTGCTGTGTACCTGTGAAATCGATCTTGCAGCACTTTTTTTTTCTTGTGCAATTACTGAGATTCAGACAGAAACAGCAGGGCCCATGGCATAGAACTGTGTTGTGCACCGCTTGTATTGTGCTGTATTCACCAGTATCCCTTCAATCTATTTTTACACTTGCTAATGCGATAAAGCAACAATCCCTTGTAGCCCACCTTTTGAGTTTTTGGTGTTGAAATTCAACTGTATGCAGACTCTGTAGAGCTTCTGAGTGCACACAAAAACCTTTTTTCTTCATTTGCTAATATGATAGTGCAGACTATAGTAGCCCACTTTGTCATTTTTTGTGGGTGAATTTCAGCTGTATGTACAGTAAAAAAAATATATTTTTTCTGCTGCTAGCCAGAGTCCACAAAAGATTTTTTTGTATCGCAAACATGATACTCTCTGCTATAAGCCAGCTAGCACTTTAGTGGCATTGAACTTCAGCTGTTATTAAAGTAAAAAAATATTTTTTTTTCTGTTGCTAGCCAGTCTACAAAGAGTATTTTTATCTGCCGCAAATGTGATACACTCTGCTAAAAGACACCTACTACTTTAGTGGTGTTGAACTTAAGCTGTTTTCAGAGTAAAATAATATTTTTTTTCTTCTGCTTGCCAGACCACTAAAAGTATTTTTATCTGCCCCAAATGTGATACACTCTGCTAAAAGCCACCTACTACTTTAGTTGCGTTGAAGTTCAGCTGTTTTCAGAGTTAAAAAAATATTTTTTTTTCTGTTGCTAGCCAGAGTCCACAAAATAATTTTTTCTGTGACAAATGTGATAGAGTCTGCTATAAGCCAGCTTCTACTTTAGTATCGTTGAACTTCAGTTGTTTTCAGAGTAAAAAAATATATTTTTTCTGTTGCTAGCCAGAGTCCACAAAATATTTTTTTCTGTGTCAAACGTGTTACACTCTGCTATAAGCCAACTAGTCCTTTAGTGGCGGTAAAATTCATCTGTATGCAGAGCTTATGCAGAGTAAAAAAAACTATTTTTTGCTGTGACTAACATGATACAGCAGGCTAGATCTGAGTTTGAAATATCTTGGAGCATATATTCTGTGTTATACAGGCCTCATCCACAGTAAAAAAAATATTTTATTCGATTCCTAACGTTATACAGCACAGGACATCTCAGTTTGAAATAGTTTGGAGAATATCTCTTATGTTATACGGGCCTCATCCACACTAAAAATATACTTTCTTCTGTTACTAATGTGATAGAGTAGGGGACATCTCAGTTTGAAATAGGAAGTACTGTATGCTACGAAGTATGTTTTACAGGTCTCATCCACACTAAAAAAATACTTTCTTCTGTTACTAACATCATACACTAGGGGACATCTCAGGGTGCCAAGGGAGGGCGGTTCACTACGATTGAGGGGGGTTGGTGATACCAGAAAAACTGTTAGTGAAGGTGCAAGAGGCAAGGAACAAATGGAGGACAAAGAGGTGATGGGCAAGCAACAGTCAGAAGATGAAGAGGATAATCATCCCCTCTTTGTTGGTGTTTGGCGGGAGGGGATAGAGGAAACAAGCATCAGAGTTACCCGGCCACCAACACAGCATGGGCTTGAACCTCATGGATGACATCGACATATGAGTGCCTTCTTGCTGCACTATCTGCAACATGATCCCCATATAGTTATGATTCAAAATAGTGCTGGCTACTGGGTTGTTACATCCACGTTATAAGAGTAAATTTTGACAGATGCTTCCCGCCCTGGAAAAGTACCCGCGAATGTTGGAGTATCAAAACACACTTTTACACAATCATAAGGTTTTCCCGAAGACAGCAGTGAGGCACACAGAGTGCATCGCAGCTATATATTTCCAACCTCCGGCAAGTCAATTTGTCAACACCAAAATATTAGCAGCAGCTGTAGTGTAAGTGGCAGAAGCAATTTTTGTGAGTCCTTTCACACATTTTTTAGACAAGCTTGTGCACCAGCACAACAGAGTACAAGTCTGACATGTGGTGAACAACTGGAGAGGATGGTGCACTCCTGATTGAGTCTCCATCTGCTGGGTTGGCTGTAGTGTAAGAGGTGTTGTTCCTAATTCTACTATTTCTACTGTACTGAAATTGATGCCACTTTTCTGGTGTCTGCCACTAATTTTAGCAAATGTGGAGAATCCTGATTTGGTCTCCATCTACTGGGTTGGCTGTAGTGGAAGAAGTGTCTGTCTCCATTATACTACTTCTAATCTACTGAAATTTTTGCCACTTTGGTGGTGTCAGGCCCTAATTTTTTAATGTGAATACTCCTGGTTGGGTCTCCATTTGCTGGATTGGCTGTAGTGGAAGAGGTTTTGGACTCCATTATAATAGTTATACTGTAGTGAAATAATTTTTTTGGTGCAGATATTGTTAACATCTTCGCCTGCACCTCGCTCACAGTCCAGTAGTTTGTTTGGTTCACCGTACTCCGCCCTCTCTCAGTACTGCAGCCAGCCCTTGGTCCCACAATTGAGGTCTAGTAAAATATTGTAACATAGTAACATAGTTTTTAAGGTTGAAGGAAGACTAAGTCCATCTAGTTCAACCCATAGCCTAACATGTTGATCCAGAGGAAGGCAAAAAAAAACAATGTGGCAAACACTAAGCTCCACATTGGGGAAAAAAATTCCTTCCCGACTCTATACGACAATCAGACTAGTTCCCTGGATCAATGCCTTATCAAGGAATCTAGTATATATAACCTGTAATATTATACTTTTCAACAAAGACATCCATGCCCTTCTTAAATTTTAATAGTGAATGACTGGGACAAAGTACTTAATCAATGGAATACGAATAGTAAATGGGAAACCTTCAAAAGAATTCTGAATACTCAGTGCGAGAGGTATATACCGTATGGGAATAAAAGGGCCAGAAATAAGAGGAAACCAATATGGTTGAACAAGAACGTAAAAGGGGCGTTAAATAGCAAAAAAGAGGCATTCAAGAGATTAAAACAGGAAAACAGTAAGGAGGCACTAATGTGTTCCAAGTAAAAAACGAGAACCTGTAAAAAACAAATAAAAATAGCGAAGGAGGAAACAGAGAAACGTATTGCTAGGGAAAGTAGATCAAATCCCAAACTGTTCTTTACGTATATAAATAGTAAAAGGATTAAATAGGATACCATTGGACCGATAAAAAGTGAGGAAGGCAAAATCATAGAGAAAGATGAGGATAAAGCTAATCTATTAAATAATTTTTTTTCGACAACTTTCACAAAGGAAATAGAACTAACAGGAGAAATGAGAAGTGACAAGCTTAATCCTCCACGAAGTATGACTAATCTAACCCAAGTTGAGGTACAGAAACGCCTCAGTAACATTAAAATAAACAAATCACCAGGACCTGATGGCATACACCCACGGGTACTAAGGGAACTAAGTAATGTGATAGACAGACCGTTATATCTTATATTTAAGGACTCTGTTGAGACTGGGTCTGTGCCACTTGATTGGCGACAGGCGAATGTAGTGCCAATATTCAAAAAGGGAGCGAAAAGTGACGCCGGAAACTATCGGCCGGTGAGTCTGACGTCCGTTGTGGGCAAAATTTTTGAAAGCTTCATTAAAGAGGCAATTACGGAGCATCTTGATGCTAATAATCTTTTAATCCCGAACCAACATGGATTCACGAGGAATCGCTCCTGCCAAACAAACCTGATTGACTTCTACGAGGAGGTTAGCTCTCGAGTAGATCAGGGGGAACCAGTGGATGTTGTGTATCTCGACTTCTCAAAAGCGTTCGATAGCGTGCCACATAATAGGTTGGTATACAAAATGAGAATGATGGGGCTGGGGGAAAATGTCTGCAAGTGCGTAGCTAACTGGCTAAAGGATAGAAGGCAGAGGGTGGTTATAAATGGAATATACTCAGACTGGGTAAGCGTCACTAGTGGGGTACCACAGGGGTCTGTACTAGGCCCAATGTTAAGTAATATCTTTATTAACGACATAGTCAACGGGATAAATAGTAAAATATCAATATTTGCAGATGACACAAAGTTATGTAAAACAATTAATACAAAAGAGGACAGTGCAGACCTACAGAGGGATTTGAATAAACTGGGTAGGTGGAGCATTAAATGGCAAATGAGGTTTAACGAGGAGAAATGTAAGGTCATACATATGGGAAGGAAAAATGGAAGTCACCAGTACTCACTGAATGGGAAATCATTGGGGAATTCAGAGATGGAGAAGGACTTGGGCATCTTGATTAATAGCAAACTAAATTGGAGTGCCCAAAGTCAGGCCGCTGCTGTAAGGGCAAACAGGGTAATGGGGTGTATCAGAAGAGGTATAGCTGCAAAGGATGAGAACATTGTTCTTCCACTGTACAAAGCACTGGTCAGACCACACTTGGAATACTGTGCTCAGTTATGGGCCCCAATATATAGAAAGGATATAAATGAGCTTGAAAACGTACAAAGGAGGGCAACAAAATTAATAAAGGGAATGGAGGGACTGCAATACCCAGAGAGGTTGGCAAAACTAGGACTATTCAGCCTGGAAAAGAGAAGGTTGAGGGGGGACATAATAAATGTGTACAAATATGTTAGGGGACAGCATAGAGATCTTGCCCGGGATTTGTTCAAAAGGAGGGATATTACGGTAACAAGAGGGCATTCACTAAGACTGGAAGAGAAAAGGTTTCAGCACCAGCATAGGAAGGGGTTCTTTATGGTAAGAGCAGTGAGAATATGGAATTCACTGAGTGAGGAGACGGTAATGTCGGATTCACTACACCAGTTCAAGCGGGGACTGGATGCATTTCTAGATACCAGGCAGATTTCAGCATATACTTAAAAATAAAATAAAATAGTAGGTTGATACAGGGATTTATTCTGACAGCTGGTTTCAGAGTCGGGAGGGAATTTTCCTCAGGTGAAGAGTGGCTAAATCATTTGGGGTTTTTGCCCTCCTCTGGATCAACTTTAGCAATTACAGAACTAACAGGTCGAACTTGATGGACGCAAGTCTTTATTCGGCTTTACAAACTATGTTACTCATTACAACATCATGCGGCAGAGAGTTCCATAGTCTCACTGCTCTTACAGTAAAGAATCCACGTCTGTGATTAGGATTAAACCGTCTTTCCTCCAGACGTAGAAGATGCCCCCTTGTCCCGTCTCTGGCCTCAGAGTAAAAAGATCAGTAGAAAGGTCTTTGTACTGTCCCTCATATACTTGTACATAGTAATAAGATCACCCCTAAGCCTTTGTTTTTCCACAGTAAATAACCCCAAGTGTAATAACCTGTCTTGGTATTGTAGACCCCCCAGTCCTCTAATAACCTTGGTCGCTCTTCTCTGCACCCTCTCTAGTTCAGCTATGTCTGTCTTATACACCGGAGACCAGAACTGTACACAGTATTCTAAGTGTGGTCGCACTAGTGACTTGTATAGAGGTAAAATTATGTTCTCCTCATGAGCATCTATACGTCTTTTAATGCATCTCATTATTTTATTTGCCTTTGCAGCAGCTGCCTGACACTGGCCACTAAACGTGAGCTTGTCGTCCACCAATACACCCAGGTCTTTTTCAGTTACAGTTTTGCCCAGTGTTTTACAATTAAGCATATAATTATACATTTTATTTCCTCTGCCAAAGTGCATTACCTTACATTTATCCCCATTAAAGCTCATTTGCCATCTATCAGCCCAAGCTTCTAGTTTACATAGATACTCCTGTAATATAAAATTGTCCTCCTCTGTATTGATTACCCTGCAGACTTTAGTGTCATCTGCAAATATTGAAATATTACTCTGTATGCCCCCTACAAGGTCATTAATAAATATGTTAAATAGAAGGGGGCCCAATACTGACCCCTGTGGTACCCCACTGTTAACTGAGACCCAGTCTGAGTGTTTTCCATTAATAACCACCCTTTGTTTCCTATCACTGAGCCAATTCTTAACCCACATACATATATTTTCCCCTATCCCCATTGTTCTCATTTTATGTATCAACATTTTGTGTGGAACCGTATCAAAAGCATTTTGAAAAGTCCATATACACAACATCCACTGCATTTCCTTGGTCCAGTCCGGAACTTGTCTCCTCATAAAAGCTGATCACATTAGTTTGACAGAAACGGTCCCTCGTAAACCCATGTTGATATTGGGTCATGAGGTTATTCTTCTTCAGATACTCTAGTATAGCATCTCTTAGGAAACCCTCCAGGATTTTACCCACAGTAGAGGTTAAGCTTACTGGCCTATAATTTCCAAGTTCAGTTTTTGTCCCCTTTTTGAATATTGGCACGACATTTGCTATACGCCAGTCCTGTGGTACAGACCCTGTTATTATGGAATCTTTAAAGATTAAAAATAATGGTCTATCTATGACGTTACTTAATTCCTGCAGTACTCGTGGGTGTATCCCATCCGGGCCCGGGGATTTGTCAACTTTAGTGAATTTTAGACGCCGCCGTACTTACTGCTGGGTTAAGCAAGTGACAATTAATGGAGAATTTTGATATCACTAATCATGTTTTCTGTCATGCGATTTTCTTGTGTAAATACGGTTGAAAAAAAATCATTTAGCATATTGGCTTTTTCTTCATCCTCATCCACCATTTCACCCAGACTATTTTTAAGGGGGCCAACACTATCATTTTTTAGTTTTTTACTATTTATGTAGTTAAATTATATTTTGGGAATATTTTTACTTTCTCTGGCAATGATTCTCTTTGCCTCAATCTTTGCTGCCTTGATTTGGTTTTTACAGAATTTATTTAATTTTCTATATTTATTTAATGCCTCATCACTACCTACTTGCTTTGGTTCTCTAAATGCTTTCTTTTTGTCACTTATTGCGCCCCTTACAGCTCTATTTAGCCATAGTGGTTTCCTCCTATTTCTAGCATGTCTATTCCCTTAGGGTATATATTGTGCACAGGTCCTATTCAGGATGCTAATAAATGTCTCCCATTTGCTTTGTGTAGCTTTATGTCTCAGGATATCATCCCAGTTTATTGCACTAAGATCTTCTCTCAACCGTTGGAAATTTGCCTTCCTGAAGTTTAGTGTCCTTGTAACCTCTCTACTACACATCTTATTAAAGGCTACACGAAAGCGTATTATTTTGTGATCACTTTTACCCAAGTGACCCCCAACTCGTATATTTGATATGCGGTCTGGCCTGTTGGTTAATATTAGGTCTAGCAGTGCCCCCCTTCTTGTTGTGTCCTGAACCAGTTGTGAAAGGTAATTGTCTCTTATAGTTGTCAAAAACCTATTACCTTTGCTTGAACTACATGTTTCTGTCCCCCAATGTATTTCAGGGTAGTTGAAGTCCCCCATAATAATGACTTCTCCTTGAGTCGCTGCTACATTTATTTGCTTTACGAGGATATTCTCCGCTGCTTCCATTAGTTTTGGAGACTTATAACAAACCCCTATCAGTAATTTTTTTTTTTTCGCCCTCCCCTTATCTCCACCCACAGGGACTCCACATTTCCATTAGATTCACATATATCCTCCCGCAAGATGGGTTTTAAGGATGATTTTACATATAAACACACACAATTCGATCGCAGCATTGCGGTGGCAAGGGGAGGTGATCATGATACCTCTCCTGGTGTTGTCCAGTGATGTCTGCCGTGGCTTCCCGGATGTTGCCATGACGACCCAATGTCGTCATGACAACATCTGGGTCACCAGACAGCAGGGAGAGATTTTGGTTATGCGCAGTGCATGACCAAAGTATCTTCTGCATCTGCAGCGCTGACAGCCTGTATAGCACAGGGATGGTGGTCCATCCCTATGCTATACAGGCGAACAGAATAAAAAAAGTAAAAGTTCCATAGTGGGACAAAGAATAAAAGTAAAAAAAGTGTTTAAAAATGAAAAAAAAAAAGTTGTAAAAAATATATAAAAAAAAAAAAAAAAAAAAAAAAAAGAATCCACCAAAAATAAAAATATAATGTACCCATCAATAAATGTTATTATGAAAAAAAAAATATATATATATATGTGTGTGACAGCTGTCAATCATAAAAACCCGATATGATTCTGGTATCTTTATAATAGCACCGACCCGAAGAATAAAGTCGTCTAATCACTTATACTGCACGAGGAACGGCGTAAAAAATAAACTCTAGGGTTAGGCTTGTGCTATTGTTAGGGTTAGGGTTGGACTAGGGTTGGGGTTGGGGCTAGGGTTGGGGTTAGGGTTGGGCTAGGGTTAGGGTTGGGCTAGGGTTAGGGTTGGGCTAGGGTTAGGACTAGGATTAGGGTTGGGCTAGGGTTAGGGTTGGGCTAGGGGTAAGGTTGCGCTAGGGTTAGGGCTGGGCTAGGGTTGGGCTAGGGTTTGGGTTGGGCTAGGGTTAGAGATGGGCTAGGGTTGGGCTAGGGTTAGGGTTGGGCTAGGGTTGGGCTAGGGTTTGGCTTGGGCTGGGCTTGGGTTAGGGTAGGAATTTTTTTCAAAAGTAAAAAAAAAAAAAAAAAAAGCCGATATGGCGACTAGTATTAAGCGCAAGTGCTCTCTACTTGAGTTTGCATTGGGTGCTCGAGTATGCACTGAGTATCGCGGGTGCTCAAGTGACATGCTTCAGTGTCCGCCCCATATGCTTAGGGGCCAAAAAAAACTCGCGGGGATTGCCTGCTATGCATGAGCAATCCCCGCATGTTTTTTTTTGGGTGTCTATAACCATGAAACATGTGGGTGGGGACTTGAACATGTCACTCGAGCACCCGCGATACATGGTGCATACCGGAGTACCCGATGCAAACTCAAGTAGCGAGTAGAGATGAGCGTTGTTCGACTCGAACTGTTCGCCAATCTCAAATTCGAGCTGTTTTGGGCGGTGTTCGAGCCGTTCGACGAACGATTTGAGAAAAATTCGGCTGTTCGAGGTTATGTTCGATAACTGTTCGTGCACCAAAAGCATGTCCTGCATGTCTGGTGCTATTTAGAGCACCAATCATGCAGGGATTGTCTGCCACTCACTGTAATGCCACAGCCATGGTGGTTGTGGCATTACAGTGATTGCCCAAATCGATGGGAACAGTGCCAACAGTGAAACATGAAAAGCCGGCAATTCAGCAACGGCATACACCGGTACCCGACAATTTAGAACCGAAAGAATAGAGCTTCACACATAGATTAGATAGATATAAACATGTCAGCCACATATATACGAAGTACAGTGAAAGTGCTGCTTACTGTACTTGTCATTTAGCGTAAAGGATTTATCAAAAAAAATAATAGTGTTTTCATGCACCGTCTCTTTAAAAAAGCCGGCCGGCAATTCAGCAGCGGTACCCGACAATTTATAACAGAAAGAATAGAGCATCACACATAGATTAGATAGATAGAAACATGTCAGTCACATATATATGAAGTACAGTGACAGTGTTGCTTACTGTACTTGTCATTTAGTGTAAAGGATTTATTAAAAAAAATAATAGTGTTTTCATGCACCGTCTCTTTAAGAAAGCCGGCCGGCAATTCAGCAGCGGTACCCGACAATTTATAACAGACAGAATAGAGCTTCACACATAGATTAGATAGATAGAAACATGTCAGTCACATATATATGAAGTACAGTGATAGTGTTGGTTACTGTACTTGTCATTTAGTATTAAAATAAAGGATTTATTATTAAAAAAATTGGCGTGGGGTTCCCCTTAATTTTAGGCTCTAGCGGAGGTTAAGCAGACAGCTGGGGCAGATGTTTGAAGCCTGGGAAGGGGGTAATACCCACGGAGCTTCCCAGGCTACTAATATCAGCCCCCAGCTGAATACATAGCCTTTACTAGCTATTAAAATGGGGGACCCCCCCAAAAAAATGACGTGGGGTCCCCCCTAATTTAATAGCTAGCAAAGGCTAGGCAGACAGCTGGGGGCTGATATTAATAGCCCAGGAAGGGAGCCATGAATATTGGCCCCCTCCCAGGCTAGAAACACCAGCCGTCAGCCGCCCCAGAAATAACGCATTCATAGGATGCGCCAATTCTGGCACTTAGCCTCGCTCTTCCACGCTGCCCTGGTGCGGTGGCAGGGGGTAATAGGGCTGGGGTTGATGTCAGCTTATAATGCCAGCTGACATCAAGCCCAGGTTAGTAATGGAGAGGCGTCTATAAGACACCCCCATTACTAACCCCATAATCAAAGTTAAAAAAAACACAAACACCCAGAATAAAGTCCTTTAATTGAAATAAAGACACAATTCTTTATTGTTCTAAATTAAACCATACTTACCATCACGCCCATTCCAGCTGAAGCCAACGATCTCCTGTAATAAAAATAAAATAATAAAGCAACCTCATCCTTACCTTTCCATGGTTCCCACGACAGCTTCAGCTCTGCTACATCGAGATGACAGGCTGGACCGCAGCAGAACGCTGCCATCCAGCCTGTCATCCCGCAGACACTGAGAAGCGCAGGCATGCTTGCGCTCTGCAGTGTCTGGCTGTGACGGCATAAAGATGAGACGAGTTCATGTCCAATGAACTCGGCTCACGTCATGCACGTCACTGACAGCGTGGGAAAATTCTCACGCTGAAGCGCTGAGTGCAGGAAAATTCTCCCACGCTGTCAGTGAGGTGCATGAGGTGAGCTGAGTTCATTGGACATGAGCTCACCTCATGCACGTCACTGACAGCGTGGGAGAATTCTCCTGCACTCAGCACTTCAGCGTGAGAATTTTCCCACGCTGTCAGTGACGTGCATGAGGTGAGCCGAGTTCATTGGACATGACCTCGGCTCATCTGGATGCCGTCACAGCGAGACACTGAGGAGCGCAAGCATGCCTGCTCTTCTCAGTGTCTGCGGGATGACAGGCTGGATGGCAGGGTTCTGCTGCGGTCCAGCCTGTCATCTCGATGTAGCAGAGCTGAAGCTGTCGTGGGAACCATGGAAAGGTAAGGATGAGGTTGGTTTATTATTTTTCTTTTATTGCAGGAGATCGTTGGCTTCAGCTGGAATGGGCGTGATGGTAAGTATAGTTTAATTTAGAACAATAAAGAATTGTGTCTTTATTTCAATTAAAGGACTTTATTCTGGGTGTTGTGTTTTTTTTAAATACTTTACTAGAAATTCATGGCGGTCATGTCTAATACTGGCATGACCCCATGAATTTTGGGCTTGGGGCCAGCTGATAATACCAAGCTGGCCCTAACCCCTTTATTACCCAGTGAGCCACCGCACCAGGGACCTGGATGAGTTGGGTACAGCGCCAGAAGATGGCGCTTCTATGAATGCGCCATTTTCCGGGGTGGCTGCGGACTGCAATTTGCAGCAGGGGGGGCCCAGAAAGCTTGGGCCTCCCTGCGCTGCAGATTCCAGCCCCCAGCTGCCTAGTTGTACCTGGCTGGACACAAAAATAGGGCGAAGCCCCACGTATTTTTTTTTTAATTATTTCATGAAATTCATGAAATAATTAAGAAAAAAAAGCCTTCCCTATATTGTTGTGTCCGGCCAGATACAAATAGTCAGCTGGTGGTTGGGGGCAGCCCGTTCCTGCCTGCTGTACCTGGCTGGACACAAATATAGTGCGAAGCCCCACTTCAATTTTTTTTAATTATTTCATGAAATTCATGAAATAATTAAGAAAAAAAGGCCTTCCCTATATTGTTGTGTCCGGCCAGGTACAAATAGGCAGCTGGTGGTTGGGGGCAGCCCATTCCTGCCTGCTGTACCTGGCTGGACACAAATATAGTGCGAAGCCCCACTTCAATTTTTTTAAATTATTTCAGGAAATTCATGAAATAATTAAAAAAAAATTGACGAGGGGCTTCGCACTATATTTGTGTCCAGTCAGGTGCAGCAGGCAGGAACGGGCTGCCCCCAACCACCAGCTGCCTATTTGTACCTGGCCGGACACAACAATATAGGGAAGCCCTTTTTTTCTTAATTATTTCATGAAATAATTTAAAGAAAATTGACGTGGGGCTTCGCCCTGTTTTTGTGTCCAGCCAGGTACAACTAGGCAGCTGGGGGCTGGAATCCGCAGCCCAGGGAGGCCCAAGCTTTCTGGGCCACCCCCGCTGCAAATTGCAGTCCGCAGCCGCCCCGGAAAATGGCGCGTTCATAGAAGCGCCATCTTCTGGCGCTGTACCCAACTCATCCAGGGCCCTGATGCGGTGGCTCACTGGGTAATAAAGGGGTTAGGGCCAGCTTGGCATTATCAGCTGGCCCTAAGCCCAAAATTCATGGGGTCACGCCAATATTAGACATGACCGCCATGAATTTCTAGTAAAGTATTTAAAAAAACACAACACCCAGAAAAAAGTCCTTTAATTGAAATAAACACACAATTCTTTATTGTTCTAAATTAAATCATACTTACCATCACGCCCATTCCAGCTGAAGCCAACGAACTCCTGAAATAAAAGAAAAATAATAAAGCAACATCATCCTTACCTTTCCATGGTTCCCATGACAGCTTCAGCTCTGCTACATCGAGATGACAGGCTGGACCGCAGCAGAACGCTGCCATCCAGCCTGTCATCCCGCAGACACTGAGAAGCGCAGGCATGCTTGCGCTCCACAGTGTCTCTCTGTGAGGGCATCCAGATGAGCCGAGTTAATGTCCAATGAACTCGGCTCACCTCATGCAAGTCACTGACAGCGTGGGAAAATTCTCCTGCACTCAGCGCTTCAGCGTGGGAGAATTGTCACACTGAAGTGCTGAGTGCAGGAGAATTCTCCCACGCTGTCAGTGACGTGCAGGAGGTGAGCTGAGTTCATTGGACATGAGCTCACCTTATGCACGTCACTGACAGCGTGGGAAAATTCTCCTGCACTCAGCGCTTCAGCGTGAGAGAATTCTCACGCTGAAGCGCTGAGTGCAGGAGAATTCTCCCACGCTGTCAGTGACGTGCAGGAGGTTAGCTGAGTTCATTGGACATGAGCTCACCTTATGCACGTCACTGACAGCGTGGGAGAATTCTCCTGCACTCAGCGCTTCAGCGTGAGAATTTTCCCACGCTGTCAGTGACGTGCATGAGGTGCGCCGAGTTCATTGGACATGAACTCGTCTCATCTTTATGCCGTCACAGCCAGACACTGCAGAGCGCAAGCATGCCTGCGCTTCTCAGTGTCTGCGGGATGACAGGCTGGATGGCAGCGTTCTGCTGCGGTCCAGCCTGTTATCTCGATGTAGCAGAGCTGAAGCTGTCGTGGGAACCATGGAAAGGTAAGGATGAGGTTGCTTTATTATTTTTCTTTTATTGCAGGAGATCGTTGGCTTCAGCTGGAATGGGCGTGATGGTAAGTATGGTTTAATTTAGAACAATAAAGGATTGTGTCTTTATTTCAATTAAAGGACTTTATTCTGGGTGTTTGTGTTTTCTTTTAACTTTGACTATGGGGTTAGTAATGGGGGTGTCTTATAGACGCCTCTCCATTACTAACCTGGGCTTGATGTCAGCTGGCATTATAAGCTGACATCAACCCCAGCCCTATTACCCCCTGCCACCGCTACAGGGCAGCGTGGAAGAGCGAGGCTAAGTGCCAGAATTGGCGCATCCTATGAATGCGCCATTTCTGGGGCGGCTGACGGCTGGTGTTTCTAGCCTGGGAGGGGGCCAATATTCATGGCTCCCTTCCTGGGCTATTAATATCAGCCCCCAGCTGTCTGCCTAGCCTTTGCTAGCTATTAAATTAGGGGGGACCGCACGTCATTTTTTTTGGGGGGTCCCCCATTTTAATAGCTAGTAAAGGCTATGTATTCAGCTGGGGGCTGATATTAGTAGCCTGGGAAGCTCCGTGGGTATTACCCCCTTCCCAGGCTTCAAACATCTGCCCCAGCTGTCTGCTTAACCTCCGCTAGAGACTAAAATTAAGGGGAACCCCACGCCAATTTTTTTTAATAATAAATCCTTTATTTTAATACTAAATGACAAGTACAGTAACCAACACTATCACTGTACTTCATATATATGTGACTGACATGTTTCTATCTATCTAATCTATGTGTGAAGCTCTATTCTGTCTGTTATAAATTGTCGGGTACAGATGCTGAATTGCCGGCCGGCTTTCTTAAAGAGACGGTGCATGAAAACACTATTATTTTTTTTAATAAATCCTTTACACTAAATGACAAGTACAGTAAGCAACATTGTCACTGTACTTCATATATATGTGGCTGACATGTTTCTATCTATCTAATCTATGTGTGAAGCTCTATTCTGTGTTATAAATTGTCGGGTACAGATGCTGAATTGCCGGCCGGCTTTTTTAAAGAGACGGTGCATGAAAACACTATTATATTTTTTAATAAATCCTTTACACTAAATGACAAGTACAGTAAGCAACACTGTCACTGTACTTCATATATATGTGACTGACATGTTTCTATCTATCTAATCTATGTGTGAGGCTCTATTCCTTCTTGTCTAAATTGTCGGGTACCGGTGTATGCCGCTGCTGAATTGCCGGCCGGCTTTTTTAAAGAAAGCGTCTTCTGAGCAGTTTGTCAGCTTTTGGACACCTTTGAAGGTGTTTTCTATGTGTTTCTATGTGTTTTTGTTTGCCTGCCATTGGTTTTAACGGTGTTCGACGGTGTTCTAAGGTGTTCGACGAACAGTTCGACGAACAGTTCCTCGAACATCCCGGTGTTCGACGAACCGAACCGAACCCGAACACTACGGGGGTGGCTCAACACTAGTAGCGAGCACTTGCGCTCAAGACTAATGACAACTTATTCAATATGATGAACTAATGTTATCAAATTCTGTGTCATACCTCTGGGTTCAAAATGTTCACTATACCCATTGATAAAATCCTTGAGGGTGTAGCTTCCAAAATGGGGTCACTTGTGGGAGGTTTCCACTATTTAGGCACATCAGGGGCTCTCCAAACGTGATATGGCGTCCGCTCTCGATTCCAGCCAATTTTACGTTCGAAAAGTCACACAGTGCTCCTTCCCTTCTGAACTCTGCCGTGCACCCAAACAGTAGTTTTCCCCCACATATGGGGTATCTGCTTACTCAGGAGAAATTGCATAACAAATTGCATGGTGCAATTTCTCCTGTTACCCTTATGAAAATGCAAAATTGGGGGTTGAAAAACATTTTTGTGGGAAAAATGTGAAAATTGTATTTTTACCGCTCAATGTTATAAACTTCTGTGAAGCACCTGGGGGTTTAAGGTGCTCACCACACATCTAGATAAGTTCCCTGAGGGGTCTAGTTTCCAAAATGGTGTCACTTGTGGGGGGTTTCCACTGTTTAGGCACATCAGGAACTCTCCAAACGCAACATGGCGTCCGCTAATTATTCAAGCAAATTTTACAATCAAAAAGTCAAATGGCGCTCCTTCCCTTCCGAACCCTGCCGTGGTTTTTCCCCACATATGGGGTATCTGTGTGCTCAAGGGAAATTGCACAAAAAATTTTGGGGTCCATTTTTTCATGTTACCCCTGCGAAAATAAAAAAAAATGGGTCTAAAATAACATTTTTGTGAAAAAAGTTAAATGTTAATTTTTTTCTTCCACATTCCAAAAATTCCTATGAAGCACCTGAAGGGTTAATAAATTTCTTGAATGTGGTTTTGAGCACCTTGATGGGTGCAGTTTTTAGAATGGTGGCACTTTTGGGTATTTTCTGTCATAAAGACCCCTTAAAGTGACTTCAAATGTGATGTGGTCCCTAAAAAAAATGGTTTAGTAAAGTTTGTTGGAAAAATGAGAAATCGCTGGTCAACTTTTAACCCTTATAGCTAACTAGTAAAAAAAAAATTTGTTCCAAAATTGTTCTGATGTAAAGTAGACATGTGGGAAATGTTATTTATTAACTATTTTGTGTGACATATGTCTCTGATTTAAGGGCATAAAAATTCAAATTTTGAAAAATGCTAAATTTTCGCCAAATTTCCCTTTTTTCACAAATAAACGCAAGTGATATCGAAGAAATTTTACCACAGTCATGAAGTACAATATGGCACGAAAAAACATTCTCAGAATCAGGGGGATCAATTGAAGCATTCCAGAGTAATTACCTCATAAGTGACAGTGGTCAGAATTGTAAAATTTGGCCTGGTCATTAACGTGCAAAAGACCTTGGGTTCTAAAGGGGTTAAAGACACAAAGAGCAGGGCCACAGTAACGAGTACAACATGTTCCCATTAGAATGGAGAGAATCTGCTATACAGTTATAGGGTATGCAAGAGTCCAACGGCTGACCAAATTTAGGAAAAACCCCATTAACAATTTAAAGACACATAGAGCAGGGCGACAGTAATGACAAATTCCCATTAGAAAAGAGAAGGTCTCCCATAGTGTTGGCCTATGCAGTGAATGCAAGGGCTGGCAAAAATTGGGAGGCACTCCAATGCCCCTTGGAAGAGACTTAGAGGGCCTCATAAAAAAATGTTCCCATTAGAAAGGAGTGGGTCTCCTATACTTGTAATGCCCATGCACTAAGTGTATGGGCTGACAAACATTTACCCCTGGGGGGTATGCATTAACATAATGTTTAAAATAATTTTTTACGGGCATCATAAACACCCTTTAAAAAAATTATGTGGGTGTTGCATCACAGACCACGGTCACCCTGGTGATATGGTGGTGGAGGATGAGGATGAGGAGAAGGAGGAGGACAAGAGCAAATAGCCAAAATCAGGAAACGTATACCCATGTGTGGGTGTGAACAGGTGCATGGGAATACACCTCCCAAAAAAGACACTGGATTTAAGATTATGTTACACTGCTATCATTCGGTGGTGTTGAGAAGTCTGGCCCAATCAAGCCCTTGTTCATTTTTATAAGAGTCAGCCTGTCAGCATTTTCAGTTGACAGGTGGATGCGCTTATCAGTTATAATTCCACCAGCGGCACTAAAAACTCGCTCTGATAAAACGCTAGCGACAGAGCAGGCCAGGACCTCAAAAGCGTAGAGAGCCAGTTTATTCCACGTATCCACCTTGGATGCCCAATAATTTTAAGGCACAGAGGAATCACGGAGGATGTTGGTACGGTCGGCACTGTACTCCCTCAGCATCTTAGCAAACTTTTCACACCTTGTGAGAGTACCCCGCGCCTCAGGGCTTGTGTAATGGGAGGGGCTGAGGAAACTGTCCCAGAACTTTGACAGTGTTCCCCTGCCTTTGCTGGATTGGGATTGTGTCTCTCTCGCCTTTACTCCTTGGTTGTCCAATGAACTATGACCTCTGCTGCCAGCGTTTTCAGACTTTAAGACTTCCGTGTCCTCACCAAGAGAACAAGTGACCATGCTTTCCTCCTCCTCCTCCTCCTAATCCTCCTCCTCTCTGTCCTCAGGCCATCCAAGCTGAACAGACGGTATGACAGTTTTGCAGGTAGTACCGTCTATAACACATGAAACTAGCTCCTGTTCTTCCTCCTCCTCTTCTTCCTCATTGTCACCCAATCCACATTGGGATGAAATGAGGCTGGGCTGTATGTAATCACCCTGTATGGTTCCTTGCTCCATCTCATCGTGCTCCGCCTGCAATGCATCCTCTTTGATTGTGAGCAAAGAGCATTTCAGAAGACAGAGAAGCAGGATGGTAATGCTAATTATGGCGTCACCGCCGCTCACCATCTTGGTGGAGTCCTCAAAGTTTTGGAGGATGGTACATATGTCTGACATCCATGTTCACTCTTGAGGTCTTATGTGTGGAGTCTGAACTGAATACCGATGACTTTGTTGATGCTGGTACTCAAAAACTGCCCTCTTCTGCTCACAAATCCTTCCCAACATCTGCAATGTAGTGTTCCAATGCGTGGGGACATCGCACACAAGTCGGTGAGCTTGAAGCTGCAAACGCTGCTGAAGAACGGCAAGGGTGGTGGAAGCTGTAGCAGACTTTCTAAAATGGGCACACAGGCCGCATATTTTAACAAGCAGATCCAGCAGCTCCGGGTAGGATTTGAGAAACCGCTGAACTACGAGGTCAAGCACATGGGCCAGGCATGGTGCGTGTGATGGCTCGCCTCGCCTCAGAGCCGCCACCAGGTTCCGGCCATTGCCTGGCTGTAGGTTAAGCGGTGTCAGCCACAGATCTGCCTGCTCTTTCAGAGCTGTCCACATCTCTTCAGCATTGTGCGGTTTGTCAGCTAAGCATATTAGCTTCAACACAGCCTGTTGGCGCTTGGCCGAGGCAGTGCTGCAGTGCTTCCAGCTTGTGACTGATATGGTCATTTTGGAAATGGAGGCTGAAGAGGAGGAGGAAGCTGATGCGGATGAGGTGCAGGAGCTGTAGACTGTGGGGGCAACCCCGATTGACCTAGGGCCTGCGATCCTTGGCGTCGGGAGGACGTGTTCTGTCCCAAGGTCCGACTGGGTCCAGGCTTCCACTATGTTAACCCAGTGTGCCGTCAGCGAGATGTACCATCCCTGCCCACAAGCACTTGCCCACATGTACGTGGTTAGGTGGACTTTCCCGGTAACTGCGTTGTTGAGGGCACGGCTAATGTTTTGGGACACGTGCTTGTGTAATGTGGGGACGGCACACCGGGAGAAATAGTGGAGGCTGGGGACCGAGTACCGAGGGATGGCCATCTCCATCAGGTTGCGGAATGCTTCCGTCTCCACGAGCCTAAAAAGCAACATTTCTAGTGCAAGCAGTCGCGAAATGTGGGAATTTAGTAGTGTGGTCTGTGGGGCATTGGCTGTGTCTTTACGTTTGCGTTCTAAAGACTGGGGTATGGACAGCTGAACGCTGCGCTGGAACAAGGACGTGCTCCTGATGCTGCTTCTTGAGAGTGTGCAACAATAGGTGCAGGGCAGGAGGCATCTTCGAATGTACCATGGACAGAGGATTGGCTTGCATGCACAACAGCGGAAGAAGCAGTGGTGCCACCCTCAGACACTGTTCCTGGAACCTGGGGTTTGTCCCACAAAGTCGTGTGCTTTGCTGCCATGTGCCTGATCATGCTGGTGGTGGTCAGGCTGGTCATTTTGCCACCCCTGCTGATGCTGGCCTGGCAGGTGATGCAAATGGCCTTTTTGGGGTTATCGGCAGAGTCTTTAAGAAACAACCAGACTCGGGAAGACCTAACAGTTGCGCTGGCAACTTCCTTTGTGTTGGTGTTATGGGGAACGGTTGCCTGCCTTCTTTCTGTGGCCACCACACTACTTCTTCCTGCCTGTTGGGGTGCTCTGCCTCCCTCCCCTTGTGTGCTGCTCTCCTCGCTCTGCATGTCCTCCTGCCAGGTTGGGTCAGCCACCTCGGCTTCCACTTCCGCACTCTGGTCCTCCTCCTGACTTTCTGGCAATTATGTTTCATCATCATCCACCTCTTGTGACAGTTTCCCATCGTCGCCTTCATGTGACCGTGGCTGCTCAAATATTTGGGCATCGCTACATGCGATCTCCGCTTCAAGTGGACCAGGTGAGAGGCCCAAATCTATAAATGGAAAAGTGAACAGCTCTTCGGAGTGTCCAAGTGTGGGATCAGTTGTCTCTGGGCAATCGGCACAGTGGGAGAAAGGAGGTTCAGGGTGAGGAATATGCGGTCCAGACTCAGAGCTACTGAGACTTGACCGTGTGGAAGACAAGGTGGTGGTGGTGGCTAAGTGATTGGAAGCATTATCTGCTATCCAACCAATAAGCTTTTGAAACTGCTCTGTGTTCAATAGTGGTGTTTTGTGGTCCCCTATTAATTGGGACAAGAATGTCGAGCGAGAAGATGTGGGTGTTTGTTGTGGCACAATTTCAGCTTGCCCAAGGCCTTGGCCTCTGCATGCACCATCACCATCACGTCCAGTTCCACGTCCCTTGCTCATTTTAAATGGAGGACAATATCTTCCACGCTAACTACAAATGACTGAATTTGGAGTGAACTTATATGTGATCCGTGTGACAGACAATCCAAAGTTTTAAATAGCTGGCCTGTAGGTAACTATTTTGAACAGCAAACTGGTGTCAATTGCTTCACTGACACACTGAAACAATTTTTTAATGGAGGCCAGAAATGGCAGTATTTTCTGAAAATGTAGATGTGATCCGTGTAATGGAGAAAACACAGTTTTAAATAGCTGGCCTGTAGGTAACTATTTTAAACAGCAAACTGGTGTCAATTGCTTGACTGACACACTGAAACAAATTAATAATGGAGACCAGAACAGGCAGTATTTTCTGAAAACGTATATGTGATCCGTGTGATGGACAAACCACAGTTTTAAATAGCTGGCCTGTAGGTAACTATTTTGAACAGCAAACTGGTGTCAAGTGCTTCACTGACACACTGAAACAAATTTTTACTAGAGGTCAGAAATTACAATATTTTCTGAAAACGTATATGTGATCTGTGTGACGGAGAAAACACAGTTTTAAATAGCTGGCCTGTAGGTAACTATTTTGAACAGCAAACTGGTGTCAATTGCTTCACTGACACACTGAAATTTTTTTTAATGGAGACCAGAACAGGCAGTATTTTCTGAAAACGTTTATGTGATCCATGTGACAGAGAAAACACAGTTTTAAATACCTGGCCTGTAGGTAAGTATTTTGAACAGCAAACATGTGTCAATTGCTTCACTGACACACTAAAACAAATTTTTAATGGAGGTCAGAAATGGCAGTGTTTTCTGAAAATGTATATGTGATCCGTGTGACGGAGAAAACACGGTTTAAAATAGCTGGCCTGTAGATAACTATTTTGAACAGCAAACCGGTGTCAATTGCTTCACTCACACACTGAAAATTTTTTTTAATTGAGGTCAGAAATGTCAGTATTTTCTGAAAACGTATATGTGATCCGTGTGACGGAGAAAACACAGTTTTAAATAGCTGGCCTGTAGGTAACTATTTTGAACAGCAAACTGGTGTCAATTGCTTCACTGACACACTGAAACAAATTTTTAATGGAGGTCAGAAATGTCAGTATTTTCTGAAAACCTATATGTGATCCGTGTGATGAAGAAAACACAGTTTTAAATAGCTGGCCTGTAGGTAACTATTTTAAACATCAAACTGGTGTCAATTGCTTCACTGACACACTGAAACAAATTTTTAATGGAAGTCAGAAATGGCAGTATTTTCTGAAAACGTATGCCTGATCCGAGTGATGGACTAACCACAGTTTTAAATACCTGGCCTGTAGGTAACTATTTTGAACAGCAAACTGGTGTCAATTGCTTCACTGACACACTGAAATTTTGTTTTAATGAAGGTCATAAATGGCAGTATTTTCTGAAGACGTGTATGTGATCCGTGTGATGGAGAAAGCACAGTTTTAAATAGCTGGCCTGTAGGTAGCTATTTTGAACAGCAAACTGGTATCAATTGCTTCACTGACACACTGAAACAATTTTTTAATGGAGGCCAAAAATGGCAGTATTTTCAGCGCAATTAAATGTGATCCGTGTGATGGATAAACTACAGTTTTAAATAGCTGGATTTTTAGCGCTGTAATATGGAAAGGACCTTGACTGCCCTGCCAACAAGCAAATGGTGCAGTACAATGGTGTTCTCTGAATTGCTTTTTAAGCAAATAATGAGGATTAAGATCCAAAACAAAATTATTCCTGGCCCCCTGAGACCTGGGCCTACTGTATTTCTAGAAATATCTAACAGCAGCAGCAGACAAAACTGGAATGGGGCCTCTTGTGCTATGCGCATTGCAGTCTGCCATATACTCTGCCTGCCTGCCTATGTACACTGCCTGCCTGATATCTCTGCAGCTGGATTAGTCCTCAGAAGGACTGTTTGTTGAGATGGATATGTGTCTCTAATATAGTTTGGTACACCTACACTAACTAGAAACAAGCAACTCTCCCTATACTGTCTGATTCCGGAGTGACTGTGACGAGCATGGCGTCGCCAGGTCTGATATAGACCTGATGACGCTGTAATGCCACAACCAACATGGCTACGGCATTACAGTGAGTGGCAGGCAATCCCTGCATGTTCATTGGCTCTGTAAAGAGCGCCAAACATGCAGGGAGGAGACCCGAGCTCCCGCCGAGCAACCAGGAAATACTCGGTGAGCACCGAGCAGTAGCAAGCATGCTCGCTCATCACTAGTCTCCATCTATTGGGTTGGCTGTAGAGGAAGAGGTGTTATTCCTAATTCTACAATTTCTACTGTACTGAAATTGAGGCCACTTTGGTGGTGTCTGCCACTAATTTTTGTAAATGTGGAGAATCCTGATTAGGTCTCCATCTACTGGGTTGGCTGTAGTGGAAGAGGTGTTGTTCTTAATTGTACAATTTCTACTCTAGTGTAATTGATGCCACTTTGGTAATGTCTGGAACTAAGTTTTGTAAATGTGGAGAATCCTTATTGGGTCTCCTATTGGGTTGGCTGCAGTGGAAGATGTTTCGGTCTCCATTAAACTACATCTATTCTGGTGAAATTGATTCCACTTTGGTGGTGTAAGGCCCTAATTTAGGGAAATGTGAACACTCCTGATTGAGTCTCCATCTACTGATTTGGCTGTAGTGGAATAGGTGTCGGTCCCTATTATAATAGTTACACTCTATTGAAATTAATTCTTTGGTGCAGATATTGTTCTCGCCATAATTAGTGTCACCATCCCGCTTCTCTGTCTACTGAAAGGCATGCAGTTAAAGAGGAGGCATTGCAGGCGGAACAAGGAATTATACAGCCCAGCCTTTTTCATCTCAACAAGGATTGGGTGATAATGAGGAAGAGGATGAGGAGGAGAACATGGACAGTAGTTCTCTTGATGAGGACAGGGAAGTCTTGGCTGTCTTGGAAGTCATGATGCCCCTCTTTCAGTCTGTGGGAAAGCTGTATGAGTTTTTCTTAATGATGACCTTGAATGGCCTAAACCGTGGCTTTCAAAACGCATTGCAGATCAGGCCATTGCCCATCTATGTAGTCATGAAATTCAAGGCGCAAAGAAAGGTCTTTGTGTGTCGAAGCGCCACCGAGAAGTGTGAGCTGATGTTGGACGGGCTGTCATTGCTTATGGAACAAGCTGCATTAGAGGACTTTTGTGGGTGAAATGACAGCCGCAGTAGATACAGATTCTCTTTATGCCAGTCCTTTCACTGGGCTAAAGAATATTGCTGAGGTGAAATACAACTGTCACCGAGAAGCAGTGTAAGACTGAAGAACATTGGGCCCACCGGAGGATTTGATTCTGAGGGCCCACCTTTCTCCCCTGCTCAAGAGCCCCATAGTAGCTGCAAGGTTTGCCCTATGAACTCTCCTGAAGAAGAAGCCAGGGCCCATCGGACGAGTCTCCGGTCCTCTTTTGGGCCCGGTCCAACCCTGCCGAGAAGCAGCCCTGGCTATGAAAAGTCTGTGAAGGTTCTCGGACACTCTATGGCTGCTTTTTTCTACTGTGGACTGGCTCCAGTAATCGATAAGATTGCAGTCTATTATATCCCTTTACTGGTTCCCAATTGCCCAGCATATACAGTTCAAACTATTTACACTGACCTACAAAGCCATCCATAACCTTTCTTCTCCATACATCTCTGAGCTAACCTCCTGATATATTCCCTTACGTAATCTCCGGTGCTCCCAAGACCTCCTTCCCTCCTCCATACTTATTTGTTCCTCACCCAATCACCTACAAGACTGCTACCAAATATTCCCCATCCTCTGGAATTCTGTGCCTCAACATGTCGGATTAGCCAGCACATTGGGTCCTTCAGACAGAACCTGAAAACCCATCTCTTCAATTCAGCCTACAGCCTGCCATTGCCTCGCTGCCATCTCAACATCACCAGAGGTAATGCTACTCCACAACCTACTGTCTCCTTCCCCACCATCCTGTAGAATGTAAGGCCGCAAGTGCAGGGTCTATAAGACTTAAGATGCAATATGGCACCTTGGCAAAGCCCAGTTATGTTGTCCCTCTGATATCTAACAATAACAAACAGGTCATGCTGGAGAAACTTGCACCTACTGCCACTCAATATCTTCAGCACCTTTGTGAGAAACTAATGTTTGAGAAACCAGTGTACCAAATAAAATTCTTGAGGTATGGAAATAGTGGATGGCTTAATTTCTGGTACAGGGTGCAAATACCAAACCATGGCGTGTCATTCACTGGATATTCCTAGCTGATTGGAGACAAGCTCATTCCCACAGAAAAGTACCAGCAAGCTAAGGAGATGGTGACCTCTATCATCATGAAGGAGTTTGCTCGTTGTTGAATAGTCTGGTTTTTATACTAAAGATCCTGCTCATTTTTATAGTTTTAAGTGAGCACACAAAGACCGTGGATTCTGCAGCAGCGCATCCAGGCCAGAACAGTGGCGGAGAAAGTGCTGTACCATCAGGTTGAGGATGCGAGCCATGCAAGGCACGTGTGTGAGGTTGTCCCGGCTTAGGGCCACCACCAGGTTTGCACCGATATCACACATCCCTTGCTCCAGGTTCAGTGGAGACTGCCATTGCTCAAACTCGGCCTGGAGAGCTGTCCACAACTCTTCAGCTGTATGACTGTGATCTGTAAGGCATATTAATTTTAACACTACATGATTCCAGTGAGCCCTGACTGCGCAGTATGGATATGGGGGGGATTCTCTCTGCACTGTTGGAACTGTGTCTCATTAAGGCAGAGGTTGAGGGCACAGGTGGAGGCCCTAGAGGAGGTGAAGGAGGCAAAGCACTGGAGGAAGTGTTAGATACAGAGGTTTGCTCCACAAGCCTTGGGGATTCCAACACTTGCTGTCTAGTGACACCTTGATGTCTTGTGGTTTAGTTCTCCATCCCTTAGTGTGTAGTTGTGTGTGTAGTAGCTTAGTTCTCCAACCCTAGCTGTTTAGTAGTTTAGTTTTCCAACCCCTGTTGCATATTAATTTAGTTCGCCATGTCAAATAAAAATGTTTATTTTGTTCTCCAACCCATCCATGCCCACCCCCAGGGGTTAACGTCTGGTGATAAGGGTTTGGATTCTTCTCGGACCCTACTTCATCCGGGCCCAGATCAGCTGAAAAAAAATTTGGGCATTGCTACACATGCTTTCCCCCTCTTGAGTCTGTGAAACTTTGGATCAGACCTCTTATGCCCAGAGCAGAATGTGTGAATAGCTCTGCAGACTCGCCCATCTGTGATTCCCCACAGTCAGTTGGGCGGTTGGACAGCTGTGATGCGGGTGAAAACAAGGGTAATTTGAGTGCCACCTCTGACGATTGTACTGTGTGTGATGTTAAGGTGGAGGAAGAGGAGCAGAGGCCACTTGATGCAGCACTTGTCATCTACTGGAGCACATGTTCTTTCTGCCCCTCATCTACAAGGCGTACCGCTGTGCGACTGCCAAAGAAAGGGAGTGGAGTCCAGTAAGAGAAGTTTTCAAAATGCTGCCCAATTGCTCACTGCAGCTAAACAATCCTACTTCTCATCTCTTATATCATATGTGTCAAACAACCCTAAACAGCTATTCAGTACTTTCAAGTCACCCATCTGTCCACCAGCTCCCCCTCCCTCTCTTCTCCTTTCATTTCAGCAGACTTAGCCTCATTCTTCAAGCAGAAGATTGACAACGTAGGGCAAAGCTTTTGCTTAAAGTCCCAACAGCCCCTCCTTATAACTACTCAACTCTCCTCCTCCAAAACCAGCTTCTCTGCCATCACAGAAGATCATCGTTCCTCTCCAAATCACATCTCACTACCTGTGAACTTGATCCAATACCATCCCACCTCATTCCAAACCATACCACAGTCTTCATCCCAAGCCTAACCCTCCTCTTCAACCTGTCACTAACAACTGGTGTCTTTCCCTTATTATTCAAATATACCTCAATCACACCCATCCTCCAAAAGTCCTCCCTTGACCCATCCTATGTCTAGCTATCGCCCCATCTCAAATTTCCGCAATGCCTCCAAACTACTGGATCAACACGTTCATTTTGAACTGTCCCCCCACCTCTCCTTCTGCTCCTTCTTTGACTGCTTACAATCTGGCTTCGCACCATTCCACTGAAACTGCCCTGACTAAAGTCACCAACGACCAACTAACTGCCAAATCCAAGTAACACTACTCTGTTCTCCTCCTTCTACACCTGTCATCTGCCTTCGACACAGTAGACAATTCCCTCTTACTACAGACTCTTATCTCTCGGCATCACAGACTTGGCCTTGTCTTGGATCTTTTCATACCTAACAGACAGGACATTCAGAGTCTCCCACTCACACACCACCTCCTCATGTCACCCCCTATGTATCGGTGTCCCCAGAGGCATAGCTAGGGTTTTAGCTCAGGGGGGCGAAACATCTGAGTAGGCCCTAACCGATAACCCAAATTACAACTATGGTGGCAAACCTTTATAATAGGTATAGGGAAACCTCAGCAGATGACCGCGCTGTTACTACAAGTAAATCTCTACACCAACACCGATATTACCGCCATACGGTGACATATAGTGCTAGGTATCAGTCCTGGCGACCATATAAGAGATTACATTACAGTTGCAGATAGTGACTTACAGATGACGTTTATTCTTATGGAGTTGTTCAGGTTTTCTGTCTTTTCGATCTGACCCAGACCGACATGATGACTTCTCCTGCTATGACTCGTCTACAGAGATTACAAAAAAGACACATCTGACTTCTCACATTTCCAGCACATTTATTTCCAACCTGCATAAACTCCTTATCTTGTGTCACCCCAATAGTGAGCTGCTGCTGCCGTATGTGCCCATATTACTGCACCTGCTGTGTGGTACAAAAACAGAGCTCCACATAATAATGCCCACCACTTGCCCCTTACATAGTAATAATGCCTCGTTTGTGCCCTCTAGATGGTAAAACTGATCCCTAGAAACTATTAATGCCAAGTGCAAGTGCCATAGAAAACAGAGTCCACAAAGTGATAATGCCCCTTCGCACATTTGAGGGTCACACTACTCTGAGTGTCCCAATAATGTTTCTTAAGTGCCCACTTAACATTTAATATTGTCCCCCAAGTCCCAACATGTATAGTAATAATGAACCATGAGTTGCCAGCATCGGTTATGTGAGTGTGGCACCCTGCTGTTCACAGGTACCACAGGACCCAGGGTGCATGGATGGACTTCTCCACAAGAGGCCCTCATTACATACAAACACCTCCACCCTTCCACCTCATTCCACCAGAGGAAGCCCGTTAGGGATATATATATGGAGGGTGGAGCCAGGCAGTGCAGTCAGTCAGACAGAGTCAGAGAGTCTGAGAGCGTGCTGACGCTGAGAGCAGCGAAGACGCAGCATGTCTGCTGCTGAGTTCTGAGGGCCCCGAGTGTGGCCGACGGCGAGGAGGAGAAGAGAGAGGAGTTGAGGGGGCAGAGGAGCATCCTAGGCTCACCCCGAATATACAAACCGGACACCGGGTCCGCGCTTACAGTGTCCTTTATACCCAGTAGGGATCACGGGCATACCAGGTGGACTACAAGTCCCTGGCCGACCTGAAGCTAAACCCTTAACAGGATCAGGAACCACGAAGGCCCCTGCATTACCAGTGATAGTGGTTGCCAGCAGAAGGTCCTACTACCAAGCGACAGGTGAAGGAACAGCACGACACCTAAGCTAGGCCCAGTTGCAGGCTGGCCAGGAGCATACAGAGAGGCAGACACGGACCAGGAGGCCTTATACCTGCTCACTGGGGAGAAGTCGTGAAGTGCACCCATCCTACTGAGTACCCTTGACCGTTAAGGTATTGAAGCGAATCCCCTGTCTCTGTCAGTTACTCCTGCTGCGCCATTCCGCCTGCACTACAGGTCCCAGCATCACCACCCAACATCAAACTCTACCCTGCCCTGAGGCCCGCTCCACCTGTGGGGAGCCGTTCCATCCCAGCTGCCTTATCAACTGCCTCAGAGGTCTGCAGCAGCACTGGTACAAATTACCAGAAACCACAGGTGGCGTCACGATAGAACTGTAAACCCCATATAAACTTTCCCCCCCTTTTAGTTGTCCGCCCTGGGCCACGGACCGGGCCAGTCACTGTGACATATGCCTTTCCCCCAGCATCTATCGGCCCGGACTCCGAGTACCCCATTGCCCTGGGGGCACGACATGAGCACATGGTCATGTAAGTGCAGGTATGTAACTTGTGGTCATGAGTCAATTAGACTCTTTCGGCTGCTCTCAATTCTCTTTTATTGTGAAAAGCCAAACTTATCTAGTTGACACTTGCAAATAGCATACGTGTGGTCGCATAACCGCCTAATCGCATGAGTGGTTTTGGAGATTCATTACAGCAGGTGCACCGCACCCTGTGATTTGGCAGTCTGCAGTCTTCCAATGTGACTGCAGACTTTTATCCCATGCCCAGACAATTACTTTAAAGGGAACCTGTCACCAGGTTTTCCCCATATAAAGTACAGCCATCAACTGTAAGCCCTCTGTTACAGTGTACTAGTATGCTTTATATAAGTTTCCAATTAGAGACTTACATATAACATACTAGGATGTTGTACCAGAGGGCTGAAAGATAATGGCCATACTTTATATGGGGAAAACCTGGTGACAGGTTTCCTTTAAGAACTTTATACAAATAATTAGTCTCTTATTCTGAAATTATTAAAGGGGTTGTCCTGTCTAAAACTACAAGTCGCTCTATGTGACCGCAGACTTGTGAATCCTCACATTGCGCATGCTGTGAGGATTCACCATTGCCGGGAGCGAGCAGGCACATGACTACAAGAATATGATCTGCATAATCCCGGCCACATTTCAACTTCACAGTTTCCACCCTTACTCAGTACACTTGCACTGAGCAAGGCTGTTCCCACCCTATCGGTATGTGTCCGGGAGTATGTATAGCACGTACTTGTAGTACTCCTGGCAATGGCGAATCCTCACAGCACCCAGTACGTGCAATGTGAGGATTCACAAGTCTGTTGTCACATAGATTGACTTGTAGTTTTAGACAGGACAATCCCTTTAAATACAGTGCAGCTCATGCCATAGTTGCTATATGGTGGCTTGTTATACCAACAGGCTGGAGATTATAGACAGCAACTATGACATGAGCTTGCATATAATCTCCTAACACTAAGCAGTATAGTTATAAGGCCTCCAGTGCCACCTCCACTACCCCTTCAGCTCCACGCTCCCCACATTCTCCCCATTCCTACAGTAGCCATACTTAAATTTAAGAAACATAATAATAGTAATTCCAGCAGTCCTTACAGGCTTAATAGATGGCAATTTCCCATTCAAAGCTTGGTGGGCTGCGGTGACGAGTAAAAGAAAGTCAGGGCCAGAAAGGGTCTTCAATCAACCTACGGTGGGCACTAGGACTCAGAGGGAGTCCAGCATGTGTGGACCAATCAGAGCACGTGCATGGGGTGGAGCTAACTGCAGCGCTGCCAGCCTGTAGGAAGAAGTTTGTCAGGTCAGCTGAGTTCCAGCCCGCACCGCACACTGCACAGAGACTCCGCGATCTGTCTCTGTGCAGTGTGCAGAGTCTCACACAGACAAGGGAGCAGGCATTCTGCCGTCCTGTGTCTATCATCTCAGAGCGCTGCCTAATGACAGAAGAGGCCCTGAGTCCAAGTGGGCCCCTTCATGTGACGGGATCCAGGGCGGCAGCTATGCTACTGGGTGTCCCCCAAGGTTCAGTTCTAGGACCCCTGCTCTTCTCCATCTACACCTTCAGCCTGGGACAGCTCATAGTCTCACGTCTTTCAGTATCACCCCTTTGCTCATGACACACAGATCTACCTCTCTGGACCTGACCACCTCCTTACTAACCATAAACCCACAATGTGTGTCCTGTATTTCATCTTTCTTCTCTCCTAGATTTATAAAACTTAACATGGATAAAACCAAATGCATCATGTTTCCACCATCTCATTCATCCCCCCCAACTGACTTATCCATCAAAGTGAATGGCTGCCCACTCTCCCCAGTCCCGCAAGCTTGACTCTGATCTGTCCTTCGAACGTCAGATCCACGCCCTTTCCACTTGATGCTGACTCCAACTCCAAAGTATCTCGGGGATCTGCACATTTCTCAACCATGAATCTAGAAAAACACCAGTGCACTCCCTCATCATCTCCCACCTCGACTACTGCAAGCCCCTGCTCTGTGGCCTCCCTTCTACCACTCTCGCACCCCTCCAATCTATCCTAAACTGTGCTTGCCGATTAATCCACCTGTCCCCCGGCTATTCCCAGGCTTCTCCCCTCTGTCAATCCCTGCGCTGGTTCCCTGTTGCCCAGAGACTCCAGTTGAAAAGCCTAACTTTGGCATACCAACCCATTGAAAACCTGTCTCCTCCATACATGTGTGACCTAGTATCCCTGTACTAGTTACCTGCATGCAACCTCTCATCCTTCTAAGATCTCCTTCTCTACTTCCCTCTTATCTCTTCTTGTCACAATCGCATGCAAGATTTGTCCAGTGCATCTCCGCTACTGTGGAACTCTGTACCCCAACAGATCAGATTGTCGCCTACCATGGAAACCTTGAAAAGGGAAACTTCTTCTAACAAGCATACAATCTGTGGTAACCCTCACACCACCATACCGCTGCACGACTAATTGACCTACTGTATCCTCACTCATCTCTTGTAGATTGTTTGTGCGCCCTCGCAGAAAGGGTCCTCTCTCCTCTTCTGCCAGTCGGTGAGTCACTGATGGTGACCCCTTTCCACATGTAAAACGCCACGGAATAAATGTCGCTGTCATAATAATAATAATAATAATTATAGTACTTGTACTCTGGGTCAATTGATGGCACTTTCCAGGTGTCTACCCCTAATTTGAAGTGTTTTTGTAGCTTTTTGTCCCATTTGAAGGTGTTGAACATGCATTTTTTTGCCCCCCATTGAATCCTATGGCGTTTGGGAATGTTTGGCGAATATTCGACTAACAAATCAGTGTATATTGCAGATTCAACAATCGTAATCCAAACCAAATATTGAAACATTACCTCATCTCTACTCATCACTATTGGAAATTCTTTGCTATTTACTACTGGGTCACAAATAAAGTATGATATAGCTATTACTAGGCTGATTCATCAAGCATTTTATGCCAGATATTTTGGATTAAACTGTTAGAATCGCATCATTTTTGTACAACTCTGACAATTTTAGAAAACATTAGTGTAGCTTAGAAAGATGGGCATGACTGGGGCAAATTCATCATAATTTTCTATAGTACATTTCTGATGCTGGTGCATGAAAGCTAAAACATGTGCCAAATATATTAAAAGAAACACATCCTCTAAATGGATTTTGCCCATTTCTTTCCAACACTCCCTTGAACAAGAATTGCCCCTATAAGTTACATCTGCATCACACAATCAATGCACTAATGATCTACCAATGTGCCTGAATAGGAAATAATCCAAATAGCACTAATAGTAGCTATGACTTCTGTGCCTATTGCAAGTGTAGACAATCTGGTCACTGATGAGAAAAGTCACCGATTGCTGGGGAGATTGAGACATCAGCTCTTGCAATTTTTACAGCTGCACTGGTAATGCATTTAATTATTATTATGTAGCGTGGCTTGGGGCAGTAGCCATGGGCCAGGTACTCATTTCTTACGCCCTGACAAGTTACATAAAGGTGGGGATCCTTGTTGTGTGTGTGGACTTGTGGTGTGTGGGCGCTACACCCTTTTAGGCTGCATGTAACCAATGACTTGGGTTAGCCCGGACAAGATGTTTGACAGTTCAATAAGGGAGACCACCAGTCAAAAATAAACTTTTTACTCAACAATAACTTGGAGGGGATTATATACAGTAGATAGCGGGTACACATCTTGTTGAACATTTCCTTTACAATATGGAGCATTTTCCACAGACAGTTTCAATTCCTTCCTCTTTACTACAGTCCAGCTAGCAAGAGTCCTTTATTCAACCTGCAGTTCTGCGTCTTCTTTTCCCTCTAGGGAACTATATTGCCAGTGTGACCGGTACTTATCTTCTCTGTCTCTGATGCTCTGGAACTCCCACCCGGGCCACTCTGTTCATCTTACATACTCTGTCCCATCTAAGCCCATTACCTCTGTGAATTATAATCTCTCGGCGATAGCTCTAGGCATCCTGACCCTGGACCCGTCTACGAATGATCACTCTGTTCTTTTGGTCACTTCTCTCTCTTGCTCTCCACTAGCATCCCACTATTCTCTATCTCTGTCTCCTCTCTTGTTAAAGACATCCATGACATGCGGCACAGGTCACATCAGATCTTAGGTCTTCTTTCTATGCACACTAGGCCCTTTCTAACTTCCTGACATTAAACTATCTCTGTTCCTTTTGCTTAACCCCTCCCACTCTGGGCTAGTCCCAACCATTAACTCTTACTTTCCCTAATATCAAATAACACACATTAATAATACCATTAACGCCTAGCACAATTCACATTGCACAATATCACAATATACTTGTTCTTCAAGGGGCAACGTTGGGAAATATGTCCGTCTCCTTACAATTACTTTACACTTATGCCCATAATCTTTGTGGTTAAATAGTATTGATGAAAATTAGCCTAATAAAATGAGGTATAAAGTATCATTGTAGCTGAAAAATGGCACTTTATTGTGTACTATATGTATTAATACATTATGCTTAAATAATGGCTTCTGTGCCTACTACATGTGTAGCCAGAATGGTCACTGGAAAGAAAAGTAATTGATAGCTGGGAAGAATAAGACATCAGATCATGCAGAAGAGACATTTGAGGAGTAAAGGCACAGCAGCAGGGAAAATACATTGTATTACTATTACATTACATTTAAACCTATTATCAATGTAGTTAAATACTTTTGGGGAAAATGTGCTAAATAAAATGGGGTATACAATATCGTTGTAACTGAAAAATGGCATTTTATTATGTATAGTCGGAAATATAATGATTAACTCTCATTAAATGTAGTAACATTTATAGCCTAGTACATGAAGGAAAATGTCATTGTTGTTTGCAATTCATATGCAATGTAATGTTCACTGCACATTCAGACCCTGGGGAAAAAGCAAGAAATGCTTACCATGCTGTAAATAAGCGGCTTCAGTCACTCTACAAAGATAGGAAATACAGTACAGTAGTAAAATATGCTGAATATATATCTAAAATGGACATTTTAACTTAATTGTTAAACAAGAAACCCTGAAGCTGTGTAATGAACGTGAAGCTGTTAAATAATAAATATCCATGTAATTTACTTACGTAACTGTTATTTACCAAATGCAGCTATAAGAAAGCAAATAAAAACATTAAATTGTCTCATTTTTTTTAAATCATTATTCATGTACTATTTGGTTGTCATACAGAGCAATATTAAATGTCACCACTGAACTTATATATGGTTCATATTTTTCCTCCCAGAGCCACAACTTTTTCTTTTGCCAACATACCTATATGAGAGCTTCTGCTTTTCAGGACAAGTTTTCATTTTGAATGACACCTTTACCATGCAATGTACTGAAAAATGAGATAAAAAAGTTCTGAAATGGTGAAAAAAAACCAGCAATTCCACTATTGTTGCTATAGTTTTGTTTGTACAACATTAATATAATGGTGTAAATTATCTGAAAACTTAATTTTGTAGGTCTGTACTAGAGTCGGTAAGTTCTTTTGAAAGTTGAATTTGTAACCATCGCAGAAATTCCCTCGCAAAATTCAATTTTCGTCAAATGAATTTGTTCTTAATACTGCTAAGCCTCTAATTGCCTGTAAAATGTGTGTATACACCGAGGTCTTATAGGAGTGTATTGAACAAATGTTAAGCTCATTAATGTAAACACAGCATTATTAATGTTCAAGCGACCTCAACCTATCTGAAAATGGAAAAACGGATGATAACCAGTGGTAAAAACAGCCTATTTAACTACACACTGCAGTATCAGGCTTTTTGGACTACTTACATTTGTAAAAATTGTCCAAAAACTACATTTTAAATGGAAGGAGTAAGCTCACCACGCTGGAGGTCCTCCAAGCGGAGTCTGGAACTCTTCTCACGGATATGGGCTGGGCAGGAGCCACCAGGAACCTTGCAAGGAAGGAAGGAAAAAAATCCAGCGTAGTAAATCAATACCAAAAATTGTCAATTTTTTTTTTAAAATAAAACTTAACATTAGTGATGAGCGAACGTGCTCGCCACTACTCGGTATTCGTCCGAGCATCATGGTGCTCGGCAAGTATTTCTGGGTTGCTCAGGCGGGAGCTTGGGTCCCCGCCCTGCATGTTTGGTGTTCTTTAGAGAGCCAATGGACATGCAGGAATTACTTGCCACACACTGTAATGCCGTACCCATGTTGGTTGTGACATTACAGTGATTGGCAGGGCGCATAGCATCATTGGGTCTATTTAAGACCCGGTGACGCTAGGCTCGTCACAGTCTACCCTAGAAACAGGCAGAGTAGGGAGAGCTGCCGCTGAGTCGGGGAGAGATTTGCTTGTTTGTAGTTAGTAAAAGAATTCCACAGCATATCTATATATCCATCTGAAACAACAGTCCTTCTGAGGACTAATCCAGCGGCATATATTCAGTGGTGATAACAGGAGTTAGGCAGGCAGGCAGGGTTTGTGGCATACTGCAGTGCATACTGCACAAAATGGTCTATTGCACGTTCTGTCTGCTGCTGCTGTTGTTACAGATACAGTTGTGCTCAAAAGTTTACATACCCCGGCAAAATTTTTCCTTTCTTGGCCTTGTTTCAGAGAACATGAATGATAACAAAAAACTTTTTCTCCACTCATGGTTATTGGTTGGGGAAAGCCATTTATTGTCAAACTACTGTGTTTTCTCTTTTTAAATCTTAATGTCAACCAAAAACATCCAAATGATCCTGATCAAAAGTTCACATACCCCAGTTCTTAATACCGTGTATTGCCCCCTCTAACATCAATGACAGCTTGAAGACTTTTGTGGTATTTGTGGATGAGGTTCTTTAATTTCTCAGATGGTAAAGTTGCCCATTCTTCTTGGCAAAAAGACTCCAGTTTCTGTAAATTCCTCGTCTGTCTAGCATGGAGTGCGCACTTGAGATCTCCCCAGAGTGGCTCAATGATATTGAGGTCAGGAGTAGTGTTGAGCCACCCCCGTAGTGTTCGGGTTCGGTTCGGTTCGTCGAACACCGGGATGTTCGAGGAACTGTTCGTCGAACTGTTCGTCGAACACCTTAGAACACCGTCGAACACCGTTAAAACCAATGGCAGGCAAACAAAAACACATAGAAACACATAGAAAACACCTGCAAAGGTGTCCAAAAGCTGACAAACTGCTCAGAAGACACTCTCTTTAAAAAAGCCGGCCGGCAAATTCAGCAGCGGCATACACCGGTACCCGACAATTTAGACAAGAAGGAATAGAGCATCACACATAGATTAGATAGATAGAAACATGTCAGTCACACATATAAGAAGCACAGTGACAGTGTTGGTTACTGCACTTGTCATTTAGTGTAAAGGATTTATTAAAAAAAATATTAGTGTTTTCATGCACCGTCTCTTTAAAAAAGCCGGCCGGCAATTCAGCATCTGTACCCGACAATTTAGAACAGAAAGAATAGAGCTTCACACATAGATTAGATAGATAGAAACATGTCAGTCACATATATAATAAGTACAGTGATAGTGTTGCTTACTGTACTTGTCATTTAGTGTAAAGGATTTATTTAAAAAAATAATAGTGTTTTCATGCACTGTCTCTTTAAAAAAGCCGGCCGGCAATTCAGCAGCGGTACCCGACAATTTAGAACAGAAAGATAGAGCATCACACATAGATTAGATAGATAGAAACATGTCAGTCACATATATATGAAGTACAGTGATAGTGTTGGTTACTGTACTTGTCATTTAGTATTAAAATAAAGGATTTATTATTAAAAAAATTGGCGTGGGGTTCCCCTTAATTATAGGCTCTAGCGGAGGTTAAGCAGACGGCTGGGGCAGATGTTTGAAGCCTGGGAAGGGGGTAATACCCACGGAGCTTCCCAGGCTACTAATATCAGCCCCCAGCTGAATACATAGCCTTTACTAGCTATTAAAATGGGGGACCCCCCAAAAAAAATGACGTGGGGTCCCCCCTAATTTAATAGCTAGCAAAGGCTAGGCAGACAGCTGGGGGCTGATATTAATAGCCCAGGAAGGGAGCCATGAATATTGGCCCCCTCCCAGGCTAGAAACACCAGCCGTCAGCCGCCCCAGAAATGGCGCATTCATAGGATGCGCCAATTCTGGCACTTAGCCTCGCTCTTCCACGCTGCCCTGGTGCGGTGGCAGGGGGTAATAGGGTTGGGGTTGATGTCAGCTTATAATGCCAGCTGACATCAAGCCCAGGTTAGTAATGGAGAGGCGTCTATAAGACACCCCCATTACTAACCCCATAGTCAAAGTTAAAAAAAACACAAACACCCAGAATAAAGTCCTTTAATTGAAATAAAGACACAATCCTTTATTGTTCTAAATTAAACCATACTTACCATCACGCCCATTCCAGCTGAAGCCAACGATCTCCTGCAATAAAAGAAAAATAATAAAGCAACCTCATCCTTACCTTTCCATGGTTCCCACGACAGCTTCAGCTCTGCTACATCGAGATGACAGGCTGGACCGCAGCAGAACGCTGCCATCCAGCCTGTCATCCCGCAGACACTGAGAAGCGCAGGCTTGCTTGCGCTGCTCAGCGTCTCTCTGTGACGACATCCAGATGAGCCGAGTTCATGTCCAATGAACTCGGCTCACCTCATGCACGTCACTGACAGCGTGGGAAAATTCTCACGCTGAAGCGCTGATTGCAGGAGAATTTTCCCACGCTGTCAGTGACGTGCAGGAGGTGAGCTGAGTTCATTGGACATGAGCTCACCTCATGCACATCACTGACAGCGTGGGAGAATTCTCCTGCACTCAGCACTTCAGCGTGAGAATTTTCCCACGCTGTCAGTGACGTGCATGAGGTGAGCCGAGTTCATTGGACATGACCTCGGCTCATCTGGATGCCGTCACAGCGAGACAGTGAGGAGCGCAAGCATGCCTGCGCTTCTCAGTGTCTGCGGGATGACAGACTGGATGGCAGCGTTCTGCTGCGGTCCAGCCAGTCATCTCGATGTAGCAGAGCTGAAGCTGTCGTGGGAACCATGGAAAGGTAAGGATGAGGTTGGTTTATTATTTTTCTTTTATTGCAGGAGATCATTGGCTTCAGCTGGAATGGGTGTGATGGTAAGTATGGTTTAATTTAGAACAATAAAGAATTGTGTCTTTATTTCAATTAAAGGACTTTATTCTGGGTGTTGTGTTTTTTTTAAATACTTTACTAGAAATTCATGGCGGTCATGTCTAATACTGGCGTGACCCCATGAATTTTGGGCTTGGGGCCAGCTGATAATACCAAGCTGGCCCTAACCCCTTTATTACCCAGTGAGCCACCGCACCAGGGCCCTGGATGAGTTGGGTACAGCGCCAGAAGATGGCGCTTCTATGAACGCGCCATTTTCCGGGGTGGCTGCGGACTGCAATTTGTAGCGGGGGGGGGCCCAGAAAGCTTGGGCCTCCCTGCGCTGCAGATTCCAGCCCCCAGCTGCCTAGTTGTACCTGGCTGGACACAAAAATAGGGCGAAGCCCCACGTACTTTTTTTTTAATTATTTCATGAAATTCATGAAATAATTAAGAAAAAAAGGCCTTCCCTATATTGTTGTGTCCGGCCAGGTACAAATAGGCAGCTGGTGGTTGGGGGCAGCCCGTTCCTGCCAGCTGTACCTGGCTGGACACAAATATAGTGCGAAGCCCCACTTCAATTTTTTTTAATTATTTCATGAAATTCATGAAATAATTAAGAAAAAAAGGGCTTCCCTATATTGTTGTGTCCGGCCAGGTACAAATAGGCAGCTGGTGGATGGGGGCAGCCCGTTCCTGCCTGCTGTACCTGGCTGGACACAAATATAGTGCGAAGCCCCACTTCAATTTTTTTAAATTATTTCAGGAAATTCATGAAATAATTTAAAAAAAATTGACGTGGGGCTTCGCACTATATTTGTGTCCAGCCAGGTACAGCAGGCAGGAACGGGCTGCCCCCAACCACCAGCTGCCTATTTGTACCTGGCCGGACACAACAATATAGGGAAGCCCTTTTTTTCTTAATTATTTCATGAAATAATTTAAAGAAAATTGACGTGGGGCTTCGCCCTGTTTTTGTGTCCAGCCAGGTACAACTAGGCAGCTGGGGGCTGGAATCCGCAGCGCAGGGAGGCCCAAGCTTTCTGGGCCACCCCCGCTGCAAATTGCAGTCCGCAGCCACCCCGGAAAATGGCGCGTTCATAGAAGCGCCATCTTCTGGCGCTGTACCCAACTCATCCAGGGCCCTGATGCGGTGGCTCACTGGGTAATAAAGGGGTTAGGGCCAGCTTGGCATTATCAGCTGGCCCTAAGCCCGAAATTCATGGGGTCACGCCAATATTAGACATGACCACCATGAATTTCTAGTAAAGTATTTAAAAAAAACACAACACCCAGAATAAAGTCCTTTAATTGAAATAAACACACAATTCTTTATTGTTCTAAATTAAACCATACTTACCATCACGCCCATTCCAGCTGAAGCCAACGATCTCCTGAAATAAAAGAAAAATAATAAAGCAACATCATCCTTACCTTTCCATGGTTCCCATGACAGCTTCAGCTCTGCTACATCGAGATGACAGGCTGGACCGCAGCAGAACGCTGCCATCCAGCCTGTCATCCCGCAGACACTGAGAAGCGCAGGCTTGCTTGCGCTCCACAGTGTCTCTCTGTGAGGGCATCCAGATGAGCCGAGTTAATGTCCAATGAACTCGGCTCACCTCATGCACGTCACTGACAGCGTGGGAAAATTCTCCTGCACTCAGCGCTTCAGCGTGGGAGAATTCTCACACTGAAGCGCTGAGTGCAGGAGAATTCTCCCACGCTGTCAGTGACGTGCAGGAGGTGAGCTGAGTTCATTGGACATGAGCTCACCTTATGCACGTCACTGACAGCGTGGGAAAATTCTCCTGCACTCAGCGCTTCAGCGTGGGAGAATTCTCACGCTGAAGCGCTGAGTGCAGGAGAATTCTCCCACGCTGTCAGTGACGTGCAGGAGGTGAGCTGAGTTCATTGGACATGAGCTCACCTTATGCACGTCACTGACAGCGTGGGAGAATTCTCCTGCACTCACCGCTTCAGCGTGAGAATTTTCCCACGCTGTCAGTGACGTGCATGAGGTGAGCCGAGTTCATTGGACATGAACTCGGCTCATCTGGATGTCGTCACAGAGAGACGCTGAGCAGCGCAAGCAAGCCTGCGCTTCTCAGTGTCTGCGGGTTGAGAGGCTGGATGGCAGCGTTCTGCTGCGGTCCAGCCTGTCATCTCGATGTAGCAGAGCTGAAGCTGTCGTGGGAACCATGGAAAGGTAAGGATGAGGTTGCTTTATTATTTTTCTTTTATTGCAGGAGATCGTTGGCTTCAGCTGGAATGGGCGTGACGGTAAGTATGGTTTAATTTAGAACAATAAAGGATTGTGTCTTTATTTCAATTAAAGGACTTTATTCTGGGTGTTTGTGTTTTTTTTAACTTTGACTATGGGGTTAGTAATGGGGGTGTCTTATAGACGCCTCTCCATTACTAACCTGGGCTTGATGTCAGCTGGCATTATAAGCTGACATCAACCCCAACCCTATTACCCCCTGCCACCGCACCAGGGCAGCGTGGAAGAGCGAGGCTAAGTGCCAGAATTGGCGCATCCTATGAATGCGCCATTTCTGGGGCGGCTGACGGCTGGTGTTTCTAGCCTGGGAGGGGGCCAATATTCATGGCTCCCTTCCTGGGCTATTAATATCAGACCCCAGCTGTCTGCCTAGCCTTTGCTAGCTATTAAATTAGGGGGGACCCCACGTCATTTTTTTTGGGGTTCCCCCATTTTAATAGCTAGTAAAGGCTATGTATTCAGCTGGGGGCTGATATTAGTAGCCTGGGAAGCTCCGTGGGTATTACCCCCTTCCCAGGCTTCAAACATCTGCCCCAGCCGTCTGCTTAACCTCCGCTAGAGCCTAAAATTAAGGGGAACCCCACGCCAATTTTTTTAATAATAAATCCTTTATTTTAATACTAAATGACAAGTACAGTAACCAACACTATCACTGTACTTCATATATATGTCACTGACATGTTTCTATCTATCTAATCTATGTGTGAAGCTCTATTCTGTCTGTTATAAATTGTCGGGTACCGCTGCTGAATTGCCGGCCGGCTTTTTTAAAGAGACGGTGCATGAAAACACTATTATTTTTTTTGATAAATCCTTTACGCTAAATGACAAGTACAGTAAGCAGCACTGTCACTGTACTTCATATATATGTGACTGACATGTTTCTATCTATCTAATCTATGTGTGATTCTCTATTCTTTCTATTCTAAATTGTCGGGTACCGCTGCTGAATTGCCGGCCGGCTTTTTTAAAGAGACGGTGCATGAAAACACTATTATTTTTTTTGATAAATCCTTTACGCTAAATGACAAGTACAGTAAGCAGCACTTTCACTGTACTTCGTATATATGTGGCTGACATGTTTATATCTATCTAATCTATGTGTGAAGCTCTATTCTTTCGGTTCTAAATTGTCGGGTACAGGTGTATGCCGCTGCTGAATTGCCGGCTTTTCATGTTTCACTGTTGGCACTGTTCCCATCGATTTGGGCAATCACTGTAATGCCACAACCACCATGGCTGTGGCATTACAGTGAGTGACAGACAATCCCTGCATGATTGGTGCTCTAAATAGCGCCAGACATGCAGGACACGCTTTTGGTGCACGAACAGTTATCGAACATAACCTCGAACAGCCGAATTTTTTGCAAATCGTTCGGGTTCGTCGAACAACTCGAACACCGCCCAAAACAGCTCGAATTTGAGATTGGCGAACAGTTCTAGTCGAACACCGCTCATCTCTAGTCAGGAGACTGAGATGACCACTCCAGAACCTTCACTTTGTTCTGCTGTTGCCAATGACATGTTGACTTGGCCTTGTGTTTTGGATCGTTGTCATGTTGGAATGTCCAAGTGCGTCCCATGCGCAGCTTCCGGGCTGAGGAGTGCAAATTTTTCTCCAGTATTTGCTGATAACATGCTGCATTCATCTTTCCTTCAACTTTTATCAAGTTTCATGTGCCTTTGCATCTCACACATCTCCAAAACATCAGCGATCCACCTCCGTGCTTTACTGTAGGAATGGTGTTCCTTTCATCATAGGCCTTGTTGACTTCTCTCCAAATGTAACGTTTATGGTTGTGGACACAAAGTTTAATTTTGGTCTCATCACTCCAAATTACCTTGTTCCAGAAGTTTCGAGGCTCGACTCTGTGCTGTTTGGCATATTGTAGGTGAGATACTTTGTGGAATTTGTGCAGTAATGGCTTTCTTCTGGCAACTCGACCATGCAGCCCATTTTTCTTCCAGTGCCTCCTTATTGTGCATCTTGAAACAGCCACACCGCTAGTTTTCAGAGAGTCCTGAATTTCAGCTGATTTTCCTGGCTGTTGTGGCAGAAATTTTGGTTGGTCTACCTGACCGTGGTTTGATTTTTACAGAGCCCCTGATTTTCCATTTGTTAATCACAGTTTGAATGCTGCTGACTGGCATTATCAATTCTTTGGATATTTTTTTGTATCCCTTTCCTGTGTTATACAGTTCAACTACCTTTTCCGGTACATCCGTTGACAATTCTTTTGCTATCCCCATGACGCACAATCCAGAAACATCAATGGCTGGATGAAAAATGCATGAGTCTGTCTGGATCCCAGAAACTCACTCAGCTTTTATGCACACACACTGATTACCAGCAAACAGGTCACAGGTGAGGATGTTACCTTCATTAGCCTTTCAAACCCACTTGTGTCAAATTCTGTGCATGTTATCAGGCCAAAATCACCAGGATATGTGAACTTTTGATCTGGATCATTTGAATGTTTTTGTTTGTCATTAAGATTTAAAAAGAGAAAACACAGTAGTTTGACAATAAATGGCTTCACCCAATCAATAACCATGAGTGGAGAAAAAGTTTCTTGTTATCTTTCATATTCTCTGAAACAAGGCCAAGAAAGGAAAAACTCTGCCGGGGTATGTAAACTTTTGAGCACAACTGTATTTGTAGACATAGCCCCAGATATCAGGGGCCAGGGGTATTTTTTTTTTATCTTAATCCTGGTTAATGGCTTACAATGCAAGGTAGAAAGAGTTTGTGGCAGACAGTGTGTACAGCACAAGAGAGACCATTGCATGTTCTGACTAATCCTGCTATTACAGATATTTGTAGACATAGCCCCAGATATCAGGGGCCAGGGCTATTTTTTTTTATCTTAATCCTGATTATTTTCTTAAAAAGCAATCCAGAGTACACCATTTTCTTATCTATTTGCTTGTTAGCACTGCAGAATACAGCCAGATCTTTTTCATATTACAGCGATAAAAATCCAGAAATTTGTAGTGAACGTGGAAAATATTGGCCTCCATTTACAGTTTATTGCAGTGTGTCAGTGAAGCTATTTACACCAGGTCACTTTGAAGAATAGTAACCTACAGGTCCACTATTTAAAATCGTGGTTGTCCGTCAGACGTATCACATTTAACTGCAGTCCAAAATCAGCCATTTCTGGCCTCCATTTACATTTTGTTGCAGTGTGTCAGTGAAGCTATTCACACGAGGTCGCTGTGAAGAATAGTATTAGTAAACTACATGCGCGCTATTTAAAATGGTTGCCCGTCAGACGTATCACATATAACTGTGGTTCAAATCCAGCCATTTGTAGTGAACGTGGAAAATATTGTCCTTCATTTAAAATGGGCAAGGTGCATGGCAAAGGACGGGGAAGTGGACGTGATATTGATGATGCATGCAGAGGCTGAGGCCGTGGGCAAGCTGAATTTGTGCCACAACAATAACCCACTTCTTGTCACTCGACCTTCCTGTCCCAATTACTAGGGGACCGCAGAACACCACTATTGAAAACAGAGCAGTGTCAAAAGGTTGTTGGTTGGATTGCAGATAATGCTTCCAGTCACTTTGCCACCACCACCACCAACAACACCCTGTCTTCCACGTGGTCAAGTCTCAGGAACCATGAGTCTGGACCGCATATACCTCACCCTGATCCTCCTTCCTTCCACCATGCCGAGTGCCCGGAGACAACTGATCCCACACTTGGACACTCCGAAGAGGTGTTCACTTTTCCATTTATAGATTTGGGCCTCTCGCCTGGTCCACTTGAAGCGGGGCAAGAGGAGATCGCATGTAGGGATGCCCAAATATTTGAGCAGCCACAGTCACAAAAGGCGACGGTGGGAAAGTGTCACAAGAGGTGGACGATGATGAGACACAATTGCCAGAAAGTCAGGAGGAGGACCAGAGTGCAGAAGTGGAAGATGAGGTGGTGGATGATATAGTAACTGACCCAACCTGGCAGGACATGCAGAGCGAGGAGAGCAGCACACAGGGGAAGGGAGGCAGAGCACCCAAGCAGGCAGGAGAAAGCAGTGTGGTGGCCGCAAACAGAAGGCAAGCAACCATTCCCCGTAACACCAACACGAAGAAAGTTGCAAGAACAACTGTTAGGTCTTCCTGAGTCTGGTTGTTTTTTAAAGACTCTGCCGATAACCCCAAAAAGGCCATTTGCACCACCTGCCAGGCCAGCATCAGCAGGGGTTGCAAAATAAGGAGCCTGACCACCACCTGCATGATCAGGCACATGGCAGCAAAGCACCCGACTTTGTGGGCTGAACTGCAGGGTCCAGGAACAGTTTCTGCAGGTGGCACCACTGCTACTTCCGCTGTTGTGCATTCAAGCCAATCTCCTTTCCATGGTGCATTTGAAGATGCCTCCTGCCCTGCACCTGTCGTTGCACACTCTCAAGTAGCAGCATCAGAAAGCACATCCATGTCCTTGTCCCAGCGCAGCGTTCAGTTTTCCATACCCCAGTAATTGGAACGCAAGCGCAAATACGCAGCCAACACCCCACAGGCCACACTACTAAATTCCCACATTTTGCGACTGCTTGTGCTCTAAATGTCGTCTTTTAAGCTCGTGGAGACTGAAGCTTTCTGCAACCTGATGGCGGCGGCCGTCCCTTGGTACTCGATCCCCAGCCGCCACTATTTCTCCCGCCATCCCCGCATTACACAAGCATGTGTCCCAAAACATTAGCCGTCCCCTCAACAACACAGTTACCGGGAAAGTCCACCTAACCATGGACATGTGGACAAGTGCTTGTGGGCAGGGACGGTACATCTCACTGACGGCACACTGGGTTAACATAGTGGAAGCCAGGACCCAGTCGAACCTTGGGACGGAACACGTCCTCCCGACGCCAAGGATTGCGGGCCCTAGGTCAATCAGGGTTGCCCCCACCTTCTACATCTCTTTCACCTCATCCTCCTATTCCTCTTCAGCCTCGATCTCCATATTGACCACATCAGTCACAAGCTGGAAGCACTGCAGCACTGCCTCGGTCAAGCGGTAACAGGCTGTGCTGAAGCTAATATGCTTAGGTGACAAACCGCACAATGCTGAAGAGTTGTGGACAGCTCTGAAAGAGCAGGCAGATCTGTGGCTCACACCGCTGAACCTACAGCCAGGCATGGTCATGTGTGACAATGGCCGGAATCTGAGGGCGGCTCTGAGGCGAGGCGAGTTCACACACATATGATGTCTGGCCCTTGTGCTTAACCTCGTGGTTCAGCGGTTTCTCAAATCCTACCCGGAGCTGCCGGATCTGCTTGTTAAAATATGTTGTAACTCTACACTGCAGATGTTGGGAAGGATTTGTGAGCAGAAGAGGGCAGTTGTTGAGTACCAGCATCAACAAGGCCGTCGGTATTCATTTCAGACTCCACACATAAGACCTCAGGAGTGGACATGGATGTCGGACATATTGTACCATCCTCCAAAACATTGAGGACTCCACCAAGATCGTGAGCGGCGATGACGCCATAATTAGCGTCACCTTCCCTCTTCTCTGCCTTCTGAAATGCTCTCTGCTCACAATCAAAGAGGATGCATTGCAGGCTTAGCACGATGAGATGGAGCAAGGAACCATACAGGGTGATTACACACAGCCCAGCCTCATCTCATCCCAACGTGGATTGGGTGACAATGAGGAAGAGGAGGAGGAGGAAGAACAGGAGATAGTTTCATGCACTATAGACAGTACTACCTGCACAACTGTCATACCGTCTGTTCAGCGTGGATGGCCTGAGGACAGAGAGTAGGAGGAGGAGAGCATGGTCACTCATCCTCTTGGTGAGGACACGGAAGTCTTGCCTGTTAGAAGTCTAGCATGCATGGCTGAGTTTATGTTACGCTGCCTTTCCCATGACCCTAGCGTTCTCAAAATTTTGGGTGACAGTCATTACTGGTTGGTGACACTTCTAGACCCACGCTAGGAGAACTTTATATCTCTTATTCCTGAGGCGGACAGGTCTACAAAAATGGGGCTGTACCAGAAGGCCCTTGTTGCGGAACTATTAAAAAAATTCCCATCTGAAAACGCTGGAGGCACAGGTTACAGTTCGTTGGACAACCAAGGACTACAGCCGAGAGAGACACAACCCCAATCTAGCAGAGGCAGGGGAGCACTGTCAAAGTTCTGGGAGAATTTTCTCAGTCCCTCCCATCGCACAGACCCTGAGGCGCGGGGTACTCTCACAAGGAGTGCAAAGTTTGGGATGATGCTGAGGGAGTACCTTGCCGACCGTACCAACGTCCTCCATGATTCCTCTGTGCCTTATAATTATTGGGTATCCAAGCTGGATACATGGAATGAACTGGCTCTCTACGCCTTGGAGATCCTGGCCTGCCTTGCTGCCAGCGTTTTATTAGAGGGTGTTTTTAGTGCCGCTGGTGGAATTATAACTGATAAGCGCATCCGCCTGTCAACTGAAAATGCTGACAGGCTGACTCTTATAAAAATGAACAAGGATTGGATTGGGCCAGACTTCTCAAAACCACCGAATGATAGCAGTGTAACATAAACCCAAATCCAGTGTATTTTTTTGGGAGGTGTATTCCCATGCACCTTTTCACACCCACACATGGGTATACGCTTCCTGATTTTTTCTATTTGCTCTTGTCCTCCTCCTTCTCCTCATCCTCCACCACCATATAACCAGGGTGACAGTGGTCCGTGATGCAACACCCACATAATTTTTTTAAAGGGTGTTTATGATGGCCATAACAATTTTTTTTTATACAGTATGTTCATGAATACCCCCAGGGGTAAATGTTTGTCAGCCCATACACTTAGTGCATGGGCATTACAAGTATAGGAGACCAGCTCCTTTCTAATGGGAACATTTTTTTATGAGGCCCTTCTCCACGTCTCTTCCAAGGGGAATTGGAGTGCCTCCAAATTTTTGGCAGCTTTTGCATTCACTGCATAGGCAACCACTATGAGAGACCCACTTCCTAATAATTAGAACATTGTTTTTAGGAGGCTCTCCGACCTCTTGGTCTTTTGCAAGGGGCATTGGAGTTCCTCCAAATTTTTGGCAGCCGTTGCTTCAGTGCACAGGCAAACAGTATGGGATACCTTCTCCTTTCTGATGGGAATTTGCTGTTGCTGTGGTCCTGGTCTTTAAATTCGTAGTGGGGTTTTTCCTAAATTTTGTTAGCCGTTGGACTCAATGCATACCCTATAACTGTATAGCACATGCGCTCCTTTGTAATGGAAACATGTCATTACTGTGGCCCTGCTCTATGTGTCTTTAAATTTTTAGTGGGATATTTCCCAAATTGTGGCAGCCTTTGCAGTTACAGCATGGGCATTACCACTATAGAAGACCCGCTCCTTTATAATGGGAACATTTTTTTTTTTTACTTAGACCCTCTTCTATGTCTTTTCAAAGGGGTATTGGGTTGCATCCGAATTTTTGGCAGCCCTTGCAGTCACTGCATATGAAATAACAGTATAGGTGACCCACTCATAAATAATGGGAACAACAAAGCATAGCCAGCTGATGGCTCTCTAACAACAGCGAGGGCCGACTGCTGGCCCTTTAACAATAGTAAGGGCCGCCTGATGGCCCTAAAAAAATAGGCTTTGTGACTTTCAGAGTCCCTCCATCATAAATGAAACAGGATGTGTCTGATGATGTGTCACTCACCACATGGCCAGATAAGGTTGTAAAATGTTAAAATGACATAACCCGGTGAATGCATTTGTCTTAAAAAATAATGTAAAAAAAACAGTAGGATCTTTCTTTAGTATAAAAAAACAGAGTCGCCAATATAACCTCAATGCAATCACATTGTTCAGCTCCTGCACCTCCTCCTCCATCTCCGAAATGGCCACATAAGTCACAAGCTGAAAGCACTGCAGCACTGCCTTGGCCCAAGCAGCAACAGGCTGTTCTGAAGATAACATGCTTAATGCTTAGCTGACAAACCGCCCAGCGCTGCAGAGTTGTTGAAAGCTGTAACACAGTAGCTTGATCTGTGGTTCTCACTGCTGAACATACAGCCAGACATGGTCGTGTGTGACAATGGGCAGAACCTGGTGACGGAGAAGTGACAGCCGGAGTAGATACGGTTTCCCTCTATGCCAGTCCTTTCACCGATCTAAAGAATATGGCTGTGGTGAAATACAACTCCCAGTGAGAAGCAGTTTGAAACTGAAAAACATTGTGCCCACCAGTGGATTTGATTCTGAGGGCTCACCTTTCTCCCCCACTCAAGAGCTTCATAGCTGCTGCAAAGTTTGAGCTATCATGAACTCTCCTGATGTATAAGCCAGAGCCCACCCGAGGACTCTCTGTTGGGACTGTCCAACTCTGCCGAGAAGCAGTCCTGGCTAATAAAAGTGTGTGGGAAGGTTCCCGGAAACTCTATGGCTCCTTTTTTACTGAGGTGGAAACCCACGCAAACACGGGGAGAACATATCAAATCCTTGCAGATGTTGTCCTTGCTGGGATTTGAACCCAGGATCACAGCTCTGCAAGGCTTCAGTGCTAACCACTGAGCCAATGTGCTGCCGTTCACCCTCTGATATCTAACAGGCTGGAGAAACTTGCACCTACTGCCACTCTATCTTCAGCTCCTTTGTGAGAAACTAATGTATTTGAGCAGCCACTGAGCCTACCAAATAGAATTCCTGAGTAGAGATGAGCGGTGTTCAACTCGAACTGTTCGCCAATCTCAAATTCATGCTGTTTTGGGCGGTGTTTGAGTCGTTCGACGAACGATTTGCAAAAAATTCGGCTGTTCGAGGTTATGTTCGATAACTGTTTGTGCACCAAAAGCGTAACTGGATTTTTTCACATCATGCAGGGATTGTCTGCCACTCACTGTAATGCCACAGCCATGGTGGTTGTGGCATTACAGTGGTTGCCCAAATCGATGGGAACAGTGCTCACAGTGAAACATGAAAAGCCGGCAATTCAGCAGCGGCATACACCGGTACCCGACAATTTAGAACAGAAAGAATAGAGCATCACACATACAGTGCTGGCCAAAAGTATTGGCACCCCTGCAATTCTGTCAGATAATACTCAGTTTCTTCCTGCAAATGATTGCAATCACAAATTCTTTAGTATTATTCTCTTCATTTGATTTGCTTGCAAGGAAAAAATACAAAAAGAAAGGAAGCAAAAATCAAATCATTGATCATTTCACACAAAACTCCAAAAAAGGGCCGGACAAAAGTATTGGCACCCTCAGCCTAATACTTGGTTGCACAACCTTTAGCCAAAATAACTGCGAACAATCGCTTTCGGTAACCATCAATGAGTTTCTTACAATGCTCTGCTGGAATTGTAGACCATTCTTCTTTGGAAAACTGCTCCAGGTCCCTGATGTTTGAAGGGTGTCTTCTCCAAACTGCCATTTTGAGATCTCTCCACAGGTGTTCTATGGGATTCAGGTCTGGACTCATTGCTGGCCACCTTAGAAGTCTCCAGTGCTTTCTCTAAAACCATTTTATAGTGCTTTTGGAAGTGTGTTTTGGGTCATTGTCCTGCTGGAAGACCCATGACCTCTGAGGGAGACCCAGCTTTCTCACACTGGGCCCTACATTATGCTGCAAAATTTGTTGGTAGTCTTCAGACTTCATAATGCCATGCACACGGTCAAGCAGTCCAGTGCCAGAGGCAGCAAAACAACCCCAAAACATCAGGGAACATCCGCCATGTTTGACTGTAGGGACCGTGTTCTTTTCTTTGAATGCCTCTTTTTTTTTTATGCACACTCTGTGTTCATGCTTTTCCCCAAAAAGCTCTACTTTTGTCTCATCTGACCAGAGAACATTCTTCTAAAACATTTTAGGCTTTCTCAGGTAAGTTTTGGCAAACTCCAGCCTGGCTTTTTTATATCTCGGGGTAAGAAGTGGGGTCTTCCTGGGTATCCTACCATACAGTCCCTTTTCATTCAGACGTCGACGGATAGTACGGGTTGACACTGTTGTACCCTCGGACTGCAGGGCAGCTTGAACTTGTTTGGATGTTAGTTGAGGTTCTTTATCCACCATCCGCACAATCTTGCGTTGAAATCTCTCGTCAATTTTTCTTTTCCATCCACATCTAGGGAGGTTAGCCACAGTGCCATGGGCTTTAAACTTCTTGATGACACTGCGCACGGAAGACACAGGAACATTCAGGTCTTTGGAGATGGACTTGTAGCCTTGAGATTGCTCATGCTTCCTCACAATTTGGTTTCTCAAGTCCTCAGACAGTTCTTTGGTCTTCTTTCTTTTCTCCATGCTCAATGTGGTACACACAAGGACACAGGACAGAGGTTGAGTCAACTTTAATCCATGTTAACTGGCTGCAAGTGTGATTTAGTTATTGCCAACACCTGTTAGGTGCCACAGGTAAGTTACAGGTGCTGTTAATTACACGAATTAGAGAAGCATCACATGATTTTTCAAAGGGTGCCAATACTTTTGTCCACCCCCTTTTTTAGGTTTGGTGTGGAATTATATCCAATTTGGCTTTAGGACAATTCTTTTTGTGTTTTTTTCATTGAAGACAAATTAAATGAAGAGAATAATACCAAAGAATTTGTGATTGCAATCATTATCAGGAAGAAACTGAGTATTATCTGACAGAATTGCAGGGGTGCCAATACTTTTGGCCAGCACTGTAGATTAGATAGATAGAAATATGTCAGTCACATATATAATAAGTACAGTGAGAGTGTTGACTACTGTACTTGTCATTTAGTGTTAAAATAAAGGATTTATTAAAAAAAAAATTGGCGTGGGGTTCCCCGTAATTTTAGTCTCTAGCGGAGGTTAAGCAGACGGCTGGGGCAGATGTTTGAAGCCTGGGAAGGGGGTAATACCCATGGAGCTTCCCAGGCAACTAATATCAGCCCCCAGCTGAATACCTAGCCTTTATTAGCTATTAAAATTGGGGACCCCCCAAAAAAATGACGTACAGTCCCCCCTATTATAATAGCTAGCAAAGGCTAGGCAGACAGCTGGGGGCTGATATTAATAGCCCATGAAGGGTGCCATGAATATTGGCCCCCCTCCCAGGCTAGACACACCAGCCATCAGAAATGGCGCATCCATCTAAATTGTCGGGTACCAATGCTGAATTGCCGCCCGGCTTTTTTAAAGAGAGTGTCTTCTGAGCAGTTTGTCAGCTTTTGGACACCTTTGTTTTCTATGTGTTTTTATTTGCCTGCCATTGGTTTTAACGGTGTTCGACGGTGTTCTACAGTGTTCTAAGGTGTTCGACGAACAGTTCCACGAACATCCCGGTGTTCGACGGACCGAACCGAACCCGAACACTACGGGGGTGGCTCAACACTATTCCTGAGAAGGGAATTTGGGATGGCTTCGCTACTGGTACTCGGGGAAGTGCTAATACCATGGCGTTGTACCATAGTTCACTGGAAATATTACAGGCTGGTAGGAGGCAAGCAGATTCCCATAGAAGAGTGACAGCAGTAATGTTCAGGGACCCATGCTTGTGGAAGGCGGAGACGATACCGGGAGGAATAGTGGGAGCTGGGGACTAAGTATGGACACCCGGCCTCCGTCGGCATGAGGTTATGGACAGCTTCCACCTTCACGAGCCTAAAAGGCCACATTTCAAGTGCAAGCAGCTTTAGAGGATTTCTTGGGGGAAATGACAGCTTGAGTAGATACGGTTTCCCAAAAGTCAGTCTTCACTGAGCTAAAAAAGCTGTGACGAAATACAACTCACTGACAAGCTGCAGACTGGCTCCGTACCGTCCCTGGCCACATTCACTTGTCCACGTGTTTGTGGTTAGGCGGTCCTTCCAAGTAAGTAAACTGGGGAGGGCATGGGTAATGTTGTAGGACCCGTGCTTGTGGAAGGCGGAGATGACACTGGGACAAATAGTGGCGACTGGGGACCGAGTATGGGTACCCGGTCGCCGTCGCCATAAGGTTTTGGACTGCTTCCGCCTCCACGAGCCTAAAAGGCCACATTTCAAGTGCAAGCAGCTGTCAAAAAGTTGGCAGTATATTATTGCAGCCTGTGGGTGGGTGACTGACTACATACTTGCACTTGCATTCCAAGGAATGGGGTAGGGGCAACTCAACGCTGCACCAGGACAAGGATGTGGACAGTTATTGTTGCAAGTCTGCAATGACAGGTGCATGGTGGGAGGCATCTTCGCATACACCAAGGATCACTTATGATGGGCACACTTTTAGGCAGTGACCTGGGAGTCAGAGATGCTTCCAGGGGTCTTCCCCAAGCTCTTCCTATGTCTTTTCAGCACTGTATGCATGTGTCTGATGATGTGTCACACACCACATGGCCAGAAAAGGTTGTAAAATGTTAAAATGACTTTTCCCAGTGAATGCATTTGTCTTGGTTGAAAGCAATGCAAAAGTGCAAAAACGCATCAAAAACGCTACGTGTGAACATAGCCCAAGGTGTGGAGGAGCATGTTTGTTTTGTATATTTATTTTGCCTTATATACAAGTCATTTCTCTGGAAAGGATGCTCCTTAACATATTTCCCAGGAAAATCCATTTTGGTTTTGTTTTTGTATGTTTTATTGTGAGTCTGTAAAAGTGGCGGAATACCTCTGCCAACGTTGTTGAAACCAGTGACTTGAGAGTCAGAAATGCTTCCAGGGGTCTTCCCCATGCTGTTCCTATGTCATTTGAGCACTGTTCCCATCGTTTTGGGCAATTTTTAGGCCCTCAGCAGACCGCTGGGGGGAGCCACCTGAAAAATGCTCGAGTTTCCCATAGACTTACATAGGGCTTGTTGCTCGGGAAGAGCACCCGAGCATTCCAATTTGCTCGACCCGAGCATCGAGCACCCGAGCATTTTAGTGCTCGCCCATCACTATTCATCATATACAGTGCTGGCCAAAAGTATTGGCACCCCTCCAATTCTGTCAGATAATACTCAGTTTCTTCCTGAAAATGATTGCAATCACAAATTCTTTGGTATTATTCTCTTCATTTAATTTGTCTTCAATGAAAAAAATGCAAAAATACTTGTCCTAAAGCCAAATTGGATATAATTCCACACCAAACCTAAAAAAGGGGGTGGACAAAAGTATTGGCACCCTTTGAAAAATCATGTGATGCTTCTATAATTCGTGTAATTAACAGCACCTGTAACTTACCTGTGGCACCTAACAGGTGTTGGCAATGACTAAATCACACTTGCAGCCAGTTAACATGGATTAAAGTTGACTCAACCTCTGTACTGTGTCCTTGTGTGTACCACATTGAGCATGGAGAAAAGAAAGAAGACCAAAGAACTGTCTGAGGACTTGAGAAACCAAATTGTGAGGAAGCATGAGCAATCTCAAGGCTACAAGTCCATCTCCAAAGACCTGAATGTTCCTGTGTCTTCCGTGCGCAGTGTCATCAAGAAGTTTAAAGCCCATGGCACTGTGGCTAACCTCCCTAGATGTGGACGGAAAAGAAAAATTGACGAGAGATTTCAACGCAAGATTGTGCGGATGGTGGATAAAGAACCTCGACTAACATCCAAACAAGTTCAAGCTGCCCTTCAGTCCGAGGGTACAACAGTGTCAACCCGTACTATCCGTCGGCGTCTGAATGAAAAGGGACTGTATGGTAGGATACCCAGGAAGACCCCACTTCTTACCCCGGGACATAAAAAAGCCAGGCTGGAGTTTGCCAAAACTTACCTGAGAAAGCCTAAAACGTTTTGGAAGAATGTTCTGTGGTCAGATGAGACAAAAGTAGAGCTTTTTGGGAAAAAGCATCAACATAGAGTGTACAGGAAAAAAAAAGAGGCATTCAAAGAAAAGAACACGGTTCCTACAGTCAAACATGGCAGAGGTTCCCTGATGTTTTGGGGTTGCTTTGCTGCCTCTGGCACTGGACTGCTTGACCGTGTGCATGGCATTATAAAGTCTGAAGACTACCAACAAATTTTGCAGCATAATGTAGGGCCCAGTGTGAGAAAGCTGGGTCTCCCTCAGAGGTCATGGGTCTTCCAGCAGGACAATGACCCAAAACACAGTTCCAAAAGCACTATAAAATGGTTTTAAAGAAAGCACTGGAGGCTTCTAAGGTGGCCAGCAATGAGTCCAGACCTAAATCCCATAGAACACCTGTGGAGAGATCTCAAAATGGCAGTTTGAAAAGGCACCCTTCAAATATCAGGGACCTGGAGTAGTTTGCCAAAGAAGAATGGTCTACAATTCCATCAGAGCATTGTAAGAAACTCATTGATGGTTACCAGAAGCGGTTGTTTGCACTTATTTTGGCTAAAGGTTGTGCAACCAAGTATTAGGCTGAGGGTGCCAATACTTTTGTCTGGCCCTTTTTTGGAGTTTTGTGTGAAATGATCAATGATTTGATTTTTGCTTCATTCTCTTTTGTGTTTTTTCCTTGCAAGCAAAATAAATGAAGAGAATAATACCAAAGAATTTGTGATTGCAATCATTTTCAGGAAGAAACTGAGTATTATCTGACAGAATTGCAAGGGTGCCAATACTTTTGGCCAGCACTGTATATACATATAATATACATACATATACTCCATATATATAGTCCATCATCGCTTCAAGCTGCTCATTCAGACACTGTAACTTATGCAGCATCGAATTTCAGCGGGTTCTGACACTGCAAATAAAGCAGCGCTTTGGCTGACTGCTCTGTTTTTGCTAAGAAACTAGTGCATACTTTGACATGTAAGAACAATTGAAATAAGCAGACACTTTCCTGGACATAGCCACCACCTTCCTTAAGTGGGTATATTTCTTAAAAAAAATTTATTTGCCCAATTAAATTAAGGATGATTGTCAAGCAGGACCAAGAGAAGTGTGTAGAATCAGCAACACTTCTATAGAGTCCATGCTTGAGGACAGGACAATGGTCATATCAGACATCAATTCCAAAAACGGTGGAATATCATTTATTATATGAAGAAAACAAGAATGCAATGATTTAAAACTCTTTTATAGCCATATTTTATTCACAATAGACTATAGAATACATATCATACCTTGAAAGATATACATACATTTTCCAAATTAATTTGAAAAATTTATCTCATTTTGAAATTGATGGCAGAAACACATAATAGAACAGTTGAGACAGGGCCATGTCTACATTAAATAGCATCACCTCTTATTTTTAATAACAAACTATAAATGTGTGGGAAATGAGGAGATTAATTGCTGGAGTTTTGGTGAGAGGAATGTTGTCCCATTCTTGTGTCACACAAGGTGAAGGAAAGACTAAGTGCAACACGAAGAGGAGGAGCAAGCGCAAACACTAGGGAAAGAGGGAGTGAAGACCCCTAGGCAGATCTAATATCACCCTGCCTACCCTATCGTCCCTATATAGGTTCCACACGTATCACCGAGCAGGAACCTAAGTCCTGAATTTTCCTAGAGCTTGGTTCTAGATAGGGAGGGGACAGGGTGAGCACTAGTCAAACCCTACTAAAAACTAAAGACAACAAGGTAAACAAACAAGGGGGATACACTTAGCTTGTGCAGACACCAGAGAGATAACGCCAACTGTCCTCCAAGGGCACCAGGGAAGAAACGAGCCGACTACTTGTACTCCAAGCCTACACAGAGGTATATAGAAATATCACCGGTGACTCTCTGGAGAAACTGAGACTATTTAACTACCCAGCAAGGGTAGCTGCTGGGTCCTAAATGGAAGAAGGATATAACTATACAACAGAGATGAGGGAATCAAGAAGGCGTCTGCAATACCAAACACAGTGATCTTCTATAGCAGACTCCAGATCGAGTGTCTGTCACACCTGACACACCCGTGACATCATGTCATCATGTAGGATTCTAGCTGCTCATCAGCGATGGGTCTTTTTTACCTGATTTTTTGTTTTATATTGGATCAGATGTTTTCTATTGATGAAAGGTCTGGACTTTAGGCAGGTCAGTTCATCATCCAAACTGTGACAGCTCACTGTGCCTTCACTGAACTGACTACTATTTTACATAGCCCCATACTACTGGATGCATTATGTAAAATAGAAAGCAGGTCACTGAATGCACATTGAGCTGTCATAACAGCATACAGATGAATATGTAAACAGAGCACTAGATAGAACATCCCCACAGACCACCCCAAAGCACGACAATATCATTATCTCCAAACTGAAAGTAAAGATTACACAAGACCCACAGGACAGATTTCATCAACCAAGGTATCATTTTAATCAGTGTAATGTCACCCACCTGACAGTGTATGTAGTTTACTGAGCACAATCCTGCTGACAGGTGCACTTTAACCACTTCAGTTAACACCGTAAAATAATAAATAAAAAATAATGCAAAAAATTATCCTTTTTTATCATACCACAGAACAAAAAGTGGAGTAAAATGCAATCAAAAATACAAATGTAAATAAAAATGGTATCACTGAAAACACCATCTTGTCCTGGGAAAAACAAGTCACAAAACAGCTTCATCAGTGAAAAAATAATAAAACTATAGATCTCAGAGTACAGCAATGCACGTGTATGTGCTTGTATTATACTTTTCCTCCAATTGTTCCATTCCTGATTTTGGCTTACAAATACTGATGTAAAATACCGACCAAATACTGAATGTGTGAACATGGCCTAAACCACACTGGGCACTACAGTAGTAGATTCACTTTTCCCTCAGCAACATCCACTACTGCTTGTTTCTGGAAAACACCTAGTCAAAATCATCAGTACACCTGTAGATAAATTCTGAGAGGGATGTAATTTCCAAAATAGGGTCATTTGAGGTGGGTGTTCTGCTCTTCTATCAGTTAGTGGCTCTGTCCGCAAGGTATTCTAGAAAAATTTGTGCTCCAGGAGGCAAATAGTGCTTCATCCCTCCAAAGTCTCACTGTATGGCTAAGCACTACTGTTAAGCCACCTATTGGGTATTTCCACATTCATCAGAAATTGTGTGACAAATTTTGAGGCCACTTTTACCCATTTCTCTTTGTGAATATGTAGAATATGGGGCTAAAACAAAATTTTTGAGGTAAAAATGTAATTATTTTTTTCCACTGCCCAATGGTATAAAATTCTGTGACACACATTGGAGTCAATATGATCACTGCACCCCTAGATAAATTCATTGAGAGGTGTAGTTCATAAAATTGGGTCACTTATTGGGAGGTTCTGCTGTTCTGGCACCTCAAAGGCTCTTCCAGTGGGTCATGGAACCCGCAACCCATAACAGTAAAATCTGCACTTTAATATAGCGCTCCTTTCCTTCTGAGCTTTGCACTGTGCCTCAAAAGTAGCTCCTGATTACATTGAGGATATTGGCGCACTTAGAAAAAATTTCACTATAAACTGTAAGTTCTATTTTTTCCCATTAGTGCTTATACAAATTATGTGAGGCACATGTGGTGTCAACTAGAGATGAGCTGTGTTCGAATCAAACTGTTCGGCAATTTCAAATTCGAGCTGTTTTGGGCGGTGTTCGAGCCGTTCGACAAACCCAAACGATTTGAAAAAAATCAGGCTGTTCGAGGTTATGTTCGATAACTGTTCATGCACCCAAATCGGAACTGGATTTTTTCACAGTAATGCTGATAATCAATGTTAATACACAGTTTGAGTGTACAGCGGGGCGGGTGGAGGGGCATGGGATGGATCTCTGCAGAAATAATGAAGATCTCCATTTTTTTTCTCTTTCCCGCATTTACAGTGGGGAGGTGCAGTCTGTGAGCCTGTCAGCAGCGCACACACGGAGTGAAGTGCTTTTTTTCACACAAGCAAGGGCATGTGTCATTGGCTGTGTATGTCACATGTCCTTGCCCTATAAGACCCAGCCATTTTCCCCATCGCCACGATTTTCTCGCTGCTGCAGCTGAGTGTTAGACGGCACTGCTGCTGCTGTTAGCGCTATATTGTGTAATTGTGAATTGCAAGCGAATTTTCTCTTAAATAGACAGAAAGGCTTAGGGAGTAGGGACTAGTTTGTAATTGCAGCCCTTTTGAAGGCTAGGTTACAGCAGTTCCTAGTACTTTTAGCAGGCAGGTCCGTGCTCTTAAATAGACAGATAGGTTGGGAGTAGTGACTAGTTGTAATTCCAGCCCTTTTGAGGGCTAGGTTACATCAGTTCCTATCACTTTTTGCCAGGCAGGTCTGTTTTAGTGCTGTGCAAGTGTTTTTCACAGCATTTTTCTAAATCAAGCTAAGCAAATCCTTTTGGGCCTCTTGCAGTGTGTGTTAGTCAGTGGAGTAGCCTATCTGTGTTGCAAGCTACACCACCTGTGTATGTAATTCAAATTTTTTAGTGCACCTAGCCAAGTAAAACCTTTTGGGCATATTAGCAGTGTGTGTCAGTCAGTGGAGTAGCCTATCTGTGTTGCAAGCTACACCACCTGTGTATATAATACAAATTTTTTACTGCACCTAGCCAAGTAAAACCTTTTGGGCATATTAGCAGTGTGTGTTAGTCAGTGGAGTAGCCTATCTGTGTTGCTAACTACACCACCTCTGTATGTAATACAAATTTTTTACTGCACCTAGCCAAGTAAAACCTTTTGGGCATATAAGCAGTGTGTGTCAGTCAGTGGAGTAGCCTATCTGTGTTGCAAGCTACACCACCTGTGTATGTAATACAAATTTTTTACTGCACCTAGCCAAGTAAAACCTTTTGGGCATATTAGCAGTGTGTGTCAGTCAGTGGAGTAGCCTATCTGTGTTGAAAGCTACACCACCTGTGTATGCAATACAAATTTTTTACTGCACCTAGCCAAGTAAAACCTTTTGGGCATATTAGCAGTGTGTGTCAGTCAGTGGAGTAGCCTATCTGTGTTGCAAGCTACACCACCTGTGTATGTAATACAAATTTTTTACTGCACCAAGCCAAGTAAAACCTTTTGGGTATATTAGCAGTGTGTGTCAGTCAGTGGAGTAGCCTCTCTGTGTTGCAAGCTTCACCACCTTTGTATGTATTACAAATTTTTTACTGCACCTAGCCAAGTAAAACCTTTTGGGCATATTAGCAGTGTGTGTCAGTCAGTGGAGTAGCCTGTGTTGCAAGCTACACCACCTGTGTATGTAATACAAATTTTTTACTGCACCTAGCTAAGTAATACCTTTTGGTTATATTAGCAGTGTGTGGTACTCATTCTATTAGGCCATCTATACTAAGCTCCACCAGCTTTCAAATTACTAATAATTTTTAGCTGCATCATGCCTGGAAAATAATTTTGGGCATAGTAGCAGTGTATGGTACTCATTCTAATAGGCCATCTATACTAAGCTCCACCAGCTTTGAAATTAATAATAATTTTTAGCTGCATGTAGCCCAGAAAATAATTTTGGGCATAGTAGCAGTGTGTGGTACTCATTGTATTAGGCCATCTATACCAAGCTCCTCCAGCTTTGAAATTAATAATAATTTTTAGCTGCATCTAGCCCGGAAAATAATTTTTCTTCCCAATAGTGGTAGCAATAGAAATATGGGGCGCGCGCCTGGCTAACAAAAATATACGCTTCATAACAAAAAACACCAGCCTAGCGCACTGCATTAATAAGATGGCATCATCGTCTCTCCCAGTGCTAGGCCTACTACGCCGGCTAGCATTCCTGTGCCTAAAACACAATGTATGGGTCCGCGCTAGCCACGATGCTGAGGGGTCTAAATCTGCTGCTAACGCTTTATCATAATTCAATTGGAATATTTTCACAGAGCTCCTCCCCAACGCCCATCCATCGGGCAACAGTTGCCCACCCTCCCTATGGGATCAAGTGGTGAATAGTTGATGCCATTAATCAGAGCGTCAGTTGCCCTGTCGACGTGGCAAGCATACGGTAAGGCATGGGAAGAGTGGACACGACTAGTAGCAGGCAGACGGGTTGACCAATGTGAACAAGCCAGAATACAAGTCACAATAGAATTTCTAGACCAGCTAATGATGAGGGGCATATCAGGGTTGTCAGCGCAGCGGTGTCTGACCGGAGTAGCATTTCACTTCCAACTACTGAATTGGGGAGATGTCACAAAGAGATTCATCATCAGACAATTCATAAAAGGGTGGAAAAGGGGTCAGCCAAGTCAGGAGTGTAGACGTCCCGTCCCGTGTCACTAAAACTGATTTCTCACATCATATCCCTAACACCATTAACATGACACTCACAATTTGAAGCAACACTACTGTCTACTGCATTTGCGATCACCTTCTTCGGGGCGCTATGCATAAGTGAATTAGTCCCTCAATCCAAAATTACAACCAGTGGAGGCTTATTACACCAGGACGTAGTCATAGCCAATAATGCAATACGTCTACGCATGCGCAAATCTAAAATGGTTCCAGCGGGCAGGGGCACTTGGGTATTTCTACAACCTACAAACGGTACACTGAGTCGGGTAACAATAGTAGAAACATATATAACCATCAGATCACAAAGTAATTTCTTCCTATCACACAATGATGGAACGCCATTATCAAGATACCAGTTCCAAGCTATATTTAATAAATACCTAACATTGGCAGGGAACCACCCCAAAGATTACGGGACACACTCATTCCGCATAGGCGCGGCCACGGAAGCAGCAAGAGCAGGACTGTCAGAAACGGAAGTTCAGAGGATAGGGAGATTGCGATTCACGTGTTTGGTGAGATACATAAGACCGGACTTGTTATCCTAACGTGGTTTGTTTCTTTTACAGGTGACGCTAAGCCAACAGTGTGGGTGATAGGCCACTCGTATATATATTGGGCAGAAAAAAGGGCGAAAGTCCGCCCAGGCGGGAGGAAATTAGAGTTTCATAACACATATTTCAACTGGAGAGGTATTAGAGGCCTGCTATGGCCACAGGTACTAACGAAGGTAATCAAGGTAGGGAGAGGAGCAAGAGGTCCGGTCATCTTAGTTATACAGGCCGGGGGAAATGACCTAGGTCATCACAAGAGCGCATAACTAATGGCAATAATGAAACTAGACACTGAGCGCTTCAGAGAATTTTTCACAAAACTAACTATAGTATGGTCAGAGATTATGCCGATAGCGGTATGGCAAGGTGCGCGAGACATCACGGCCATTGAACGGACAAGGCGGGTAATAAATATTTGGATGGCAAAATTTAGAAGAGACATAGGCGGTGTAGTGATACAACACCGACAATTGGAAGGAGATAAAGCAGGCCTCATGCGGCCCGACGGTGTTCACTTAATGTATATTGGACTGGACATATTCCTGTCAGGACTCCAGGATGAAGTGATGGATGGGGGTCAGAGTCCTGCATACAAGTACGCAGGATCCTCCGTGGCCTGGAAATAGAAAGGACATGTTGGAAAGTTACACTTTTTGGCCAACTTGCCGGTGTGGAGACCCATGTCATGTTGCAACAAGCTGAATTATTTTAGAAATAAAATGCCTTTCTAATAGAATGAGTATAAAGAGTTAATAAAACTGTGACCGATCCTCACCCATCCAGTTGTAAGAGTTACATTATTGTATTGTCAAGGAAAGGGGGGCGGTAGGGGGGCTGAGCGTCTGGGATTGGTTGGGGGTCCCCACAGTCTGCCTAGGCTAGAGGCAGTTAAAATTTATTATTAGATACACAGGCGGTGCAGCTTGCTTTGCAGCTGGGCTACTACGCCCAAAGTATTGCCTAGGCTAGATGCAGTTAAAAATTCTACGCTGACTAGCAGACACTGAAGCTTTGGAGCAGACCTCTGAGTAAACAGCTCTTCAGACTCAACCATCTGTGTTACCCCCAAGCCATAGTGTATGTAGTTTCTTACGGTTAAAGGAGGGGAGGGCGACCCAACCCACCTGGAATTGATGATGCCAACGTCACATAAAACACAGCAAGGGGACTCCAAAAAGAGTCTCCATTTTTTCCAAAAATTGTGGCACAGACACCACCTAAGTGGCATCAATTGCCCCAGAGTTGCTTAAAATGGTTGGTGAGGAGATTTTACCAAATCCTCAAGCTTTTAGTCTCCCCAGGATGACACAGGGGTAGAAAAGTCCTTGCGGATCCATGATTTGTTCATCTTTATGAACGTGAGTCTGTCTACATTCTCAGTGGACAGCCACGTGTGCTTATCTGTCAGCACACCACTAGCAGCGCTGAACACACGTTCAGAGAGAACGCTGGCTGCCGGGCATGACAAGATCTCCAAGGCGTGAGTGGCGAGCTCCGGCCATTTTTCCAGATTGGAATCCCAAAATGAGCAAGGGTCCAGTGACACAGTCATGACTTCGATGTTCACTTGGAGATACTCCTGTTCCACCCTCTCTTGGCGTTGACTATGTGTCAGACTTCTTGTCTCCTGTTGCCTTGCAAAGGAAGGTCTAAAAAAGTGGTGAAACGATTCCACAAAATTGCTGTTACCAGCAGATACTGTGTTACTGTTACGGTTTGAGTGATGAAGACTCGACAGTCCCACGGTTGGCAAGTTAGAACTGTGAGATTCACTACGTGCACCACTGGTGTTTTGTGGAAAAGCACATGTAAGATTCTGCAACAGCCTCTGCTGATACTCCTGCATGCTTGAATCCCTTTCTATGGCAGGAATTATTTCGGCAAATTTACTTTTGTACCGGGGATCTAAGAGTGTGGCAACCCAGTAGTCGGGATTACTTCGAATTCTGACAATCCGAGGGTCATATTGCAGGTAGTGCAGCAAGAAGGCACTCATGTGTCTTGCGCATCCAGGAGGACCAAGTCCTTGTTGTGTTGGTAGCGAGGTAAGAATCATGCTTCCTTCCTCTGCCCTCTCCCCCCAACCTCGCACAACAGAAATGTGATCAAGGTCTCCCTCATCTGATGAGTCTTACATGCCCATCGCCAGATCGTCCACCACTTCTTCCTCGGCTCCTGCACCTTCCTCAACAGTTTGGCTGCTACCATGCACCCTGGTTAATCCCTCTCCCCCACCCTCCCATGCCTGCCGCCTTGGTGCTGCCGACCGTCTGGACCTTGGAGATGTTATCCCTTCCGCATGCGACTCCTCCTCTACTTCCTCCACCTCCTCTTGTCCCACCACCTGACTCTGAAGTCTGTTTAACGTGTGCTCCAGCATGTAAATCACCGGAATAGTCATGCTGATAATGGCATCGTCAGCACTAAACATCTTCGTCGCCATTTCAAAACTGTGCAGAAGGGTGTGTGGCGCCCCTGAGGGTTCAGTCACCACAGAGGTACTGCATCTCACCCAGAGGTGTGGTATCTCACCCTTAGGTAAGGAAGGAGTATGGCTCGGGACCCTAACACCTGCATCCAACCCATACCCGCAGTGGGGGTAGGGCGAGATTGCTCCTAAAGGAGAGCACGGTCCCAGGTCCCTAGCTGGCGGGAGGGTCCTATGTAGTGGGTGTGGGTGGAGAAAGCAGCTTAGGGGAGCACATGACAGGGAGAGTATAAATAGGAAGCCATCTTAGAAAGAGCAAACTAGTCAGAGGAGGAGAAGTGACAGGAGCAGAGGCTCTGCATGAGCTCGGCTCCGGAGGCGGGCCTAGCCTGGGAGGCCCATGACTGAAGGAGAGAAGAAAGGAGTGGGAGCAGGAAGGCTCCAGGAACCGAAGGGATCCTAGAGGTACGGGCCGTGCAGAAGGCCACCCGTACGCCCGCTGCTACCAGGAGGTAGAGGGGTCAAGCCAGAAAAGGGGAGAAACAGCAAGGCTCAACTAGAAACCGGAGGCTGCAGCATTTCATGTACTGCAGGCCAAAGTCCACACCAGTCTCATTAAGAAGGTAGCTACATAGGACCCAGGGGACGGAACACACGTCGCCTGCCAAGGCCCGAGGATGCCAGATAGAAATGTCACTGGGTGTGAGGTGCAGGGAGAAGGCCAGAGAAAGGAAACACAGAAGGGGGTCCTGCTAAGTACTCTAGAGCTATCTGGGGGTGGACTGAGCCCCTCACTGAGTATGCACAGCACGACAGGGGAAATTGCTCTGGTACCTGTAATCTGGACTGCAACAACTGTGAGTAAAGATCTTTGGACTGCATCACATGGACTCTGTGTTCATTACTGACTCCCTGCACTACAACCACCATCATCCACCCACACTGCCCTGAAGCTACACTCTTCCTGTGGGGAGTAATAATACAATTGCTGCAAAACCACCAGCTTCAGAGGACTGTTCCGGATCAGCGGCCCCTTTGGCCGCACTCCACTGGTGGTGTAGTCGGACATTATAAAACCCATATATACAAATTACCCTTGGATTGACCGCCCTGGGTCACGGACCGGGTCACCACCACAGTGACTACAACCCTCAGCGTCTACCGGCCCGGCTCCGGATACCCCACGGCCCAGGGGGCGCGTCAACTTCATAGGTCCCTGATCTGAGACCACTCCTGCAGCGTGATTTGCCCCACCTCTTGATCTCGTTGGCCCAGGCTATACGTCAGAACGTATTACACCAGGGCTTGTCGGTGCTGCCACAGTCGCTGCAACATGTGCAGAGTTGAATTCCACCGTGTCGGCACATCGCATTTCAGCCGGTGAACTGGCAGGCCCAACGACTTCTGTAGAGATGTAAGTCGTTGAGCTGCGGGATGCGAACGGCGGAAGTGAGCACACAGCGACCGTGTCCTCTGCAGAAGGCCATCTAGTCCGGGATAGTGGGCTAAAAATTGCTGGACAACCAGGTTCAACACGTGAGCCATACAAGGCACATGTGTGACACTGCCCCGACCCAGGTTTGCAGCATTGTCGCACACGGCCTTCCCTGGTTGCAGGTCCAGTGGAGACAACCATTCATGAAACTGGGTCTCCAGAGCTGACCACAACTCCTCACCTGTGTGACTCACATTTCCCAGACATTTCAAAGTAAACACCGCCTGATGACGTTGAGCCCTGCTGCCAGCATAGTAAGGAGGTGTGCAGGATTCCTTCTGCGCAGTTAGAAAGCGGATGGCATTACCAGACAGGCTTTGGGTGCAGGTGGAGGACCGAGAGGAGGTTGAGGAGGCAGAAGCAGTGGAGGAACTTCTAGATAAAGAGGATTGAGGCACAACTCGTGGGGACTGCAAGACTTGGACAGCAGCCCCTTGTCCTGCTGTCACCATAGTTACCCAGTGCCCAGTCAGCGACATGTAACGCCCCTGTCCATGCCTACTCGTCCAAGTGTCTGTGGTGAAATGCACCCTGTCACACACAGAGTTTCTCAAAGGAGCGGTGATGTTGTGTGCGACATGCTGGTGTAGCGCAGGCACACCTTTCTTTGAGAAGTAGTGCCGACTGGGCATCTGGTACTGGGGCACTGCGACGGACATAAGGTCTCGAAAATCCTCTGTGTCCACCAGGCAGAAAGGCAGCATTTCTGTAGCCAACAGCTTGCAGATGGTGAAATTCAACCTCTTAGCTTTGTCATTGCTAGGAGGAAATGGTCTTTTACTTGTCCACATCTGAGGGACCAAGGGCTGGCTGTTGTGCTTAGACGGGGTTAAGTAGGGTGTCCCCGGCAAACTGACGGTCTGTGAGGAAGATGCAGGCGGAAAAGTTAGGTTGCCTTGATCCAAAGGTGGTGCTCTCGATGTCGGAGAGCGCTCAACACCAGCTGGTGTTTCCACTTCCAAATGAAATGATGACCTGCCAATCACACTGGCTGTTGTGCGTAAAGAGGTGGCAGGTCTGCGTCCAAAAACATGTGTGACTGCTGTCCCCCCAGTCACAGAGGATGAAGAGGCCGCGAATGCACAAGATGGGGCAGACGGTGGTTGGCCCGGCCCGCTGGGCCGCATTGTAGCACAGTGAGCTTCCCACTGCAACTTATGCTTCATATCCATGTGACGGTTCATGCATGAAGTACTCAAACTATGGATTTTTTGGCTTCTACTTAGCTTTTGGTGACAAATATTACAGATAACACGAGTTGGGTCATCCTTATCGATCTGAAAAAATGCCCAGGCTATGCAAGGCTTAGAGCCCATGTGACCTGAAGAGCCACCACGACTTGTGGTCAGAGGCAGAATTTTGGTTGAGGATGCAGTTGTTGACGTGCTTCCAGTACTCCATCTCTGTCCAGGAAGGCGCAACCTAACCTCGTCGTCAGTAGCATCTGTGACTCCCAGCTGCGCTTGGTATCACAGATCCTAGAAGAGTGCATTGATGGAATCCTCCACAAGAGGCCCCCATAAACATTCACACATCTCCACCTTCCACCTCAGACCAGCAGATGGAGCCCGTTAGGGATATAAATAGGGAAGGTGGAGCTAGGCAGTTCAGTTCCTCTGAAGAGTTCCTGCAGTAGAGAAGTGTAAGAGAGGTCAGTCTTCAGTGGAGCTCAGTCTAGTCTAGAGAACTCAGTTAATAGTTCATCAGTGGAGCACGAGGCTCCTGCTAGCTAGATTCAGGGAGCCCAGTTAGAGCTTAAGGTGTGACGGCGCCATAAGATCGGTGAAGCGCGGCAAGCTGCCGTTAGTATGTATAGCCTAGTGAGGGCCCGAGTCGGCCGAAGGCGAGTGGAGAGTTAGTACATAGGGGGAAGAGGAGCTTAACCAGCTCACCCCGAAGCATTTACCGGACACCGGATCCGAGCTTACAGGGATCTCTATGACCCAGTAAGGCATAACCGGAATCCCTGGAGAACTACAAGTCCCAGGATCGCTAAGGTGCTGATACGTAACAGAGCCAGGAGACGCTTAGGCCCCGCATACTGGGAGTGTGAACTCCAAGACAAGGTCCTACCACAAGGTCAGCCAGCGCAGGACAGAGACAAAGTTAGGCCTAGCTAAAGGCAGGTCAGAAACTTACTACGCAGAGGCAACAAACAGGAGGCCCTACACACGCTCATTGGGGAGGATCCTGATATGCACCCTTCACCCTACAGTGCTCCGGGATGTGCCTGAATTTCCACCAGTAAAAGGTACTGAAGTCACTACTGTGTCCGTTCCCGATCTTGCTCTGACCCAGCTGGGTCTCGCCTGTCCTGCATTCCCCCTGCATACGCTTTTCTGAGGCCTAGCTCCACCTGTGGGGAGCTATACCATCGAGCTGCCTTATCACCGGCCTCAGTGGACTGCTGCAGCGCTGGTGCTTCTCACCAGATACCACAGGTGGTGTCACGAACTCTTATAAAAATAACAATTATCCACCCTTTTAAAGAGTGACCCCAGGGTACGGGCCCGGGAGCCGACAACCGCGACATCCCCAAGGCCAGGCAAAGGCCCGAGTACCGAGTCATCCCCATCCCCTGGGCTAGTCATATCCTCCTCCACCTCCGCTGCTGACCTCATCGACTGGCTGACTGTGGATTGACAGTAAGTGGGATCTCCAACCTCGTCATCATCACCCTGTGTGTTCTCACACCCGTCGTCCTCAGAGCCAACGTCTTCCTGCCCTGACCAAAAAGTCAAGTTGTCGCTCCAATCAAGTATTTGAGTCTCATCATCGTCTTCATCATTGTCTCAACCAACAGGAGTTACAGTTTGGGAACGAGGGTCTACATTATGCTCAGAACCTTCTTCATCTGGTCCTGGATCCGACTCATAAAGATTCTGGGCATCCGTGTAGATCATTTCCTCATCTGGATTAACAGAAGCTCTGGAGCAGACCTCCGTTTCCCAGGCTATAGTATGAGTAAACAGCTCTGCAGACTCAACTATCTGTGTTACCCCATACTGAGATGGGCAGCTGGAGACTTGGGAGCTGTGAGGAAGCAAGTGCGATTGGGGTGACACCTCTGAGGACTGGAGTATTTGTGATGTTGAAGTTGAGGTGGAGGAGAGCCCACTTGAAGGATCACTTGATATCCGTTGAAGCACCTGCTGTTTTTGTGCCTCATCTGGAATTTGTAGCGATGGGCGTGTCCGTAAGAAAGGGATTGTATCACATTGTCCACGAAAAGAAGTCGACATCTTAGTTTGGCTGGAAGATGGTCTTTCTTCTGCAGATGTTACTCCCCCCCACCAGCGGACAGGCACCAGTATTGGGAAAGGGGGGCTGGCGGTCAGGGTCCACCGCTTCTCTGGCACAAACCCAGTGACATGGAAGTCGCATGGGTAGGAACAGACTGGTCGTGTCGGCTTCACATTCCAGTGTAGTCCCTCTGCCCGCTCGCGCCCGTAACCTCAAAGGGATGCGCAAGCGGCTTTTCTTCCCAGGGCTGTTCCCCGCCTAGCAGGAAAGTGGGGGAGCTCAGGTCGGCCTTCCACTGTACTCCCTTACCTCCCTCGCCCTCCTTCCTTCTTTCTTTCTCCATCTAACTCCTCGGCTCTGTAGTGTCCGCTCTCCCTCCAGCTCTCTCCTTCTCACAGGTGGACTACTGTGTGTATTCACACTGTGGCGAATCTTTTGGGCCCAGGCATAAGAAGTTGTTGAGGTAATGGATAATATGTGCCCCCTTAGAAAGGTCCATTACAACCCATTCGAGGAAGCAACTAAACGCCTCAAATAGTGAGCAGGATATGGACCACCCCATGGGCAAACAGCGATCTATATAGTATGCTCCTTCCCAGAAGCAGCCCAATAGGTGGACACTATTCGGAGGCACAGGTAGTAAGTAACTGGAATGCCGCATCAATGTCTGTTTTGGCCATTAGGGTGACCCTTCCCAACTTCTTGATCCACCTCATTGCCTTGTCAAAGGATATACAGTATATACTACTGTACTTGGTTCCACGTCGATGTTGTCGTTTACTGACCTGCCCCTTGGATATGACAAATGGTGGATTAGTCCGAATGTATTGGGTTCTGTTTTTGGCACAACTCACAACGGGGATACCACTGCATCTTGTAAGGAAAGTGTTCTGAATGGAGCCCCCATTCTACCTAAAGATATTTCTTTTTTTAATTTTCTTGTCATGACGTCTGGGTGTTGGTAGGCTGATTTTAGATTTTTACTCCAGCCCTTCTTGATTTTAGAAGGGCATGACATGCCTATATCTGTGTCTCCCCCTCCTTTTACTCCTCCACCTCTTTTCTTTTTGCATGACTATATGTACTTGTCACTTTTCCATGTGTTAGTTGTGTCTTCTGAGCAGTTTTTCAGCTTTTGGACACCTTTGAAGTGTTTTCTATGTGTTTTCTATGTGTTTCTATGTGTTTTTGTTTGCCTGCCATTGGTTTTAACGGTGTTCGAAGGTGTTTGACGAACAGTTCGGCGAACATACGGGTGTTCGACGAACCGAACTCGAACACTACGGGGTTGGCTCAACACTAGTGTCAACATGCTTTCTGCACACCTAAGTGAATTTATTGGGGGGTGTACTTTGTAAAGTGAGGTCACTTATGGGGGGGTTCTGCTTCTCTGACACCTCAGGGGCTCTGCCAATGTGACATGGCACCCTCAAACCATTGCAGCAAAATCTGAACTCCAATATGTCGCATCTTCCATTCTGAGTTTTACACTGTGCCTCAAAAGTAGTTTTTGACTACATATAGGGTATTGATGTACTCAAAAGTAATTGCATAACAAATTGTACCATTCATTTTCTCATATTATCCCTTTTGAAAGTTAAAATCTCGGGGCCAACGCAACATTTCAGTGAAAAAAAATGGTAATTTTCTCTTTATTAATCCTAATGCTATACAATTCTGTGAATTGCCTGAAGGTTAAAAATGCTCACTACACCCCTAGATGAATTCCCCAAGATGTTTAGTTTCCAAAATGGGGTCACTTGTGGGGTTTCTGCTGTTTTGACATGTCAGGGTCTCATCAAATTTGAGCTCCAGAATTTAGTTGGTGCTCCTACCCTTCCAAGCCCTGCCGTCCGCCCAAACAGTAGTTTTCCACTGCATATGGGGTATCAGCATACTCAAGAAAAATTGCCCAACAAATTGTATGTCCATTTTCCTCTATTACCCTTATGAAAGTGAAATATTTGAGCCAAAACCAACATTTTTGCAGGAAAAATGTATTTTTTCATTTTCATGGCTCTACATTATAAAATTATGTGAAGCACCTGAGGGTTAAAAGTGCTCACAACACCTCTAGAAGTTCCTTGAAGGGTGTAGTTTCCAAAATAGGGTTACTTGTGGGGGGGTTCCACTGTTTAGGCACATCAGGGGCTCTGCAAACGTGACAGGCATCTATTCCAGGCAATTTTTCGTTCTAAAAGTCAAATGGTACTCGCCCTGCTGTGCGCCCCAAAAAATAGTTTTCCACCACATATTGGGGATCAGCGTACTCAGGAGAAATTGCACAACAAGTTCTACTATTCATTGTCTCCTGATTCCCTTGTGAAAAATTTTGGGCTAAAGCAACATTTTTGAAGGAAAAAGTGAAATTTTCATATTTTTCATTCAACATTGCTTTAATTTCTTTGTAGCACCTAATGGGTTATTAAACTTCTTGAATGTGGTTTTGAGCATTTTGAGGGGTGCAGTTTTTAAATAGGTGTCATTTGGGGTATTTTCTGTCATATAGGCACCTCAAAGTCACTTCAAATGTGATGTGGTCCTTTCAAAAATTGGTTTTCCAAATTTTGTTGGAAAATTGAAAAATTTCTGATTAACTTTTAACCCTTCTAACTTCCTAACAATAAAAATGTATGTTTCAAAAAATGATACCGATGTAAAGTACACATGTGGTAACTGTTATTTATTAACTATTATGCGTGATATAATTATCTGGTTCAAGCGCATAAAAATTAAATTCTGAAAATTGAGAAATTTTCTAAATTTTTGCCAAATTTCTGATATTTTCACAACTAAATGCAAAAAATATCGGCCTAAGTTTACCACTGTCGTGAAGTTCAGTATGTCACCAAAAAAAAAATCTCATAATCACTGGGATATGTTGAAATGTTCCAGAGTTATTACCTCATAAAGTAACACTAGTTAGAATTGTAAAATTTGGCCTAGTCAGGAAGGTGAAAACTGGCTTGGTGGTGAAGGGGTTAAATAAATATTTAAAATTTTGATTCATCTGACCACAAAACATTTTTCTATTTTTCTTCACTCTATTATAAATGTTAAATGTGGCTTCAACTTTGTATGATAAAGTTTTAATTTGCATTTGTAGATATCATGCCAAACTGTGTTCATAGACAATGATTTCTGGAAGAATTCCTGAGACAATGCAATGATTTGCATGATCAAATCATAAATAGCAAAACAAGAGAGAAAGAAACAGGGTATATAGTAAATTTAAACCTATATGGTAATAACCCAATGCAGGACATATGGATAGATATTGCGGACTAACGAAGCAAACAAATACATAAAAACAAGAGGAGCAAAACTTCTAATCAGAGTCCAATTTAATGTTGAAAAATGCTAAATTTTATTGATTATAATTATTACAAAGGAAAAAATGAATTGCAGATACAGGGACAAGAATAAAAATAAGGCAATGGAGGGGCACCAATAAGGAGCATATAATAGAGTGACCTGATTTGACAATGAGAGCTAAGTGATCAAGCTGCCAAAAAATAGGACTATATTAATCAGATGAATAAAATATTTGGTAAAGTGCTAGTGCTTAAGGGATATAGGTGAATCAGGGGTGACTGCTATAAAAGGGACAAGTCATACCACCATATATATGCAAGTGCCAATATAAGTAGCTAATATAAAGAATAGCTGACCCCTGTAAACGACATCAATGTCCTGACACCACCAGGCTATAAGATGAAAAAATAAACGGATGTATTTTAGAGCCTAGGGGATAGACCCAAATAGATGGAGAGATTAGGAAGCGGCAGCCTAAAAAATATTATAATATAGATCACATGAAATACAACCACAGTGGATGCAGGCACTCTCCATAATGGCGCTCACCTCGACGTGCATTTCGGCATGACTGCCTTCGTCAGGGGATGGCATCTGTGAATGTAGGTAGGGTTTAAGAAGGCCTCTAGAGCCAATAGGGAGGGGGTGTATAGTCTGTCAGCCAATGGATGTGGAAGAGGCGTGGCATGACGCATGGCCACCACTGCTACACCGCCGCATCCACGGCAACCACGTCATGTGATCCATGACACCACGAGCATGATCAAATTATGCCTATTTTGAATGTCGTGTTGCCTAATGGCCCTTAGATCAAGAGCATCAAATATTGACGATGACCCCTATGCATATGGATTTCTCCAGATTTTCTGAATCTTGCTGAGATATTATGTACTATAGATAGTGGGATATTCAAAGTTTTTCTAATTTTACAATGAGGAACATTTTTCTGAAATTATTGCACAATTTTTAGATGCAATTGTTCACAGACTGGTGAACCTCTGACCATGTTTGCTTCTTAAAGATTCTACCCTCTTACATGCCCTGTTATATAAAGTCATGTGACCTAATTGAAAATTGGCCCTCCTGCTATTTTTTATTAGTACAACATACTTTTCCTCCATTTTGTTAATCCTGTCAAAACTTTTCTGAGATGTGTTGCTGTCATCTATCCCTAAATGAGTTAATTGTTTTAAAATAAAATGAAAACATGTCTAACTTTCAACTTCTATGTGTTCTATGTTCTGTCGTGAATTAAATATATCTTTCATTAGAGATTTTCAAATCATTGCATTCTTGTTTTCTATGCATTCTCTATACATACTATCTCAACTGTTTTTGGAATTGAGATTGCAGCAGAACAACCTCAGCACTGAAGAGAACAGAGACTGTGATTGTTGCTGAAGAATGAATAACTTTATTTGGATCTATCACAAGGAAAACAAATATTATCCAAGGTTTTGATCAAAGAAAAGGTCTTTTTTAAGACGTGTTTTATAAATTAATAAGCAAAGCATATCAAAGCAAATCATAATGAAATATAGTGTGGTAAAATAAACTGACAACAGAAAAAAGGGAAAAAGGTTCAGGCGGGGTGGGGTGAGGTGGGGAAGTGGTAGGTAAGACCTAAGGAGTGAAGGCAAGGAAAAAAACGCGAATAAAGTACAAATTGTACAATATATTGTCCTAGATACACTGGCTTGTAAAAGTTTGATAATTGGCCCGTTTTCCTTTTTGTAATTTGTAGTTTTTGTCTAACATACAAAAGGAAATGTGTCATCTTTAACTTTACGCTTTTTAGAGATCATTTCATCTTCATCTTGCTTAACTGTTCACAATAACAGTCATTTTGACCAGGGGTGCCTAAACTTTTACATACCACTGTATATGGGATAAGCACATGAGCAATGAGAAAATCCAATCACAGAGTGACATTAGCCTATCAATAACATAAGAGGAAGCAAGGCAGGAGAAGGATCCTGGAGATTAGAATAATATAGGTAAGAACATGAGGTAAATATTCTAGGGAATAGTAACTTAGAAACACACTAAAAATACCGGTTATCAATAATTGCCAAATGGGGTATGCTGTGATGGGAAGAAAGAAAGACAGAATGCTACCAGCTAGAAAAAGGAAGTGAGATTGAAAAATTTGATATAATAGTAGGTTATGAAGTGGTCCCTGTATGTCACAGGTGGATGTATCTGGAGGTTGTGAAATTTGAAGTAGACTACTGGAATGGAGTGCGAGGGTGAGATGTCATTAATATGTATGGGGAAAGTAAGTTGCAGCAAAAACCATCAATATTTTGGTGGTGTGTATGCATGCTAAATTCAGCTAGTAAGACATTTGCAAAATCTTAACCTTTTTTGTGTTTAATTTTAGTTATTTAATTTACATTTTTGTTCAGTTATCCCCTTGAAATAAAATGCACGTTGTGAAGTAGCTATATGTACAGAATTGAACATGCAGCAACAGTAGATATTATGATTATGGGGTGTTCAATTACTGAATTGGGAAATTAAAACAGGTATTAAAAAATAAAATTAAATAAAATGTTTAATTTCTATAAAACAAAAAAAAACAACTCCAGACCTTTACAAAAAAAGGACAGGACAAGAAAAGCTAGATAGGTTCACATTCAAAAAGCAAGCACGTGCAACAAGCTTCTGTATTATTCAGCTAGTATTTATGTGTCCAATATTGGACTATTTCAAAAATGAATTGTGCATAACAATATATAAAAAAAATATATACAGTACAGACCAAAAGTTTGGACACACCTTCTCATTTAAAGATTTTTCTGTATTTTCATGACTATGAAAATTGTACATTCACACTGAAGGCATCAAAACTATGAATTAACACATGTGGAATTATATACTTAACAAAAAAGTGTGAAACAACTGAAAATATGTCTTATATTCTAGGTTCTTCAAAGTAGCCATCTTTTGCTTTGATGACTGCTTTGCACACTCTTGGCATTCTCTTGATGAGCTTCATGAGGTAGTCACCGGAAATGGTCTTCCAACAATCTTGAAGGAGTTCCCAGAGATGCTTAGCACTTGTTTGTCCTTTTGCCTTCACTCTGCGGTCCAGCTCACCCCAAACCATCTCGATTGGGTTCAGGTCTGGTGACTGTGGAGGCCAGGTCATCTGGCATAGCACCCCATCACTCTCCTTCTTGGTCAAATAGCCCTTACACAGCCTGGAGGTGTGTTTGGGGTCATTGTCCTGTTGAAAAATAAATGATGGTCCAGCTAAACGCAAACCGGATGCTGGTTCAGTATGCCTGCAATTTTGAAAAAAATCCCCAACAGTGTCATTAGCAAAGCACCCCAACACCATCACACCTCCTCCTCCATGCTTCACGGTGGGAACCAGGTATGTAGAGGCCATCCGTTCACCTTTTCTGCGTCGTACAAAGACACGGTGGTTGGAACCAAAGATCTCAAATTTGGACTCATCAGACCAAATCACAGATTTCCACTGGTCTAATGTCCATTCCTTGTGTTCCTTAGCCCAAACAAGTCTCTCCTGCTTGTTGACTGTCCTTAGCAGTGGTTTCCTAGCAACTATTTTACCATGAAGGCCTGCTGCACAAAGTCTCCTCTTAACAGATGTTGAAGAGATGTGTCTGCTGCTAGAACTCTGTGTGGCATTGACCTTGGCTCTAATCTGAGCTGCTGTTAACCTGCGATTTCTGAGGCTAGTGACTCGGATAAACTTATCCTCAGAAGCAGGGGTGACTCATAGTCTTCCTTTCCTGGGGCGGTCCTCATGTGAGCTAGTTTCTTTGTAGCGCTTGATGGTTTTTGCAACTGCACTTGGGGACACTTTCAAAGTTTTCCCAATTTTTCGCACTGACTGACCTTCATTTCTTAAAGTAATCATGGCCACTCGTTTTTCTTTACTTAGCTGCTTTTTTCTTGCCATAATACAAATTCTAACAGTCTATTCAGTAGGACTATCGGCTGTGTATCCACCAAACTTCTGCACAACACAACTGATGGTCCCAACTCCATTTATAAGGCAAGAAATCCCACTTATTAAACATGACAGGGCACACCTGTGAAGTGAAAACAATTTCCGGTGACTACCTTCATTTCTTAAAGTAATCATGGCCACTCGTTTTTCTTTACTTAGCTGCTTTTTTCTTGCCATAATACGAATTCTAACAGTCTATTCAGTAGGACTATCAGCTGTGTATCCACCTGACTTCTGCACAACACAACTGATGGTTCCAACCCCATTTATAAGGCAAGAAATCCCAGTTATTAAATCTGACAGGGCACACCTGTGAAGTGAAAACCATTTCCGGTGACTGCCTCTTGAAGCTCATCAAGACAATGCCAAGAGTGTGCAAAGCAGTCATCAAAGAAAAAGATGGCTACTTTGAAGAACCTAGAATAGAAGACATATTTTCAGTTGTTTCACACCTTTTTGTTAAGTATATAATTCCACATGTGTTAATTCATAGTTTTGATGCCTTCAGTGTGAATGTACAATTTTCATAGTTATGAAAATACAGAAAAATCTTTAAATGAGAAGGTGTGTCCAAACTTTTGGTCTGTACTCTATATTTATATATATATATATATATATATATATATATATATATATATTTGTACATATTTATAACACTCATGCTTTGTTATGTTTAAATATCTGGATTATGGAGATCTTTCTTTTCTTTTTTAAAAAGAATTGTTACACACAAGCCTTTGTTTCGGGATTTTGGTTTAGTAGCAAAATTAGGACAGGGGGGTATTTAAATGCCCTCTTTGTTTGCAGTGTGTGAGAAATAAAATACTGTAATTTAGGTGTTGTTACTTCAATATATCACAGATTAATCAATTCCCATTCACACTTAGTCACTACGTAGGTTCAACACCATATCACTTGCATTTTAGGATTATTATTCACAGACTGAGACTACAATCGCATTTCAATTTGTTTCTGCACTGCAGTAATACAAAAAAAAATTGATTCATGCCTTTTTCCATCCATATATTGATTGAACTGTGCACTCTAACTTCCAATGAAGTAGAAACAGATAGGCAATTGTTGGCAAGCCCCATACTTTTATAGTGGCTCTGATAGACTGAGCTAAGCCATGTGTTGCAATAGTTACAGGGCATTATGGGGAAGCTACAGCAACGCCTGAAGTAATAAGCCCACCCTCTGAGTGTTTAGCAGTGAGTGAAATGGCGCTGTGTATTTTTTTTATTTTGTAATCCTAACAAATTGAATTCCAAAATTTTTGAATTTGTGGGGAGCTGCGAATTTGAGAAAATGTAGCTCGAAGTCGATACTCTGCAGTTTGGTCTGCTCATCTCTCATCAGCACAATTACAAGCATACCACTTTAATAAAGGATTTTATATAAAAAATTGTTTTGCATTTCCATTTTCTGATATTCATAACTGTTATATTTTTTTGTCAATTGAGTTGTATCAGAGAGCTTGTTTTTTTGTAGGTGAGCAGTACTTCATATTGGTATCCTTTCTGGTACAGAATACTTTTTTAATAAGACTGCCCAAAAAAGGCAAATCTGAAAAAATAATTTAAATTACATAGTACACAATATTTGCTTTTTAAGTCAGTTGTATTAGCTATTTTGCACAACATAGATCATCAATCGTCTGTGCTGTATCTTCTCTAGGATTGTACAAAGCAATAGAGACAGAAACGTATGAAGCTGCTTTGTATTGTTATTAAAGACAAAGGTATGTGCTCCTAACTTTCCGGATTCTTGTGGGGTTCCTAGAATAGGACCTATGCCAGCCATAAAGAGATGACATATCCTAGTGCTAGTCCCTCACTTTAATAAATGCAAAAGCTGCTTTAATTCACATGTGCTGGCGTATTGCACTTTTGCTCTTCATCAATTAAAAAACAACCATAAAAATAATTATTTATGTAGATCTTAACAAATTATACTCAGACCCCTATATAGATCATACTGAATAGCATCTAATAATGTAAAATTATTAACTATGATACATTCATATGCTACAAATGGTTTAGTTAGTAGTAAGTATATTATGTCACAAAAACATCAGCGAATGCTACATTTTAATATGTAAGAATTGCCATTTCATTCATACATCCTGTCAGCATATTTTATCTGAACATCCATTCATAGCAGAGAAAAAAAGCAAATTAAAAGTTCAGACGTTTTGTGTCAGCCTGTCTTCGCAATCACTGACCTTAATGGAGAATCATGCCTCCAATTATTTTGTTATAAATCTACTTTACCTTTACAGAATTATAACCATAGCAACATTATCTCTGCATAACAGAAAGAATTTCCATTTTCATGCCTATGAGGGTAAGAGATGGTGACAAAGTAGTGAGAAGGAATATTTTTTCTCTTCTTTGATCTTGACAGTGCTAAGCACAATCTTGCAAAATGTAGATGTAAATAATGGTATATTATTACAATTGTGCTCTGAATTAAATGACTAGGACTTATTGATACCCATGCCTAAAATATAAAAATCCAAAGCTTTATTGCCTTGCATTTTTAAAATACAGCAGCTTTCTGTTCAGTTGTTGTCAGTTTTACTTTTTTAAATTTCTATGTAACCATAAAATAATGAATTGCATTGTTTCACAGCAGCCTATGAGAAACTTCAGAAATACTACAAAGGTACTCAATAAAACAGATGTCTATATAGTATATATATTGTACTTGGGTTTTTTTTCTTACATTTCTAATTAAGTCACATCACTGGACTGTTCCATCACCGATGGGTGGGAGTTTCAGCAGTCACAATCCATATTGGATTTATCTTTGAAAGTGATGTTCTCATCTACCGACTGAGAAGATATAGATGTGTCCTTCCTTAAATTTAATCTTGTCTCTCTCGTATCCTGAGATGAGTGGGGTGAGATGACAAGCTTTGGAAAAAACATGATATTGCGAAACTCTGCCAGGAGTTCTTTTTGCTATATGTAGCTAACCTGTGGTTGTGATTTGAATACCAGGGTTTTGCTCTTTTCCTATAGAAAGATATTTTTCGATGACATGGAACAGTAAACTAGCTGCCTGTTCATTAAAAAAGCTAGCTATGAATATGTAAATACTAGTGTTGAGCGAGCATGCTCGACACTACTCGGTACTCGCCCGAGCATCTCACTACTCGGAATGTTCGGCGAGCACCGAGCATTTTCAGGTTACTCGGGCGAGAGCTCAGGTCTCCGCCCTGCATGTTTGGCGCTCTTTACAGAGCCAATGAACATGCAGGGATTGCCAGCCAGTCACTGTAATGCCGCAGCCATGTTTGGTTGTGGGCATTACAGTGATTAGCTGGCCGCACAGCGTCACCTCGAGTATTCAAAACCGGGCGCCGCCATCTTGGACACAGTCGCTCCAGATCAGACAGTGTAGGGAGCGTGCTGCTGAGCTAGGGAGAGATTTATACTGTGAAATAGGTAGTGTAGGGTCTCTAAAGCCTGCAAAATCAAACAAACAGTCCTTCTGAGGACTAATATCCATCCCAGATATCAGACAGGCAGGCAGGCTGTATAGGAGATGCAGTGGTTATACCATCAAACAGTGCATTACAGTCCTGTGTGCTGCTGCTGCTGCTCAAATTGCTAGACTTAGCCCCAGGTCTCAGGGGGCCAGGAAAAATCCTTTTTTTTCATCTAAATCGTCTTTTTTTTTTTTCCTCAGCCAGACTGTACAAATACCCGTCTTATTAACCTTTTGGTATTTCCCCCCCCCCAAAAAAAAAATTGTGTCTGTATGTGAGTGTTCAGACACAAATATATCTGTTTAAAAGAGTCTGGTTTCGGCCAGATAACTAGAACTGTGGTTTTGCAGTTCCACGGTCCAAATCTCTGTATTATCCACTTTTTTGCCTTTTTTCCATAAAAAAAAAACAGTTTGAGTGTCTTTATGACTGTTCAGACACAAATATATCTATTTAAAAAGTCTGGTATGCGCCAGGAAATTAGAACTGTGGTTTTCCTCTTCCACGGTTCAAATCTGGGTGTTATCCACCTTTTTGCCTTTTTTCCATAAAAAAAACAGTTTGAGTGTCTCGCTGACTGTTCAGACACAAATATATCTGTTTAAAAGATTCTGGGGTAGACCAGAGAACTAGAACTTTGGTTTTCCTCTCCCACGGTTCAAATCTGGGTGTAATCCACCATTTTGCCTTTTTTACATAAAAAAAAAACAGTTTGAGTGTCTCGCTGACTGTTCAGACACAAAAATATCTGATTAAAAGATTCTGGTGTAGGCCAGAGAAATAGAACTGTGGTTTTCCTCTTCCATGGTTCAGATCTGGATGTTATCCACCTTTTTGCATTTTTTACATAAAAAAAAACAGTTTGAGTGTCTCGCTGACTGTTCAGACACAAATATATCTGTTAAAAAGATTCTGGTGTAGGCCAGAGAACTAGAACTGTGGTTTTCGTCTTCCACTGTTCTAATCTCCTTTTTATTACCCTTTTGCCATTGATAGTGGGAGTGTAAGCTATTTTACTTAATTTACAATGGGCAAGGCGCGAGGCAAGGGACGTGGAACTGAACGTTCTGGTGATGGTGCGTGCAGAGGACGGGGCCGTGGCCAAGGTGAAAATGTGCCACAAACAACAGCCAGATCTTCTCGCTTCCAGTTCTTGACCGAATTACTAGGAAAGCACGCAACAACACCACTATTGCGAACTGATCAGTGTGAAAAGGTTATTAATTGGATAGCAGATAATACTTCTAGTCACCTGGGCACCACCACCTCCGGTCTGTCTTCCACACGGTCAAGTCTTAGTAGCCGTAAGTCTCGACCGCATACTCCTCCTCACCCTGATGCTCCTTCCTCCCACCATGCCGCGTGTCATCAGATACCACAGTTGGACACTCTGAAGAGCTGTTCACTGGTCCATTTGCATATTTGGGCCCCTCGCCTGCTCCGCTTGAAGTGGTGGAAGAGGAGATCCCATGTAGCGAGGGCCAAATATTTAAACAGCCACGGCCACAGGAAGGCGACGCTGGCAATTTGTCACAAGAGGTGGACGATAACGAGACACAATTGCCACGAAGTGAGGAGGAGGACCGTGGTGCGGAAGAGCAAGAGAAGGAGGTGGTGGATGATCTAGTAACTGACCCAACGTGGCAGGAGGACACGCAGAGCGAGGCCAGCAGCACACAGGCGGAGGGAGGCAGAGTACCCCAACAGGCAGGAAGAGGCAGTGTGGTGGCCGCAGACAGAAGGCGGGCAACCGTTCCCAGTAACACCAACACGAGGGACGTTGCCAGTACAACCGGTAGGTCTTCCAGAGTCTGGAATTTTTTTAATGACTCTCTGATAACCCCAAAAAGGCCATTTGTACCACCTGCCAGGCCAGCATCAGCAGGGTGACAAAACTACCAGCCTGACCACCACCAGCATGATCAGGCACATGTCAGCAAACACCCGACTTTGTGGGGCAAACCCCAGGGTCCATGACCAGTGTCAGCGGGTGTCACCACTGCTTCTTCCACAGTTGTGCATGTAAGAGAACCCCCTGTTGTGCCTGCAAGGCAATCTCCTGTCCATACTGCATGCAAAGATGCCCCCTCTTCTCAGTATTCACTTGTTATTGCAGTTTCTCAAGAAACAGCATCAACGTCAACGTCCAAGTCCTACCGCAACGTTCAATTGTCCATATCGCAGACCTTTGAATGAAAGCGCAAATTCGCAGCCAACGCCCCACAGGCCACAGTCCTAAATTCGCACATTTCACGACTGATTGCATTGAAAATGCTGCCTTTTAGGCTGGTGGAGACGGAATTATTCCACAACCATATCGCAGTGGCCTTCCCTTGGTACTCGGTCCCCAGCCGACACTATTTTGCCCATTGTGCCATCCCCGCACTACACAAGCACATGTCCCAAAACCTCTGCCATGCCCTCAATAACGCAGTTAGTATGAGAGTCCACCTGACAATGGACACGTGGACAAGTGCTTGTGGCCTTGAACAGTATATCCCCCTGACGGCACACTGGGTAAACATAGTGGAAGCCGGGACCCAGTTGGACCTTGGGACGGAACACATCCTCCCCACAACGAGGATTGCGGGCCCTATGTCAGTCAGAGTTGCCCCCACAGTGTACAGCTCCTGTGCATCATCCTCCTCCTCCTGCTCATGTTCAGCCTCCATCTCAGATATCATCACATCAGTTACAAGCTGGAAGCACTGCAGTACGGCCTCAGCCAAGCGGGAACAGGCTGTGCTGAAACTCATAAGCTTAGGTGATAAACCTCACACTGCTTGTGAGTTGTGGACAGCTGTGAAAGAGCAGGCAGATCTGTGGCTGAGCCTGCTGAACCTACATCCAGGCATGGTCGTGTGTGACAATGGCCATAACCTGGTGGCAGCTCTGAGGTGAGGCGAGATCACACACGTACCATGCCTGGCTCAAGTGCTTAACCTCGTGGTTCAGCGGTTTCTTAAATCGTACCCCAAGTTGCCTGATCTGCTCGTCAAAGTGCGCCGCCTGTCAGCTCATTTTCGGAAGTCGGCTACAGCTTCCGCCGCCTTTGCTGTGTTGCAGCAGCGTTTGCAGCTTCCGGCACACCGACTGGTGTGTGATGTCCCCACATGTTGGAACTCTACCCTCCACATGTTGCAAAGGATTTGTGAGCAGAAGAGAGCAGTTGTGGAGTACCCGCTGCAACAAGGCCGTCGATATTGAGGTCAGACTCCACACATAACTCCTCAGGAGTGGACATGGATGTCTGACATATGTACCATCCTGACAAACTTTGAGGAGTCCACCAAGATGGTGAGTGGCGATGACGCCATCATAAGCGTCAGCATCCCACTTGTCTGTCTTTTGCAACGCTCTCTGCAGAGAATTAAAGAGAAGTCATTGCAGCCAGAGTACGATGAGATGGATCAAGAAGCCGTAATGGGCGATTACACACAGCCCTGCCTCATCTCATCCCAACGTGCATTGGGGGACAATGAGGGAGAGGAGGAGGAGGAGGAAGAACAGGAGCTGGTATCATGCGCTGTAGACGGTAGTACCTGTAAAATTGTCATACCATCGGTTCAGCATGGGTGGCCTGAGGACAGGGGGGAGGAGGAGGAGGAGGAGGAGGGGGAGAGCATGGTTAGTCGTCATCTTGGTGAGGACACGGAAGACTTGCCTGTTGCCAGTCTGGCACGCATGGCTGACTTTTTGTTACGCTGCCTTAACCTTCGTCCGGCTGAGTAGGTACAATTGTAACTATTCCGTTTTAAAATTGCAATAACTTTTTTTCGAAAAGCCGTAGAGGGCTGAAATTTCGTGACATCTCTGCAGTTTTGGTCCAGAAAATATTGGCCAAATTTCAATAAAATATCTCCACCCACTTCCGAGATAAGGGGTCGAGATATTTTTGCATCCATAACAAGCTGCATAGGTACAAATGTACCCTCATATATTTTGAATGAAGATAATGCAAGGAAAAAAGAATAATATTTTTTTTATTGATAATGCTATTTTATTATTATAAACAAGTAAAAAAAACTGTTCATTTACATTATAAAAGAAAATGTAAGAAACTTTTTTTATTGATTTTCTTCGCAAGTAATGCATGTTGTCTTTGCTACCGAGTGTTCATCACAAATGGGTTTCACACAAACCACACAAGACTTTCTAGTCTTACATTGTTTTCGCCTCAGGTCTCGGCAGACATAGCAACTACCAACAACAGGGGAGGGTCCACGACTACCATGAGGTATTTGAGGGCCAGCTGCTGCTTGCGATGCTACCAGAAAGCATCGTCCAAGCACCATTTCTACTGCACCTCGAAGAAAATGGTTTCTCATCATCATTCGGTTTGTACTACGATCTTCAATTGCAGGCATACACAGCTGATTTGCGAGATCTTTCAGGAACTTTCTTCGTTGATCCTTTGTCCTGAAGCTTGGATTGTGTTCTCTGTAGATGATGTAGGATGCTAACCCAGTGACGTCAATCATATTGTAGAAAAATGCCAGAGGCCAACGTAATGTTCGTCGTTTCACAGTGTATTCTCCCAACATTTTATCCATAACATCAACTCCGCCTTTTGTTTTGTTGTAGTATTTTATTATCTCTGGCTTGGCTGCTAGTGTCTCTTCAACTTCTTCCGTCATGTGCATAGATGATAGAAGCATGACTGATTTGTTCTTCTTTGGTACATATGAACAGACTGTTGCATCATGATTGTAGGCAAAATTTGTCGAGTTTACAGGCCTTTCTTTGGCAGGCTGCATGTTGCTAGGTAGGAACCTTTTGTTATTTTCTCACTGTACCAACTAGTGTCATGTTCCAGGAGTTCAATACCTTAGCTAGTTCCATGGTTGTAAAGAAGTTATCGGTGGTGACATTTCTTCCAGAGCCTTTATACGAGTTCACTAGGTCCAATACTGTTCGTTCACCAATGTTTACTTGTCAAGGACCATCAGTTGGTTTCCCAGTGTAGAGCTGACCTTGTAATGGGTAGGCATTTGACGAGTCACAAGCCCAGAAAATCTTTATGCCATATTTAGCTGGTTTTGAAGGTATATACTGGGTAAATTTAGTATGGCCTCTAAATGGAAATAATTGCTCGTCGACAGTGATACAATTATATGGCTTGTAGGCTCTCTCCAAATTTCTGTTCAGCATTGTCCAGATGTCCCGTATTGGTGCAGCTTTATCTGTTTGCACACGTTCTGCACGTGTATTTTCGTTGTCAAATCTGATAAATCTGAGTATCATCTTGAAGCGGTCACGACACATGGCTGCACGTATAAGAGGCAGAGCAGCAACATTCCACATTTCCTCCAGATTCTCTTTGTTGTCTCTGTGCACACCAGCAGCAATCAGTATGCCCAAAAATGCATGGAGTTCAGTTTCAGTAAATTGCTTGAATGTTTTTTGTGGTGGCCGTTCAGAAGAATCAGGAAAACGTTGTACCAGTTCGTTGTTGTAAGCATCACAAACTCTCTTGCCCTTTCGATTCGTTTCTCGTAATATGATGTCACACATCTCGGGAGTCATGATTGACTTGAATAGCTCTTTTGCTGTATACAGGTGCTGATTGCTGCAGGGCCACCTCTTTGTCGTAGGACATTACGAGATTTTGTTTGTGCATTTGGCAGTGGATCACTACACCATTGTGTTTTATCCTTAGCAGTCCAAATGTCGCCTGCACTTTGAGGCACAGACTCATCCTCAACACTTTCGTCTGAGTCGTATTCTTTTTCCTGCTCTGTGACCATTTCTTGTTCAATGTCTGAATCTTCTTCAGTAACATCCACTTGTGGTACATAGTTTTCATCATCAGATGCAACATATGGTTCATCCTCATGCTCAGAATCAGATTCTTCTAGCATTCGCATTATTTCGTCAGACGTAAATCTGTAAATATGAAAAAATGAAAAATAAATAATTTTCCGAAATACTACACAATACTACATTATTGGCTTTTCACAAAATGATACTAACCTGCAAACACGTTTTCTTGGATTATGGCGGAAACTAGATCCAGCATCAATATCACTCATGATGACTTGGTAGATGAATTTTGGCTTCGTAATTTAGCTCAGTAACACGTGGCAAGTAGAATTAAACTCGATTCTAAAGTGCAGATAAAAAAGTAAATTATTTCTAGTGATAATTATTTATAAATGTCATTTATATATTATGTAAACCGTATACGGTTTCAGAATTTTCATTCCATATTCGACTGTTTTTTCGACCAATAGGAAAATTGTAACAGAGCCACCATCTTTATTTTGTGCTGAATATAAGTAAAACATCGTAAAACAATATGTAGATACTAATTATTATCCATTTTTCGTATAAAAAACATACCTATAGTGATAAGTTTCATACAAAATATATGTAAGCCAAGTCCAGGCTCAAAGACAATTTCTGACTGTTCTGTCCCCACATAAGGTGAATGAAGGTATAACTGGCTGTTAGATGCTGTGAGACTTTCCTACCTTCGTATCCAAGAAATTGAAGACTTCACAAGCCTAGAAATGTGTGTGCTCACAGCAATGAGATGAACAGCAAAATGACTACTGAGAGGAGGGAGGCAGGAAGAGAAGTAGAAGCCACTTCCAGTTTGAATCAACTTAATTGACAGCAACATAAGTGAGCAGTAACAACACTGGCCAATAGATATCAGCATAACATTTGTAGCTGAATGAACTTTAGTTTCTGAAACCAAGTAAAGGAGAAAGTCTTCCCACAGTGGAGGTATATATGAAGGTACAATTGTACCTCTGCAGCCTGTTAACGTTGTAAAATTATGCAGCCTAACAAAGGTTAACCGTGACCCTTGCGTTGTCAAAATGTTGGGTGACAGTCATTATTGGTTGGTGACACTTTCAGAGCCCTGCTACAAGGAGAACTTTCACTCTCTTATTCCTGAGGTGGAGAGGTCTACAAAAATGGGCAGTACCAGAAGGCCCTTGCTGCTGAACTGTTAAAAAAATTCCCATCTGAACATGCTAGCGGCAGAGGTCACAGTTCGTTACCCAACCAAGGCGTACAGGCGAGAGAGACTTAACTCCAATCGAGCAGAGGCAGGGGAACACTGTCAACATGCTGGGACAGTTTTCTGAGACCCGCCCAGCTTACAGGCCCTGAGGCGCGGGGTACTCTCACAAGGAGTGGACATTTTCAAAAGGTGGTGAGGGAGTACCTTGCCGACCGTACCAGCGTCCTCCGTGATTCCTCTGTGCCTTTTAATTACTGGGTATCCAAGCTGGACACTTGGAATGAACTCGCTCTATACGCCTTGGTGGTCCTGGCCTGCCCTGCTGCTAGTGTGTTAACCGAGCATGTTTTTAGTGCCGCTGGGGGAATTATAACTGATAAGCGCACTCGCCTGTCAACTGACAATGCTGACAAGCTGACCCTTATCAAAATGAACAAGGGCTGGATTGGGCCAGACTTCTCATCACAACCAAATGACAGCAGATTAACATAAAGTCAAATAAACTGTGTTATTTCGGGAGGTGTATTCCCATGCACCACTTCACACCCACACATGGGTATACGCTTCCTCATTTCGGCTGTTTTTTGCTCTTCTCCTTATCCTCAGCCTCCACCACCACTATACCACGAGGGTGACTGTGCTCCGTGTTGCCAGCATTGCAAGTTCCTCCGTCCTAATTTTTGGCAGCTTTTGCTTGGAAGGCATAGGCAAAGACTATGGGAGACCCACTCCCCAATAATGGGAATAATGATTTTAATATGTTGTACTGCATGGCTTTTGTAAGGGGCATATCAAGTTCCTCCGTCCTTATTCTTGGCAGCTTTTGCTTGGAAGGCATAGGCAAAGACTATGGGAGACCCACTCCCCAATAATGGGAATAATGTTTTTATTATGCTGTACTGCATGGCTCTTATAAGGGGCATTGCAAGTTCCTCCGTCCTAATTTTTGGCAGCTTTTGCTTGGAAGGCATAAGCAAAAACTATGGGAGACCCATTCCCCAATAATGGGAATAATGTTTTTAATATGCTGTACTGCATGGTTCTTGTAAGGGGCATTGCAAATTCATTTCCTCCGTCCTAATTTTTGGCAGCTTTTGCTTGGAAGGCATAGGCAAAGACTATGGGAGACCAACTCCCCAATAATGGGAATAATGTTTTTAATATGCTGAATTGCAAGGCTCTTGTAAGGTGCATTGCAAGTTCCTCCGTCCTAATTTTTGGCAGCTTTTGCTTGGAAGGCATAGGCAAAGACTATGGTATACCAACTCCCCAATAATGGGAATAATGTTTATAATATGTTGTACTGCATGGCTCTTGTAAGGGGCATTAAAATCGTCTTGTTAAGCTACTGTGACCTCCACGTCGCTTCCAAGGGTCATCGATATTGTCTTTTTATTCCACTCGGACCTCCACGTCTCTTCCAAGGGGCATTGATATTGTCTTTTTATTCCACTGTGACCTCCACGTCTCTTCCAAGGGGCATTAAAACCATATTTTTAAGGTACTGTGACCTCCATGTCTCTTCCAAGGGGCATTAAAACCGTCTTGTTAAACAACTCTGAACTCCACGTTTCTTCCAAGGGGCATTAAAATCGTCTTGTTAAGCTACTGTGATCTCCACGTCTCTTCCAAGAGTTATTGATATTGTTTTTTTATTCCACTGGGACCTCCACCACTCTTCCAAGAGGCATAATAACCATCTTGTTAAACCACTCTGAACTCCACGTCTCTTCCAAGGGGCATTAAAACTGTCTTGTTAAGCTACTGTGACCTCCACGTCTCTTCCAAGGGGCATTAAAACCGTCTTGCTAATCCACTCTGAACTACACATCTCTTCCAAGGTGCATTAAAATTGTCTTGTTAAGCTACTGTGACCTCCACCACTCTTCCAAGGGTCATTGATATTGTCTTTTTATTCCACTGGGACCTCCACCACTCTTCCAAGGGGCATTGATATTGTCATTTTATTCCACTGTGACCTCCACCACTCTTCCAAGGGGCATTGCTATTGTATTTTAATTTCACTACGACCTCCACCACTCTTCCAAGGGGCATTGATATTGTCTTTTTATTCCATTGTAACCTCCACCACTATTCCAAGGGGCATTGATATTGTCTTTTTATTCCACTGGGACCTCCACCACTCTTCCAAGGGTCATTGATATTGTCTTTTTATTCCACTGCGACCTCCACCACTCTTCCAAGGGGCATTGATATTGTATTTTTATTCCACTGCGACCTCCACCACTCTTACAAGGGGCATTGATATTGTCTTTTTATTCCACTGTAACCTCCACCACTCTTCCAAGGGTCATTAAAACCATCTTGTTAAGCTGCTGTGACCTCCACGTCTCTTCCAAGGGGCATTAAAACCGCCTTGTTAAACCACTCTGAACTCCACAGCATTTCCAAGGGGCATTGAAATGTTGTTTTTAATTACCTCCAACCTCCACGACTCTTCCAACGGGCATTGCATTTCCTCCTAATTTTAGTCAGCTTTTGCTTTTCAATGCATAGGCGATCACTTATGGAGACCCACTCCCCAATAATGGGTAGAAGGTTTTAGTACGCTGTAATCCACTTCTGTTTCAAGGGGCATTGCAGTTCCTCATAATTTTTGGAAAGCCTTCCATTCACTGCTTAGGCCAACAATGTACAGGAGACCCAGTTGCTATAAATGGAAAAAACGGTTTAGTTAAGGCCCTCTGACCTCCATGTCACTTCCAAGGGGCATTGGAGTGCCTCAAAATTTTTGGTAGGCATTGCACTCACTGTATGCCCTATAACTGTGTAGCCGAACCACTCCTTTTGGTACAGAAACATATCCTACAAGACATGTGTTGTTGACTGGCCTGATATTGATGTGAATGATCCCTGTTCCTCCTTCTCTTTCTCCTTTGCCACAACCTCATCCATCATTCATCACCTGAAGCTTTGTTTTAACGGAAGTCATAGAACTGGGATAGTAGCAGGAAAAGCAGAGCATGCTTGCGCTCTGCAGTCTCTATGAAGGATGGCATGCTGTATGGCAGCATTCTGCTACCATCCAGCCTGCCATCTCAATGCCGTCCCAGCGTGGGAGAATTCTCCCGCTCAAGCGGTGACGTCATTTGCCGGCACCGCATGCGCAGTAGAATTCTCCCACGCTATCAGTAACGTGCATGAGGTGAGCTGAGGTTATTGGACATGAACTCGGCTCATCTGGATGCCATCATAGCCAGACACTGAGGAGCTTCACTGAGGAGCTTCTCAGTGTCTCTGGCATGGCAAGCTGGATGGCAGCGTTCTGCTGCGATCCAGCCTGTCATGTCAATGTAGCAGAGCTGAAGCCGTCCTGGGAACCATGGAAAGGTAAGGATGAGGTTGGTTTATTATTTTACTATTATTGCAGGAGATCATTGGCTTCAGCTGGAATTGGCATTACGGTAAGTAGAGTTTAATTTAGAACATTAAATAATTATGTCTTTAATTCAATTAAAGGATTTTATTCTAGGTGTTTGTGTTTTCTTTTAACTTTGACTATGGGGTTAGTAATGGGGGTGTCTTATAGACGCCTCTCCATTACTAACCTGGGCTTGATGTCAGCTGACATTATAAGCTGACATCAACCCCTACCCTATTACCCCACTGCCACCGCTAAAGGGCAGTGGGAAGAGCGAGGCTTAGTGCCAGAATTGGCGCATCCTATGGATGCGCCATTTCTGGGGCAGCTGACGGCTGATGTTTCTAGCCTGGGAGGGGGCCAATAATCATGGCACCCTTCCTGGGCTATTAATATCAGCCCCTTGCTGTCTGCTTTGCCTTAGCTAGCTATTAAAATAGGGGGGACCCCACATCATATTTTTTTTGGCTCCCCCACTTTAATAGTTAGTAAAGGCTAGGTATTCACCTGGGGGCTGATATTAGTAGCCTGGGAAGCTCCGTGGATATTACCCCCTTCCCAGGCTTCAAACATCTGCCCCAGCCATCTGCTTAACCTCCGCTAGAGACTAAAATTATGGGGAACCCCAAGCCAATTTTTTTTTTAATAAATCCTTTATTTTAACACTAAATGACAAGTACAGTAACCAACACTGTCACTGTACTTATTATATATGTGACTGACATGTTTCTATCAGTGTTGAGCGAGCATACTTGACACTGCTCGGTACTCGCCGAGCATTTCACTACTTGTGAACATAGCCCAAGGTGTGGAGGAGTATTTTTGTTTTTGGTCATTTATTTTACCTTATACACAAGTCTTTACCCTGGAAAGGATGTTCCTTAACATATTTCACAGGAAAACAGTTTCAGTTTCGTTTTTGAACGTTTTATTGTGAGTCCGTAAAAGTGACTTAATACCTCTGACTACGTTGTTGACAGCAGTGACCCGGGGTTCAGAAATGCTTCCTGGGGCGATCCCCATGCTGTCCCCATGTCATTTGAGCACTGTCACTATCGTTTTGGGCACTTTTTATGCTTTCTATAGACTGCCGGGAGTGCCGCCGCAAAAATGCTCTGGTCTCCCATAGACTAACATTGGGCTCATTGCTCGAGTCGAGAACCCGAGTATCACGGTGAGCTCGGCCCGAGCTTCGAGGACCCGAGTATTTTAGTGCTCGCTCAACACTAGTAAATACCTTTATATAAAACTGTGACATCTGTATCAGTGTCTGCCCTTCATGTGTCTGCTCCTGTCGCCAGGCAGCAATGTGCTTCCATTGCAGGCGACGTTGGACTTGTAGATTCGTTCTCGATGGAGATTGAGAGTTAAATTATGTCAGTGTTTTGCTCCCAGCTATGTTACCTGGATGTGCTGCAAGTTATTTAAGCTCCTGAAATCCTGCTGCTCACTACCAGTTATAATCTAACTAGCTTCAGTAAACTTCTGTGTGCCTTGCTAATATTCCCTGTAGACATTTTTGATTTTGACCCCGTGTCACATCTCCACCAGAACATGCTCCTGTAATGTGTTATTCTATTGCCTTTTTGCCTTTTGCCACCGTATTCATTCTGTGGGTGGCACTGGTGATAGAAAAGACATTGGAACCAGAATCACTAGATGGCCCAGATTCTCTCCTGCCAATTAGATTAGGTTGGCAGGGACCTGCAGTGCCATCCGGTCTAATAGAATGGGTGTGTGTACTGTCTAGCTGGCCTCATCAGCTCCCAGCCAATTGGAAAGCACCACACTCTTCTTAATCTTTCAGCTTCCTGCTGGAAGCTACCATATACAGTGGTGGCCAAAAGTATTGGCACCCCTGCAATTCTGTCAGATAATACTCAGTTTCTTCCTGAAAATGATTGTAATCTCAAATTCTTTGGTATTATTATCTTCATTTAATTTGTCTTCAATGAGAAAACACAAAAAGAATTGTCCTAAAGCCAAATTGGATATAATTCCACACCAAACCTAAAAAAGGGGGTGGACAAAAGTATTGGCACTGTTTGAAAAATCATGTGATGCTTCTCTAATTCGTGTAATTAACAGCACCTGTAACTTACCTGTGGCACCTAACAGGTGTTGGCAATAACTAAATCACACTTGCAGCCAGTTAACATGGATTAACGTTGACTCAACCTCTGTCCTGTGTCCTTGTGTTTACCACATTGAGCATGGAGAAAAGAAAGAAAACCAAAGAACTGTCTGAGGACTTGAGAAACCAAATTGTGAGGAAGCATGAGCAATCTCAAGGCTACAAGTCCATCTCCAAAGACCTGAATGTTCCTGTGTCTTCCGTGCGCAGTGTCATCAAGAAGTTTAAAGCCCATGGCACTGTGGCTAACCTCCCTAGATGTGGACGGAAAAGAAAAATTGACGAGAGATTTCAATGCAAGATTGTGCGGATGTTGGATAAAGAACCTCGACTAACATCCCAACAAGTTCAAGCTGCCCTGCAGTCCGAGGGTACAACAGTGTCAACCTGTACTATCCATCGGCATCTGAATGAAAAGGGACTGTATGGTAGGATACCCAGGAGACCCCACTTCGTACCCCGAGACATAAAAAAGCCAGGCTGGAGTTTGCCAAAACTTACCTGAGAAAGCCTAAAACGTTTTGGAAGAATGTTCTCCGGTCAGATGAGACAAAAGTAGAGCTTTTTGGGAAAAAGCATCAACATAGAGTGTACAGGAAAAAAAAAGAGGCGTTCAAAGAAAAGAACATGGTCCCTACAGTTAAACATGGCGGAGGTTCCCTGATGTTTTGGGGTTGCTTTGCTGCCTCTGGCACTGGACTGCTTGACCGTGTGCATGGCATTATGAAGTCTGAAGACTACCAACAAATTTTGCAGCATAATGTAGGGCCCAGTGTGAGAAAGCTGGGTCTCCCTCAGAGGTCATGGGTCTTCCAGCAGGACAATGACCCAAAACACACTTCCAAAAGCACTATAAAATGGTTTGAGAGAAAGCACTGGAGACTTCTAAGGTGGCCAGCAATGAGTCCAGACCTGAATCCCATAGAACACCTTTGGAGAGATCTCAAAATGGCAGTTTGGAGAAGGCACCCTTCATATATCAGGGACCTGGAGCAGTTTGCCAAAGAAGAATGGTCTACAATTCCAGCAGAGCATTGTAAGAAACTCATTGATGGTTACCGGAAGCGGTTGTTCGCAGTTATTTTAGCTAAAGGTTGTGCAACCAAGTATTAGGCTGAGGGTGCCAATACTTTTGTCTGGCCCATTTTTGGAGTTTTGAGTGAAATAATCAATGATTTGATTTTTGCTTCATTCTCTTTTGTGTTTTTTCCTTGCAAGCAAATTAAATGAAGATAATAATACCAAAGAATTTGTGATTGCATTCATTTTCAGGAAGAAACTGAGTATTATCTGACAGAATTGCAGGGGTGCCAATACTTTTGGCCACCACTGTATAGTCTTGTGCTCCTCTGGTTTAATCCTGTCTGTTTAGCTCCTTTTAGCATTATTGTTCCTTGTTTTGACCCCAGCTTATTTTTCTGACTATTCTTACATATTCCCATTTTGTACTTTTCCTGCCCTCTTGGTTCGGACCCAGCTATCTGACCATATCTTCCAGCCTGCACCACCAAACAGCAGCTTATGCCGTGGCCACAGGCTAGTGGCCCCTGTTTAATCCAGATTCCTGTACAGGAATTAAAGAGTAAAGACCAGAGTAACCCCTGGGATCTGGTAAGCATAGTGCCTTGCGCTAAGTATTTCCATGGTAGCCATTTTAGAGCTGATAGATGACGACTGACAGTATGTCATTACATCTTGGCTGGTTTATTGACTATTCCCCTGCTTTATGATTTTGTCCCTACAACCTCCTCCTGGTTTTGACTCAGCTACTGGAAAATTCTCTTGATTATGTTCATTCATCCGGCAAGCAGACTTTCTGTGGAAGCAATCCACTGGATCCCATTGTATCACTAGAGAGTAAAGGGGTTAAAGGGTGTAGACCTGAATTCTTCTGGTATCTGCCACTGTGGCTAATGCTAAGTCTGTCTGAGGCAGTCTTTTTATGCCTGCGACCTCTGACAGTCATTACTACAACATATCAGTGTTTTTTTGCATCTTGTTCCCTGCTAAATATGTCTGAACATAGCTCCTCCATAAATGCTTATTATGTTTAAAAAAAGAGTAAAAGCAATAAAAAGGGCAAAATTACTACAGAAAACATGGTTCATTTTAGAAAAATGACAAAAGGGCCAAATAAAATAACGGAAAGAAAAGCACATTATAGCATATTTATTAATACTGTCTTAAAATTAGCTTAGAATTATCACAATGATTCATGCTGGATGATTATTTGATTCATCTTTAGTAGTGATGAGCGAACTTGCTCGCCACCACCATATTCACTCTGCATGCGGCGTTGGTGATGGAGATATCAGGACTAGTGATGAGCGAGCATGCTCGCAACTTCTTCGTACTCGCCCGAGCAACTCACTGCTCGAGATGCTCGGTGATATTTCCAGAATGCTCGGGCTGGAGCTCGAGTTCCCGACCCGCATGTTTGGCGCTCTTTAGACAGCCAGTTTACATGCAGGGATTGCCTGCTACTCACTGTAATGCCGTAGCGATGTTGGTTGTAGCATTACAGTGACTGGCTGGCCGCATAGCATCATCGGGTCTATATAAGACCTGGTGACCCTATGCTCGTCACAATGTACCCCGGAAACAGGCAGAGTAGGGAGAGGTATTGCTGAGTGAGGGACAGAATTGGTGGTTGTTTTAGTCAGGTATTCCACAGCTATATATACATCTAAACTAACAGTCCTTCTAAGGACTAATCCAGCTCCATATATTCCTGGTGATAGCAGGAGTAAGACAGGCAGGGTTTGTGGACAGTGTATACAGCACAATATGGTCCATTGCACGTTCTGTCTGCTGCTGTTACAGATATCTATAGCCCTACATTATTTGCTCTTAATCCTCATTATTTGCTTAAACAGCAATACAGTACTCCATTTTATGGCTACATTTACTTGATAGCAGAATACAAGCAGATTTTTTTTATTTTATTCGCATTGCTGTATTGTGGAAGCAATAATAATACAGACATTTTGTTGAGCGTGCCAAATATTACCCTCCATTTAGAGTCAGCAAGCTGTGTTTTCTTGAACCTATTCACACTTGGTCGCTGACCAATACCACATCTTTAAGGCCACTTCCTAAAACCGTGGTCATCACACGTGATTAGTGATGAGCGAGAGTGCTAATTTAATCCTTTAAACGAGCACGAGTAGTTATAGCATGCTCAGCAATTCAGTAACAGCCGCTGTGGCTGCATGTGTCACATCTACAACCCCTGGTAAAAATTATGGAATCACCAGGCTCGGAGGATGTTCATTCAGTTGTTTAATGTTGTTGAAAAAAAGCAGATCACATACATGGCACAAAACTAAAGTAATTTCAAATGGCAACTTAAGGGCTTTAAGAAACACTAAAAGAAATCAAGATTAAAAATGTGGTACTCAGTAAGGGTAATTTTTTTCAGACCAAGCAGAGGGAAAAAATTATGTAATCACTAAATTCTGAGGAAAAAATTATGGAATCATGAAAAACAAACACACAAAAGAACACTCCAATACATCACTAGTATTTTGTTGCACCACCTCTGGCTTTAATAACAGCTTGCAGTCTCTGAGGCATGGACTTAATAAGTGACAAACAGTAGTCTTCATCAATCTGGCTATAACTTTCTCTGATTGCTGTTGCCAGATCAGCTTTGCAGGTTGGAGCCTTGTCATGGATCATTTTCTTCAACTTCCACCAAAGATTTTCTATTGGATTGAGATCTGGACTATATGCAGGCCATGATATTGACCTTATGTGTCTTCTTTCAAGGAATGTTTTCACAGTTTTTGCTCTATGGCAGGATGCATTATCATCTTGAAAAATGATGTCATCATCCCCAAACATTCTTTCAATTGATGGGATAAGAAACCTGTCCAAAATTCCAAAATATCAATGTAAACTTGGGCATTTATTGAAGATGTAATGACAGCCATCTCCCAAGTGCCTTTACCTGACATGCAGCCCCATGTCATCAATGACTGTGGAAATTTGCATGTTCTCTTCATGCAGTCATCTTTATAAATCTCATTGGAACGGCACCAAACAAAAGTTCTAGCACCATCACCTTGCCCAATGCAGATTCGCGATTCATCACTGAATATGACTTTCATCCAGTCATCCACAGTCCACGATTGCTTTTCCTTAGCCCATTGTAACCTTGTTTTTTTCTGTTTAGGTGTTAATGATGGCTTATGTTTAGTTTTTCTGTATGTAAATCCCATTTCCTTTAGGCGGTTTCTTACAGTTCGGTCACAGACATTGACTCCAGTTTCCTCCCATTCGGTCCTCATTTGTTTTGTTGTGCATTTCCTGTTTTGGAGACATATTGCTTTAAGTTTCCGGTCTTGACGCTTTGTTGTCTTCCTTGGTCTACCAGTATGTTTGCCTTTAACAACCTTCCCATGTTGTTTGTATTTGGTCCAGATTTTAGACACAGCTGATTGTGAACAACCAACATCTTTTGCAACATTGCGTGATGATTTACCTTCTTTTAAGAGTTTGATAATCCTCGCCTTTGTTTCAATTGACATCTTTCATGTTGGAGACATGATTCATGTCTGTCCACTTGGTGCAACAGCTCTCCAAGGTGTAATTGCTCCTTTTTAGATGCAGACTAACGAGCAGATTTTATTTGATGCAGGTGTTAGTTTTGAAAATTAAAATTTACAGGATAATTCCATGATTTTTTCCTCTTAATTTGAGTGATTCCATAATTTTTTCCCTCTGCTTGGTCTGAAAAAAATTACCCTTATTGAGTCCCACATTTTTAATCTTGATTTCTTTTAGTGTTTCTTAAAGCCCTAAAGTTGCCATTTGAAATGACTTTAGTTTTGTGCCATGTCTGTGATCTGCTTTTTTTCAACAACATTAAACAACTGAATGAACATCTTCCAAGCCTGGTGATTCCATAATTTTTACCAGGGGTTGTAGTATGAGTTAATTGCAACTCATTATGGGGAAAGCTAGCAGGGCTGTGCACTAGGTCATGCAATTCTTTCTCATGCTATGGCCATTTTAAGTGCATCATCCAAAATAAATCGAGAACTGAATTGAATTGAATTTGCACAGTTTGAATTTTTTTTAAATGTTATGCAGTCGATTCACTCTTCTCTGCAAGGTTTATTACAATTTTGCATAACTTATTACCATGTAAAAATAAGCTTTTTTTTAACATGTAACTGGAAACCATTAACTTCTTAAGAATGTGCCTTTAGGAGACGGCTTTTATTATAGTAGCAATCTAGGAGATATAATATTTTTCATTTTTGAATGAAAAAAACTGTATGAGGGCTTGTTTTATTTAGAAAATATATATTTTTTTTTAACATTTTTTTTTACAATATTTAATAGTTTCTCTAGGGGACTTGAAGATATGATCGTACGATTGCATACGTTTTACTTCAATATATATATAGTGCAATGCATTACCTAGTCTGTCAGTGTTTAATCCACCATCCAGTGGGGTCTGGTAGGCTGTAGTGTATGGCAGACATAGTTTAGTATGCCCGTTTGTCCTAAGCGATGCCACATAACAGGTGCTGTGAATGGGATAAATAGGGAAGCAACTGTCTCCGCATAGGTTAACACTGAGATGAGAAGTTTGTTTTCATTGGGTATAGGTGATCACAGCACTGAAAAACTGAAAATTCAAATATGTCTTGAGTTTTCTGTGCTGTAAAGTCTACAGATGAGTCATGGCTGGAAGACGTCATCATGTCAGTCTGGGAAAAGTGAATGACTCCATCTGGAAGGACGTCAACTTACAAGGTATAGGTTGTACTCGATGGACTTATGTTTACTAGGCATGAGCGAACCCGTGAATGTTTGGGTTCGTCATGTTTAGCCCAAGTAGAGTTGAAAGTTCAGTTCGGTACCTGAACTTGACCCTGAACCCAAACCCAATAGGAGTCAATGGCGACCTGAACGTCGGTGCTTTAAAATAGCTGTAAAATTGTCATAGTCAGGCTAAGGGGCTGCAAAAGGAAGCTAAATGAGGGTAAAAGCAGAACAGTAGCCTTGCAAACAAATGTGAATAGGAAAATGACTTAAAATAACAAATTAAATAAAAAAATGATAATCTTGAACCAGGAGGCGGAGGTCCAAGTGGAGGAGGAGGTTGAGGAAGAGGTGAAAGTGGCGGTGTAGGTGGAAGAGGTGTAGGAGTAGGAGGTAACCAACACTGTATTTTTTTTGCTTATTGAATTTTTTGGGGGTACTAGGAAAACAGGCAGTAAAATTATCTGTTTGCCACTTTGTCTTTGAATACAGACCGTGTAATACTCTGCACTTTTTTTTAAGTGAAAGCAATGAGGAGAGCATCAAATAGTGGAGGTGGACATGTTGCTGGTGGTGGTGTAGCTGCTGCAGGGAGAGAGAGGCCATGGTTTATCTGTGCCTGCTATGCACCCAAATGAAACTGTAGCGTCGGCGTCCCTGCCTCCTGCTAGGCAGGGATGCTGTTCCCCTCACCTCTCCACTCTGTGCCCTGCGTCTTCCTCCCGCTCTGCTGGCAGCGCGTGCAGCTTCCCGGACCCGGTGCTTAGGGCGCGCATGCGCGCGCTCACCCTCTCTTACAGGGGCCGCGCGCGCCGTCCTAAGGAGTCCCCGGCCAATGGCCGGAGGACTTCACCATATATAAGGCACCTCCTCCAAAATGGAGGTGCCCGAGCAATGTTGTTGCAAAGCCTTCACTCTGCTTCAGCCCTCAGGTCCTGTTTCCAGTTACCTGCCAGTCACCTGCCAGATTCCTACTTGATACCTGCCAGATATCCGTTTACCTGCTTGCAAGCCTGCGGTCCGACGGTCTGCCTTCCGACACCTGTCAGTCTGTCTATGGACCAGCCTGCCCGCTCACCTGGGAGCGCTCGTCTGCTACCTGCCTGCTAGCCTACCTGGAGGCTCCGCCGTCACTTGCCGTGACCACCTGCCTGTCCAGAGACTCTTGTCTGCTCACCTGGGAGCGCTCATCTGCTACCTGCCTGCTAGCCTACCTGGAGGCTCCGCCGTCACTTGCCGTGACCACCTGCCTGTCCAGAGACTCCTGTCTGCTCACCTGGGAGCACTCATCTGCTACCTGCCTGCTAGCCTACCTGGAGGCTCCGCTGTCACTTGCCGTGACCACCTGCCTGTCCAGAGACTCTCGCCTGCTCACCTAGGAGCGCTCACCTGCTACCTGCCTGCTAGCCTACCTGGAGGCTCTGCCGTCACTAGCCGTGACAACCTGCCTGTCCAGAGACTGTCCCTGTCACTTGCCGTGAGTACCCGTCCTTCTACCCAGAGACTGTCCCTGTCACTTGCTGTGACTACCTGCCCTTCTACCCAGAGACTGTCCCTGTCACTTGCCGTGACTACCTGCCCTTCTACCCAGAGACTGTCCCTGTCACTTGCCGTGACTACCTGCCCTTCTACCCAGAGACTGTCCCTGTCACTTGCCGTGATAACCTGCCCGTCTTCCCTGGGAGCCACCCGCTTCCTTACAAGGACCGCCCCCTTGTATATTTGCTCAGAGGTTCCGCCTCCCAGACCCGTTACAGTTTGCTCGGGCCATGGAATCCGGTGGCACCCAAGCTTCCTCGCTCTTGGACCTATGTCATGAACTGTCCCGTCAGAGGTCCCAGCAGGAGTCCATCCTGAGTCACCTGCGGAGTGTCAACTCTCGCCTGGACACTCTGTCTGCTCTACCTGCAACCACCGCTAGTGTCATGACTCGCAACCCGGCAGCGCCGCTGCCCACCAATACCATGGTATCCTGTCCCGGACCCCGGTTTTCTGCACCTCCTCGTTTCGGAGGTGACTCCGCTCAAGCTCGGGGCTTCATAAACCAGTGCACCCTGCACTTTGAACTCTTGTCCCATCAGTTTATCTCCGACCAGTCCAAAGTAGCCTTTATCATGTCCCACCTCACGGGGGAGGCTCTGGCTTGGCTAAATCCTCTGTGGGAGAGAGGAGATCCCCTGGTGTCCGATCTGCCAGCCTTTCTCACGGCTTTCCGGAAAGTCTTCGACGAACCCGGACGGAGGGCCTCATCCGCATCGTCTCTGCTACGCCTCCGTCAAGGAGATCTCACCCTGGGCCAATATGCCATACGGTTCCGTACCCTTGCTTCGGAGCTTGCCTGGGATAACGACGCTCTGGTGTCTGTCTTCTGGGAGGGTCTGTCCGGCCGTATTAAAGATGAACTCGCCGGTCGGGACATTCCTACCACTCTCGACGACTTAATAACACTTGCCACCCGGATTGACATCCGATTCCAGGAACGCACCAGAGAGGTTACCCGTGAGAGGAGGTTTCCACGTCTAGCCCCCACCTTCCAGAAACCCGTCACTCCCTCCGTTACTCTCCAGGCACACTCACCTGAGCCTATGCAGGTCGACCAGACCAAGATGGTCAAAACCCGTCAAGACTTACGCCGTGCCGAGGGGAGCTGCTTCTACTGTGGCAGTAAGGAGCACCGGATCCGTTCCTGCCCAGAGAGGTCGGGAAACGCCTGTGTCTAGGATCGCTCAGAGAAGTCGCCCTAGACAAAAGTAAACCCTCTCCATCTCTGATGCTGTCAGTCTCTATCACCTGCGGAGAGAACCGCTATTTCGAATTGGCTCAACTTGACTCAGGAGCTGCTGGAAATCTCATTTCTCAGTCTCTGGTAGAGAGATACAGCATTCCCACCAAACCTCTGGCCGTACCTTTATCTGTCGCCGCCGTGGATGGGGACCTCTTACCACATCCCATCCAACTCATCACCGAATCCATAACTCTGCAGGTGGGAATGCTGCATTCTGAGAGAATCTCCTTTCATGTTCTGCCTGGACTCTCTCAAGCACTCTTGTTAGGCCTACCTTGGCTCCAGAAACATACACCCGTGCTTGACTGGCAGACCGGAGAAGTCCTTCGCTGGGGACAGGACTGCCATAGGACTTGTCTAGTTCCCGTTCATCCTGCTCATCCTTCTCCTACCCCAGTCAGTCTACCCGGTCTACCGGTTCCCTATTGGTCTTATGCGGATGTCTTCAATAAAAAAGAAGCAGAGACATTACCCCCTCATAGACCATACGATTGTCCAATCGACCTGATTCCCGGCTCTACTCCTCCCCGTGGGCGTATCTACCCTTTGTCCGCAGCGGAGACCCGGTCCATGTCAGAATATATTGAGGAGAATCTGGCCCGGGGATTTATCCAGAAATCTACCTCCCCGGCGGGAGCAGGCTTCTTCTTCATCAAAAAGAAGGACGGCTCACTCCGTCCATGTATAGATTATAGAGGCCTTAACCAGATTACAGTGAAGAATAAATACCCCCTCCCGCTCATTCCTGAATTATTTGACCGCCTGAGGGGGGCTAGAATCTTCACCAAACTGGATCTCCGTGGGGCGTATAACCTGGTCCGTATCCGTCAGGGGGATGAGTGGAAGACGGCATTCAACACCCGGGACGGCCACTATGAGTACCTTGTAATGCCCTTCGGTCTCTGTAACGCTCCTGCCGTCTTTCAAGAGTTGGTCAATGACATCTTCCGTGACCTTCTCTACTCCTGCGTGGTGGTGTACCTGGATGACATCTTGGTCTTCTCTCCGGACCTTCCTACTCACCGGGAGGGATGTTCGTCAGGTCCTGCTCATGCTCAGGCAGAACCACCTCTACGCTAAATATGAGAAGTGCATCTTTGAGCAGACCTCTCTTCCATTTCTGGGCTACATAATCTCTCAGACCGGCCTACAAATGGATCCTGAGAAACTGTCTGCCATCCAGAAGTGGCCCCGACCAGAGGGGTTGAAGGCTATTCAGCGGTTCCTGGGCTTCGCCAACTATTACCGCCTCTTCATACCGCACTTCTCTTCCCGGACTGCCCCTATCTCTGCACTCACCGGTAAGGGTACTAATCCCAGAAGATGGCCGCCCGAAGCTGAGGAGGCCTTTCTTTCCTTAAAACAGGCCTTCTCCTCCGCCCCGTTGCTGCATCGTCCGGACGGCAACAAACAATTCTTCCTAGAAGTTGACGCTTCCTCCTCCGGAGCCGGGGCGGTACTTACCCAAAAGTCATCTTCCGGGAGAATGGTAACCTGCGGTTTTTTCTCCAAACTCTTCTCCTCTTCTGAGCGCAACTATTCTATTGGAGACCGTGAATTGTTAGCCATTAAGCTGGCACTGGAGGAGTGGCGTTACCTGCTCGAGGGGGCTCTTCACCCGGTAATAATTTACACGGACCACAAGAACTTGGCTTACCTTCAGAGCGCCCAGAGACTTAACCCGCGCCAAGCCCGGTGGTCCTTGTTTTTTGCCCGCATTGATTTTGTTCTTCATTTTCGTCCGGCAGACAAAAACATCAAAGCTGACGCCTTGTCCCGATCCTTCCTGGTGTCTGATCTAGAGGAGGAACCTAAGCACATCATTGATCCCGCCAGAGTAATGCAAGTGGCTCCCGTGAATCTAAATCGTCTCCCTCCCGGTAAGACGTTTGTAACTGTACCTGATCGGAAGAAGGTCCTACACTGGGGTCATTCGTCTAAGCTAGCTGGCCACGCCGGTCAGAAAAAGACCCTCCAGCTCATTACCCGGCAATACTTGTGGCCTACCCTGCACAAGGATGTAATAGACTTTGTTTCTGCCTGTGTGTCCTGCGCCCGCAACAAAGTTCCGAGACACATGCCTGCCGGTCGCCTTCTTCCTCTTCCAGTACCTGCTGCCCCGTGGCAGCATATTGCTATGGACTTTATAACGGATATTCCTGTCTCTGCCGGTTGTACGGTCATTTGGGTGGTCGCTGATCGCTTCTCCAAGATGGCGCACTTCATTCCCCTGCCGGGTCTCCCGTCTGCACCCGAACTGGCTAAAGACTTTATCCGCCACATCTTCCGTCTCCATGGCCTGCCCCTCCACATCGTGTCAGATCGTGGGGTTCAGTTCACCTCACGCTTCTGGAGAGCCACATGTAAGTTGCTTGACGTCACTCTGGACTTCTCCTCCGCTTACCATCCACAGTCCAATGGTCAAGTGGAGTGGATCAATCAGAACCTGACCAGTTACCTCCGGCACTTCGTTAATGCCCACCATTCGGACTGGGTGGATCTCCTACCGTGGGCCGAGTTCTCTTACAATAATCACGAGAGCGAATCTTCCTCCAAATCTCCGTTTTTTTTAGTCTTCGGTCAGCATCCTCGGATCCCATTTCCCGTCTCCACCTCGGTGGACAATCCGGCTGCGGAATCTCTCGTTCGTGAATTCTCCTCCATTTGGGAGAGTACCCGATCCGCACTCCTTCAGTCGTCTGAACGGATGAAAAAACACGCTGACAAGAAACGCCTGGATCCTCCACAATTCCGTCCTGGAGATAAAGTCTGGCTCTCGTCCAAATATGTCCGGCTCAAGATTCCCTCCTACAAGTTAGGGCCTCGGTTCATCGGCCCACTGGAAGTTATCAAACAGATCAACCCGGTGGCCTATAAATTAAAACTCCCGGCCAACTTACGGATCCCTAACTCCTTCCATGTATCTCTCCTCAAACCCGTGGTACTTAACTCTTTTTCCAAGTCTACAGGTACGCCTCCTGCTCCGGTTTCCGCTGAGAACGAGTTTGAGGTAGAGAACATTCTGGCCACCAAAAGGGTAAGAGGAAAAACCTTTTTTCTGGTAGATTGGAAGGGGTTTGGTCCTGAGGAGAGAATGTGGGAGCCCCGGGAGAACATCCATGCCCCTCTCATCCTTGATAAATTTCTCTCTGGCCTAAAAAAGGGGGGGGCCTAAAGGGGGGGTACTGTAGCGTCGGCGTCCCTGCCTCCTGTTAGGCAGGGACGCTGTTCCCCTCACCTCTCCGCTCAGTGCCCGGCGTCTTCCTCCCTCTCTGCTGGCAGCGCGCGCTGCTTCCCGGCCCCGATGCTTAGGGCGCGCGCGCGCTCCCCCTCTCTTAAAGGGGCTGCGCGCGCCGTCCTAAGGAGTCCCCGGCCAATGGCCGGAGGACTTCACCATATATAAGGCACCTCCTCCAAAATGGAGGTGCCCGAGCAATGTTGTTGCAAAGCCTTCAATCTGCTTCAGCCCTCAGGTCCTGTTTCCAGTTACCTGCCAGTCACCTGCCAGATTCCTGCCTGTTACCTGCCAGTCACCTGCCAGATTCCTGCTTGATACCTGCCAGATATCCGTTTACCTGCTTGCAAGCCTGCGGTCTGACGGTCTGCCTTCCGACACCTGTCAGTCTGTCTATTGACCAGCCTGCCCGCTCACCTGGGAGCGCTCGTCTGCTACCTGCCTGCTAGCCTACCTGGAGGCTCCGCCGTCATTTGCCGTGACCACCTGCCTGTCCAGAGACTCTTGTCTGCTCACCTGGAAGCGCTCATCTGCTACCTGCCTGCTAGCCTACCTGGAGGCTCCGCTGTCACTTGCCGTGACCACCTGCCTGTCCAGAGACTCTCGCCTGCTCACCTAGGAGCGCTCACCTGCTACCTGCCTGCTAGCCTACCTGGAGGCTCTGCCGTCACTAGCCGTGACCACCTGCCTGTTCAGAGACTGTCCCTGTCACTTGCCGTGAGTACCCGTCCTTCTACCCAGAGACTGTCCCTGTCACTTGCTGTGACTACCTGCCCTTCTACCCAGAGACTGTCCCTGTCACTTGCCGTGACTACCTGCCCTTCTACCCAGAGACTGTCCCTGTCACTTGCCGTGACTACCTGCCCTTCTACCCAGAGACTGTCCCTGTCACTTGCCATGATAACCTGTCCGTCTTCCCTGGGAGCCACCCGCTTCCTTACAAGGACCGCCCCCTTGTATAGTTGCTCAGAGGTTCCGCCTCCCAGACCCGTTACAGAAACATTTTCCTCTGGTGCAAGCAGACGACAGCACGTTCTGTGTATTTTTGCAGGCCCGAGTACCGCTGGATGAATGGTGAGGCCAGAAAAAGTAGAGGTGGTTTTAGATTGGTTGGCTGAGAGTGCCTTCAGTTCCTTTACTTTGTCTTCTACCCGGTTCCCTGCTGAAAGCGCAGATTATTGCACTTGCGGCCTATGGGCAACTGTCTTCCACCTCACCCACTTGCAAATCAGGATAGGATAGGAATTTAAAAAAAATGTATTTTGGCAAATGCGGATTTATGTAATATTCAAATAGAATTGAATTCCACTTGAATATATTCGCTCATCTCTAGTGCCCACTATACTCAGGGTATGCCAACGTAAACATAGTTACCAAGGTTAGGGACCCACTAAGACGTCTTTTGCCCCTCCCACCCTCAGGCCTCTGTGATGAACTTTCAGCTATAGCTCTGTGGGTTCCCTTTAATAAAATAGAAAAAATACTGTACATTTGGAACATTATTTTGCTATTAAAAGCTCCATAATCATTGCTATTTAGAAATGTAATTATATTTTGTATGGGTGAAGTCAAAAACCATTTAGCAACAATAAAACTGTATAAAATCAAAAAGATGCAGATGAAGTAGATAAAAAAATAATAGAAAGTAGAAAAATCTGAAATAAAAAATGTCTTTAAAATGAATGCTTTCATTTCTGCCTGTTTTTTTCCAGTACCACAAATGGCAAAAAACTCTTCAAATCGGAATATTAGTACTCAGTAATTAAAAATTGCTTCCTTTGAAAACTGTAATGTTACTAGTTTTACAATAAGTATTCACTGCTTAGCATATTTTTTTTGTGCTTTGCTTGGACTAAAAAAGGTGACATAATAAATCAATGCCATTAGGAGTTCTCCTTGACATGTACCTTGGCGAATAGTACAAAAGAATAAAAAGCTAATAATATAATAAATGTAAAATATTACCAGGGCAAATAAGGTATGTATAGTTAAGAACTTAAAGTCTTTTGTAAAAAAAAATTATTACCCAGGATAATAAAATAACTCAGGAATATATGAAATAGTCTAATGTCATGCATTAAAGAAATAATGACAGTTTCAAGCTCCAAATGATTTAAGAGGTATTTCAGTTACAGCAAATAAATAATATCTGTTGTATGCAAATAAATGATATCCTTTTATATAGTAAAAATTTAAAAAGCTTTCCAATATACTTGCATCAATTATTCTCAGTTTTTCTCATCTCTGCCTGCTGTAATTGATCTTCATTGTTTGCTTACAGCTAATTGAAATCTGTACTGGCCATTCAAAGGACTCATGGATAATTACAGGTAAGGCTCAAAGGTATCTTGCATCTTGCCATACACGTTTGCCCATTATATGACCAAGACAACAATTTTCTGTTGGATGTATAAAGTAAAGTTTATATGAAATGACAGCAGGCAGAGTTCTTGAAAATCAAGATGAATTCACATTTAAAGTATATAAACATATATTTATTTTCTGAAATGGCAAAAAATATTTAAAACTTACTGTATATGTCTATGGTTAGCCTCAGACAGCCAAAGCCATTTTTATGGTTGTAGTGCAATTTCTAATGCTGTGAAAAAAAAAGATCTGGGATTCCCTCTATAAGTATGCATAACTCCCTTCAAGCTGCATTCAGTGCATGCCTTCACCTATCTCTTTCAATTGTGCCCTCTGTAATGCATAATTAGTGTGCAAGAAGCTAACTTATATTCACAAATTTTCCTTTCTAATTCCCTTAACTTTCTGGCTCTTACAGAAACATGGATCCAGCAGTCAGACACCGCCGCTGCTGCTCTCTCTTTTGGTGGGCTGATATTTTCCCATACTGTCAGACCTGAGAACAGACAGGGTGGAGGTGTTGGTTTGCGCCTTTCATCAAAATGTGCTTTCCAGGTCATCCTTCCCCTGGTTCCTTTACTTATGTTTCCTTCCTTTGAAATCCACACGTTAGACTCTTCAAACCCTTCTCCCTGCGAGTGTCAGTTGTGTATTGCCCTCCAGACTCCTCCCGTCAGTTCCTAGATCACTTTGCCACTTGGTTTCCTCACTTTCTATCCTGTGACATCCCCAACCTCATGATGGGAGACTTAAATATCCCCATCGATGATCCCCTCTCCCAATTTGCCTCTTATCTACTTTCTCTAACCTCTTTGTTCGGCCTCTCACAGTTTACTAATTCTCCTACGCATGAAGACGGGAATACTCTGGACTTGGTCTTCTCCCGGTTCTGCTCAGTGCATGACTTTACTAACTCCCCTCTCCCTTCTCCCTTCTTCTAAATATTATTCAAAATCTGCTCCCTTCTATTCATTTATCTCCACATCCTTCAAGCACATGATAACTGCACTTAATACTTATAATTGCACTTAAACATACTGGCTGATGACTGGATCATGCAGCTTTATATGAAAATCCCTATTTATTCTAATTGCTATACCTAATATAACAAGCACTTTTCACTAGTGTTGAGCAAGCATGCTCGACACTGCTCGGTACTCGCCCGAGCATCTCACTACTCGGGATGTTCGGCGAGCACCGGGTTACTCGGGCAGGAGGTCGGGTCTCCGCCCTGCACGTTTGTCGCTCTTTACAGAGCCAATGAACATGCAGGGATTGCCAGCCAGTCACTGTAATGCCGCAGCCATGTTGTTAGTGAGCATTACAGTGATTGGCTGGCCGCACAGTGTTACCGCGAGTATTTAAAACCGGGCGCCGCCATCTTGGACACAGTCGCCCGGGATCAGACAGTGTAGGGTCAGTGCTGCTGAGTTAGGGAGAGATATATAGTGCGAAATAGGTAGTATAGGGTCTCTAAAGGCTGCCAAATCAAACAAACAGTCCTTCTCAGGACTAATATCCATCCCAGATATCAGGCAGGCAGGCTGTATAGGAGACGCAGTGGTTATACCAACAAACAATGCATTACAGTCCTGTGTGCTCCTGCTGGTCAAATTGCTAGAATTACCCCCGGTCTCAGGGGCCAGGAAAAATCCTTTTTTTTTTTTCATCTAAATCCTGCATTTTTTTTTTCCTCAGTCAAACTGTACGAATACACGTCTTATTAACCTTTTGGTATTCCCCCCCCCAAAAAAAATTTAAGTGTGTCTGTGACTGTTCAGACACAAATATATCTGTTTAAAAGATTCTGGTGTAGGCCAGATAACTAGAACTGTGGTTTTGCAGTTCCACGGTTCAAATCTCAGTATTATCCAGCTCTTGGCCTTTTTTCCGTAAAAAAAACCCAGTATTAGTGTCTCCCTGACTGTTCAGACATAAATATATCTGTTTAAAAAATTCTGGTGTAGGCCAGATAACTAGAACATTGGTTTTTCAGTTCCACGGTTCAAATCTCTGTATTATCCAGCTTTTGACCTTTTTTCCGTAAAAAAAAACAGTAATAGTGTCTCCCTGACTGTTCAGACACAAATATATCTGTTTAAAAGATTCTGGTGTAGGCCACATAACTATAACTGTGGTTTTGCAGTTCCACGGTTCAAATCTCTGTATTATCCGGCTTTTGGCCTTTTTTACATAAAAAAAAAAGAATAGAGCGTCTCGCTCAGTGTTCAGACACAAATATATCTGTTTAAAAGATTCTGGAGTAGGCCAGAGAAATATAATTGTGGTTTTCCTCTTCCACGGTTCTAATCTACTTTTTATTACCATTTTTCCATTGATAGTGTGAGTGTAAGCTATTTTACTTCATTTACAATGGGCAAGGCGCGTGGCAAGGGACGTGGAACTGGACTTTCTGGTGATGGTGCGTGCAGAGGATAGGGCCGTACCCAAGGTGAAAATGTGCCACAACCAACAGCCACATCTTCTCGCTCCCAGTTCTTGACCGAATTTCTAGGGAAGCACACAACAACACCACTATTGCGAACTAATCAGTGTGAAAAGGTTATTAATTGGATAGCAGATAATGCTTCCAGTTACCTGGGCACCACCACCTCAGGTCTGTCTTCCACACAGTCTAGTTTTAGTAGCCGTGAGTCTCGACCGCATTCTCCTCCTCACCCTGGTGCTCCTTCCTCCCACCATGCCGAGTGTCGTCAGACAGCAACTGATCCCACAGTTGGACACTCTGAAGAGCTGTTCACTGGTCCGTTTCCTTATTTGTGTCGCTCGCCTGCTCCACTTGAAGTGGTGGAAGAGGAGATCCCATGTAGCGATGCCCAAATATTTGAACAGTCACGGCCACAGGAAGTCGACGCTGGCAATTTGTCACAAGACGTGGACGATGACGAGACAGAATTGCCACGAAGTGAGGAGGAGGATCGTGGTGCGCAAGCAGAAGAGGAGGAGGTGGTGGATGATCTAGTAACTGACCCAACGTGGCAGGAGGACACGCAGAGCGAGGCCAGAAGCACACAGGGGGAGGGACACAGAGTACCCCAACAGGCAGGAAGTAGCAGTTTGGTGGCCGCACACAGAAGGCGGGCAACAGTTCCCCGTAACACCAACACGAGGGACGTTGCCAGTACAACCGGTAGGTCTTCCAGAGTCTGGATTTTTTTTAAAGACTCTGCTGTTAACCCCAAAAAGGCCATTTGTACCACCTGCCATGTCAGCATCAGCAGGGGTGACAAAACTACCAGCCTGACCACCACCAGCATGATCAGGCACATGTCAGCAAAGCACCTGACTTTTTGGGGCGAACGCCAGGGTCCACGAACAGTGTCAGCGGGTGTCACCACTCCTTCTTCCGCTGTTGTGCGTGTAAGAGAACCCCCTGTTGTGCGTGCAAGGCAATCCCCTGTCCATACTGTATGAAAAGATGCCCCCTCCTCTCAGTCTTCACTTGTTATGGCAGTTTCTCAAGAAACAGCATCAAAGTCCACGTCCAATTTGCGAAAGCGCAAATTCGCAGCCAACGCCCCACAGCCCACAGTCCTAAATTTGCACATTTCACGACTGCTTGCATTGGAAATGCTGCCTTTTAGGCTGCTGGAGACGGAATCCTTCCGCAAAATTATGGCGGTGGCCGTCCCTCGGTACTCGGTCCCCAGCCGACACTATTTTGACCCGGTGTGCCATCCCCGCACTACACAAGCACGTGTCCCAAAACATCTGTCGTGCCCTCAACAACGCAGTTACTGGGAGAGTCCACCTGACAACGGACACGAGGACAAGTGCTTGTGGCCAGGGATGGTACATCTCCCTGACGGCACACTGGGTAAACATAGTGGAAGCCGGGACCCAGTCGGACCTTGAGACGGAACACATCCTCCCCACACCGAGGATTGCGAGCCCTATGTCAGTCAGAGTTGCCCCCACAGTGTACAGCTCCTGCGCATCATCCTCATCCTCCTCCTCATGTTCAGCCTCCATCTCAGATATCACCACATCAGTAACAAGCTGGAAGCACTGCAGTACTGCCTCAGCCAAGCGGCAACCGGCTGTGCTGAAACTCATAAGCTTAGGTGATAAACCTCACACTGCTTGTAAGTTGTGGACAGCTGTGAAAGAGCAGGAAGATCTGTGGCTGAGCCTGCTGAATCTACATCCAGGCATGGTCGTGTGTGACAATGGCCGTAATCTGGTGGCGGCTCTGAGGCGAGGCATGATCACACAAGTACCATGCCTGGCTCATGTGCTTTACCTCGTGGTTCAGCGGTTTCTTAAATCGTACCACAAGTTGCCAGATCTACTCATCAAAGTACGCCCCTGTCAGCTCATTTTCAGAAGTCGTTTACAGCTTCCACCGCCCTTGCTGTGTTGCAGCAGCGTTTGCAGCTTCCGGCACATCGACTGGTGTGTGATGTCCTACATGTTAGAACTCTACCCTCCACATGTTGCAAAGGATTTGTGAGCAGAAGAGAGCAGTTGTGGAGTACCAGCTGCAACAAGGCCGTCGATATTCAGGTCAGACTCCACACATAAGACCTCAGTAGTGGACCTGGATGTCTGACATATGTACCATCCTGACAAACTTTGAGGAGTCCACCAAGATGGTGAGTGGCGATGACGCCATCATTAGCGTCAGCATCCCACTTGTCTGTGTTTTGCAACGCTCTCTGCAGAGAATTAAAGAGCAAACCTAGATACAGACAACGTTTTCTCCAAAACCCCAAAACATGCACCTTTCCTTGTCTGCAATGCCGACAGTGCAACAATATACAAAAGGGTAGCATTGTCCACCATCCCCACACTGGCAAAGGGTACATCATCAAAGACTATTTTACATGCGACAGTTCCTTTGTCGTCTACATGATCAAATGTCCATGTGGTCTACTTTACATTGGTGAAACCACCCAACCGATGAAGGATAGAATATCGAAACACAAGTCCACGATCCGTTGTAAAAACATGTCACTGCCCATTCCCCATCATTTGATCACCATGGGCCATAACATATCCCAGCTTAAATTCCAGGTCCTAGAGCAAGTACTACCACCACGCCGAGGAGGGGATCGAGTCCGCCTCCTAAAACAAAGGGAGGCATTCTGGATCCAAGAATTGGAATCCCTGGCACCCAAAGGACTTAACAGGGAATACGATCTACTAGCTTTCATATAGGGGCCCACTGACCTCTGCAACAGTTCATTCATTAACACAACTATACTATCTGAGCCAGTTGGATTCAGGTCCCATATCGAGCCCTCATGGCTTCTTCATGCCCTTTTATGCCTGCCTACATCCTTTATATGAGGGAGAACCCTCATGTCGTCGGCGTTCATCAACAGTTGCTTATGATTTTACTCGGTTGGTATCTGTAATGTGATTTCTATATACCTGTTGTGTACATTTACTTGTCTGAAGGTAAACCAATTGTATTGTAACTAACCTGTACTGTAGTTCGGAATGATGCCCTATATACCATGTTTGACTTATTGCTCCCTTCTCTTGCAAATTTCCCTACCCTCTGATCCCATCCTCCCTCCTGTCAGTCTCCACCACCTTCTGCGCTTTGGCAGCAGCGCACTCATATCCTCACAGCACGTGAGAAAGGTCCTCCCAGACAGGCACACCCACTTCCTACCACGTGGAACGCAAGCCTCAGCGCTTTGGACCGCACGCATCAGCGATACATCACATCCGGTGACGTCACACGGGCACTTCCGCTTTTCCGCGGTCACGTGCTCTGCAGCCCTAACCCTCATTGGCCAGCTCATCTATCACTCTCATATTTAGAGGAACTGCCCCCATAATAGTATAGCACGAGGAACAAGCGGTGGACACCGCGTTCGCTACCAGGCTCCCTGCACGCAGCTTCCAAGGTATAGTTTATACATGACTGTCCAGCACTACCAGTTTGACTCCACTTTGTATCCCCTAATTAATCCAGCCTCTTATACTTTACAGAGTCTCTATGTGACACTTTGTCCTGGCACCCTGCCTAGAACCCGTATACAGTCATTCTGGTACGTTACATATGGGTTATCATACTAACAAGCCTGAACCCTCGTTTTCACTAGACAGAACCCTGTACCTCTTCCCAGTGTTCTTTCCTCTTATCCACTATCACTCCCTACCCTATGGATTAATCAATTTTATAATTGCATTTTGAATGGATTAGATTGATTTTTCAGTATATAATGATTCACTCACTTTGTGTTGTATTCTCACATTTATAGTCTGCAGGTTTGCTGATGAAGGTCAATTTGACCAAAACGTTTGATTTATTTTGGGACTGCAATAAAATTTATTGTTCACCTAATCCTGCTTTGAGTGCCGAGGTCATCTTGGTGAGGACACGTAAGTCTTGCCCGTTACCAGTCTGGCACGCATTGCTGACATTATGTTATGCTACATTAACCATGACACTCGCGTTGTCAAAATGTTGGGTGGCAGTCATTACTGGTTGGTGACACTTTTAGACCCCCGCTACAAGGAGAACTTTCACTCTCTTATTCCTGAGGTGGAGAGGTCTACAAAAATGGGGCAGTACCAGAAGGCCCTTGATGCAGAACTGTCAAAAAAATTTGCATCTAAACACTCTAGCTGCAGAGGTGACAGTTCGTTGCCCAACCAAGGCGTACAGGCGAGAGAGACGCAACTCCAATCCAACAGAGCCAGGGGAACACTGTCAACGTTCTGGGACAGTTTTCTGAGACCCGCCCAACTTACAGCCCCTGAGGCGCGGGGTACTCTCCCAAGGAGTGGAAAGTTTCAAAAGATGGTTTGGAAGGTGGTGAGGGAGTACCTTGCCGACCTTACCAGCGTCCTCCGTGATTCCTCTGTGCCTTTTAATTATTGGGTATCCAATCTGGACACTTGGAATGAACTCGCTCTGTACACCTTGGAGGTCCTGGCCTGCCCTGCCACTAGCGTGTTATCGGAGCGTGTTTTTAGTGCAGCAAGGGGAATTATAATTGATAAGCACACTCGACTGTCAACTGACAAAGCTGACAAGCTAACCCTTATTGACTCGCCCCCTGAGCCGTGGGGCACCAGGAACCGGGCTTCGGTGCAATGTTGGGGGTAGTAGTGGCAACCCGATCCCGTGGCTCAGGGTGGTCAGACCAAATGTTGTGGCAGTCTATTTGTAGGGTTTTGAATGTCCGACTATGCCACCCGTGGATTGCGGTCAGGGATGACCGCCGCTGCAAGGCAGACTGCTGAGGCTGATGTTGGTATGCAGCACAGGGATAGGATAACTCCCCACGGGAAGAGTGTAGTCTCAGGGCAGTGTAATAGGATGCTGGGGGTGATGGTGCAAGCCGCAATAATAAGGGTTCAGAGTCTGCTTCAAACAGTCCACGGTCTTTATTGTAGTTAGTATTAATGACCCAACAGGAGTGCAGGGTAGGAATGGGCCTTGGTGTCTGAGAGCATTCGGCCGAGCCCCACTGGTCAGGGTGAGTGGGTAGGCCTACCGTTCTTTCTCTGCCCTAGCTGACTATCCCACTTTTCGTGGTGTGATAGCCCACGTCCCTGAGCTGGCCGTGTACTACGCCTGTATGGCTTGCGACTCGGGCCTTGGGTAACTGTTGCTTCTCCGTGCTGTACCGGTCCCTCTGTGTGGCGGAGCCTCCAGGCTTCTCAGGCCAAGAGACCTGAAATCCCTTGCGGTTTGGTTATCTGCTGCCAGGCTTGCAACCCTGACAGCCTCGGACCCCAGTGTCAGGTTGTGTAGTTCTCTCTCAGCCAGGACCGGCTCTCGTCGACTCTGTCCCTGGCTTGCTGTTCCTCCTCTGCCTCACGGACTCCTCAGCTGCTGCTGACCTGTCCCTTTCCTCAAGGAACCCTTTTGGATGCTTCAGAAGTGGGTCCTGGTCTCTCTAACCCTGCCCTCAGTTCCAGCTTTTATAGGGGCAGAATGCTCCCCCTAATGGCCTGGGACAGGAGGTGCTGCATGCTAATGGTCCCTGACCAGGGAACCTCCTTCCTGCTCTCAGACACAGCCTTTAATATTTGTGGCATCCAGGCCTGGGGTGACACATTCCCCCCTAGTAAATTTTAGTACTCTGGGACTAAACAAGAAGCATAAATACAGGGTATAAATGCATGACCAAAACACAACAGGGAAAGAAGTAACAAACTACACCACATATTGAGTTCTTTAGGTCACAGTGTGGTCTGTGACCGGGTGACCATGTCACCAATGAAAGAAGAGGGTCACAGTATGATCCGTGACCGGGTGTCCATTTCACCCCATAAGGCGAAGTTTTTGAGTGATGTGGGGACCTGTCCCTATAAACCCCAAGTTCCTGGCCTTGGGCGTGGCGGCAAGGCTGAGCTACCTACTTTGGACCACAAGGATGCCACGCTGGACAGGTTTTTCTTCCGTAGTCGTCATCGAAAGAGGGCACCAAGTGCAACTATCTACATGGTAGTTCCGGTTATTCACTGTCCATAATCTGTCAGTCCATTGCATCTAGGAAAACTGGAGAAACATTATTAATAACCAGGGTACAAACATAACACATTAAATATATACATTATACATTTAGATCTTCCAACGAGCTGGTATTTGACCCCTAGTGCTCCGGGTTGACCTCCATAACCCATTGTCTGGTGATGGTCTAACCTGGCTTTCCCCACTAATATTAAGGGTACAGCTACTTGCTGGGTTCACAGGCAAGGCAGGCAGCTGTCTGCGGGTTCTTTGGCTTACCGCAGGCATGGCAGGCTCACTGTCAGCAGAGGGTTAACTCTCCTGGGCTGCTGGCATGGGTTCTTCTGCCTCCAGGGCTGCTTGTTCCTCGTGTTCTTCTGTAGGCTCCTGCTGGGTAGGCTGAAGGAAGTGTAGGACGGGTACCACTATGGCAACGTTTATTCGAGTCCAGGTCCGGGGGAACTCTCCGAGAACTGTGCTGATCATTTCTTCCTTGTCCTCTGTGGGTTCAAGGTCATCTTGATCTTCACTTGGACTCTGTAGCTGCTCGGGGCACCGTTTTAGGTGGTCTCTGGAGACGGTGCTAGTGGTTTCTCCTCCATCCTTGGTAATCACACATACCTTCGGGTTGTTGTGGTCGGACTGCAGTACTGTGTATGGGTCTCTCTCCCACTGGTCGTCCAGCTTGTGAAGCCTTCTCTTCCGCTTCAGGACCTGCTCACCAGGTTCCAGGGGACCAGCAGGGGTGTGTTGGTTGAAGAGCCTCTCTTGCTTTTCTCTAGCTTGAGCCAGACTCCTCTCCACACTCTCCTGTACCTTCTTGTACTGTAGCCGCCGATCCGTATCCCAGTCCGCGTCTGGGGAGGTGTCCTCGGGTGTCAGGACTGCCATCTCCAGGTCTATCGGCAGCTTACCTGGTCTTGCGCGCATCAGGTAAGCCAGGGTGCAATTTGTAGCATTCATGGGGATATGGTTGTACAAGTCAATCAGGTCTGGCAGCTTCTCCGGCCACAGGCTGCATTCTTCCAGGGGCAACATCTTGAGGAGATCAATGACGATTTTGTTAATTTTCTCACACAGCCCATTGGTTTGCGAGTGGTAAGGCGTTGTCCGAATCTTCCTACAGCCGTAGAGGTTGCAGAACTCCTGGAAGACTTCCGCCTCAAACGCTGGACCTTGATCTGTCAAGACCTGTTCCGGATACCCGTGTGGATGGCAGAAGTGTTGCTGGAAGGCTCTGGCCGCTATTTAGGCGGTCAGGTCTTTAACAGGAACCACCACCAGGAACCGGGAGTAATGGTCCACAATCGTGAGGGCATACGTGTAGCCGGACCGGCTTGGAGCTAACTTCACATGGTCCAGAGCTACCAACTCAAGAGGCTGCCTGGTGACGATGGGCCTCAAGGGTGTCTTCTGGCTGGTACGGTCCTTCCTTCTGAGGTGGCATGGGCCGCAGTCCCTGCTCCACTTCTCTATGGCCCCTCTCATACCGACCCAGTAGAACCGCTCTCTCAGTAGGAACTCCAGTTTCTTCCACCCGAAGTGTCCCGCTCTGTCATGGTAGGCCTCCAGGACCATTGCTGCATCTCGCCTTGGGACCACTACCTGCCAGGTCAGCTCGTGCGTCCGGTGGTTGACAAGCCTTCTGCACAGCTTACCTTTGTAGAGGAATAGCCTGCTTTTCTCCTTCCATAACTGCTTGGCTTCCTCTGGAGCGTCCGGGCCTGGGCTAGCGTCTGCCTGGGTTAACAGGTCTTTCACCAGGCGAACTGCAGGGTCACTATCTTGCGTTTCAGCCCAGCCGTGGTGGGGTAAGGGGTTGAACATGACGGTGGTTAGGTCTGTCCTTGTCTCTTACCCGGTGAGAATACTGAGTGGCCCCACACCGGTGGAACGCAGGGAGCTCTACTTCCTCCAGCTCTTCCGAGTCTTCTTCTCCTATGGGTAGGTGGGGAATTCTTGATAGGGCGTCTGCGTTGGCATTGGTTCTTCCTGCCCGGTATTTGATTGTGAAGTCATAATTTGATAGCCGGGCCATCCACCGCTGTTCTAGGGCACCTAGTCTTGCATTGTCCAGGTGTGTCAGCGGGTTGTTGTTCGTGTACACAGTGAACTTGGCGGAGGCCAGTTAATGCTTAAACCGTTCTGTGACGGCCCACACCACTGCCAAGAATTCTAGCTTGAAGGAGCTGTAATTCTCCAGGTTTCTTTCAGTGGGCCTCAGCTTCCGGCTGGCATACGCGATCACCCTTTCTCTGCCCTGTTGGTTTTGTGACAGTACGGCTCCCAGCCCCACATTACTGGCGTCTGTGTGGAGGATAAAAGGCTGGCCATAATCGGGGTAGGCCAGGATATCATCCCCTGTGAGCGCCATCTTCAACTGGCGGAAGGACTCCTCTTCCGGCTTGTCCCACTTGAAGGGTGGCTTTTGACTTCTGGATTTGGATTGACCTATCAGGAGGTCCTGCATTGGAGCTGCCATCTTAGTGAACCCGGGGATGAACCTTCGGTAGTAGCCTACCAACCCGAGGAACTGCCTCAATTCTTTGATGTTTGAGGGGCTTGGCCAGCTCTTGATTACTGTGACCTTGTCAGGGTCGGGGGCTACTCCATCTGCACTCACCACGTGCCCTAGGTACTGGACCTTCGGTTTCAACAGGTGACACTTTGATGATTTCACCTTCAGGCCATAGCCTGCCAGGGCTTCGAACACCTCGGCCAGGTGCTTTAGATGGTCCTCGTAAGTCTTCGAATAGACAATCACGTCGTCCAGGTAAAGTAGGACCGTCTCGAAGTTTTAGTGCCCTAGACAGCATTCCATCAGCCTCTGGAAGGTCCCTGGTGCGTTGCAGAGCCTGAAGGGCATACAGTTGAATTCGCTCAATCCCATCGGGGTGGTGAAGGCGGTCTTCTCCTTGTCAGCCTCTGCCACAGGAACCTGCCAGTACCCGCTAGTAAGGTCCAAAGTAGAGAAGAAATTAGCTAATTTTAGTGCGGCTAAAGACTCCTCTATCCTAGGTAACGGGTACGCATCTTTATGGGTGATACGATTGATTTGTCTATAGTCCACGCACATTCTCATGGTACCGTCTTTCTTTTTTACCAGAACCAAGGGGGCTGCCCAGGGGCTACAGCTATCTCTAACGACCCCAGCTTCTTTCATTTCTCTCAGCATGCCCTTTGCGTTCTGATAATGTACAGGTCTGTGTCTCTCTTTAATTGGTGGGTGGCTCCCCGTGAGGTTGTGGTGTTCTACCCCTTTCACCCTGCCGAAGTCTAGCGGGTGCTTACTAAAGATTCTCTCGTACTCCTGAACCACCCGGTAGACTCCTTGTTTTTGGTGCAGGGGAGTGGAGTCAGCACCCACATGGAGTTTCTGGCACCAGTCCTCCTTGTGTTTCAGGGAGCCATTATCCTCCACCTGGGAAGATGGAGGCAAGGGTTCCACGACCCTGATAGCATTGTGTTCGACGGCAAACAATTTGGCTAGTGTAGCGTACCGGGGCAAGTGATGTTTAAGATACGGACGGGCACCCTTCCATGGCGGACATCAACCACCCCCCTGGCTGTCAAAATGGTGGGCCTGCTGTCTGAGTACGCGAGTTCTACCATGGCTTGGTAGTCTCTCCCTCTTAACCCGATTGCAGTCCGACACCAAATCATCATTTCACTTTTGGGAGGCATGGCAATGGGGAAAGGGGCGCTCATCCTCACGCTACCGATCTCACCACCAGACAGTTCTACCTGTTGCCATCTCATCAGGGCTCTTATCTCTTTCTGGAGGACCCTCTGTTGGCTGGAGCTCGCATTCATCGCCACCTGCTGCAAAATCACAATTACTTCTGAAAGACAGTTTTCAATAACATTAGTACCCAAGGTTATTTTAGGGTGACTTTCACGACGGTCAATGTCCACAATGATCACTCCCTGTGCCGGCAGTTCCACCTTACCAATCTTGATGGTCAACTCTCTGAACCCCACCTGTGGCACGGGTTGGCCATTGCTGGCGATGATGCTTAAGTCATGGTCTGGATAACGGGCTATATCCGCGTCACTAGCGGTACCGCTTGAAAAGTACGTAGGGGATGGTAGTCACTTGGGACCCGGCATCCAGCAGTGCACTCATGAGGATACCGTCCAGCACTACGGGTAAGACCGGGCGTCCCCCCATGTACTTATCACGCCAATTAGACGGGCCTGATAACCTTATGCCTGGGGTTGACCCTCTGCCCCAGGTCGGACCCATTTAAAGTACAGTACCTTGCTATGTGTCCTGGCTGACTGCAACGGCGGCAAATCGGCTGCCCATCCTCAGTGTAAGAGTCGGCGGGCCTCCCTCTGAACGACGGGATCCTCCTTTGTCGACGCCACTGGACATCCTCCGGACTGGAAGCCAGCTTGATTGGTCTTGACGGTTCCATCTGCAATGACTGTACGGTCTTGGTCAGTGCAGCCACACTCTTTGTTAGTTCTTGGACCTGATGGTGCAGGTTTGAAGGCTGGGATGGATTTAGGGCCTGTGCATCAGCCCCTACAAGGTCTGCGGGGTAGGGCGCTGCCCCCTGGTGGTAAGTGATGGCTGGGCGCCGGGAAGCTACAGCGCCACCTGGTGCGGGTTCTCGAAGCACCCGGAAGGCCCTATCCTTGAACTGCGCAAAAGTCAGATCGGGGTTCTGTAGGGCCATAAGGCGCAGCTGGGTTCTGTGGGCACTGGACAGCAGACCTTCTATGAACTGGTCAGTCAACAGTTTATCAGTGTCCTGCACGCTGCCAGTGTCAGCTTGCTTTATTGCTCCCTGAGCTTCTTGCAGGTTCAAGGTATAGTCTCTGATACTATCTTGGGCTCGCTGCTTACAGCCATAGAAAAGCATTTTGATCTCTGTTGAGGTACGGGTGTCAAAGGTACCCCGCAGCCTGGTCAAAATGTCCTTTATAGTCCTTTTCTCCTCATCTGACCATGATTTCACTTCCCGCTGGGCTGCACCGGTTAGCTGCCCCGTCAGAATGCTCACTTTCGGTTCTTCTGTCAGGGGATAAACTTTAAATAAACTGTGCAGTCTTTCCTTAAAGTCAGTTAACTTATGGGATTCCCCTGAGTATTGGGGCAGCCAGGCTGCTCCGAGGATGTAGGGCATGGAGAACGGCATCACCGCTGCTGCAGCCACGCTGGTGGTAGAAGGTCCCTCGGCGTCCGTCACCCCCCCCCCTAGTTAAGTGTGGCCTACCTTCCGTTGATCCTCTTCCGTAGGCCGCGGCTCCGCTGGTGCTGCTCTGGGAGAGGACCTTGCGACGCGTCCTGGTGACGTCAGGGTCGCTCTCACTTCTTCCAGGACCTTGCACAGCGTCGGTGCGTAGGGCGGGGCTTCAGGTTTTGTGCGGTTTGGACGTCCACGCCCCTCTTCTTCCTGCGCGGCGTCCTGAAGATGGCGTCTGATGGCGGGAACACGGCTGAGGATGGCGGGAAACGTCTGAAGATGGCGGGAAACGGCTCCGGATGGCGGGAAACCTCTTTTTCAGGTAAGTATGAAGTCTTTTTCAGGCGCGCAATACCCGTTTGTGGCGGGTTGGTCACAATCCTGCCGACTGCGCCAAAAGCTGACTCGCCCCCTGGGTCGTGGGGCACCCGGAGCCGGGCTTCGGTGCAATGTTGGGGGTAGTAGTGGCAACCCGATCCCGTGGCTCAGTGTGGTCAGACCAAATGCTGTGGCAGTCTATTTGTAGGGTTTTGAATGTCCGACTATGCCACCCGTGGATTGCGGTCAGGGATGACCGCCGCTGCAAGGCAGACTGCTGGGGCTGATGTTGGTATGCAGCACAGGGATAGGATAACTCCCCATGGGAAGAGTGTAGTTTCAGGGCAGTGTAATAGGATGCTGGGGGTGATGGTGCAAGCCGCAATAATAAGGGTTCAGAGTCTGCTTCACACAGTCCACGGTCTTTATTGTAGTTAGTACTAATGACCCAACAGGAGTACAGGTTAGGAATGGGCCTGGGTGTCTGAGAGCATTCGGGTGAGCCCCACTGGTCAGGGTGAGTGGGTAGGCCTACCGTTCTCTCTCTGCCCTTGCTGACTATCCCCCTTTTCGTGGTGTGATAGCCCACGTCCCTGAGCTGGCCGTGTACTACGCCTGTAAGGCTTGTGACTCGGGCCTTAGGTACCTGTTGCTTCTCCGTGCTGTACCGGTCCCTCTGTGTGGTGGAGCCTCCAGGCTTCTCAGGCCAAGGAACCTGAAATCCCTTGCGGGTTGGTTATCTGCTGTCGGGCTTGCCACCCTGACAGCCTCGGACCCCAGTGTCCGGTTGTGTAGTTGTCTCTCAGCCAGGACCGGCTCTCGTCGACTCTGTCCCTGGCTTGCTGTTCCTCCTCTGCCTCCCGGACTCCTCAGCTGCTGCTGACCTGTCCCTTTCCTCTGGGAACTCTTCTGGTTGCTTCAGAAGTGGGTCCTTGTCTCTCTAACCCTGCCCTCAGTTCCAGCTTTTATAGGGGCAGCCTTCTCCCCCTACTGGCCTGGGACAGGAGGTGCTGCATGCTAATGGTCCCTGACCAGGGAACCTCCTTCCTGCTCTCAGACACAGCCTTTAATATTTGTGGCATCCAGGCCTGGGATAACACATTATCAAAATGAACAAGGGCTGGATTGGGCCAGACTTCTCATCACCACCAAATGACAGCAGAGTAATATAAAGTCAAATCCACTGTGTTATTTTTCGGGAGGTGTATTCCCACGCACCGCTTCACACTCACACATGGGTATACGCTTCCTCATTTCGGCAGTATTTTGCTCTTCTCCTTATCCTCAGCCTCCACCACCACTATACCACCAGGGTGACCGTGGTCCGTGTTGCCAGCATTGCAAGTTCCTCCATCCTAATTTTTGGCAGCTTTTGCTTGGAAGGCATAGGCAAAGACTATGGGAGACCCACTCCCCAAAAATGGGAATAATGTTTTTAATATGCTTTACTGCATGGCACTTGTTTGCAAGCAATGCAAGTTCCTCCATCCTAATTTTTGGCAGCTTTTGCTTGGAATGCATAGGCAAAGACTATGGGAGACCCACTCCCCAATAATGGGAATAATGTTTTTAATATGCTGTACTGCATGGCTCTTGTAACGAGTATGAAAACCGTCTTGTTAAACTATTGTGACCTCCACGTCTCTTCCAAGGGGCATTAAAACTGTCTTGTTAAGCCACTGTGACCTCCACCACTCTTCCAAAGGGCATTAAAACTGTCTTGTTAAGCTACTGTGACCTCCACGTCTCTTCCAAGGGGCATTAAAACGTCTTATTAAGCTACTGTGACCTCCATGTCTCTTCCAATGGGCTTTAAAACCGTCTTGTTAAGCTACTGTGACCTCCACCACTCTTCCAAGGGGCATTGATATTGTCTTTCTATTCTACTGCGACCTCCACCACTCTTCCAAGGGGCATTAAAACTGTCTTGTTAAGCTACTGTGACCTCCACGTCTCTTCCAAGGGGCATTAAAACTTTCTTATAAAGCTACTGTGACCTCCAAGTCTCTTCCAAGGGACATTAAAACCATCTTGTTAAGCTACTGTGACCTCAACATCTCTTCCAAGGGGCATTAAAACCGTGTTGTTAAGCTACTGTGACCTCCATCACTCTTACAAGGGGCATTGGTATTGTCTTTTTATTCCACTGCAACCTCCACCACTCTTCCAAGGGGCATTAAAACCATCTTGTTAAGCTACTGTGACCTTCACGTCTTTTCCAAGGGGCATTAAAACCGTCTTGCTAAGCTACTGTGACCTCCACGTCTCTTCCAAAAGGCATTAAAACCATCTTGTTAAGCTACTGTGACCTCCACTACTCTTCCAAGGGGCATTAAAACTGACTTGTTATGCCTCTGTGACCTTCATGTCTCTTCCAAGGGGCATTAAAACTGTCTTGTTAAGCTACTGTGACCTCCACGTCTATTACAAGGAGCATTAAAACCATCTTGTAAAGCTACTGTGACCTCCACCACTCTTCCAAGGGGAATTGATATTGTCTTTTTATTCCACTGCGTCCTCCACCACTCTTCCAAGGGGCATTAAAACCGTCTTGTTAAGCTACTGTGACCTCCACGTCTCTTCCAAGGGGCATTAAAACCGTCTTGTTAAGCTGCTGTGACCTCCACCACTCTTCCAAGGGGCATTGATATTGTCTTTTTATTCCACTGCGACCACCACCACTCTTCCAAGGGGCATTAAAACCGTCTTGTTAAGCTACTGTGACCTCCACGTCTCTTCCAAGGGGCATTAAAATCGTTTTGCTTAGCTACTGTGACCTCCACGTCTCTTCCAAGGGGCATTAAAACCATCTTGCAAAGCTACAGTGACCTCCACCACTCTTCCAAGGGGCATTGATATTGTCTTTTATTTCCATTGCGACCTCCACCACTCTTCCAAGGTGCATTAAAACCATCTTATTAAGCTACTGTGACCTACAAGTCTCTTCCAAGGGGCATTAAAACCGTCTTGTTAAGCTACTGTGACCACCATCTCTCTTCCAAGGGGAATTGATATTGTCTTTTTATTCCACTGCGACCTCCACCACACTTCCAAGGGGCCTTAAAACCGTCTTGTTAAGCTACTGTGACCTCCACGTCTCTTCCAAGGGGCATTAAAACCATCTTGTTAAGATACTGTGACCTCCACCACTCTTCCAAGGGGCATTAAAACCGTCTTGTTAAGCCACTTTGACCTCCACCACTCTTCCAAGGGGCATTAAACTGTCTTGTTAAGCTACTGTGACCTTCACGTCTCTTCCAAGGGGCATTAAAACCATCTTGTTAAGCTACTGTGACCTCCACGTCTCTTCCAAGGGGCATTAAAACCATCTTGTTAAGCTACTGTGACCTCCACCACTCTTCCAAGGGGCACTAATACTGTCTTGATAAGCTACTGTGACCTTCACGTCTTTGCCAAGGGTCATTAAAACCGTCTTTTTAAGCTACTGTGACCTCCACGTCTCTTCCAAGGGTCATTAAAACCATCTTGTTAAGCTATTGTGACCTCCACGTCTCTTCCAAGGGGCATTAAAACCATCTTGTTAAGCTACTGTGACCTCCACCACTCTTCCAAGGGGCACTAATACTGTCTTGATAAGCTACTGTGACCTTCACGTCTCTGCCAAGGGTCATTAAAACCGTCTTGTTAAGCTACTGTGACCTCCACTACTCTTCCAAGGGGCATTAAAACTGACTTCTTATGCCTCTGTGACCTTCATGTCTCTTCCAAGGGGCATTAAAACTGTCTTGTTAAGCTACTGTGACCTCCACTTCTATTCCAAGGAGCATTAAAACCATCTTGTAAAGCTACTGTGACCTCCACCACTCTTCCAAGAGGCATTGATATTGTCTTTTTATTCCACTGCGTCCTCCACCACTCTTCCAAGGGGCATTAAAACCGTCTTGTTAAGCAACTGTGACCTCCACGTCTCTTCCAAGAGGCATTAAAACCGTCTTGTTAAGCTGCTGTGACCTCCACCACTCTTCCAAGGGGCATTGATATTGTCTTTTTATTCCACTGCGACCACCACCACTCTTCCAAGGGGCATTAAAACCGTCTTGTTAAGCTACTGTGACCACCACGTCTCTTCCAAGGGGCATTAAAATCGTTTTGCTAAGCTACTGTGACCTCCACGTCTCTTCCAAGTGGCATTAAAACCATCTTGCAAAGCTACTGTGACCTCCACCACTCTTCCAAGGGGCATTGATATTGTCTTTTATTTCCATTGCGACCTCCACCACTCTTCCAAGGTGCATTAAAACCATCTTATTAAGCTACTGTGACCTACAAGTCTCTTCCAAGGGGCATTAAAACCGTCTTGTTAAGCTACTGTGACCACCATCTCTCTTCCAAGGGGCATTGATATTGTCTTTTTATTCCACTGCGACCTCCACCACACTTCCAAGGGGCCTTAAAACCGTCTTGTTAAGCTACTGTGACCTCCACGTCTCTTCCAAGGGGCATTAATACCATCTTGTTAAGCTACTGTGACCTCCACCACTCTTCCATGGGGCATTAAAACCATCTTGTTAAGCTACTTTGACCTCCACCACTCTTCCAAGGGGCATTAAACTGTCTTGTTAAGCTACTGTGACCTTCACTTCTCTTCCAAGGGGCATTAAAACCATCTTGTTAAGCTACTGTGACCTCCACGTCTCTTCCAAGGGGCATTAAAACCATCTTGTTAAGCTACTGTGACCTCCACCACTCTTCCAAGGGGCACTAATACTGTCTTGATAAGCTACTGTGACCTTCACGTCTCTGCCAAGGGTCATTAAAACCGTCTTGTTAAGCTACTGTGACCTCCACGTCTCTTCCAAGGGGCCTTAAAACCATCTTGTTAAGCTACTGTGACCTCCACCACTCTTCCCAGGGGCATTTAAATTGTCTTTTTATTCCACTGCGACCTCCACCACTGTTCCAAGGGGCATTAAAACCGTCTTTTTAAGCTACTGTGAACTCCACGTCTCCTCCAAGGGGCGTGAAAACCATCTTGTTAAGCTACTGTGACCTCCACGTCTCTTCCAAGGGGCATTAAAACCGTCTTTTTAAGCTACTGTGACCTCCACGTCTCTTCCAAGGGGCATTAAAACCATCTTGTTAAGCTACTGTGACCTCCACCACTCTACCAAGGGGCATTGATATTGTCTTTTATTTCCATTGCGACCTCCACCACTCTTCCAAGGTGCATTAAAATCATCTTATTAAGCTACTGTGACCTCCAAGTCTCTTCCAAGGGGCATTAAAACCGTCTTGTTAAGCTACTGTGACCTCCATCTCTCTTCCAAGTGGCATTGATATTGTCTTTTTATTCCACTGCCACCTCCACCACTCTTCCAAGGGGCATTAAAACCATCTTCTTAAGCTACTGTGACCTCCACGTCTTTTCCAAGGGGCATTAAAACCGTCTTATTAAGCTACTGTGACCTCCAGGTCTCTTAAAAGGGGCATTAAAACTGTCTTGTTAAGCTACTGTGACCTCCTCCATTCTTACAAGGGGCATTGATATTGTCTTTTTATTCCACTGCGACCTCCACCACTCTTCCAAGGGGCATTAAAACCATCTTCTTAAGCTACTGTGACCTCCATCTCTCTTCCAAGGGGCATTGATATTATCTTTTTATTCCACTGCCACCTCCACCACTCTTCCAAGGGGCATTAAAACCATCTTCTTAAGCTACTATGATCTCCACGTCTTTTCCAAGGGGCATTAAAACCGTCTTGTTAAGCTACTGTGACCTCCACGTCTCTTCCAAGGGGCATTAAAACCATCTTGTTAAGCTACTGTGACCTCCACATCTTTTCCAAGGGGCATTAAAACCGTCTTGTTAAGCTACTGTGACCTCCACCACTCTTCCAAGGGGCATTAAACTGTCTTGTTAAGCTACTGTGACCTTCACGTCTCTTCCAAGGGGCATTAAAACCATCTTGTTAAGCTACTGTGACCTCCACGTCTCTTCCAAGGGGCATTAAAACCATCTTGTTAAGCTACTTTGACCTCCACCACTCTTCCAAGGGGCACTAATACTGTCTTTTTAAGCTACTGTGACCTTCACGTCTCTGCCAAGGGGCATTAAAACCGTCTTGTTAAGCTACTGTGACCTCCACGTCTCTTCCAAGGAGCCTTAAAACCATCTTGTTAAGCTACTGTGACCTCCACCACTCTTCCCAGGGGCATTTAAATTGTCTTTTTATTCCACTGCGACCTCCACCACTGTTCCAAGGGTCATTAAAACCGTCTTTTTAAGCTACTGTGACCTCCACGTCTCTTCCAACGGGCGTGAAAACCATCTTGTTAAGCTACTGTGACCTCCACGTCTCTTCCAAGGGGCATTAAAACCATCTTGTTAAGCTACTGTGAACTCCACCACTCTTCCAAGGGGCATTGATATTGTCTTTTCATTCCACTGCGACCTCAACCACTCTTCCTAGGGGCATTAAAACCGTCTTGTTAAGCTACTGTGACCTCCACGTCTCTTCCAAGAGGCATTAAAATCGTCTTCTTAAACCACTCTGAACTCCACAGCTCTTCCAAGGGGCATTGAAATGTTCTTTTTAATTACCTCTAACCTCCACGACTATTCCAATCGGGATTGCATTTCCTCCTAATTTTAAGTCAGCTTTTGCTTTTCAAAGCATAGGCGAACACTAAGGGAGACCCACTCCCCAATAATGTGTATAAGGTTTTTAGTACGCTGTATTCCACGTCTGTTTCAAGGGGCATTGCAGTTCCTCATAATTTTTGGAAAGCCTTCCATTCACTGCTTAGGCCAACAGTGTACAGGAGACCCAGTTGCTTTAAATGGAAAAAACAGTTTAGTTAAGCCCCTCAGACCTCCATGTCACTTCCAAGGGGCATTGGAGTGCCTCAAAATTTTTGGTAGGCATTGCACTCACTGTATGCCCTATAACTGTGTAGCCAAACTGCTCCTTTTGGTACAGAAACATATCCTACAAATCATGTGTGGTTGACTGGCCTGATATTGATGTGAATGGTCCCTGTTCCTCCTGCTCTTTCTCTTTTGCCACCATCTCATCCATCATTCATCACCTGAAGCTTTGTTTTAACGGGAGTCATAGAACTGGGATAGTAGAAGGAAAGCATCCAGCAATCCTCGGAGGAGGTAGGATAAGTGCCAAAACACTGACCACCTCATGCCTAGCCGCTACTACATACATGCGCTTTCATTCCAAGGGACAGAAAGCTAAGGAGATGGATGGCCTCATGATCATGAATAATTTACTCGTTGTGTAGGAGGCCGACCACTGCTGCTGTCTACCTTCTGAACTTTGTGTTGAAGCCTGATTGACCCAGGACCCACAATTTTCTATGTCTGGAGGACGTGTTGCATCCCAGTGTCCAACTGTGTCCCGGCTTCCACAATATTAACCCAGTGTGAAGGCATCAGTCAGATGGACCATCCCTGGCCACATTCACTTGTCCTCGTGTTTGTGGTTAGGCTGTCCTTCAAATAGGGGCGGCTGGAGACTGTTTATGAACACCCAGCCGCCCCCAGGCAGCTGGGGACCGTGTGTGGGCACCAGGCCGCGGGGTGGCTGGGGACCGAGTATGGACACCCGGCCGCCCCCGGGAAGCTGGGGACCAAGCGTGGACACCCTGCCGCCGGGCGGCTGTGGACTGAGTATGGATACCAGGCCGCCGACGCAGCCATGACGTGGTGGCCAGATTCCGCCTCCACATGCCTAAAAGGCCCAATTTCAAGGGCAAGCAAGCAAGCAGTATGGTATTGCAGCCTGAGGGTGGGTGGGTGGCAGGCTGCATACTTGCGCTTGCATTGCAAGGAATGGGGGAGATACAATTGAACACTGCCCTGGGCCAAGGACTTGCACGGGGATAGTTGCAAGTCTGCGTCTTCTGATGCGGCAAGGATCACTTCTGATGAGCAGACTTTTAGGCAGTGACCTGGGTGTCAGAGATGCTTCCAGGGGTCTTCCCCATGCTGGACTATCAGCTGTGTATGCACCAGACTTCTGCACAACCCAACTGATGGTCCCAACCCCATTTATAAGGCAAGAAATCTCACTTATTAAACCTGACAGGGCACACCTGTGAAGTGAAAACCATTTCCGGTGACTACCTCTTGAAGCTCATCAAAAGAATGCCAAGAGTGTGCAAAGCAGTCATCAAAGCAAAAGGTGGCTACTTTGAAGAACCTAGAATATAAGACATATTTTCAGTTGTTTCACACTTTTTTGTTAAGTATATAATTCCACATGTGTTAATTCATAGTTGTGATGCCTTCAGTGTGAATGTACAATTTTCATAGTCATGAAAATACAGAAAAATCTTTAAATGAGAAGGTGTGTCCAAACTTTTGGTCTGTACTGTGTATATATATATATAGAGAGAGAGAGAGAGAGAGAGAGATAGAGCGAAAAGACAATATATATGTGTACACTCAAAGTGAGTATATAATAAACATAATCATAAATCAATATATTTGTGGATTAAACCTACATATATAATTGGGTACTATCCCTCAACTTTAAGCATATAACCAATACATGAATATAGAGTAATATAGTCACTGCTCACTAACCAACAACCCAATGCGCATTTCGCAATAGCTTCATCAGGGGTGATTAGTAGAGATGAGCGGTGTTCGACTAGAACTGTTCGCCAATCTCAAATTCGAGCTGTTTTGGGCGGTGTTCGAGTTGTTCGACGAACCCGAACGATTTGCAAAAAATTCGGCTGTTCGAGGTTATGTTCGATAACTGTTCGTGCACCAAAAGCGTGTCCTGCATGTCTGGCGCTATTTAGAGCACCAATCATGCAGGGATTGTCTGCCACTCACTGTAATGCCACAGCCATGGTGGTTGTGGCATTACAGTGATTGCCCAAATCGACGGGAACAGTGCCAACAGTGAAACATGAAAAGCCGGCAATTCAGCAGCGGCATACACCTGTACCCGACAATTTAGAACCGAAAGAATAGAGCTTCACACATAGATTAGATAGATATAAACATGTCAGCCACATATATACGAAGTACAGTGAAAGTGCTGCTTACTGTACTTGTCATTTAGCGTAAAGGATTTATCAAAAAAAATAATAGTGTTTTCATGCACCGTCTCTTTAAAAAAGCCGGCCGGCAATTCAGCAGCGGTACCCGACAATTTATAACAGACAGAATAGAGCATCATACATAGATTAGATAGATAGAAACATGTCAGTCACATATATACGAAGTACAGTGACAGTGTTGCTTACTGTACTTGTCATTTAGCGTAAAGGATTTATCAAAAAAAATAATAGTGTTTTCATGCACCGTCTCTTTAAAAAAGCCGGCCGGCAATTCAGCATCTGTACCCGACAATTTATAACAGACAGAATAGAGCTTCACACATAGATTAGATAGATAGAAACATGTCAGTCACATATATATGAAGTACAGTGATAGTGTTGGTTACTGTACTTGTCATTTAGTATTAAAATAAAGGATTTATTATTAAAAAAATTGGCGTGGGGTTCCCCTTAATTTTAGGCTCTAGCGGAGGTTAAGCAGACGGCTGGGGCAGATGTTTGAAGCCTGGGAAGGGGGTAATACCCACGGAGCTTCCCAGGCTACTAATATCAGCCCCCAGCTGAATACATAGCCTTTACGAGCTATTAAAATGGGGGACCCCCCAAAAAAAATGACGTGGGGTCCCCCCTAATTTAATAGCTAGCAAAGGCTAGGCAGACAGCTGGGGGCTGATATTAATAGCCCAGGAAGGGAGCCATGAATATTGGCCCCCTCCCAGGCTAGAAACACCAGCCGTCAGCCGCCCCAGAAATGGCGCATTCATAGGATGCGCCAATTCTGGCACTTAGCCTCGCTCTTCCACGCTGCCCTGGTGCGGTGGCAGGGGGTAATAGGGTTGGGGTTGATGTCAGCTTATAATGCCAGCTGACATCAAGCCCAGGTTAGTAATGGAGAGGTGTCTATAAGACACCCCCCATTACTAACCCCATAGTCAAAGTTAAAAAAAACACAAACACCCAGAATAAAGTCCTTTAATTGAAATAAAGACACAATCCTTTATTGTTCTAAATTAAACCATACTTACCGTCACGCCCATTCCAGCTGAAGCCAACGATCTCCTGCAATAAAAGAAAAATAATAATGCAACCTCATCCTTACCTTTCCATGGTTCCCACGACAGCTTCAGCTCTGCTACATCGAGATGACAGGCTGGACCGCAGCAGAACGCTGCCATCCAGCCTCTCATCCCGCAGACACTGAGAAGCGCAGGCTTGCTTGCGCTGCTCAGCGTCTCTCTGTGACGACATCCAGATGAGCCGAGTTCATGTCCAATGAACTCGGCTCACCTCATGCACGTCACTGACAGCGTGGGAAAATTCTCACGCTGAAGCGGTGAGTGCAGGAGAATTCTCCCACGCTGTCAGTGACGTGCATAAGGTGAGCTCATGTCCAATGAACTCATCTCACCTCCTGCACGTCACTGACAGCGTGGGAGAATTCTCCTGCACTCAGCGCTTCAGCGTGAGAATTCTCCCGCTGAAGCGCTGAGTGCAGGAGAATTTTCCCACGCTGTCAGTGACGTGCATAAGGTGAGCTCATGTCCAATGAACTCAGCTCACCTCCTGCACGTCACTGACAGCGTGGGAGAATTCTCCTGCACTCAGCGCTTCAGTGTGAGAATTCTCCCACGCTGAAGCGCTGAGTGCAGGAGAATTTTCCCACGCTGTCAGTGACGTGCATGAGGTGAGCCGAGTTCATTGGACATTAACTCGGCTCATCTGGATGCCCTCACAGAGAGACACTGTGGAGCGCAAGCAAGCCTGCGCTTCTCAGTGTCTGCGGGATGACAGGCTGGATGGCAGCGTTCTGCTGCGGTCCAGCCTGTCATCTCGATGTAGCAGAGCTGAAGCTGTCATGGGAACCATGGAAAGGTAAGGATGATGTTGCTTTATTATTTTTCTTTTATTTCAGGAGATCGTTGGCTTCAGCTGGAATGGGCGTGATGGTAAGTATGGTTTAATTTAGAACAATAAAGAATTGTGTGTTTATTTCAATTAAAGGACTTTTTTCTGGGTGTTGTGTTTTTTTTAAATACTTTACTAGAAATTCATGGTGGTCATGTCTAATATTGGCGTGACCCCATGAATTTCGGGCTTAGGGCCAGCTGATAATGCCAAGCTGGCCCTAACCCCTTTATTACCCAGTGAGCCACCGCATCAGGGCCCTGGATGAGTTGGGTACAGCGCCAGAAGATGGCGCTTCTATGAACGCGCCATTTTCCGGGGTGGCTGCGGACTGCAATTTGCAGCGGGGGTGGCCCAGAAAGCTTGGGCCTCCCTGCGCTGCGGATTCCAGCCCCCAGTTGCCTAGTTGTACCTGGCTGGACACAAAAACAGGGCGAAGCCCCACGTCAATTTTCTTTAAATTATTTCATGAAATAATTAAGAAAAAAAGGGCTTCCCTATATTGTTGTGTCCGGCCAGGTACAAATAGGCAGCTGGTGGTTGGGGGCAGCCCGTTCCTGCCTGCTGTACCTGGCTGGACACAAATATAGTGCGAAGCCACACGTCAATTTTTTTTAAATTATTTCATGAATTTCCTGAAATAATTTAAAAAAATTGAAGTGGGGCTTCGCACTATATTTGTGTCCAGCCAGGTACAGCAGGCAGGAACGGGCTGCCCCCATCCACCAGCTGCCTATTTGTACCTGGCCGGACACAACAATATAGGGAAGCCCTTTTTTTCTTAATTATTTCATGAATTTCATGAAATAATTAAAAAAAATTGAAGTGGGGCTTCGCACTATATTTGTGTCCAGCCAGGTACAGCAGGCAGGAACGGGCTGCCCCCAACCACCAGCTGCCTATTTGTACCTGGCCGGACACAACAATATAGGGAAGGCCTTTTTTTCTTAATTATTTCATGAATTTCATGAAATAATTAAAAAAAATGTACGTGGGGCTTCGCCCTATTTTTGTGTCCAGCCAGGTACAACTAGGCAGCTGGGGGCTGGAATCTGCAGCGCAGGGAGGCCCAAGCTTTCTGGGCCCCCCCCCGCTACAAATTGCAGTCCGCAGCCACCCCGGAAAATGGCGCGTTCATAGAAGCGCCATCTTCTGGCGCTGTACCCAACTCATCCAGGGCCCTGGTGCGGTGGCTCACTGGGTAATAAAGGGGTTAAGGCCAGCTTGGTATTATCAGCTGGCCCCAAGCCCAAAATTCATGGGGTCACGCCAGTATTAGACATGACCGCCATGAATTTCTAGTAAAGTATTTAAAAAAAACACAACACCCAGAATAAAGTCCTTTAATTGAAATAAAGACACAATTCTTTATTGTTCTAAATTAAACCATACTTACCATCACACCCATTCCAGCTGAAGCCAACGATCTCCTGCAATAAAAGAAAAATAATAAACCAACCTCATCCTTACCTTTCCATGGTTCCCACGACAGCTACAGCTCTGCTACATCGAGATGACTGGCTGGACCGCAGCAGAACGCTGCCATCCAGTCTGTCATCCCGCAGACACTGAGAAGCGCAGGCATGCTTGCGCTCCTCACTGTCTCGCTGTGACGGCATCCAGATGAGCCGAGGTCATGTCCAATGAACTCGGCTCACCTCATGCACGTCACTGACAGCGTGGGAAAATTCTCACACTGAAGTGCTGAGTGCAGGAGAATTCTCCCACGCTGTCAGTGATGTGCATGAGGTGAGCTCATGTCCAATGAACTCAGCTCACCTCCTGCACGTCACTGACAGCGTGGGAAAATTCTCCTGCAATCAGCGCTTCAGCGTGAGAATTTTCCCACGCTGTCAGTGACGTGCATGAGGTGAGCCGAGTTCATTGGACATGAACTCGGCTCATCTGGATGTCGTCACAGAGAGACGCTGAGCAGCGCAAGCAAGCCTGCGCTTCTCAGTGTCTGCGGGATGACAGGCTGGATGGCAGCGTTCTGCTGCGGTCCAGCCTGTCATCTCGATGTAGCAGAGCTGAAGCTGTCGTGGGAACCATGGAAAGGTAAGGATGAGGTTGCTTTATTATTTTTCTTTTATTGCAGGAGATCGTTGGCTTCAGCTGGAATGGGCGTGATGGTAAGTATGGTTTAATTTAGAACAATAAAGGATTGTGTCTTTATTTCAATTAAAGGACTTTATTCTGGGTGTTTGTGTTTTTTTTAACTTTGACTATGGGGTTAGTAATGGGGGTGTCTTATAGACGCCTCTCCATTACTAACCTGGGCTTGATGTCAGCTGGCATTATAAGCTGACATCAACCCCAACCCTATTACCCCCTGCCACCGCACCAGGGCAGCGTGGAAGAGCGAGGCTAAGTGCCAGAATTGGCGCATCCTATGAATGCGCCATTTCTGGGGCGGCTGACGGCTGGTGTTTCTAGCCTGGGAGGGGGCCAATATTCATGGCTCCCTTCCTGGGCTATTAATATCAGCCCCCAGCTGTCTGCCTAGCCTTTGCTAGCTATTAAATTAGGGGGGACCCCACGTCATTTTTTTTGGGGGGTCCCCCATTTTAATAGCTAGTAAAGGCTATGTATTCAGCTGGGGGCTGATATTAGTAGCCTGGGAAGCTCCGTGGGTATTACCCCCTTCCCAGGCTTCAAACATCTGCCCCAGCCGTCTGCTTAACCTCCGCTAGAGCCTAAAATTAAGGGGAACCCCACGCCAATTTTTTTAATAATAAATCCTTTATTTTAATACTAAATGACAAGTACAGTAACCAACACTATCACTGTACTTTATATATATATGTGACTGACATGTTTCTATCTATCTAATCTATGTGTGATGCTCTATCTTTCTGTTCTAAATTGTCGGGTACCGCTGCTGAATTGCCGGCCGGCTTTTTTAAAGAGACAGTGCATGAAAACACTATTATTTTTTTAAATAAATCCTTTACACTAAATGACAAGTACAGTAAGCAACACTATCACTGTACTTATTATATATGTGACTGACATGTTTCTATCTATCTAATCTATGTGTGAAGCTCTATTCTGTCTGTTATAAATTGTCGGGTACAGATGCTGAATTGCCGGCCGGCTTTTTTAAAGAGACGGTGCATGAAAACACTAATATTTTTTTTAATAAATCCTTTACACTAAATGACAAGTGCAGTAACCAACACTGTCACTGTGCTTCTTATATGTGTGACTGACATGTTTCTATCTATCTAATCTATGTGTGATGCTCTATTCCTTCTTGTCTAAATTGTCGGGTACCGGTGTATGCCGCTGCTGAATTTGCCGGCCGGCTTTTTTAAAGAGAGTGTCTTCTGAGCAGTTTGTCAGCTTTTGGACACCTTTGCAGGTGTTTTCTATGTGTTTCTATGTGTTTTTGTTTGCCTGCCATTGGTTTTAACGGTGTTCGACGGTGTTCTAAGGTGTTCGACGAACAGTTCGACGAACAGTTCCTCGAACATCCCGGTGTTCGACGAACCGAACCGAACCCGAACACTACGGGGGTGGCTCAACACTAGTGATTAGTAAGGAAACAAGCCCTCCTTAATAAAGGGCATCAAGCCAATCAAATATGTATATTTGGGGCGAGTACAAGTGCTGCATAGTAAAAAAAACACTAACGTGTCACAGGGTCATCTGACCACCGCATCATAAGATCCTTTCAGATACTGGTGGAAGATTCTAACCATCGCGCCATAGGGCCATGTGACCAACGCATCATCAGATCACTTGACCACCGCATCATGAGGTCCTGTACATAAATCAAATCAGTATACTAAATTACAATATACATACATATATATATATATACATATACACATACATACATATACATATACACATAGAGCGAACATCACCAGATGGCCAGGTGGACACGTCAAAGTGGCAAAAAATGGGAGGTGAACCCGACAACCCCATGTAGCAATTATAGAGACATACTTAATAAATCCAACTTTATCTACCAAACCAAAAAGGACAAGGACGAACAAAAGAGGAGGGGGGGTGGGAAAAAAACAAACAAAAAAAAAACACAATAAAGTGATCGTGTACATAATTAAAAACATCAACCTGATATTGTTGTATACAACAAAACATTGGGAAAGGAGGTCCATTGACCACTGTTCCAATTGTTAGTGCATGCTAAAAATATATACATCAAAAAACACAAAATATTCATCATGTGCAAGAACTAAACAATTAATATTATAAATAAAAAGAAAAAAGAAGTACAAAGTGTATATATCAAACATGATTAGATAAAATATGTAAAAAAAAGTGTAAACTTTATAGCTGCATATAATTACAAATGCAAAGTGAACAACACTCATTAGGGGGCTACACACCACCAATACAGGTGCATAAAATATAAAAAGTGTATATGCATATTAATAGAAAGTATCATCAAAGAAGATGCGGCATCTTGATAGATTCAAGGCGTAAAGTCCCCTCGTTACTCCAGCAGCATCCTAATAATTTACAAATTTCTCCATTGTACCCACCACAATCAGATTCCTAAATGGTTTATCACACATCTGTGTAATGGAAAGGCTATGTTCAATAAAATGAAAAATATAAAATAGTTAAAAACAAAATTAAAAGAACAACAACTGTGGCCAGCACTGCAATAAAGACTCAGAGAGAGGCATTCAAAGGGAGGCGGAAATCATTTCTAGTGGGTCCAAGAAAATAGCTATTAAACATCCATCAAGACAACGCGAAGGAAAGTGTCCAAGATCTACAGGAATGGTGCAAAGGACATATATTCATTAAGCCCAAGAGGTGTCTGTGTGGCCAGTTTAAAAATCCACTCAACCTCCTTCTGGGACAATCGTTTTTTCCAAAAGCCCCCTCTTGGGCCTGGTATCACGTGTTCAATGCCACGTACTATCAGTAGAGTTTCATCACATCCGTGTGCTAACCAGAAGTGATGGGCTTTTGCTGCTATGATGTCATGAACATGTTCCCTTACTCATTTTTTAAATTCTCTTTGTCCTCCATTTAAAATGGGCAAGGCACGTGGCAAGGGACCGGGAACTGGCCGTGAAGGTAATGGTGCATGCAGAGGCCGAGGACAATTTCCAGGGGACCGCAGCACATCACTATTGAACCCAGACCATTGTCAAAAGGTTGTTGGTTGGATAGCGGATAATGCTTCCAGTCACTTTGCCACCACCACCACCAACACCCTGTCTTCCACACGGTCAAGTATCAGTAGCCGTGAGTCTGGACCGCATATTCCTCACCCTTATCCTCCTTCCTCCCACCATGCCGAGTACCCAGAGACAACTGATCCCACACTTGGACACTCTGAAGAGCTGTTCACTTTTCCATTTAAAGATTTAGGCCTCTCCCCCGGGTCACTTGAAGTCGGGCAAGAGGAGATCATGTGTAGCGATGCCCAAATATTTGAGCAGCCACGGTCACACGAAGGCGACGGTGGGAAAGTTACAAAAAAGGTGGACGATGATGAGACACAATTGTCAGAAAGTCAGGAGGAGGACCAGGGGGTGGAAATGGAAGACGAGGTGGTGGATGATATAGTAACTAACCCAACCTGGCAGGAGGACATGCAGAGCGAGGACAGCAGCACACAGGGGGAGGGAGGCAGAGCACCCCAACAGGCAGGAAGAAGCAGTGTGGTAGCCGCAGACAGAAGGTAGGCAACCATTCCCCATAACACCAACACGCAGGAAGTTGCAAGTACAACTGTTAGGTCTTCCCGAGTCTGGTTGTTTTTTAAAGACTCTGTTAATAACCCCAAAAAGGACATTTGCACAACCTGCCAGGCCTGCATCAGCAGGGGTGGCAAAAGACCAGCCTGACTACCACCAGCATGATCAGGCACATGGCAGCAAAGCACCCGACTTTGTGGTCTGAACCCCAGGCTCCAGGAACAGAGTCTGCGGGTGGCACCATTGCTTCTTCCGCTGTTGTGCATGCAAGCCAATCCCCTGTCCATGGTGTATGTGAAGATGCCTCCTGCGCTGCACCTGTCGTTGCATACTCTAAAGTAGCAGCATCAGGAAGCACGTCTATGTCCTTTTCCCAGCGCAGTGTTCAGTTGTCCATACCCCAGTCCTTGGAACGCAAACGCAAATATACAGCCAACGCCCCACAGGCCGCACTACTAAATTCTCACATTTCACGACTGCTTGCGCTCGAAATGTTGCCTTTAAGGCTCGTGGAGACGGAAGCATTCTGCAACCTGATGGCAGCGGCCATCCCTCGGTACTCGGTCCCCAGCCGCCACTATTTCTTCCGGTGTGCCGTCCCCGCATTACACAAGCACGTGTCCTACAACATTAGCCGTGCCCTCAACAACGCAGTTACCGGTAAACTTCACCTAACCACGGACACGTGGACAAGTGCTTGTGGGCAGGGACGGTACATCTCGCTGACGGCACACTGGGTTAACATAGTGGAAGCCGGGACCCAGTCGAACCTTGGGACGGAACACGTGTTCCCGACGCCAATGATTGCGGGCCCTAGGTCAATCAGGGTTGCCCCCATGGTCTACAGCTCCTGCACCTCATCCTCCTTAGCCTCCTCTTCAGCCTCTATCTCCGAAATGACCACATCAGTCACAAGCTGGAAGCACTGCAGCACTGCCTCGGCCAAGCGGCAACAGGCTGTGCTGAAGCTAATATGCTTAGGTGAAAAAAACGCACAATGCTGAAGGATTCAGAAAAAAGTACCCGATAGGACTAGCACTCCCAGACTTGCAAGGATTGGAAAATTAACTCTTGGTCTGCAAAAGGTTTATTTCACTCTGTTTTCTCAATATAGTATACAGTATATTAAAACAATAAAACAACGTGTTTCTGCAATAAAAATAAAAAACACATAGCCTTCTTCAGGTATGAACATATCTTAGAGTATATGAAAGTTATATAGTCTTCACAATTGCACCTGGTTGTGTTAATTAGATTGGATTAACCATATAAATACCGGGTATTTTTTCAGTTAATCGTGTCCGCTGTTTTTCTATACCTATATATATGCAGGTTCAAAAATTTTTTTTATTTTCAAGTTATCATACATTATCTATTAAATTTCTTTTCTTTTGATTATTATTCCCCCTCCCTACCTTTCCTTTCTTTTCTTTAAGAAGCTTATATAGGTATCTCTGATAATTCAATATCCAATTGATTCGCAGTATGCAGCATTAGAATCGCCATCAAGCACAAGCACCCATCTCATCACCGACCTCCCTTAGTTGACAGATATCTTTTTTAGAGATTGGCCCCATGCGCCCCCTACCATTAGTGGAGACGATAGCACCATCAATATTGAGCCAGTCCAATCTAGCTCCCACTTTGATTCCATCCATGCTTATTCCCCCATCGCAACCACAGATCACCAAATTTTTCCCCTACTAATAACAACCTTAAGAAAAAGAAAAGGAGGCCCCGAGGGACTAGAGGAGGCAGAAACTCCAAAAAAAATACAAAAAAATCCCACCATTTCGAACATAAAAAAGAAATAGAAATAAAAACAAATTCGAAAATATCTCCTACATGTGCACTTGAGGAAAGGCCAACACAGGATGGAGATTCTCCCAAAAAAAGAATCTTGAATCTATCTAAATACAATCTTAAAGAGGCAGAGGAGAGGATATTAGTAAAGGGACTTAATTTTTGCCCCAGTCAAGAGGCGAATAATTTTGATCTCTTCCTTGATCTAAATAGATTTGTAAGACGACTGACTCTCACAAGACATTTTGCACTTCAGAAGAGAAACAATGATAAACAGATTCTAAAAACTAAAGTAAGTACATCAATAGCTACAGGTACTGAAACGGTAGAGGATACTAATATACATTTGGAAGTGAAAACTCGCTCCAATTTTAACCGTATACACCATAGGGGGAGCTATATAGAAACCTTTCTTGCTCTAGTGGGTGGGGAATTCTGTTCTATGAGAAATAAAAAAGGCTTTAAAACATCCAAACCACAAAAATAATGACTAAACAAAATGGAACATATAAAACAAATATTACAGCTGAAGAAAAAACAGCGATAACCAATTTAAAAAGTAATAGAGAAATTGTGATTCGTGAAGCGGATAAAGGGGGTGGGGTCGTAATATTGGATAGAGATGCCTATCTCAAAGGGGCATCAAATATCCTATCAGATCTTAAATATTATGAAAAATTAAGTACAGATCCATCAAAAACCTTTTCCAAGGAATATCACACCATGATTAATAATGCTTTTATGGAAGGAATCCTGACCAAAAAAGAAAAAAGTTTTTTGACTAACAAAGATTTTTCCATGGCTTTTTTCTATCATTTACCAAAATTACATAAAAATCCCAATAACCCCCCAGGTCGTGCTATCATCTCGGGGATCAACTCATTGACCAGTTATTTATCCCACTTTCTTTATCTCTGTCTTCAGGAACATGTTAAAACATTTTTTTCTTTTTGAAGAGATTCTACACTGCTCATTCATGATTTAAATACTCTGGAATGGGGAGAGGACTATCTAATGCTGACACTTGATGTGAATGCATTATAATCAAATATTGATCATAATTTAGGCATAAATTAAGTCAAATTTTATCTAGAGAAAAATGGAAATTTGCCAGGGAAACAGATCGAATTTCTCTTAAAAAGCCTTGAATTTATCCTCAAGCACAATGTTTTTAAATTTGAGGGTCAGCTTTATCTGCAGAGACATGGTACCGCGATTGGGACTCGGGTAGCCCCAAGTTTTGCTAATTTATTTATGGGGCTATTCGAGTCCCTATTGCCCCTCTGCTCATCTGAGTATACAGATAGGATCATACTCTATAAACGATATATTGATGATCTGTTTGTCGTGTGGAAGGGGGGGTTTAGAGAGGCAGAAACGTTAGTAAAAGAACTCAATAATAATAACTGGGGAATTTCCTTTGTGGCTAACATTGAAAAGGAAAGAGCCATTTTCCTAGATTTGGAAATTATACATAAAAATAAAAAAATTATTACCAAAACACATTTTAAAAAAGTTGATGTCAATGGGTATCTTGATTATCAAAGTGCCCATTACCTCAAATGGAAGAAAAGTATTCCATTTAGTCAGTTTTTTCGTATTAGAAAAAATCTGATTATGTTCTGCAATTTCAAATTCTAAAGAAAAGGTTTTCCGAAAAAAAGTATCCAAAGCAGTTAATGAGGCGTATCAGATAAATCTGAAAAAAACTCAGGATGACTGTTTAATAATGAAAACACAGGAAAATGGAGCTAGAGTAAATAGGAACGACAAACTAGTAGTGATGAGCGAGCATGCTCGCCACTGCTCGGTACTTGCCCGAGCATCTCAGTACTCTTATAGGCAGCTGGTGGTTGGGGGCAGCACGTTTCTGCCTGCTGTACCTGGCTGGACACAAAAATAGGGCGGAGCCTCACGTCACTTTTTTTTTATTATTTCATGAAATTCATGAAAAATTTTTAAAAAAATTGACATGGGGCTTCGCCCTATTTTTGTGTCCAGCCAGGTACAGCATCCAGGAACGGGCTACCCCCAACCACCAGCTGCCTATATGTACCTGGCCGAACACAACAATATAGGGAAGCCCTTTTTTTTATTATTTCATGAATAATTATCCCACACTGTCAGTGACGTGCATGAGGTGAGCTGAGTTCATTGGACATGGACTCAGCTCATCAGGATGCCGTCACAGCCAGACACTGAGGAGCGGAAGCATGCCTGCGCTTCTCAGTGTCTGCGGCATGGCAAGCTGGATGTCAGCTTTCGGCTGCGATCCAGCCTGTCATGTGAATGTAGCAAAGCTGAAGCTGTCCTGGGAACCATGGAAAGGTAAGGATGAGGTTGCTTTATTATTTTACTTTTATTGCAGAAGACATTGGCTTCAGCTGGAATGGGCGTGATGGTAAGTATGGTTTAATTTAGAACATTAAAGAATTGTGTGTTTATTTCAATTAAAGGACTTTATTCGGAGTGTTTGTGTTTTTTTTTAACTTTGACTATGGGGTTAGTAATGGGGGTGTCTTATAGACATTATAAGCTGATATCAACTCCAGCCCTATTACCCCACTGCCACTGCTACAGGACAGTGGGAAGAGCGAGTCTAAGTGCCAGAATTGGTGCATCCTAGGGATGCGCCATTTCTGGGGCAGCTGACGGCTGGTGTTTCTAGCCTGGGAGTGGGCCAATATTCATGGCACCCTTCTTGGGCTATTAAGATCAGCCCCCAGCTGTCTGCCTAGCCTTTGCTAGCTATTAAAATAGGGGGGACCCCACGTCATTTTTTTGGGGGTCCCCCATTTTAATAGCTAGTAAAGGCTAAGCAGACAGCTGGGGGCTGATCTTAATAGCTAGGTATTCAGCTGGGGGTTGATATTAGTTGCCTGGGAAGCTCCGTGGGTATTACCCCCTACCCAGGCTTCAAACTTCTGCCCCAGCCGTCTGCTTGACCTCCGCTAGAGACTAAAATTACGGGGAACCCCACGCCAATTTTTTTTTTAATAAATCCTTTATTTTAACACTAAATGACAAGTATAGTAACCAACACTATCACTGTACTTATTATATATGAGACTGACAAGTTTCTATCTATCTAATCTATGTGTGATGCTCTATTCTTTCTGTTCTAAATTGTCGGGTACCGATGTATGCCGCTGATGAATTGCAGGCCGGCTTTTTTAAAGAGACAAAAACACTATTATTTTTTTTTAATAAATCCTTTGTTTTAACACTAAATGACAAGTACAGTAACCAACATTGTCACTGTACTTATTATATATGTGACTGACATGTTTCTATCTATCTAATCTATGTGTGATGCTCTATTCTTTCTGTTCTAAATTGTCGGGTACCGGTGTATGCCGCTGATGAATTGCAGGCTTTTTTAAAGAGATGGGTGCATGAAAATCGGAGGGCATTAGTGTGTTCCAATTGCCCTGCTATGTTTTTTATGCACCCTCCTATATACCCTGCCTGTCTGCCTATATATTTTGCCTGCCTGACGTTTAATTGAGCACCGTTCCCATCGATTTGGGCAATTTTTGACCTTCTGCAGACCGCCGGGGGGGACCACCTGAAAAATGCTTGAGTTTCCCATAGACTTACATTGGGCTCGTTGCTCGGGTCGAGCACCCAAGTATTCCAATGTGCTCGACCCGAGCTTCGAGCACCCGAGCATTTTAGTGCTCGTTCATCACTCCAAACTAGTAATTAATGCACATTCAGGTAAAAAGACGATGGAGGGTAATAATAATAAAAAATGGCATCAAAATTTTATCACTTAATTTAATAAAGATAATGTATGGATTAGAGAGGTTTTACAAAGACATTGGCATATTTTACTACAGGACCCCCTCATACGTGATACTCTGCCAAATAGACTAGGTATCACATTTAGAAGAGGAAAAACGCTGAGAAATGCCATCGCACCAAGTCATTTGAAAAGACAATACACAAAAGCACATATAAATATTTCCAAAAACAATATTATAGGATATGTTCCGAGTAAACAAAATGGCACCTTTAAGTGTTTACAAATAAATGCCAGTGCTGTCATTCCATTACACATGGGCACCAATCTATAAAATCAAATAGTACAGGTGAGACCTTTACTATTCAAAGTCATCTTACATGTACAAGCAGCTAAGTTATTTATGTGATCACGTGTGAATGTGAGCTTCAATATGTCGGTCGGACAACACAGATGGTCAGATCACGCTTGAACTCACACAGACATAATGCCAAGTTCGGACTCCTAACGCACAGTCTATCAAGACATCTCCTAACAGCCCATGATAAGAAATTTGTAGTAAAAATAACGTAAGTGGAGGAGATTTCTTCAGATATACCTGATAGAATCCATCAATTGAATAGGAAAGAGGCCTTCTGGATATATAGGCTATGTTGTCTATATCCAGACGGCCTCAATGATAAAATTGAAAATGTGAGAATTTTTTTTTTTTTTTTTTTACGTTTTTTTTATTTTTCTTAGGTTTTTTAGTTTTTTTTTTTTTGTTTGTTTTTTTTTTTTCCTTTGATGGCAATTCTAATCAAAAGAAAAGAAATTTTATAGATAATGTATGATAACTTGAAAATAAAAAAAAAATTTGAACCTGCATATTTACAGTACAGACCAAAAGTTTGGACATACTTTCTCATTTAAAGATTTTTCTGTATTTTCATGACTATGAAAATTGTACATTCACACTGAAGGCATCAAAACTATGAATTAACACATGTGGAATTATATACTTAACAAAAAAGTGTGAAACAACTGAAAATATGTCTTATATTCCAGGTTCTTCAAAGTAGCCACCTTTTGCTTTGATGACTGCTTTACACACTCTTGGCATTCTCTTGATGAGCTTCAAGAGGAAGTCACTGGAAATGGTCTTCCAACAATCTTGAAGGAGTTCCCAGAGATGCTTAGCACTTGTTGGCCCTTTTGCCTTCACTCTGCGGTCCAGCTCACCCCAAACCATCTCGATTGGGTTCAGGTCTGGTGACTGTGGAGGCCAGGTCTGGCGTAGCACCCCATCACTCTCATTCTTGGTCAAATAGCCCTTACACAGCCTGGAGGTGTGTTTGGGGTCATTGTCCTGTTGAAAAATAAATGATGCTCCAACTAAACGCAAACCGGATGGAATAGCATGCTGCTGCAAGATGCTGTGGTAGCCATGCTGGTTCAGTATGCCTTCAATTTTGAATAAATCCCCAACAGTGTCACCAGCAAAGCACCCCCACATCATCACACCTCCTCCTCCATGCTTCACGGTGGGAACCAGGCATGTAGAGTCCATCCGTTCACCTTTTCTGCGTCGCACAAAGACACGGTGGTTGGAACCAAAGATCTCAAATTTGGATTCATCAGACCAAAGCACAGATTTCCACTGGCCTAATGTCCATTCCTCGTGTTCTTTAGCCCAAACAAGTCTCTTCTGCTTGTTGCCTGTCCTTAGCAGTGGTTTCCAGCAGCTATTTTACCATGAAGGCCTGCTGCACAAAGTCTCCTCTTAACAGTTGTTGAAGAGATGTGTCTGCTGCTAGTACTCTGTGTGGCATTGACCTGGTCTCTAATCTGAGCTGCTGTTAACCTGAGATTTCTGAGGCTGGTGACTCGGATAAACTTATCCTCAGAAGCAGAGGTGACTCTTGGTCTTCCTTTCCTGGGGCGGTCCTCATGTGAGCCAGTTTCTTTGTAGCGCTTGATGGTTTTTGCAACTGCACTTGGGGACATTTTCAAGGTTTGCCCAATTTTTCAGACTGACTGACCTTCATTTCTTAAAGTAATGACGGCCACTCGTTTTTCTTTACTTAGCTGCTTTTTTCTTGCCATAATACAAATTCTAACAGTCTATTCAGTAGGACTATCAGCTGTGTATCCACCTGACTTCTGCACAACACAACTGATGGTCCCAACCCCATTTATAAGGCAAGAAATCCCACTTATTAAACCTGACAGGGCACACCTGTGAAGTGAAAACCATTTCCGGTGACTACCTCTTGAAGCTCATCAAGAGAATGCCAATAGTGTACAAAGCTGTCATCAAAGCAAAAGGTGGCTAGTTTGAAGAGCCTAGAATATAAGACATATTTTCAGTTGTTTTACACTTTTTCTTAAGTATATAATTCCACATGTGTTAATTCATAGCTTTGATGCCTTCAGTGTGAATGTACAATTTTCATAGTCATGAAAATACAGAAAAATCTTTAAATGAGAAGGTGTGTCCAAACTTTTGGTCTGTACTGTAGATGTTGCAATATGTGGTCAACTTGTTCATTCCTAGAAGACTTGGAGCTTTCCTTAAAAATCATAAAAACATGCAAAGTATTAGGTGTAGTACGTTTGGTGTGAGGTGTACTCATTTTTACATTAGCCAATTTGAGGAAAGCTAAACATTTTGTAATGAAAGTTATATTAACCTTACTTTGTTGTTATAGGTCCAAAAAAAATATTCGATGAAACTCAGTCTTGTCAAAATTTTGTAAACTATTCATGTACAGTGGTTTGCGAAATTATTCACCCTCCTTGGCTACTTATTTATTTTTTTTACATTACAACCTGTGTTTAAATATTTTTTAATCCGAATTATGTGTGATGCATCAGCACTAAATAGTCTAAGGTGGTGAAGTGAAGTGAGAAAAATACAGTTAAAAATTAAATTTATGGGATAAAATAATTAAAGAATGGCATGTGCATATGTATTCACCCCTTTTGCTATGAAGCCCCTAAAAATTACTGGTGCAAGCAACTACCTTCATAAGTCACATGCTTAGTGAAAGGAAGTTTACCTGTGTGTAATCTAAGTGTCTCATGGTCTATCAGTATATACACATCTCTTATAAAAGGCCATGAAGTTGCAACACCATTAAGCAAGAGGCACTACTAACCAAACAACACTATTAAGGCCAATGAGATCTCCAAACAAGTCAGGGACACAGTTGTTGAGAAGAACAAGTTAGGGTTGGGTTATAAAAAAAATCCCAATCTTTGATGATCCCCCGGATCACCTTCAAGTCCATTATCATCAAATGGAAAGAACATAGCAACACAGCAAAGCTGCCAAGAGAGGTCCGCCCATCAAAATTCTCAGCCCGAAAAAGGAGGGCATTAATGAGAGAGTCAGAACAGAGACTACAGGTAACCCTGAAGGAGCTGCAGAGTTCTCAACCAGAGACTGGAGTATCTGTCCAATCACAATAAGCCATACACTCCATAGAGGATTCCTTTATGGAAGAGTGACCAGAAAAAAGCCTTTACTTACACACAAAAATTGTAAAGCTTATATTGAGTTTGCGTAAAGGCATGTGGGAGAGTCCCCAAATGTATGGAGGAATGTGCTGTGGTCAGATGAGACCAAAATTGAACTTTTGGCAACGAAGGTAAACGCTATGTCTGGCGCCATACCAACACAGCTCATCACCCCAAGAACACCTTCCCCACAGTGAAATGTGGTGGCAGCATCATGCTGTGGGGATGTTTTTCGGTAGCAGTGACAGGGAAAATGGTCTGAGTCGCGGGGAATATGGATGGTACAAAATACAGGGATACTCTTGAGCAAAACCTATTTCAGTCTATCAGTGATTTGAGACTGGGATGGAGGTTCACCTTCTAAAAAGGTAATAACCTAAAGCTAACTACTAACACAGGAGTGGTTTAAGAGGAAAGGTGTAAATATTTTGAAGTGGCCTAGTCAAAGCTCAGACCTTAATTCCATTGAAAATCTGTGGTCAGACTTGAAGATTGCTGTTCACCAGAGGAAACCATCTAACTTGAAGGAGCTGGAGCAGTTTTGACTTGAGGAATTGACACAAATTTCAGTGGACAGATGTGAAAAGCTCATAGAGATTTATGCAAAGTAACTTGCAGCTGTAATTACCGCAATAGGAGGCTCTACAAAGTAATGACTTATAATAATAATAATCTTTTTATTTATATAGCACTAAAATATTCTGCAGCGCTTTATAATTCAGACAATTTTCAGGCATTATTTGCACTGTCCCCATTGGGGCTCACAATCTAGGCTTCCTATCAGTATGTTTTTGGAATGTGGGAGGAACCTGGAGGAAACACACGCAAACACAGGGAGAACATACATACTCCTTGCAGATGTTGTCCTTGGTTGGATTTGAACCCAGGACCCCAACGCTGCAAGACTGCAGTGCTAATCACTGAGCCACTGTGCTGCCGTTTAGGGGGGTTAATAGTTATGCACATTGAAGTTTTCAGTTATTTTGTCCTATTTGTTGTTCACTTCACAAAAAAAGAAAAACAAAAGTTCACAGTTGTAGGCATGTTTTTACACGAACTGATGCAAACCCTTAAAGAATCCAGTGAAATTCCATGTAGTGAGGTAGCAAAACAAGAAAATTGCCAAGGGGGTGAATACTTTCACAAGCCACTGTAAATGGTGCTCCTTTCTTTCCGAGCCCTGCTGTGACTGAAAACTGCAGTTTTCCACCACATATGGGATATCGTTGTACTCAGGTGAAATTGCACAACAAATTGCTTGGTCAATTTTCTCCTGTTACCCTTGTGAAAATGAAAACCTTGAGACTAAAACAAAATCTTTATGTGAAAAATGTATTTTTTCATTTTCACGGCTCAATGTTATAAAATTCTGTAAAGCACGTTTGGTTTGAAAGTGCTCACCTCACCTATTACAGCCAATTTGGCACTCCAAAAATCAAATGGTGCTCCTTCCCTTCTGAGCCCTGCTGTGCGCCCAAACAGTAGTTTTTCACCACATATGGGGTATCGGTGTACTCAGGAGAAATTGGACAACAAATTGTAAGGTCAATTTTCTCCTGTTACCGTTGAGAAAATGAAACATTTTGGGGCTAAGGAAACATTTTGTAGGTAAAAGTAACATTTTCATTTTTTCCTTCCACTTTGTTTTAATTCCTGTGGTGCAGGTAAAAGATTAATACACTTCTTAAATATGGTTTGAGTACGCTGAGGGGTGCAGTTTTTAAAATGGTGTCACTTTTAGGTATTTTCTGTCATATAGCCCCTCAAAGTGCCTTACAATATTCTGAGAGCCCTAAAAAAATTGTTTTAGTAAATTTTGTTGGAAAAATGGAAAAGTGTTGATAAACTTTTCACCTTTCTAACTTCCTAACAAAATGATTGTGTTTCAAATATTATGCTTATGTAAAGTAGATTGATAAGTGTTATTTATTAACTATTTTGGGTGGTATAAATGTTTGATTCAAGGGCATAAAAAATTATGAAATTTTCAAACTTTTTGTAAAATTGTTCATATTTTCATAAATGAATGAAAGTCATATCGACCAAAATTTACCACTAGCATAAAGTTCAACATGTCACGAAAAACAAGCTCAGAATCACTAGCATATGTTAAAGCGTTAGAGAGTTATTACTTCATAAAGCGACGCATGTCAGATTTTAAAATTGGGGCCCAGTTATTAATGTACAAAGTGGCTCAGTCTGTGAGGGGTTAATACAGTTTGTTATGCTGCGCAACTACAAAACACCAAACGCAGCAAGCTCCTTAAGAATGGATCTTTTAAACGCATCTCTGAAATTTTTCAATCCTCTCTGATGTTTTTCAAGGCTTTCCAAAGATCTCAATGGGACGGTTAAAAAGTAGAAAATAGGGTCTATCTAGGCTTACAATGCCCCAAAATGTATGGGTTTCAAAGCATTAATAATATCTGCATCTAAAATACCTGTCGTTCCTTGCTTGGGTCTCAAGGTGCAGGTGAATCCTTCTCTTTGCTCTGATGTCTCCTATAATAGTACATACAGATAGAACACCCACTGTTATTACCATAAAGCCACCAAGTAAATGGTATTACTTACATACATTGCCTTATTAGAGACGCACATTGGAATCATCCCAATAAGTAGTGCACACATATAGTAGTACAATACATGGTTGCCCTTTAAGTACCATTCAATGTCCAGTAGTTATGATGTGTAATCCATTAACCTTTAACATTATAGTGCATATATGCTATTAAGTAACATACAGTACCAATTCAATGTACCATTAGTGCTCATTAAAGGGGTTGTTTGGGACCTTAATATTGTTGGCCTATCCTTAGGATAGGTCATCAATGTCTGATCGGTGGAGGTGTGACACCCGCCATCCCCGTCGATCAGCTGCTACTGGTGTTGGTTGGAACTGCTCAGTTATGGAGTTGCACAGCACAGCTTTGTCTACTGTATAGAGGCCATCGTTAGGTGCTGCACCTGCTGTACACCCCCTATTGATTTGAATAGAAAGTGGATCATTTGGAGTCCAAGCATTTGGATGAGCAGTGATAACAGCCACAAAACTGATAAGGATCTTAGTTATGATTAAATATTAAGATAAATGCATATATCTTTGAGAAGAGGCATCAGAAGGGAGACTTTATTAACTTGTACAAGTATATAAATAGCCCATTTAAAAAGTATGGTCAAATGTTGTTTTATATAAAACTCCCTCAAAGGACAAGGAGGCCCTCCCCACACCTGGAAAAAAAGAAAGATTCAATCTTTAGGTCTTCTTTACCATAAGAACTAATAATATTTGGCATAGTCTACCTCAAGAGCTGGTCAATGCGGGAATTGCCTGTGGTTTCAAAAAAGTTTGGATGGTTTACTTTTTTTAGAAGAAATTAACATAAATGCTTATGCAAATGTATATAGTTCTTTCCTGAATGTTTGGTCCACTGGATCGACAATTGGGATCAGGAGAGAAGGAATAGCTCTTTTGTGGCGACCTAGATCATACAGTATTGTTGTATATACAGTTAGGTCCATATATATTTGGACAGAGACAACATTTTTCTAATTTTGGTTCTAGACAATACCACAATGAATTTTAAACAAAACAATTCAGATGCAGTTGAAGTTCAGACCTTCAGCTTTCATTTGAGGGTATCCACATTAAAATTGGATGAAGGGTTTAGGAGTTTCAGCTCCTTAACATGTGCCACCCTTTTTTATTAAGTATATAATTCCACATGTGTTAATTCATAGTTTTGATGCCTTCAGTGTGAATGTACAATTTTCATAGTCATGAACATACAGAAAAAAATTTAAATGAGGAGGTGTGTCCAAACTTTTGGTCTGTACTGTATCTTATCAGAGATTCCTGGACTTATTTTATTTTTAAAATTCTCAATTCACTAATACAATCTGTCTTCAGTGAATACAAATTTCCATGTTCCTAATATAGGAAATGACAGTTGCTCCTCATAATGTTGTATGGAGAGAGGTGGTGAAAGAGGAGGGAGTAGCAAGAGGTAGACACAGGAATTCTGCTGCAAGTTCTCCTGACATGACAGTTACATTGAGGGTCTGAAATGTGTTGCCTTTAACTTGTCATTCCATCAGTGCAACTGCATGCATCTGGCCTTTATTATGTGCAATATGTGCTGGCTATATCTCTTGGATCAGACTATGCTGTTAGATGTCGTGCATTAGAGTAAAATGTTGACCTTCCTCCTAAGAAAAATATATGCAGTCGAATGATTAGGTTATTAGAGATGTCTCCTAATCAAATAAACATATTCACCTGCTATGTATAAGATAATTAGTCTTCTCCCTAAACAAGATGCTAAGCATTCATCATCTTAAACATCTGTAAAAGGTCGAAAATGCCTGTTCTATAAACTATTACTAGTTCCTAAAATCACCATCTAGATTTATAGAATATTCTTATTACATACATGCTTATAAAGTCTATTTCTTTACAGAATTGCCTGTATGCTGTATACAGTGGCTGTGATGAAATGTTGATTTTGGCCTATATTCAATCTACTAAATTTTATGTTAAAAACATATGCTCTTTTTGAAAATAATCATTAACCTTTCACATAATATATAACTAGCTTTATCACTTTAGAAAAAAATCCATGTTGAATGCTGAAAAAGAGACCCATTGGGAAAAACTGAAATGGTAAACTATACTGAAGGACACGAAAAGGCCCATAAAACATCAGTAGGGTTATAAAGGTCTATGGATTTTAATTGCTGTGTGCCATTGGGCCTTTACAAAGCAATCAAGCAGGCAATCTCCAAAGACACTAGCGCCGTAATACATTTAACAATAGAGTTCTCACCCCATCAGCAGACTAGGGTTTATAAAGGTCCCAATAGCAATTAATGACCTTGCACGCTAGAAGAAAAAGAGAAAATTACTTAAATTGCTTGTTTTTTTTTCTCAGTATGTAAGTTGGCAGATAAAAATCAGCTTCAGAAGAGGAATAGTTTACAAATAGACAAATGAGCTGCTTGTTTGCATTTTATTTGACCGCACTTGAAATTTCCAGTAGTAAAAGCAAAACTAGCTTCAAATAAAAACTTTCTCAATAAATTATTCATTTATATATAGATACTAGCTTTAAACATAGGGCTCTACTGTACCAAATGGAGCTAAGTGCAATGTGATTATAACATATACAGTACAGATCAAAAGTTTGGACACACCTTCTCATTTAAAGATTTTTCTGTATTTTCATGACTATGAAAATTGTACATTCACACTGAAGGCATCAAAACTATGAATTAACACATGTGGAATTATATACCTAACAAAAAAGTGTGAAACAACTGAAAATATGTCTTATATTCTAGGTTCTTCAAAGTAGCCACCTTTTGCTTTGATGACTGCTTTGCACACTCTTGGCATTCTCTCGATGAGCTTCAAGAGGTAGTCACCGGAAATGGTCTTCCAACAACCTTGAAAGAGTTCCCAGAGATGCTTAGCACTTGTTGGCCCTTTTGCCTTCACTCTGCGGTCCAGCTCACCCCAAACCATCTTGATTGGGTTCAGGTCTGGTGACTGTGGAGGCCAGGTCATCTGGCATAGCACCCCATCACTCTCCGTCTTGGTCAAATAGCCCTTACACAGCCCGGAGGTGTGTTTGGGGTCATTGTCCTGTTGAAAAATAAATGATGGTCCAACTAAATGCAAACCGGATGGAATAGCATGCCGCTGCAAGATGCTGTGGTAGCCATGCTGGTTCAGTATGCCTTCAATTTTGAATAAATCCCCAACAGTGTTACCAGCAAAGCACCCCCACACCATCACACCTCCTCCTCCATGCTTCACGGTGGGAACCAGGCATGTAGAGTCCATCCGTTCACCTTTTCTGCATCGCACAAAGACACGGTGGTTGGAACCAAAGATGTCAAATTTGGACTCATCAAACCAAAGCACAGATTTACACTTTTCTAATGTCCATTCCTTGTGTTATTTAGCCCAAACAAGTCTCTTCTGCTTGTTGCCTGTCCTTAGCAGTGGTTTCCTAGCGGCTATTTTACCATGAAGGCCTGCTGCACAAAGTCTCCTCTTAACAGTTGTTGAAGAGATGTGTCAGCTGCTAGAACTCTGTGTGGCATTGACCTGGTCTCTAATCTGAGCTGCTGTTAACCTGAGATTTCTGAGGCTGGTGACTCGGATAAACTTATCCTCAGAAGCTGAGGTGACACTTGGTCTTCCTTTCCTGGAGAGGTCCTCATGTGAGCCAGTTTCTTTGTAGCGCTTGATGGTTTTTGCAACTGCAAAGTTTTCCCAATTTTTCAGACTGACTGACCTTCATTTCTTTTAAGTAATGATGGCCACTCGTTTTTCTTTACTTAGCTGCTTTTTTCTTGCCATAATACAAATTCTAACAGTCTATTCAGTAGGACTATCAGTTGTGTATCCACCAGACTTCTGCACAACACAACTGATGGTCCCAACCCCATTTATAAGGCAAGAAATCCCACTTATTAAACCTGACAGGGCACACCTGTGAAGTGAAAACCATTTCCGATGACAACCTCTTCAAGCTCATCAAGAGAATGCCAAGAGTGTGCAAAGCAGTCATCAAAGCATATAATATAAGAATATGAGACATATTTTAAGTTGTTTCACACTTTTGTGTTAAGTATATAATTCCACTTGTGTTAATTCATAGTTTTGAATACAGTCATGAAAATACAGAAAAATCTTTAAATGAGAAGGTGTGTCCAAACTTTTGGTCTGTACTGTATGTCAAAAGACAAATTCAGAGTAAAAAATAAAATAAAAAAAATTCCAATTTGCAATTTATGAACTGTCGGGCTGCGTTGACACATTAAGCCCATGTTTTTTTTTTTTTTCCATAACCGTAACAAAAAAATGCAATGATTCGGATTTTGAAAACTGCAGCAAAGATTTTGTGGTTTTACTGTGATTGCTACAAAATTATGCATTGTGGTTGTAGCATGTGAACACAGCATCATAATAGAATCTAAATGTCTTCACGTGCTTTCGATAGTAACATAGTAACATAGTTTTTAAGGTTGAAGGAAGACTAAGTCCATCTAGTTCAACCCATAGCCTAATATGTTGATCCAGAGGAAGGCAAAAAAAAAAACCATGTGGTAAACACTAAGCTCCACATTGGGGAAAAAAATTCTTTCCTGACTCCATACGACAATCAGACTAGTTCCCTGGATCAATGCCCTATCAAGGATTCTAGTATATATAACCTGTAATATTATACTTTTCAAGACAGGCATCCATGCCCTTCTTAAATTTTAGTAGTGAATCTCTCATTACAACATCATGCAGCAGAGAGTTCCATAGTCTCACTGCTCTTACAGTAAAGAATCCGTGTCTGTGATTATGATTAAACCTTCTTTCCTCCAGACGTAGAAGATGCCCCTTGTCCCCGTCTCAGGCCTCAGAGTAAAAATATCAGTGGAAAGGTCTTTGTACTATCCCCTTATATACTTGTACATAGTAATAAGATCACCCCTAAGCCTTCGTTTTTCCAAACTAAATAACCCCAAGTGTAATAACCTGTCTTGGTATTGCAGACCCCCCAGTCCTCTAATAACCTTGGTCGTTCTTCTTTGCACCCGCTCTTGTTCAGCTATGTCTTTCTTATACACCGGAGATCAGAACTCTACACAGTATTCTAAGTGTGGTCGCACTAGTGACTTGTATAGAGGTAAAATTATGTTCTCCTTGCGAGCATCTATGCCTCCTTTAATGCATCCCATTATTTTATTTGCCTTTGCAGCAGCTGCCTGACACTGGCCCACCAAACGTGAGCTTGTCGTCCACCCATACACCCAGGTCTTTTTCAGTTACAGTTTTGCCCAGTGTTTTACAATTAAGCATATAATTATACATTTTATTTCCTCTGCCCAAGTGCATTACCTTACATTTATCCCCATTAAAGCTCATTTGCCATTTATTAGCCCAAGCTTCTAGTTTACATAGATCCTCCTGCAATATAAAATTGTCCTCCACTGTATTGAATACCCTGCAGATTTTAGTGTCATCTGCAAATATTGAAATACTACTCTGTATGCCCCCTACAAGGTCATTAATAAATATGTTAAAAATAAGCGGGCCCAATACTGACCCCTGTGGTACCCCACTATTAACTGAGACTCAGTGTGTTCCATTAATAACCACCCTATTAACTGAGACTCAGTGTGTTCCATTAATAACCACCCTTTGTTTCCTATCACTGAGCCATTTCTTAACCCACATACATATATTTTCCCCTATCCCCATTGTTCTCATTTTATGTATCAACCTTTTGTGTGGAACCGTATCAAAAGCTTTTGAAAAGTCCATATACACAACATCCCCTGCATTTCCTTGGTCCAGTCCGGAACTTGCCTCCTCATAAAAGCTAATCAGATTAGTCTGACAGGAACGGTCCCTCGTAAACCCATGTTGATATTGGGTCATGAGGTTATTCTTCTTCAGATACTCTAGTATAGCATCTCTTAGGAAACCCTCCAGGATTTTACCCACAGTAGAGGTTAAGCTTACTGGTCTATAATTTCCAAGGTAGATTTTTGTCCCCTTTTTGAATATTGGCACCCCATTTGTTATACGCCAGTTCTGTGGTACAGACCCTGTTATTATGGAATCTTTAAACACACATAGAGCAGGGCCACAGTAATGACATGTTTCCATTAGAAAGGAGAGGGTCGCCCATACTGTTTGCCTATGTAGTGAAGCAATGGCTGCCAAAAATTTGGAGGAACTCCAATGCCCCTTGAAAGAGACACAGAGGTCGGCGAGCCCGCTAAAAACAATGTTCCCATTATTAGGAAGTGGGTCTCCCATAGTGTTTGTTCCTTGCTCCATCACATCGTGCTCCTCCTGCAATGCATCCTCTTTGATTGTGAGTAGGGAGCGTTTCAGAAAACAGAGAAGCAGGATGGTGACGCTAATTATGGCGTCATTGCCGCTCACAAATTTGGTGGAATCCTCAAAGTTTTGGAGGATGGTACATATGTCTGACATCCATGTCCACTCCTGAGGTCTTATATGTGGAGTCTGAACTGAATACCGACAGCCTTGTTGATGCTGGTACTCAACAACTGTCCTCTTCTGCTCGCAAATCCTTCCCAACATCTGCAATGTAGAGGTCCAACGCGTGGGGACATCACACACCAGTCTGTGAGCCGGAAGCTGCAAACGCTGCTGAAACACGGCAAGGGCGGCAAAAGCTGTAGCTGACTTTCTAAAATGGGCAGACATGCGGCGTACTTTGACAAGCAGATCCAGCAGCTCCGGGTAGGATTTGAGAAACCGCTGAACCACGAAGTTAAGCACATGGGCCAGGCATGGCATGTGTGTGAGCTCGCCTCGTCTCAGAGCCACCATTAGGTTCCGGCCATTGTCACTTATGACCATGCCTGGCTGAAGGCTCAGCGGTGTCAGTCACAGATCTGCCTGCTCTTTCTGAGCTGTCCACAACTCTTCAGCATTGTGTGGTTTGTCGCCTAAGCATATTAGCTTCAACACAACCTGTTGCCGCTTGGCCGAGGCAGTGCTGTAGTGCTTCCAGCTTGTGACTGATGTGGTCATTTCAGAGATGGAGGCTGAAGATGAGAAGGAGGCTGAGGAGGATGAGGTGCAGGAGCTGTAGACTGTGTGGGCAACCCTGATTGACCTAGGGCCTGCAATACTTGGTGTCGGGAGGACGTGTTCCATTCCAGGGTCCCACTGGGTCCCGGCTTCCACTATGTTAACCCATGCTTCCGTCTCCACGAGCATAAAAGGCAACATTTTGAGCGCATGCAGTCGCGAAATGTGGGAATTTCGTAGTGTGGCCTGTGGGGCGTTGGCTGCGTATTTGCGCTTGTGTTCCAAGGACTGGGATATGGACATCTGAATGCTGCGCTGGGAAAAGGACATGAGAAAAGAGAAGCAAAGGGCAAAGCAGGCACCAAGCATAATCAATAATCAGATATAGAGGCAGTGCATTGAAAACATGGTAGAAATTTTATTGTAGTAAAGACATACCACACCACTTGTTAAAAACATAGTTAAAAAGACATGTAGGACAGAGAAAAAGACATGTGGACAAAAATAACCCCTTATAGAGTTATGGCATGTAAATCCAATAGATTCTGAATACACACAAATTCATATATCAAAAAATATAACACAGGTACGGTATAAGATCCAATGATTCTAATGATAAAGACATATAGCTAAAATGCACCCTCCAAATAAATTATGAAAATGTTAATCTGATAAATAATTCAAACAAGAGGGAAAGAAATATGTCTATGTTCTCCCTGAAAGAGATGAATGCCCAATAAATCATAATAAGAGACGTTACAGTTTATTCTAATCAAGACAGGGAGGATAACTTGCAAAGCCTGGTGTCTGGATCTCTGTGGACATTTCTACAGACTCCATAGTGGATCTATCATCAAGGGGCAGCTTCTTTGTTTGGTCCGGTCTGTACATTTATGTGCTCTTTTGTCTGACTAATGGGTGTGGGCGTGTTTTGAGGTGTATATATATTAGATATCTGGGACATTCACTCTATACCCCTGAGGAAGCCAGAACCTAATGGCATAACGCGTAGGGTCATGCACTGTTGACATCCCCTGTATTCCATTGTGAATTCATATGGTTGGTATATTTTGTTCCTTTTGCAATTGACTCATGTATTTTCCCTCTCATGTCTTTTTAACTATGTTTTAACAAGTGGTGTTGTATGTCTTTACTACAATAAAATTTCTACAATGTTTTCAATACACTGCCTCTATATCTGATTATTGATTATGCTTGGTGCCTGCTTTGCCCTTTGCTTCTATTTTCTTATTGACTTTTTAGGGACTTTGGCACAGGTGTTTGTTTAGCTATAAGGTGGTACTGGGTCATATCTCTGTATCGGGAAAAGGACATGGACATGCTTTCTGATGCTGCTACTTGAGAGTGTGCAATGACAGGCGCAGGGCAGGAGGCATCTTCGCATGCATCATGAACAGGGGATTGGCTTGCATGCACAACATTGGAAGAAATAGTGGTGCCACCCGCAGACACTGTTCCTGGACCCTGGGGTTCGGCCCACAAAGTCGGGTGCTTTGCTGCCATGTGCCTGATCATGCTGGTGGTGGTCAGGCTGGTCGTTTTGCCACCCCTGCTGATGCTGGCCTGGCAGGTGGTGCAAATGGCCTTTTTGGGGTTATCGGCAAAGTATTTAAAAAACAACCAGACTTGGGAAGACCTAAGAGTTGTACTGGCAACTTCCTTCATGTTGGTGTTACGAGGAATGGTTGCCTGCTTTCTGTCTGTGGCCACCACACTGCTTCTTCCTGCCTGTTGGGGTGCTGTGCCTCTCTCCCCCTCTGTGCTGCTGTCCTCGCTCTGCATGTCCTCCTGCCAGGTTTGGTCAATTACTATATCCTCCACCACCTCATCTTCTACTTCCGCAACCTGGTCCTCCTCCTGACTTTCTGGCAATTGTGTCTCATCATCGTCCACCTCTTGTGACATTTTCCCACCGTCGCCTTCATGTGACCATGGCTGCTCAAATATTTGGGCTTCGCTACATGCGATCTCCTCTTGCCCCACTTCAAGTGGACCGGGCAAGAGACCCGAATCTATAAATTCAAGGTGAGGAATATGTGGTCCAGACTCACAGCTATTGAGACTTGACCATGTGGAAGACAAGATGGTGGTGGTGGTGGCTAAGTGACTGGAAGCTTTATCTGCTATTCAACCAATAACCTTTTCACTCTGCTCTGTGTTCAATAGTGGTGTTCTGCAGCCCCCTATTAATTGGGACAGGAAGGTCGATCGAGAAGATGTGAGTGTTTGTTGTGGCACAATTTCAGCTTGCCCACGGCCTTTGCCTCTGCATGCACCATCACCATAATTTTTAATGGAGGCCAGAAATGGCAGTATTTTCTGGAAATGTATATGTGATCCATGTGACGGAGAAAACACAGTTTTAAGTAGCTGGCCTGTAGGAAACTATTTTGCACAGCAAACTGGTGTCAATAGCTTCACTGACACACTGAAACAAATTTTTAATGGAGGCCAGAAATGGCAGTATTTTCTGAAAACGTATATGTGATCTGTGTGATGGAGAAAACACAGTTTTAAACAGCTGGCCTGTAGGTAACTATTTTGAACAGCAAACTGGTGTTAATAGCTTCACTGACACACTGAAACAAATTTTTAATGGAGGTCAGAAATGGCAGTATTTTATGAAAACGTGTATGTGATCTGTGTGTTGGAGAAAACAGCTTTAAATACCTGGCCTGTAGTTAACTATTTTGAACAGCAAACTGGTGTCAATAGCTTCACTGACACACTGAAACAAATTTTTAATGGAGGCCAGAAATGCAGTATTTTCAGCGCAATTATATGTGATGCGTGTTACAGACAAACCACAGTTTTAAATAGCTGGATTTTTAGCGCTGTAATATGGAAAGGACCTGGCTGTATTCTGCAGTGTCAACAATTATATGGCGGAGAAAAACTGTGTTCTCTGGATTTCTTTTTAAGCAAATAATGAGAATTAAGATCCCCAAAAAAATTATTCCTGGCTCCTGAGACCTGGGCCTATTTCTAGCAATATAACAGCAGCAGTAGACAGAACTGGAATGGAGCCTCTTGTGCTATATGCACTGCAGTCTGCTATATACCCTGCATATATACACTGCCTGCCTGATATCTCTGCAGATGGATTAGTCCTCAGAAGGACTGTTTGTTGAGATGGATATGAGTCTCTAATATAGTTTGGTATACCTACACTAACTAGAAACAAGCAAATCTCTCACTAGCTCAGCAGCACCTCTCCCAATACTGTCTGATTCCAGAGTGACTATGACGAGCATGGCGGTGCCAGGTTTGATATAGACCTGATGATGCTGTGCTGCCAGCCAATCAATGTAATGCCACAATCAACATGGCTGCGACATTACAGTGAGTGGCAGACAATCCCTGCATGTTCATTGGCTCTGTAAAGAGCACCAAACATGCAGGGAGGGGACCCGAGCTCCCGCCGAGCAACCTCGGATATACTCGGCGAGCGCCAAGCATCTCGAGCAGTGAGATGCTCAGGCAAACACCGAGCAGTAGTGAGCATGCTCGCTCATCACTACTTAGCTCTTTGAAAACAAAGAAGCGATAGCTTTTTGACAAGTTCTCCAAATATTATCCTATTAAGGTGTCACGCCAGGTGTGGGAAAGATTTAGTGCAACACAGAGGGAAGAGGGAAAGGGAGCCCAGACACTAGGGAAAGGGGGAAGTGGAGACCTCCTAGTGTTGTCTAGTGTCACCCAGTCTCAACTACCGTCCCTATATTGCCTCTTCAGAAATCACCGCACTCGTGCCTCGCCCTGTCTTTCCCTGGTGTATGGCTAAGGTTAGGGATGGGAGGAGATGAGCACTAGTCAATCACCACTAAACTCTATAGACAACAAGGGTAGACCAACAGGGGGAGAATGCTTAACTTTTAGACGACTCCAGACAAATGCGAACTCAGCCTCAAGCTCCAGAGAGGATAAAGTACTACTCTTGCTAAGCCTTCACAAGTAGAAATGAATATAGCCGCACCTCCCTCTCAAACACACCAGGTATATATACATGCAGGCCAGGGAGCTAATTACCAGAGGGAGGTAGCCGCTAGGTTCTAGAGACAGCCTCTCATCTAAGAAGATGTCTGTAATCCCAAACGTAGAGATCTCCTGCAACCAACTGCAGGGCGACTGTCTGTCACCTCTGATACACCCGTGACATAAGGAGACAAAATAATTATGATGTTTTGAGCAGGACAGAGTTATTGCTTCTCAGCTAAGAGTGAAAAATTATCCTTTTTTTGAGGGTCCACTAATCAGAAAATGATTAAACAATTACAAGGTCTTTTTATCAAGCCATCCAAAAATTATCCCCTTTTTAAAGGAGACAAAACAGGAATATTGTTTACAAAGTGAAGAACCTATGGTTTGTTTTCACTAGGTTTTTTTTTAAAAAAAATAGTCATTTTTTGGGAGTTCTTTCATGTTTGTGTACCATAAAAACAGTACATTTCCCAGCATCAATAGTACTGTATAGCACTATGAAACACAATGGACAGCCAAAAGATGTGTGACCTGCCATGGCTGTGCAGTGGCTGTGGCATGATCAGCACAGTAGAGTTAGGACAGGGCAGGGAAGGAGATGTAATGTAGTTTAAGGATAGCGAAAGCATCCCTAGCAGCTGCAGTACTAGATGACAGCATAGATGACATGATGGACAAGGATGCCGAGCGGAGTGTGGTCCATTGGCACAGACAGCAGCAGAATAGTGTAGAAGACAGCCCATTGACAGGTAGTCAGACAGATGGCATGGATGATTTAGTCATTGGCTGTTGGCGAGTGAAAGTCTTCATTGGTCCATGCATGATTCATTGTGACAAATGTTAGTTTTTCCACACTTCTTGTGGATAACCTGCTCTGCTTTGGAGTGACAAATCCACCAGTTGCTGTGAATATCTGACATGAAGTTGGAAAATAAACATGACAGTATGCCCATACCAAAATCGGCCAGTTCTTGCCACTGGTTCTATTTCTTGACCTAGAATTCCATGGGATCAAGTCTCAGTGTATCTGTCTGAGAAAGGACACTGTTTATGAGCCACTGAACCTGGTTGTTCAGCCAATGCACCTGGTTGACCCAATGACAGATAAAATATAATTTTCACTATATCAAATATACTGTAGGTGTTGCTTCTGCCTCAGCTTTTTATAGGAGTCCTAACAATAGCAGACGCATGGTAACATTGTGTCCATGTAAATGATAGAAGGGTTTTCTGGTCTGTCTTTCAAGCGGCAGGCATTAGCTTTCCAAAAGCTTCACATAGTAGGCAACAGTTTAACTTGGTAATAAGCCTATTTGGAGACCCCTTTGGAAGCTGTAAAGCCATTATCCAATTTTGTTTTTACAGCAAGGGTCTAAAAGTGTGGCTATCCAATACTCATCACTTTGTTCATGTTAACAATACACCTGTCATCCCACAAGCTTTGTAGAATACAGCTTGCCATTCTTATTAGCACGATCAAGGATACCATTGTATCATTGTCATTATTCTGCTGCAACAGTTGGTTGTCATCATCATTTCCATTCTGACTGTCTACCTCATTCACTACTTGTGCCAAATCTATGTCTCCCTCCACATCCACTAGCTGATAACTCCCGCAGACAAGAAGCCCACATGCATGACTTACCACATTGGCGATCAGATCATTCAGGCACTGTTAAGCAGGTGTGAGGAAGCTCAGGCCCGTGGGATATTTACGGCCCCCGATGACCTTTCATCTGGCCCCCGGCAACTGTATTTTGATGGCTGCCAGGTCTTTTAATTTCTTCTTGCTCTATGAGCATGCACACGCAGTATTCACTACTGAATCCTGAGGCAATTGCAATAAAATATCAAATCCTGACACCAGTGCCAGCGTCAGGATGTATTTTGTGGGCAGAGTTAGCACGTGATTTGTGCTGTTCCCAAAGGATGGTATTAATGTCCAAATGGCCCTTGGCAGAAATAAGTTTCCCCACCCCTGAGTAGTACATGCAAGATCCACATGCAAGGTTCCAGAAGATCTTTTTGACGCACTTCACCTGCGATGTGTATTGCTGATACTAACAACCTTTTTCTCTGATTACTTCACTTCCTCATCACCCCTGTCTGGCTCTCATGCATTGTCTAACACAGAATCATCATTAGCTTCATAGTAATCCTTAATTAGTCTGATAGGTGCCTTGGTCTTGGAAATAGCCAGCACTTGTTGCCCCCTTGCCTGATTCCCAAACCGATATCTGCCATGACACAGAGTGCTAACATAACTGACAATGTCCCTACCAACATAGCCCACCCCCGACGAGGGTCAACGCCAAAATGCATGTCAGGGTGGGCTCCACTCAGATGAGGGTGTTTCTATTCGTTTCTTGCAGTATGTACAGTTTACACTACTAATAATTAATAGTACTGTACATAGAATATATCTACATTTATGATCAGCTATGTACCTCACCATATACATTTTACATGTACACTAAAGTTCAAAAGTTTGGGGTCACCCAGACAATTTTGTGAAAACTCATACTTTCATTTATCAAATGAGTTGCAAAATGATTAGAAAATATAGTTCACACATTGACAAGGTTAGAAATAATGATTTTTATTAGAAAGAATAATTTTCACCTTCAAACTTTGCTTTCATCAAAGCATGCTCCGTTTGCAGCAATTACAGCATTGCAGACCTTTGGCATTCTAGCTGTTAATTTTCTGAGGTAATCTTGAGAAATTTCACCCCATGCTTCCTGAAGCCTCTCCCACAAGTTGGATTGGTTTAATGGGCACTATTTGCGTACCTTGCGGTCAAGCTGCTCCCACAACAGCTCAAAGGAGTTGAGATCTGGTGACTGCGCTGGCCACTCCATTACAGATAGAATACCAGCTGCCTGCTTCTTCCCTAAATAGTTCATGCATAATTTGGAGGTGTGCTTTGGGTCATTGTCCTGTTGTAGGATGAAATTGTCTCCAATCAAACGCTGTCCACGGGGTATGGCATGGCGTTGTAAAATGGAGTGACAGCCTTCCATATTCAAAATCCCATTTACCTTGTACAAATCTCCCACTTTACCAGCACCAAAGCAACCCCAGACCATCACATTACCTCCACCATGCTTGACAGATGGCGTCAGGCACTCTTCCAGCATCTTTTCAGTTGTTCTGCGTCTCATAAATATTCTTCTGTGTGATCTAAACACCTCAAACTTTGATTCGTCTGTCCATAAAACTTTTTTCCAATCTTCCTCTTCCAATGTCTGTGTTCTTTTGCCCATATTAATCTTTTCCTTTTATTAGTCAGTCTCCGACATGGCTTTTTCTTTGCCACTTTGAAATGAAGGCCAGCATCCCTGAGTCACCTCTTCACTGTAGACGTTGACACCGGCATTTTGCATGTACTGTTTAATGAAGCTGCCAGTTGAGGAGCTGTGAGGCGTCGATTTCTCAAACTAGAGACTCTAATGTACTTGTCTTGTTGCTCAGTTGAGCAGCGGGGCCTCCCACTTCTCTTTCTACTCTGGTTAGAGCCTGTTTGTGCTCTCCTCTGAAGGGAGTAGTACACACCGTTGTAGAAAATCTTCAGTTTCTTGGCAATTTCTCGCATGGAATAGACTTCATTTCTACAACAAAGCGTAGCATTAGAATGGTGTTCTCCATCACATCCAGTACCATTCATCGCAGAACAAAGGTTGACTTTTCATCTCTTCCAATAAATCAACTGAATGAAGTTTTACTGGTTTAGTATATTCTTTAGCTAACAAGGTGCTGTGGGTTATGGGACTATGTGACAAAACAGAAACGGATGTCATTGATGTAAGTGGACATTTATTGCTATGGTGGTAGAGGAAGATGACTGAATAGAACACAGACTCTGTTAGAACCCTCCTGTTTGTTTTTCCATCTTGTGTTTTGCGGTCACGTGACCATCTGCCTATATATTCCAGCTCCGCCCTTTTGGCTGTGCTGGACTTCAGTGTTGTTTGACTGTTTTGCTAGCCAGGTTCTTCTGTGCCTATCTCTTACAGTTTGCTTGGTTCTCCTGGGACCTCTAGTACCTTTTGGTCAGTTTATCTTTTTGTGTTCTGCAACAACCTTCTCTGTTCAGGAGGTGTCCCATTTTTTGATCCAGTCCTTAGTTCTTTTAGGGACCCCTTCCTTTTTGCTATAGGTCTTCGTTCAGACTAGCCGAGGGCTGTTTGCAAGGAATAGGCAGCCCGCTACATCGTAGGGATTCAGCTTAGTCTTACTGTAGGGATAGTTTTCCCCTTTCTTTCCTTAGTACTTGTTGCAGATCATAACAGTAAGTCTAGCCCAAAAAAACTAAAAGGAAAGAAATTCCGGAATCAGTATGGCTTCTGTCCAGGATTTGGCTCGATGCTTGCAGGGATTGTCTCTGGAGGTGGCCGAGCTACAGCAACACGTGAGTAGCTGTTCTGAAGAGCATTTTGTGGAACCCAAGGTAGGACTGCCTGATGTTTTTTATGGTAAACAGCAAGATTTTTTTTCCTTTAAAAATGCTTGTTTGTTATATTTTCATTTGAGACCAAGGTCCTCTGGGAATGAATCACAGCGCAATGGTTTTATTATGTCACTTTTGCACTTGAATCAGGGGTCAGGTGATGTTGAAAATTATTGCACACACTTTAGAAGATGGGCTTCAGAAGTCAAATGGAATTATCCTACTCTAAAATGTCTATTTCTTGCTGGTCTGAGTGAAAGGGTTAAGGATTTGCTAATTGTATTCCCCGCACCTGAGACTCTGCAAGATGCCATGCAATTAGCTGTTTGTGTGGCTAGGAGGCTGAGATCTAGGCAGAATGAGGTAAAGACTCCTGTAATGCCAGGTCCTAGTCCTCAGAAAATCTGCTCAAACGGCGGAGAACCGATGGAGGTTGGGGCAATGTCGCTCCGCTCTCAGAAAAGAGACCCGTCGTTCGCCGAGGGATTGTGTCTTTATTGTGGTAAAGCAGACCATTTGATTAAGTTTTGTGAGCTTCGTTTAAGTAAAGAAAAAAAAAAGTCAGGTATGCCCGTATATCTTGTTTACGCTCTGCAGGAGTATTTCTTTCAGGGAGTACTACTTTGCAGGAAAATTTGATTGAATTTCAGGTATTTGTGGATTGTGGTTCAACACTTAATGTTCTTGATAAAGGGTTTTAGGAAAAACTTAAATTGAAATCCAAACCTTTGTCATCACCTATTTCTGTGATTGCAATTGATAACACTCCCTTGAAATGTATTACTCACAAGGTTGCTGCATTTCCCCTCACTATCAATGTTCTTCACCAAGAAATTTTGGACTTGACTGTATTAGATAATTTACCCTCTCAGGTCATTCTAGGATTGCCTTGGTTAAAATTGCACAATCCTTTGCTGGACTAGTCTACTAATATGATTAAGTCTTGGAGTCCGAAGTGCTATGATAAATGTTGTAATGGTCGCATTGCAGCTGTGGAAAAATGGGAATTACCGGTACCTATTCAAGATTTTTGGAGGGTTTTTTCGGGGGAGGAGGAGTTGCAAGTTTTACCTCCTCATAGGGATTATGATTGCGCCATTGAGTTTATTCCGGGAGCTACTCTTCCCAAGAGTCGCTTGTTTAATCTGATTATCCCTGAAAGAAAGGCCTTGGAGGAGTACATACAGACTAGCCTGGCTGCTGGTCACATTAGACCTTCTAAGTCGCCTGTGGCAGTTGGATTTTTCTTTGTTAAAAAAAAGGATGGGGGTTTACGTCCATGTCTGGATTTTCGTGAAATTAATAAGATTACCCTATGCAATTCCTACCCATTGTCGTTAATTCCTGACTTGTTTAACCAGTAGTGGGGGCCAAGTGGTTCTCTAAGATTGATCTCTAGGGGGCATACAATTTGTTACGAGTGAAGAAGGGTGATGAATGGAAAACTGCTTTTAACACTCCGGTAGGACATTTTGAGAATCTGGTGATGCCTTTTGGTCTTACCAATGCACCTGCATTTTTTCAGAACCTTATTAATGACATCCTGAGACCTTTGATTGGTAAGAATGTGGTTGTGTATTTAGATGACATTTTGATTTATTCGCCAGATCTGGAGTCCCATTGGCAGAGTGTACGTGAAGTTTTGCAGTTATTGAGTGACAATTCACTCTTTGCTAAGCTGGAGAAATGTGAGTTCGCTGTGCAGAAAATTAGTTTTTTTGGGCTACATTGTCTCCAGCGTTGGCTTTGAGATGGACCCGGTGAAGGTTCAGGCTGTGCAGGAATGACCTAGGCCTATTGGTTTGAAATCTATACAGAAATTTTTGGGTTTTTTCCAATTATTACAGGAAATTCATTAAGAATTTTTCTGTAATTGTTAAGCCTCTAACCGATCTCACCAGGAAAGGTGCGAATACGGTCCAGTGGACTACTGAGGCCATCGAAGCGTTTACGTATCTCAAAGAGAGGTTCAGTTCTGCCCCTATCCTTATGCAGCCTGATGAGACCAAGCCTTTTTTGGTCGAGTTCGATGCTTCATCAGTGGGGGTCGGAGCAGTTTTTTCTCAGGAGAACAGGGATGGAGTACATCCTTGTGCCTTCTTTTCAAAAAATTTTCGGAAACCGAACTGAATTATGATGTTGGAAATCTGGAGTTGCTGGCTATTAAGCTCGCGTTTGAACATTGGCATCATTTTTTGGAAGGCGCTAGATTTCCTATTCAGGTTTTCACAGATTATAAGAATTTGATCTATCTGGATGCTGCAAAGCGCTTGAATGCCCGTCAAGCTAGGTGGGAACTTTTTATTTCTCGGTTTCATTTTTCTGTTACCTATATCCCTGGTACTAAGAATGTTAAAGCTGATGCTTTATCTCGCAGCTTCTCTCCTACAGTCGGTGCCAAGGAGGAGGAGAGCATTTTACAGAAGGGAGTTGTGGTGGCGGCATTGGACTCCGTTTTGGAGAATGGGATTCTGAAACCTCAAGATGATGCTCCATCTAACACTCTGCATGGGAGGTTCATAGAATCATAGAATGGTAGAGTTGGAAGGGACCTCCTGGGTCATCTGGTCCAACCCCCGGCTCAAAGCAGGATTCACTAAATCATCTCAGACAGATGTCTGTCCAGCCTCTGTTTGAAGACGTCCATTGAAGGGGAACTCACCACCTCTCGTGGCAGCCTGTTCCACTCATTAATCACCCTAACTGTCAAAAAGTTTTTTCTAATATCTAATCTGTGTCTCCTCCCATTTAGTTTCATCCCATTGCTTCTAGTTTTTCCTTGTGCAAATGAGAATAAAGATGATCCTTCTACAATGTGACAGCCCTTGACATATTTGTAGACAGCTATTAAGTCTCCTCTCAGTCTTCTTTTTTGCAAGCTAAACATTCCCAAATCCTGCAACCGTTCCTCATAGGACATGGTTTGCAGACCAGTCACCATCCTGGTCGCTCTTCTCTGAACTTGTTCCAGTTTGTCTATGTCTTTTTTCAAATGTGGTGCCCAAAACTGTACACAGTATTCCAGATGAGGTCTGACCAAAGAGGAGTAAAGACCGATAATGACTTCACGTGATCTAGACTGTATGCTTCTGTTAATACATCCCAGAATTGTATTTGCATTTTTTGCTGCTGCATCACACTGTTGACTCAAGTTCAGTCTATGATCTATTAGTATACCTAAGTCTTTTTCACATGTACTGTTGCTTAGCTCTATTCCTCCCATTCTGTATATGCTTTTTTCATTTTTATTGCCCAGATGTAGTACTTTGCATTTTTCCCTGTTAAAAACCATTCTGTTGGTTGCAGCCCACTGCTCCAGTTTATTTAGGTCTTTTTGAATCCTCTCTCTCTCTTCTCTAGTATTAGCTATCCCTCCTAACTTTGTGTCATCAGCAAATTTAATCAGTTTACCCTCAATTCCTTCATCTAAATCATTGATGAAGATGTTGAACAATACAGGTCCCAGGACAGAGCCCTGTGGTACCCCACTTGAGACATTCATCCAGCTGGATGTGAAGCCATTTACAACCACCCTTTGAGTCCGATCACTATGCCAGTTATGAATCCACCTAACAGTTGCCTGGTCCATTGCATACTTGGTCATTTTTTCAATAAGGATGGTGTGAGATACTTTGTCAAATGCTTTGCTGAAGTCAAGATATACTATATCTACAGCATTTCCCTGATCCACCCAGTCAGTGATTCTGTCATAGAAGGAAATTAAGTTAGTCTGACATGACTTGTTAGTTACAAACCCATGCTGACTCTGGTTAATCACTTCATTCTTATCCATGTACTTACATACATGTTGTTTAATAATTTGTTCAAAGATCTTTCCTGGTATAGAAGTTAGACTCACCGGCCTATAGTTCCCTGGGTCCACCTTCTTCCCCTTTTTGAAGATAGGAACAACATTTGCTCTTCTCCAGTCTTCTGGGACTTCTCCTGTTCTCCAAGAATTTTCAAAGATAATGGAGAGTGGTTCTAAAATTTCTTCTACGATCTCCTTCAGTACTCTGGGGTGTAATTCATCTGGACCTGGAGACTTGAACTCATTTATGTTAGCTAAATATTCCCTCACAATCTTTCTGTTTACAGATAACTTGGATTCTTCTATTCCTTTAAAAGGACAGTGAAGATCAGTTAATGTTACATTTTCTTCCTGAGAGAAAACAGATGCAAAATAGGAATTAAAAAGTTCGGCCTTCTCAACATCCTCTCTTACCATTTCTCCATTTTCATCCTGTAAAAATCCTATAGCATCTTTGACTTTTCTTTTACTTTTGACATACCCACAAAATCCTTTTTTATTGCTTTTGACATCTCTTGCCAGCCTTAATTCATTGTCAGCTTTAGCTAACCTGATACATGCCCTACAGGATCTGCAGACTGCATTATAATCTTCTTTAGATATGCCTTCCTCTTTCCATTTAATAAACATTTCTTTCTTTCTTTTTAGCATGTGTTTAAGTTCTGTGTTCAACATCCAGGTTGTTCGATTCTAGAGCCTTAAGGAGAGATTTGTTTGTGGAGTGTCATGAGTCTCGGTTGGCAGGTCAACCAGGAATTTCTGAGACTAAGAGACTTATCAGTCGCAGTTTTTGGTGGCTTGGATGGCAGAAAGAAGTCATCAAGTGCATGCGTCAATGTACGGTGTGTGCTAGGTCAAAGGCTTCACATACTCCTGCTGCAGGGTTGCTTTGCCCTCTGGAGGTTCCTAGTGCGCCTTGGACGCATCTCACAATGGATTTTATTACTGATCAACCTGTGTCCGAGGGTTTTACTGTCATCTGAGTGGTCGTGGACCGTTTTAGTAAGATGTGTCATTTGGTTCCATTCATCAAAGTTGTCCTGTGCCAAGACACTCGCTAAGGCGTTTGTTAAGGAGATTGTCAAGCTTCATTGCGTTCCCGCGGATATTGTTTCTGATAGAGGACCTCAGTTTGTGGCTCGCTTTTGGCGTGCTTTTTGTGACAGGTTGGGAGTCCATTTGTCATTTTCATCTGGGTATCATCCTGAGTCTAATGGACAGACTGAAATAAATAACCAGGATGTAGAACAGTTTTTGCGTTGTTTTGTGGCGGACAATCAAGAGATGTGGTCTGAGTTTCTGCCTCTCGCAGAATTTGCTCTTAACAATCATACATCCTCCGGGGATTTGGAGAGAGTTTGGACTAATGTATGTTGCAAACTTCAAGAGGCTAACAAGAAGTCCAAGAAGTATTTTGACAGGAAACGTAAGGAGGTTTGGTTTACTGTGGGTGACATGGTTTGGTTGTCCTCAAGGAACTTGCGGTTGAGGATTCCCTCTAAAAAACTGGGTCCTAAGTAGAGATGAGCGTTTTTCTACTCGAACTGTTCGCCAATCTCAAATTCGAGCTGTTTTGGGCGGTGTTCGAGCCGTTCGGCGAACACGAACGATTTGAGAAAAATTCGGCTGTTCGAGGTTATGTTCGATAACTGTTCGTGCACCAAAATCATAACTGGATTTTTTCTCAGTAATGATGAAAATTAATGTTAATACGCAGTTTGAGTGTACAGCGGGGTGGGGGGAGGGGCAGGGGATGGATCTCTGCAGGAATAATGAAGATCTCCATTTTTTTTTCTCTTTCCCGCATTTACAGTGGGGAGGTGCAATCTGTCAGCCTATCAGCAGCGCACACACGGAGCGAAGTGCTTTTTTCACACAAGCAAGGGCATGTGTCATTGGCAGTGTATGTCACATGTCCTTGCCCTATAAGACCAAGCCATTTTCCCCGTCGCCACCATTTTCTCACTGCTGCAGCTGCGTGTTAGACGGCACCGCTGTTGCTGTGTGCGCTATACCTTGTTAATTTCAAGCCAATTTTCGCACAAATCTACAGATAGCTTGGGAGTAGGGAATAGTTGTGATTGCAGTCCTTTTAAGGACTAGGTTACAGCATTTCCTACGACTTTTATCAGGCAGGTCTGTGCTCTTAAATAGATAGATTGTGGGAGTAAAGGCTAATTGTAATTGCAGTCCTTTTCAGGACTAGGTTACATCAGTTCCTATCAGTTTTTGCCAGGCAGGTCTGTGCCAGTGCTGTGCAAGTTTTTTTCACAGCATTTGGCTGAATCTAGCAAAGCTAATCCTTTTTGGCCTATTGCAGAGTGTGTTAGTCAGTGGAGTAGCCTATCTGTGTTGCAAGATATACCACCTGTGTATAGAATACCAATTTTTTTACTGCACCTAGTGAAGTAAAATCTTTTGGGCATAGCATCATTCTATTAGTCCATCTATACTGACCTCCATCAGGTTGCAAATTGAATATAATTTTTTTCTGCATCTAGCTCTGAAAAAATATTTGGGCTTCTAGCAGTGTGTGGGACTTGTTCTATTAGTCCATCTATACTGACCTCCATCAGGTTGCAAAATGAATATAATTTTTTTCTGCATCTAGCTCTGAAAAAATATTTGGCCTTCTAGCAGTGTGTGGGACTTTCTCTATTAGTCCATCTATACTGATCTCCATCAGGTTGCAAACTGAATATATTTTTTTTCTGCATCTACCTCTGAAAAAATATTGGGCTTCTAGCTGTGTGTGGGACTTGTTCTATTAATCCATCTAGACAGACCTCCATCAGGTTGCAAACTGAATATAATTTTTTTCTGCATCTACCTCTGAAAAAATATTTGGGCTTCTAGCTGTGTGTGGGACTTGTTCTATTAGTCAATCTATACTGACCTCCATCAGGTTGCAAATTAAAAATAATTTTTATCTGCATCTACCTCTGAAAAAATATTTGGGCTTCTAGCTGTGTGTGGGACTTGTTCTATTAGTCCATCTATACTGACCTCCATCAGGTTGCAAACTGAATATAATTTTTTTCTGCATCTAGCTCTGAAAAAATATTTGGCCTTCTAGCAGTGTGTGGGACTTTCTCTATTAGCCCATCTATGCTGACCTCCATCAGGTTGCAAATTAAAAATAATTTTTATCTGCATCCAGCTCTGAAAAAATATTTGGCCTTCTAGCAGTGTGTGGGACTTTCTCTATTAGTCCATCTATACTGACCTCCATCAGGTTGCAAATTAAAAATAATTTTTTGTCTGCATCTAGCTCTGAAAAAATATTTGGCCTTCTAGCAGTGTGTGGGACTTTCTCTATTAGTCCATCTATACTGACCTCCATCAGGTTGCAAACTGAATATATTTTTTTTCTGCATCTACCTCTGAAAAAATATTGGGCTTCTAACTGTGTGTGGAACTTGTTCTATTAATCCATCTATACAGACCTCCATCAGGTTGCAAACTGAATATAATTTTTTTCTGCATCTACCTCTGAAAAAATATTTGGGCTTCTAGCTGTGTGTGGGACTTGTTCTATTAGTCCATCTATACTGACCTCCATCAGGTTGCAAACTGAATATAATTTTTTTCTGCATCTAGCTCTGAAAATATATTTGGGCTTCTAGCTGTGTGTGGAACTTGTTCTATTAGTCCATCTATACTGACCTTCATCAGGTTGCAAACTGAAAATAATTTTTTGCCTGCATCTAGCTCTGAAAAAATATTTGGCCTTCTAGCAGTGTGTGGGACTTTCTCTATTAGTCCATCTATACTGACCTCCATCAGGTTGCAAATTAAAAATAATTTTTATCTGCATCCAGCTCTGAAAAAATATTTGGCCTTCTAGCAGTGTGTGGGACTTTCTCTATTAGTCCATCTATACTGACCTCCATCAGGTTGCAAATTAAAAATAATTTTTTGTCTGCATCTAGCTCTGAAAAAATATTTGGCCTTCTAGCAGTGTGTGGGACTTTCTCTATTAGTCCATCTATACTGACCTCCATCAGGTTGCAAACTGAATATATTTTTTTTCTGCATCTACCTCTGAAAAAATATTGTGCTTCTAGCTGTGTGTGGGACTTGTTCTATTAATCCATCTATACAGACCTCCATCAGGTTGCAAACTGAAAATATAATTTTTTTCTGCATCTACCTCTGAAAAAATATTTGGGCTTCTAGCTGTGTGTGGGACTTTCTCTATTAGTCCATCTATACTGACCTCCATCAGGTTGCAAACTGAATATAATTTTTTTCTGCATCTAGCTCTGAAAAAATATTTGGGCTTCTAGCTGTGTGTGGGACTTGTTCTATTAGTCCATCTATACTGACCTTCATCAGGTTGCTGTTAGAACCTTGCTCTTAGGTTTTTTCCTTTGCTGGTCACATGACCTTGTTGGCCTATTTAATCCTGCTCCGCCCTTCTGGCTTTGCTGGACTTCATTGTATAACTACTTTCTAGCTAGCCTGTGCTCTGTATCTAACTCTGTTAGTTTGCTTGGTCTACGGACCTCTATGTTCTATATATTTTGTTTGTTCGTTTGTCTGCTTCTATTTCTGTTAGGAGGTGTCCCATTTTCCTCCCAGTCCTTAGTACTTGTGTGGATTCCTTCCCCACATCTATAGGTCTCCGTACAGACTAGCTTAGGACTTTAGCAGGTCTGATCGCAGGATCAGGTCCCCTGTTACATCGTAGGGATTAAGCTGAGTTCTATTGTAGGGACAGATCTCCTCTCTTTCCTTAGCTCTGGTAGCAGAACATAACAGTAAGTCCAGCCTGCAAATTCTCTAAGGAAAGATTTTTCTGTTCCATTATGGTGTCGGTTCAGGATTTGGCTCATCGCCTGCAGGGACTCTCTCTGGAGGTGGCCGAGCTCCGTCAGCACGTGAGTAACTGTCCTGGAGCACATTTCTTGGAGCCTAAGGTATGTTTGCCGGATTTATTTTTTGGTGAACACCGAGAATTTTTTTTCATTTAAAAATGCTTGCTTATTGTATTTTCGTTTGAGACCCAAGTCCTCTGGGGATGAATCCCAGCGCATAGGGTTCATAATTTCACTTTTGCGCAAAGAGCCTCAGGAGTGGGCCTTTTCTTTGCAACCTAGTGATACATGCTTCAGATCAGTGGATAGTTTTTTTTCTGCTTTGGGACTGTTGTATGATGATCCTGACCGTGTCTCATCAGCTGAGACTGAGTTGAGGCGTTTGAGACAGGGATCAGGTAATGTGGAAAAATATTGTACTCATTTCCGTCGTTGGTCTACTCAAACAGGGTGGAACGATTCTGCTCTGAAAAGTCTATTTGTTGCTGGGCTCAATGAAAGGGTTAAAGACCTGCTAATTGCTTATCCTACACCTGAAGATTTGCAACAGGCTATGCAATTAGCTATACGGGTGGATAGGAGACTGCGTGCAAGGGTTAATGAGAGCAAATCCTCTGCTATGTCAGTTTCTGGTTATGAGAATGTGTGTACTAACAGTGGTGAACCGATGGAGATTGGATCGGTGGCACCTCGCTCTCAAGAAAAAGACCGTAGATTTTCTGAAGGCTTGTGTTTCTATTGCGGAAAATCTGGTCATTTGATTAAAGGCTGTGAACTTCGTATGAAGAAAGAAAAAAAAATGGTCAGTCATGCCCGTATTGCCTGTTTAAATTCCAAGGGTGTATTTTTAGCTGCTTCCACGATTGCTCAGGAAAAATTAATGGAATTTCGGGTGTTTGTTGATTGTGGGTCTACTCTGAATGTAATTGATGGGGGATTCTTGGAAAGACTCAATTTAAAACCCGAACCTTTATCATCCCCCATTGCTGTGGTTTCTGTGGTTGGTTCCCCTTTGAAGAATATTACTCTCAAGGTCTGTGAATTTCCTCTCACTATTAATGGTGTTCACCATGAGAAATTGGATTTGGTAGTTTTGAATAACTTGCCTTCTCCAGTAATATTGGGATTGCCCTGGTTAAAATTTCACAATCATGTACTGGATTGGTCTACCAGTGAAATTAAATCCTGGAGCCATAAATGTTATGACAAGTGTTGTAACGGGCGTATTGCAGCTTTGGATAGGGGAGAATTGCCTGTTCCTATTCAGGATTTTTGGAGAGTTTTTTCTGAGAAGGAATCGCAGGTTTTGCCTCCCCATAGAGACTATGATTGTTCTATTGAATTTGTCCCTGGAGCGACTCTTCCTAAAAGTCGTTTATTTAACCTTACTATTCCTGAGAGGAAGGCTTTGGAGGAATACATACAGACAAGTTTGGCCGCCGGTCACATTAGGCCCTCTAAGTCTCCTGTGGCGGTTGGATTTTTTTTTGTAAAAAAAAAGGACGGCGGTTTACGTCCTTGTCTGGATTTTCGTGAGATTAACAAAATTACTGTACGCAATCCTTACCCACTGCCATTGATTCCTGATCTGTTTAACCAGTTAATGGGGGTCAAGTTGTTCTCTAAAATTGACCTTAAGGGGGCATACAATCTGTTGCGCATGAAGGAGGGTGACGAATGGAAGACTGCTTTTAACACTCCTGTGGGTCATTTTGAGAATCTGGTTATGCCCTTTGGTCTTACTAATGCTCCTGCATTTTTTCAGAATCTTATTAATGACATCCTTAGACCTTTGATCGGCAAAAATGTGGTTGTGTATTTGGATGACATTTTGATTTATTCGCCGGATCTGGAGTCTCATTGGCGGAGCGTACGTGAGGTATTACAGTTATTAATGGACAATTCGCTTTTTGCTAAGCTGGAGAAATGTGTGTTCGCTGTACAGAGAATTAGTTTTTTGGGCTACATTATCTCCAGCGAAGGTTTTGAGATGGACCCGGTTAAAGTTCAAGCTGTACAGGAATGGCCTAGGCCTATTGGTTTGAAATCGATACAGAGGTTTTTAGGTTTCGCCAATTATTACAGAAAATTCATAAAAAATTTTTCTAGTATTGTCAAACCTCTGACCGATCTCACCAGGAAAGGTGCTGATGCGGTTCAGTGGTCTTCTGAGGCCATTGAAGCTTTTGTGTATCTCAAGGAGAGGTTCACCTCTGCTCCCATCCTTATGCAGCCTGATGTGACTAAGCCGTTTTTGGTTGAGGTTGATGCTTCTTCTGTGGGGGTTGGCGCAGTATTGTCTCAGGATAACGGGGATGGATTACATCCCTGTGCCTTTTTTTCAAAAAAATTTTCGGAGACTGAACTGAATTACGATATTGGTAATCGGGAATTATTGGCTATTAAACTCGCATTTGAACACTGGCGCCACTTCTTGGAAGGTGCCGAATTTCCCGTTCAGGTTCTTACGAATCATAAAAATCTGATATATCTTGATGCTGCCAAGCGCCTGAATGCCCGTCAGGCTAGGTGGGCACTGTTTTTTTCGCGGTTTAATTTCTCCGTTACTTACATCCCTGGTACTAAGAATGTTAAGGCGGATGCCTTGTCTCGCAGTTTTTCTCCCATAGTCGGTGTTGAGAAAGAGGAGAACATTTTACAAGAAGGTGTTGTGATAGCTGCTTTGGACTCCGTTTTGGAAGATGAGATTCTTAAAGCACAGGAGAATGCCCCATCTAACACTCCTCATGGGAGGTTGTTTGTGCCTGGGACCTTTAGGAGAGATTTGTTTGTTGAGTGTCATGAATCTCGGTTGGCAGGTCATCCCAGAATCTCTGAGACCAAGAGACTGGTGGGTCGCAGTTTTTGGTGGCCTGGATGGCAGAAGGAAGTCATTAAGTGGGTGCGTCAATGTACTATATGTGCTAGATGTAAGTCCTCACATACTCCTGCTGCGGGGTTGCTTTGTCCTTTGGAGGTTCCCAGTGCTCCTTGGACACATTTGGCTATGGACTTTATAACTGACCTTCCCCCCTCTGAGGGTTTTACTGTCATCTGGATGGTCGTGGACCGTTTTAGCAAGATGTGTCACTTGGTTCCCTTCGTCAAACTGCCCTGCGCTAAAACTCTCGCTAAGGCCTTTGTCAAGGAAATTGTCAGACTTCATGGCGTTCCTACTGACATTGTTTCTGATAGGGGACCTCAGTTCGTGGCTCGTTTTTGGCGTGCCTTTTGTGACAGGTTGGGAGTTCATTTGTCGTTCTCGTCCGGATATCATCCTGAATCTAATGGCCAGACAGAAAGGAAAAACCAGGATGTTGAGCAGTTTTTGCGTTGTTTTGTGGCAGACAATCAAGAGGGGTGGTCTGAGTTTCTGCCACTTGCTGAATTTGCTCTGAACAATCATACATCTTCTTCTGCTGGTTGTTCGCCTTTTTTTTGTTGTTCTGGGAGACATCCGTCGTTTGGGTCGTTTTCCAAGTTAGGATCTGCCGTGCCTGAGGAGGAGAATTTTTCCGGTGATTTGGAGAGAGTTTGGACGGATGTGCGTGGTAATCTTCAGGAGGCCAACAGAAAATCTAAAGACTACTTTGATAGGAAATGACAGGAGGTTTTGTTCGCTGTTGGAGACATGGTTTGGTTGTCCTCTAGGAATCTGCGGTTGAGGATTCCTTCTAAGAAATTGGGTCCCAAGTTTGTAGGGCCCTTTAAGGTGCTTCAGGTTGTCAACCAATCTGCTGTTAGGCTGGAGGTTCCTACCTCCTGGAGAATTAATCCGGTATTTCATGTCTCTCTGTTGAAAAAAGCTGTTGTATCGGATTGTGACGCCTCTGCCTCTGTTCCTCCGGTGGTGGAGGACGGGGAATATGAAATTTCTCGCATCCTTAACTCTAGACGGTATAGAGGTAGTTAGCAGTATCTTGTGGCCTGGAAAGGTTTCGGACCCGAGGATAACTCTTGGGTGAGGTCGGATGATGTTTCCGCGTCCAGACTTATCAGAGCGTTTCACAGGAGATTTCCTGATAAGCCTGGTCCTAGGGGATCCGGAGGATCCTCTTAGAAGGGGGGGTACTGTTAGAACCTTGCTCTTAGGTTTTTTCCTTTGCTGGTCACATGACCTTGTTGGCCTATTTAATCCTGCTCCGCCCTTCTGGCTTTGCTGGACTTCATTGTATAACTACTTTCTAGCTAGCCTGTGCTCTGTATCTAACTCTGTTAGTTTGCTTGGTCTACGGACCTCTATGTTCTATATATTTTGTTTGTTCGTCTGTCTGATACTATTTCTGTTAGGAGGTGTCCCATTTTCCTCCCAGTCCTTAGTACTTGTAGGGATTCCTTCCCCACATCTATAGGTCTCCGTACAGACTAGCTTAGGACTTTAGCAGGTCTGATCACAGGATCAGGTCCCCTGTTACATCGTAGGGATTAAGCTGAGTTATATCGTAGGGACAGATCTCCTCTCTTTCCTTAGCTCTGGTAGCAGAACATAACAGTTGCAAACTGAAAATAATTTTTTGTCTGCATCTAGCTCTGAAAAAATATTTGGCCTTCTAGCAGTGTGTGGGACTTTCTCTATTAGTCCATCTATACTGACCTCCATCAGGTTGCAAATTAAAAATAATTTTTATCTGCATCTACCTCTGAAAAAATATTTGGGCTTCTAGCTGTGTGTGGGACTTGTTCTATTAGTCCATCTATACTGACCTCCATCAGGTTGCAAACTGAATATAATTTTTTTCTGCATCTAGCTCTGAAAAAATATTTGGCCTTCTAGCAGTGTGTGGGACTTTCTCTATTAGTCCATCTATACTGACCTCCATCAGGTTGCAAATTAAAAATAATTTTTATCTGCATCCAGCTCTGAAAAAATATTTGGCCTTCTAGCAGTGTGTGGGACTTTCTCTATTAGTCCATCTATACTGACCTCCATCAGGTTGCAAATTAAAAATAATTTTTTGTCTGCATCTAGCTCTGAAAAAATATTTGGCCTTCTAGCAGTGTGTGGGACTTTCTCTATTAGTCCATCTATACTGACCTCCATCAGGTTGCAAACTGAATATATTTTTTTTCTGCTTCTACCTCTGAAAAAATATTGGGCTTCTAGCTGTGTGTGGGACTTGTTCTATTAATCCATCTATACAGACCTCCATCAGGTTGCAAACTGAATATAATTTTTTTCTGCATCTACCTCTGAAAAAATATTTGGGCTTTTAGCTGTGTGTGGGACTTGTTCTATTAGTCCATCTATACTGAGCTCCATCAGGTTGCAAACTGAAAATAATTATTTGTCTGCATCTAGCTCTGAAAAAATATTTGGCCCTCTAGCAGTGTGTGGGACTTTCTCTATTAGTCCATCTATACTGACCTCCATCAGGTTGCAAATTAAAAATAATTTTTATCTGCATCTACCTCTGAAAAAATATTTGGCCTTCTATCTGTGTGTGGGACTTGTTCTATTAGTCCATCTATACTGACCTCCATCAGGTTGCAAACTGAATATAATTTTTTTCTGCATCTACCTCTGAAAAAATATTTGGCCTTCTAGCTGTGTGTGGGACTTTCTCTATTAGTCCATCTATACTGACCTCCATCAGGTTGCAAATTGAATATAATTTTTTTCTGCATCTAACCCAGCCAATAGTTTTGACCTAATACCACAGTTTGGCCACTCAGCTCTGCTCGGTTCCCATCCATTGTTTTTTTGTGCAAACAACTCCAGAGTTGTGAATTAGTTAACCACCAAAATGAGTGGAAAAAGGCCTGCTGCTGGTGGAAAGGGGAATAGGCGTGTTGGGAAGGGGAAAAAAGGTTGTGTCCGTGGGGTAGGTGTTAAAGCAACAGTAACATCTGCAGAGGAAAGACCATCTTCCAGCCAAACTAAAATGTCTACTTCTTTTAGCGGACAATGTGATAAGATCCCTTTCTTACGGCCACGCCAATCGCTACAAATTCCAGATGAGGCACAAAAACAGCAGGTGCTTCAACGGATATCAAGTGCTCCTTTAAGTGGGCTCTCCTCCACATCAACTTCAACATCACAAATACTCCAGTCCTCAAAGGTGTCACCCCAATCGCACTTGCTTCCTCACAGCTCCCAAATCTCCAGCTGCCCGTCTGAGTATGACGTAGAACAGATGGTTGAGTCTGCAGAGCTGTTTACTCATACTATAGCCTGGGAATCAGAGGTCGACTCCAGCGCTTCTGTGAATCCAGACGAGGAAATGATCTGCACTGATGCCCAGAATCTTTATGAATCGGATCCAGGACCAGACGCAGAAGGTTCTGACCATAATGTAGACCCTCATTCCCAAACTGTAACTCCTGTTGGTAGAGACAATGAGGAAGACGATGATGAGACTCAAATACCTGATTGGAGCGACAACTTTAGTTTTTTGTCAGGGCAGGAACAGGTTGGCTCTGAGTACGACGGGTGTGATAACGCACAGGGTGATGATGATGAGGTTGGAGATCCCACTTACTGTCAACCCACAGTCAGCCAAGAGATGAGGTCAGCAGAGGAGGTGAAGGAAGATGCTAGTGACGACGAGGTCAGGTTGCGCCTTCCTGGACAGAGACGTAGCACTGTAAGCACGTCAACAACTGCATCCTCAAACACAACTCTGCCTCTCACCACAAGTCGTGGTGGCTCTTCAGGTCGCATGGGTGCTAAGCCTTGCATAGCCTGGGCATTTTTTCAGATCGATAAAGATGACCCAACTCGTGTTATCTGTAACATTTGTCAGCAAAAGCTAAGCAGAGGCCAAAAAATACATAGTTTGAGTACTTCATGCATGAACCGGCACATGGACATGAAGCATAAGTTGCAGTGGGAAGCTCAGTGTGCTACAATGCGGCCTAGCCGGCCGGGCCAACCACCGTCTGCCATATCTTGTGCATCCGCGGCCTCTTCATCCTCTGTGACTGGGGGGACAGCAGTCACACCTGTTTTGGGGCGCAGACCTGCCACCTCTTTACCCGCAGCAGCCAACGTGATTGGCAGGTCATCATTTTCTTTGGAGGTGGCAACACCAGCTGGTGTTGAGCGCTGTCCGACATCGATAGCACCACCTTTGGATCAAGGCAACCTAACATGTCCGCCTGCATCTTCCTCACAGACCGGCAGTTTGCCGGGGACACCCTTATCAACCCCGTCTAAGCACAAAAGCCAGCCCTCGGTCCCTCAGATGTGGACAAGTAAAAGACCATTTCCTCCTAGCCATGAGAAAGCTAAGAGGTTGAATTTCACCATCTGCAAGCTCTTGGCTACAGAAATGCTGCCTTTCCGCCTGGTGGACACAGAGGATTTTCGAGACCTTATGTCCGTCGCAGTGCCCCAGTACCAGATGCCCAGTCGGCACTACTTCTCAAAGAAAGGTGTGCCTGCGCTCCAGCAGCATGTCGCACACAACATCACCACTTCTTTGAGAAACTCTGTGTGTGACAGGGTGCATTTCACCACAGACACTTGGACGAGTAGGCATGGACAGGGGCGTTACATGTCGCTGACTGGGCACTGGGTAACTATGGTGACAGCAGGACAAGGGGCTGCTGTCCAAGTCTTGCCGTCCCCACGAGTTGTGCGTCAATCCTCTTTATGTCAAAGTTCCTCCACTGCTTCTGCCTCCTCAACCTCCTCTCGGTCTTCCACCTGCACCCAAAGCCTGTCTGGTCATGCCACAAGCTTTCTAACTGCGCAGAAGGGATCCTGCACACCTCCTTACTATGCTGGCAGTAGGGCTCAATATCATCAGGCGGTTTTTACTTTGAAATGTCTGGGAAATGTGAGTCACACAGCTGAGGAGTTGTGGTCAGCTCTGGAGAACCAATTTCATGAATGGTTGTCTCCACTGGACCTGAAACCAGGGAAGGCTGTGTGCGACAATGCTGCAAACCTGGGTGCGGCCCTTCGCCGGGGCAATGTCACACACGTGCCTTGTATGGCTCACGTGTTGAACCTGGTTGTCCAGCAATTTTTAGCCCACTATCCCAGACTAGATGGCCTTCTGCAGAGGGCACGGTCGCTGTGTGCTCACTTCCGCCGTTCGCATCCCACAGCTCAGCGACTTACATCTCTACAGAAGTTGTTGGGCCTGCCACTTCACCGGCTAAAATGCGATGTGCCTACCCGGTGGAATTCAACTCTGCACATGTTGCAGCGACTGTGGCAGCACCGACAAGCCCTGGTGCAATACGTTCTGACGTATAGCCTGGGCCAACGAGATCCGGAGGAGGGGCAAATCACGCTGGAGGAGTGGTCTCAGATCAGGGACCTATGCACCCTTCTGCACAGTTTTGAAATGGCGACGAAGATGTTTAGTGCTGACGATGCCATTATCAGCATGACTATTCCGGTGATTTACATGCTGGAGCACATGTTAAACAGAATTCGGAGTCAGGTGGTGGCACAAGAGGAGGTGGAGGAAGTAGAGGAGGAGGAGTTGTATGCGGAAGGGCTAACATCTGCAAGGTCCAGACGGTCGGCAGCACCAAGGCGGCAGGCATGTGAGGGTGGGGGAGATGATTTTACCAGGGCGCATGGTAGCAGCCAAACTAGTGAGGAAGGTGCAGGAGCCCAGGAAGAAGTGGAGGACGAACTGATGGAAGACTCATCAGATGAGGGAGACCTTGATCACATTTCTGTTGTGCGAGGTTGGGGGGAGAGGACAGAGGAAGGAAGCATGATTGTTACCTCGCCACCAACACAACAGGGACTTGGTGCTCCTGGATGCGCAACACACATGAGTGCCTTCTTGCTGCACTACCTGCAACATGACCCTCGAATTGTGAGAATTAGAAATAATCCTGACTACTGGGTTGCCACACTGTTAGATCCCCGGTACAAAAGTAAATTTGCAGAAATTATTCCTGCCATAGAAAGGGATGCACGAATGCAGGAGTATCAGCAGAGACTGTTGCAGAATCTTACATGTGCTTTTCCACAAAACACCAGTGGTGCACGTAGTGAATCTCACAGTTCCAACTTGCCAACCGTGGGACCGTCAAGTGTTCAGCACTCAAACCGTAACAGAACCACAGTATCTGCTGGTAACATCAATTTTGCGGAATCATTTCACCACTTTTTTAGCCCATCCTTTGCAAGGCCACAGGAGACAAGAAGTCTGACACATAGTCAACGCCTAGAGACGATGGTACAGGAGTATCTCCAAGTAAACATTGAAGCCATGACTGTGTCACTGGACCCTTGCTCTTTTTGGGCTTCCAATCTGGATAAATGGCCGGAGCTAGCCACTTGCGCCTTGGAGATCTTGTCATGCCCCGCAGCCAGCGTTCTGTCTGAACGTGTGTTCAGCGCTGCTGGTGGTGTGCTGACAGATAAGCGCACGTGGCTCTCCACTGATAATGTAGACAGACTCACGTTCATAAAGATGAACAAATCATGGATCCGAAACAACTTTTCTACCCCTGTGTCATCCTGGGGAGAGTAAAAGCTTGATGATTGGTTAAAATCACCCTACCAACCGTTTTAAGCTTTCAAATTACTAATCATGTTTATCTGTATCTTGACTGGAAAATAATTTGGGCTTTGTAGCAGTGTGTAGCACTGATCCTATTAGCCCATCTATACTAAGCTCCACCAGATTTAAAATTAATAATAATTTGTAGCTGCATCTAGCCCGGAAAATAATTTTGGGGCTCCGAGATGCGCAAGACACATAAGTGCCTTCTTGCTGCACTACCTGCAACATGACCCTCATATTGTCAGAATTCGAAGTAATCATGACTACTGGGTTGCCACACTCTTAGATCCCCCAAACTTTTCGATCAACCTTTTCATTTTAATAAAGACCAAACAAATGGTCATTTTTTAAATTATAAGCATTAGCAGGTTATTAGAAACTGAAATCAAACAGTTTTCAACTCAAAACTTTATTCTAGGTGATGTTACATTTTCACATAGGACCCCTTGTTCGAAAGGAGCTTCTGAACTCTCTCTTCCATTGAATTTGTTAGGTTTTGGATGGTTTCTGCTTCAATTGTTTTGCATGAGGACAGAATACCCTCCCAGAGCTGTTGCTTAGATGTGAACTGCCTCCCGCCATCATAGACACTCCTTTTGATGATGCTCCAGAGGTTCTGAATGGGGTAGAGGTCAGGGGAGCATGGGGGTCACACCATAAGTTTGTCCCCTTTTATGCCCATATCAGCCAGAGATGCAGATGTTTTATGTGCAGCATGAGATGGTGCATTATCATGCAAAAAAATGATCTAGCTGTGAAATACATGGTTCTTCTTCTTGAACCATGGCAGGAAGTGCTGTTTGAGAAAATCCACATACATTTTGGAGTTCATCTTTAGCGCCTTCAGGGATCCTAAAGGGGCCGACAATCTCTCTCCCCATGATTCCAGCCCAAAACATTACTCCACCTCCTCCTTGTTGGCGCTGTAGCCATGTTTGCGTGGGGTGTCCATCAACCAGCCATCCTCCACTCCATCCATCTGGAACATCGAGCGCTGCACGGCACTCATCCGTGAACAAAACAGTTTTGAAATCAGTCTTCATGTAATGTTTGGCCCACTGGAGCCGTTTCTGCTTGTGTGAAGTGGATAGAGGAGGTCGACAGGATGGCATATGCACAGCTGCAAACCTCTGAAGGACCCTGCATCTTGTTGTTCGGGGGACGTTGGAGGCACCAGCAGCTTCAAAAACTTGTCTGCTGCTATGACAAGGCTTTTTTGCCGCTGCTCTTTTAACCTGACGTAATTGCCTGTAGGAAAGAGTCCTCAATTTGCCCTTATCAGCACGCACACGTGTGTACTGTGAATCAGCTACATACTTCTTGATTGCCAAGACACTTCATCCTGATCATCGCACAATGTTGATTGTAGTCATGCCTTGACCTAAACACTCCACAATTTGTTGCTTCTCAGCAGCCGACACATCCTTTTTCTTTCCCATTTTGGCAGAAAATGTAGGCTGCTTAATAATGTGAGACAGCCTTCTTAAGTAGTCTTGCCTTTCATTGGACACACCTGCCAAACTAATTAGCACAGGTGTCTGCAATTGCTTACAGTGATATAAAGAGCCCTGACACACATCACCATCAATGAGTTTAACTGACAAACAAACAAATTCTTCCCTTATCACTCCTAAACACTTTTTGCATAATAATTTGGAACACAGTGTACATGTGCTTTTCCACAAAACACCAGTGGTTCACGTAGTGAATCTTACAGCTCTAACTTGCCAACCATGGTCTGTATGGAGTTGTTCAATAAAGGGCCCAAAATTAAGATAACATAGATGGGAGAGGTCTCTATGAATAGGAATTCCTAAGTATTTGATACCCTGTGAGGGCCAGGCAAAGGGAAAGTTGGACTGGATGGAATCCTATATGGATTTGGGGAGGGAGACATCGAGGGCCTCAGACTTCGCTGCATTGATTTTAAAATTTGACCATGTAACAAAGTGATCTATTTCAGCCATAACAACATGGATGGATATATGTGATTGAGTGATATATACTAGTACATCATCAGCAAATAGAGAGCACTTGTACTCGGTGCCTCCCACCTCAATCCACCTAATATTGGGGTTATGGCGAATTGATGAGAGCAGGTGCTCCGTCACTAGGATGTATAAGAGAGGGGACAGAGGACATCCCTGCCTTGTCCCTTTGGTGATTGTGAAAGGTGATGAAAATGTTCTGATGCACCCCCTGGGCCTTGGGACACCCGGAGACGGACCCTTTTTGGTGGATGCTGGTGGTTGTAGTCTTCGTGGCGGCGACCCGGTTCCGTGGCTCAGGGTGGTCAAACCAGTGGCGGAACTATTTATGTGGTTTTGATGTTTAAATGTCCGACTACGCCACCCGTGGATTGTGGTCAGAGTGAACCGCCGCTGCAGGGCAGACCGCTGAGGCTGGTGTTGTAGGTGCAGCAGAGCGTAGCATAACTCCCCATGGGAGGAGTATAGCCTCAGGGCAGTGTATGCGGAGGATGGGGGTGATGGTGCAGGGCAGCAGCAGTAACGACACGGAGTCAGTGATGCAGTCCAGGGCCTTTACTCACAGTTCTTATTATCCAGACCACGTCTGCAGGTAACGGCTGCCCACGTCGTACTGTGCTCACCAGGTGAGGGGCTCAGACAACTCCCAGATAACTTTGGAGCGCTTCACAGGACCCCCTTTGTGTGTCCTTTGTCTGGCCTTTCTTACCAACCCTTCTGTCCGGCTGCCACGGGCCTCCTCTTGGTAAACTTGGCGCCAGTTTCCCTGACCCTATGTGCTGCCCTCCTACCGGGTGTAGCGAGGGGCTGCGCCACATAAAATGTCACAGCCTCCGGTTTCTAGCTGAGGGTCGTTTCCTGCCTCCACTAGTTTCGGGGACCGGTCTCCCCCTTTGGCCTGACCCCTCCATGCAGGTGGATTCGGGCGTGCGGTGGCGACTCGCCCGTCCGCACCCCTGGGATCCCTTCGTTCCTCATTCCTGGAGCCTTCTCCGCTCCTCTTCCTTCCTTCTCCCTCTTCCAGGCCTGGGCCTCTGTTACTAGGCCCGCCTCCGGAGCAGAGCTCATGCAGAGCCCCTGCTCCCTGCCACTTCTGCTCAGACTTCTCTGCACTGAACTAAGATGGTGCCCACCTTTTATACTCCCTTCTCAATGCACCCAGGAACTGCTTCCTCCCTGCTCCTGCACTACAGGGTTCCGCTTCCTCAGTGTTCCCTCCCCCCACTCCAGCCAGGGACAGGGACTGTCGTGCCCATCTCAGGGGCATATTGGTCGCCCTGCCCCACGGCAATGTGGTGTAATGCATGCAGGTGTCGGGTCCTGATCCACACTCCATCCTTACCTGAAAGTGAGATATCACACCTCTGGGTGAGGTGCAATACCTCTGTAGCAACCGAGCCCTCAGGGTGCTACAGTTCCATTTATCTTCAGCCTAGGTGACGTATTGCGATACAGGGCCGTGATTTTGGCTATAAAAGGGTCCCCTAGACCCCTACCCCAAGCTTTTTAAGAGAATCATATATGGCGTGCCAGGAGACTCTATGGAATGCTTTCTCAGCATCCAACGAGAGTATCTAATTACAAATTTTTAACTGCATCTAGCCCAGGAAATACTTTGTGCCTAGTAGCAGTGTCTGCTAGTCAGCGGATTATCCCGGCTGTTAAGCAAGCTACACCACCTGTAGTTTGGACACTTAATTTTTTCAAAGGAAATGCTTCGGGACCACGGGATACTCAGTGAAGAGCATCAGGAGGCACCCCAAGGCATAAGGGCTGGGACTGGCAGTAGGATGCCTTGCGGTGGACAGCCGAGCTCGATCCTTATAAAAGCTTTTTAACTGCAGCAGCTTTAGTGGACGCTACTGGAGCTGGAATTACGCGGCTGCTGGCATGAGACTTGCGCTCCAATAGATCCTTGTAAATGGATTTAAAGTGTATTCATTCAAATTAGAGAGACAATTTAAATTAAAAAGCTTAGAGCTGCCTCCACAACAGGGGGGCTCGCTCGACCCACCAGCGGACAGGCACCAGTATTGGGAGAGGGGGGCTGGCCGTCAGGGTTCACCGCGGCTCTGGCACAAACCCGGCGACACGGAGGTGGCACGGGCAGGAGCGGACTGAACGTGTCGGCTTCTCACTTTTTGGATTTTAGAAGGGCATGACATGCCTATATCTGTGTCTCCCCCTCCTTTTACTCCTCCACCTCTTTTCTTTTCTCATGACTATATGTACTTGTCACTTTTCCATGTGTTAGTTGTGTCTTCTGAGCAGTTTGTCAGCTTTTGGACACCTTTGAAGGTGTTTTCTATGTGTTTCTATGTGTTTTTGTTTGCCTGCCATTGGTTTTAACAGTGTTCGAAGGTGTTCGACGAACAGTTCGACGAACAGTTCGGCGAACACACGGGTGTTCGACGAACCGAACCGAACTCGAACACTACGGGGGTGGCTCAACACTAGTCCTAAGTTTGTGGGTCCATTTAAAGTGCTTCAGGTTGTTAACCTGTCTGCGGTTAAGTTGGATGTCCCTACTTCCTGGAAGATTAATCCTGTATTTCATGTTTCCTTGTTGAAAAAGGCTGATGTATCTGATAGGGATGCCATTGTCTCAGTTCCCCCTGTGGTGGAAGACGGCGAATATGAAATTTCTCGTATCATGAATTCTAGATGGCATAGAGGGAGATTGCAGTATCTCGTCTCCTGGAAGAGTTTCGGTCCCGAAGATAAATTGGTGGGCAAGGGCGGATGATGTCTCTACTCCTAGGCTTGTTAGAGCTTACCACGGGAGATTTCCGGATAGGCCTGGGCCTGGAGGATCCGGAGGATCCTCATAAAAGTTGGGGTACTGCTAGAACCTCGTGTTTGTTTTTTCCATCTTGTGTTTTGCGGTCACGTGACCATCTGCTTTTATATTCCAGCTCTGCCCTTTTGGCTGTGCTGGACTTCAGTGTTGTTTGACTGTTTTGCTAGCCATGTGCTTCTGTGCCTCTCTCTGTCAGTTCGCTTGGTCCTTCTGGGACCTCTAGTACCTTTTTGTCATTTTTGTGTTCTGCAACTACCTTCTCTGCTCAGGAGGTGTCCCTTTTTTGTTCCAGTCCTTAGTTCTTTTAGGGACCCCTTCCCTTTATGCTATAGGTCTTCGTTCAGACTAGCTGAGGACTAAGGCAGGTCTGTTCACAAGGAACAGGCAGCCCGCTACATTGTAGGGATTCAGCTTAGTCTTACTGTAGGGATCACTTTCCCCTTTCTTTCCTTAGTACTTGTTGCAGATCATAACAAAAGATAACCGACTACACAGCAAGAGGTTTGAGCCCTGAAACCGATGCATGGCACAAGTGTTACCTGGACCTTTATCATGTTGAACATCATGTTCCTGTTTTCAGTACATTTTTGAGGAATTCATTTTATGATATTATGAGACCATTATGTTGGACAATTAAAGGATTAATCATGCCTTTTACTATTTAAAAATAATGAGTTCTTATTTTATAGCCAAAATAATGAAATATGATATAATTTTAATACATATGTTTTAATATTTTACAGAAACAAATAGTTTTAGCTACAGAACTTCAATAGAGTGCATAATTTATATACATGTATAGTGGATTGATATTTCATTCTCATTTCAAAGGTAAAAAATATAATGCAATATCTATAATATAATCGGAGATGCATGTCTCTGTCTGAAGCCTTTATAGACTGTGCAAGTGCGACATGCCTGCGCAGTCTGGCTCCGCATCGAGCCGTTACAGGTAAGAGGAGTGTGTATGGTGCCAGAGATTGTGGTATGCGTAGACACTGAACGCATACCGTGATCTCCGGCACCATACTTACATACTTACCTGACCGGGAGGAGCGTTGCCGCGGTGCCTCTCTTCGCCAGAGACCGGGGCAGGGGTGAGGCGTCAGAATTGGCGCATGCACATAGTGCTATCCAGCGCCATTTTACTGAAGACACATTTGCAGTGTGTCTTCATCAAAATGGCGCCGGACGGTGCGGTATGGGCACGCTCGTATTCCGGCGCCGCACTCCTCCCCCGACCTCTGGCAGAAAAGGACACAGCAGGGCTGGAGCACAGGGAAGAAAGGTGAGTATAAGTGTTTATTTTTTTGTATGTGTGCAGCGTGAAATAAGGGGTGCCATACATACCAGGATTGGGGGTGAAGGGTGCCATACATACCAGGATTGGGGGATGAGGGGTGCCATGCATACCAGGATTGGGGGATGAGGGGGCCACACATAACAGGATTGGGGGATGAGGGGGCCATACATACCCGGATTGGGGGATCAGGGGTGCCATGCATACCAGGATTGGGGGATGAGGGGGCCACACATAAGAGGATTGAGGGATGAGGGGGCCATACATACCAGGAATGTGGGATGGGGGGTGCCATGCATACCAGGATTTGGTCTGAGGGGACCATGCATACGAGGATAGGGATGAGGGGCCCATACATACCAGGATTGGGGGATGAGGAGTGCCATACATACCAGGATTGGGGGGTGAGGGGGGCACACATACCAGGATTGGAGGATGAGGGGGCCATACATTAACAGGATTGGGGGATGAGTGGTGCTATGCATACCAGGATTGGGGGATGAGGAGGGCATACATAGAAGGATTGGGGGATGAGGGGGCCATACATACCAGGATTGGGGGATGAGGGGGGCATACATACCAGGATTGGGGGAGGAGGGGTACCATACAATACAAGATTGGGGGGATGAGGGGTGCCATTCATACCAGGATTGGAGGATGAGGGGGCCATACATAACAGGATTGGCGGTGAGGGATACCAAGCATACCAGGATTTGGGGGTCAGGGGACAATGCATACCAGGATTGGGGGGTGAGGGGACCATGCATACCAGGATTAGGGGGTGAGGGGACCATACATACCAGTATTTGTGGGTGAGGGGTGCCATGCATACCAGAATAGGGATGATGAGGTCATGCATACCAGGATTGCCGGATGAGGGGTACCGAGCATACCAGAATTGGGGGGTGAGGGGACCATGCATACCAGGAATGGGGGCTGAGGGGACCATGCATACCAGGAATGGGGGATAAGGGGTGCCATGCATACAAGGAATGGGGATGAGGGGTGCCATGCATACCAAGATAGGGATGAGGAGGCCATACATACCAGGATTGGGAATGAGGGAGCCATGTATACCAGGATGAGGGATTGGGTGCCATTCATACCAGGTTTCTGGGATGAGGAGGCCATACATACCAGAATTGGGATGAGGGGTGCCGTGTATACCAGGATGAAGGGTTCCATACATACCAGAATAGGGATGCAGTGTACCTTGCATACCAGGATGAGTGATGGGGTGCCATGCATACCAGGATGAGAGGTACAATACATACCAGAATAGGGATGAGGGGTACCAAGCATACCAGGATTGTGGGATGAGGGGTACCAAGCATACCAGGATTGGGGGATGAGGGGTACCATGCATGTCAGTATTGTGGGGTGAGGGGACCATGTATACCAGGATTGAGGTGTGAGGGGTGCATGCATACCAGCAATGGGGATGAGGGGTGCCATGCATACCAGAATAGGGTTGAGGGGTACCATGCATGCCAGGATAGGAATGTGGGGTACCATACATACCAGGATGAGGGATGGGGTACCAAGAATACCAGGATGAGGGATGAGGGGTACCAAGCATACCAGGATTGGGGGATGAGGGGTACCATGCATACTGAGATTGTGAGGTGAGGGGTACCATACATACCAGGATTAAGGAAAGAGGGGTACCAAGCATACCAGGATTCGGGGTTGAGGGTACAATGCATGCCAGGATTGTAGGGTGAGGGGACCATGCATACCAGGATTGGGGGGTGAGGGGACCATGCATACCATGATTGGGGAGTGAGTGGACCATGCATACCAGGATTGGGGGATGAGGGGTGCCATGCATACCAGCAATGGGGATGAGGGGTGCCATGCATACCAGGTTTGGGGGTTGAGGGGTACCATGCATACCATGATAAGAATGCGGGGTAACATGCATACCAGGATGAAGGATGGGGTGCCATGCATACCAGGATGAGGCGTACCATGCATACCAGAATAGGGATGGGGTGCCATGCATACCAGGATTGGGGGATGAGAAGTGCCATGCATATCAGGATAGGGATGTGGGGGGCATACATACCAGGATTGGAGATGAGAGAGCCGTGCATACCAGAATTGGGATGAGTGGTGCCTTGTATACCAGGATGAGGGGTACCATGCATACCAGAATAGGGATGCAGGGTACCATGCATACCAGGATGAGGGATGGGGTGATATGCATACCAGGATTGGGGGATGAGAAGGCCATACATACCAGGATTGGGGGATGAGGGCTGCCATACATACCAGAATAGGGATGAGCGGTACCATGCATACCAGGATGAGGGGTACCATACATACCAGGATAGGGATGAGGGGTACCATACATGCCAGGATGAGGGATGGGGTGCCATGCATACCAGGATTGGGGGATGAGTGGTGCCATGCATACCAGGATGATGGATTGGGTACCATGCATACCAGAATTGGGGGATGAGGGATGCCATGCATACCAGGATGAGTGATGGAGTGCCATGCATACCAGGATTGGGATGAGGGGTACAATGTATACCAGGATTGGGGATGAGGGTTGCCATGAATACCAGGATTGGAGATGAGGGGTGCCATGCATTCCAGAATAGGGATGAGGGGTACCATGCATACCAGGATAAGGGATGGGGTGCCATGCATACCAGGATTGGGGGATGAGGAGGCCATGCATACGAGGATTGGGGAAGAGGGGTGCCATACATACCAGGATGATAAATGGTGTGCCATGCATACCGGGATTGGGATGAGGGGTGCAATGTATACCAGGATTGCGGATGAGGGGTGCCATGCATACCAGGATTGGGAATGAGGGGTGCCATGTATACCAGGATTGGGGATGAGGGGTTCCATGCATACCAGGATTGGGGATGAGTGATGCCATGCATACCAGGATTGGGGATGAGGGGTGCCATGCATACCAGAATTGGGGATGAGGGGTGCTATGCAAACAAGAATAGGAATGAGGACTGCCATGCATACCATGATTGGGGGGTGATGGGACCATGCATACCAGGATTGGAAGGTGAGGGGACCATGCATACCATGATTGGGGGGTGAGGGGACTATGCATACCAGGATAGGGATGATGGGGGCATACATACCAGGATGGGAGATGAGGGAGCCATACAACAAGGATGAGGGATTGGGTGCCGTGCATACCAGGTTTCTGGGATGAGGAGGCCATACATACCAGAATTGGGATGAGGGGTGCCATATATACCAGGATGAGGGGTTCCATACATACCAGAAAAGGGATGCGGTGTACCATGCATACCAGGATGAGGGATGGGGTCCTATGCATACCAGGATGAGGGGTGCCATACATACCAGAATAGGGATGAGGGGTATCATGCATACCTGGATAGGAATGCTGGGTACCATGCATACCAGGATGAGGGATGGGGTGCCATGAATACCAGGATCGGGGGATGAGTGGTACCATGCATACCTGGATTGGGGGATGAGGGGTACCAAGCACACCAGGATTTGGGAATGAGGGGTACCATGCATACCGGGATTGTGGGGTGAGGGAACCATGCATACAGGATGAGGGATGGGGTGCCATGAATACCAGGATTGTGGGATGAGGTGTACCATACATACCAGGATTAGGGGATGAGGGGACCATGCATACCAGGATGAGGGATGGGGTGCCATGAATACCAGGATTGTGGGATGAGGTGTACCATGCATGCCAGGATTTTGGTTGAGGGGACCATGTATACCAGGATTGAGGGGTGAGGGGTGCCATGCATACCAGCAATGTGGATGAGGGGTGCCATGCATACCAAAATAGGGTTGAAAGGCACCATGCATACCAGGATAGGAATGCGGGGTACCATGCATACCAAGATGAGGGATGGGGTGCCATGTATACCAGGATGAGGGGTACCATGCATACAAAAATAGAGATGCGGGGTACCATGCATACCAGGATAAGAGATGGGGTGCCATGCATACCAGGATTGGGGGATGAGAAGTGCCATGAATACCAGTGTTATGGGGACGGTTGCAAACAACTTTATTAATAATGGAAAGCAACCGAACCCGGGGTCCGCGATGCAGCCTAGAAGACTGCGGCCGAACACCTTCCGGGTAAGAAGGTAAAACAACCAACTAATATATAAATCCCTCCAGTGTTACTGCACACCGAGACGGGAAAAGGGATTTGCACTATCTCCGTTAACTGCACGAGAGATGTGCGACAAATAACGTAGCCGTAGCCCTGTTAACTGCACAGAGGCTACGCAGCAGACGCTAAGTAGTGTGTGTGACTCACGCCGGTGTATACGTGCTCCCAGCAGGTGTGCGACCGGACTGCGGAGTAACTCTCCACGTGGCTAACAGGCGGTGCCATGAATACGGAGTCTGCAGTCTGCTCGGGGTGTATAGCGACCCCCTTGTCGGAGCCAGACAGTCAAACGGAACTACCTGCCTGCCTCCAGCTAAGACTGCCTATCCCCAGCTAAACCTGCCAGTCCGAAGCTAGAGCAACAAGAGAGCACGTGGAGCTCAAACAGACAAGCATCCACACATGAACACAACCTTAGCTCAATGATCAGAGCGCGCCGCCATGCTTGTGGGTGGCCTATTTAAAGACTAAGCCCTACCCACTGTCGCATTATTGATCGCACTACTGAGGACGTCACCCGCGGCCAATCAGGCGGTGCCAGGTCACCGGATCAACTGATACCAAAGCACCAATCACGGTCCGCCATGTCACGGGCATGCTCAGTGCTGTGCATCCTAGACTTAGGCTGTACCAGCCCTTGTTCTCCTCCGCAACCTATGCTTAACACTACTAGGAACAAGGACCAGAGAGACAGCCTGTACTTCTCGTGCACTGGCTAGGCATTGGGACCGACGGCGATGCTAAGCAGCATCCGCCCCAGCTGGACCAGATGATTCTGACCCAGTTTCAGGTCCAGCAACCGCCCGATGCCTAACAACCAGGATAGTGATGAGGGGGGCATACATACCAGGATTGGGGATGAGGGAGCCGTGCATACCAGAATTGGGATGAGGGGTGCCATGTATACCAGGATGAGGGGTACCATACATACCAGAATAGGGATGTAGGGTACCATGCATACCAGGATGAGGGATGGGGTGCCATCCATACCAGGATTGGGGGATGAGGGCTTCCATACATACCAGGATTGGGGGATGAGGGCTGCCATACATGCCAGAGTAGGGATGAGGGATACCATACATACCAGGATGAGGGATGGGGTGCCATGCATTCCTGGATTGGGATGAGGGGTGCCATGCATACCAAGATTGGGGGTGAGGGGTGCCATGCATACCAGGATAGGGATGAGGAGTGCCATGCATACCAAGATAGGGATGAGTGGTTCCATGTATACTAGGATAGGAGGGTGGGGATAGGATGGGGGCAGCAAAAATACCAGGAGGAGGGCAGCACATACCAGCATTGGAGACCATATACCAATAAAAATGCCCGAAACTCAGGTGTAGAACGGGTTCTATAGTTGGTCTGTATATATTGATGACAGATTTTCACTTTTGCATTACTGAAATGTCAGTTAGAGCTTATAAGATTCTATGGAAGGAGGAGGTGAAGGGAGGAGTTAAAGGCATACACAGACATTCTGCTCTAAGTTCTCCTGAAACGACAGTTACACTTTAAATCTATGGTAAAAAAAGTTAATATGTAATTGTTGTTTGTGTCTGCCTCTAAATCCTTCCTCCTACCTCTCTGAAGACTTTTAAAAGCACCAGTTGTCATCTCTTATCTCAGTAGGGGGAAAGTCTGTCTTCACTGAATTTCACAGAATTCACCTGAGAGTCAAAGAACATTCCAGGAAGAGAAAAAGGCACATTTCTCTGAAAGAGGACATACTTAAAAGTTGCTTATATTTATGTGTACTATTGATTTATTAAATAAAAATTAAAACAACTGTTACTCTTTAAGGGGTTAGTGATGAGTTGGTCAGATAATTATGTGAAAAAAATTGTGACCTTCAATATTATACAATGTGCTTTCCTTTATACAGAAAAATACACACACATCATAGCATATGCATATCATGATGAAAGTGAAATGTGATTTCATTAATTCATTTATGTGAATTAACTACAAATAAATTATGCAAAATATATGAAAATTAAAATTGTTAGGCTTAAGTATGTGATGCATCACATTGATATAATAACTATGGACGTTAATTAAAGAGCAGCAGAATTCAGCAGTTTGCCCTCCATCTGCCTTTCCTCAGGAAATAGCAATTTTCCACTAACTGGATCTGACAGATATTCTTGTGTTTGTCTGGAATTAGTGAAGTTGCCACCAGTGCAGGAATAACCATATGTGTGATTTCATTCCACGTAAGCTTGATTATTGATGTTTATGAATCTGCATGTATGTTTTTCAGTTTTGAATTTGTTAAAAAGTTTAAAATATCCAATAAATTTCGTTCCACTTCACGACTGTGTCCCACTTGTTCATTCTTCCCAAAAAAAATAGAATTTTATATCTTTATGTTTGAAGCCAGAAATGCGGCAAAAGGTTGAAAAGTTCAAGGGGGGGCAAATACTTTCACAATGCACTGTATGTATCCTGCACAAACATTACATACTCAGAAGACATGCCATATTAAAGACAAAAGTATAAATATTATTTATAAATGAGAGCAGACAACAAATAAAGTAAATAATAGTAAAGCAGAATTAGTGAGAAGTCTGGTATGGAGCAGATAGGTACCAAAAGAAGTTATCAAAGCACCAGGAATGTCACTCACTAGATACAGAAAAATATAGTTTACACTATGAAAAGTTGAGCGGATGATTTAATATTAAAATTTGCCAGCTTCAAAGAATTTTCCACCAAAATTTAATTTGCTGCGAATACATTTTCAACTATTTTCAATTCTGCAAAGCATTTAATTGTTCAGAAAATAAGTGAATAACACTATGAGTTCACTGTATTGAATCCCTTTTGAGTTGTTTAACACAATCACAGCGTCAGGTTGAGGTTACTTAGATATTACTATCTGGCTAGGAGTAAACAGATGGTAACCAAAGTCTACTTAATAACACACTACACTGGCAGATTTTTGTAGGTTACCATATTTTGCGGATTATAAGACGCATCCCTAATTTTGGGGAGGAAAATAGGAAAAAAATGTTTTTTAATAAACTGGTGCTTGTTATAATCAGCTTACCTGGGGAGGCGGTGTTGGTAGAGCGGAGTCCCAGGGTTGCCGCTGACTAAGGCAGGAGATGCTGCTGAGGCAGGACGGGGAGTTTAGAGGCGGGAGTCGGGAGATGGCTGCAGGCCCCATGCTTTCTGCCACGTTCTGCTGGAGGTGTTCGGTGGTGGAAGCCGAAGCCCCGCACATTCCATACTCACCTATGTGGTGGACTCTGGGAAAATGGCCGCCGGAAAATGGTATGAATACTTTGTGCTCGGCCGAGTATACTCGGCAAAAGGGTTAACAAAACATACTCTCTCATCGCTACTAAGAAGCAAACATTCCTCCCATGTATTAAAGCTGTCAAACAGTCGCAAATCATGCACACGGGAGTGATTCAAACATAACACTGAGCAGCTGTAACTACTCGGTGCTCGGCCGAGCATACTCGGCGAAAGGGTTAACAAAACATACTTGCTCATCACTACTAAGAACTAGTGATGAGCGAACATGCTCGCCACTACTCGGTACTCGCCCGAGCATCATGGTGCTCGACAAGCTCGGCGCTCGGCGAGTATTTCCGGGTAGCTCGGGCGGGAACTCGGGTCCCCTCCCTGCATGTTTGGCGCTCTTTAGAGAGCCAATGAACATGCAGGGATTGACTGCCATGCACTGTAATGCCGTAGCCATGTTGGTTGTGGGCATTACAGTGATTGGCTGGCCGCACAGTGTCATCAGGTGTATATCAGACCTGGCGCCGCCATGCTCGTCACAGTCACTCCGGATCAGACAGTGTAGGGAGAGCTGCTGCTGTGTCAGGGAGAGATTTGCTTGTGTATTAGGTAGTGTAGGAAGAAAAAACGTACATTACACATATCCATCTTAACAAACAGTCCTTTTGAGGACAAACTAATCCATCTGCAGATATCAGGCGGGCACTGTATATAGGCAGGCAGGCAGGGTATATAGCAGACTGCAGTGCACATAGAACTCCAGTCCAGTTTTGTCAGCTGCTGCTGCTGCTGATAGATAATTCTAGAAATAGGCCCAGGTCTCAGGGGCCAGGAATAATTTTTTTTGTATCTTAATCATCATTATTTGCTTAAAAAGCAATCCAGAGAACACGTTTTTTCTGCGCCATTTGCTTGTTGGCACTGCAGAATACAGCCAGGTCCTTTCCATATTACAGCGCTAAAAATCCATCTATTTAAAACTGTGTTTTCTCCGTCACATGGCTCACATATACGTTTTCAGAAAATACTGCCATTTCTGGCCTCCATTAAATTTTTTTTTCAGTGTGTTAGCAAAGTTTTTGACACTGGTTTGCTGTTCAAAACAGTTACCTACAGGCCAGATATTTAAAACTGTGTTTTCTCCGTCACACAGATTACATATACGTTTTCAGAAGATACTGCCATTTCTGGCCTCCATTAAAAAAAAATTTCAGTGTGTCAGTGAAGCATTTGACACCAGATTGCTGTTCAAAACAGTTACCTACAGGCCAGGTATCAAAAACTGTGTTTTCTCCGTCACACGGCTCACATATACGTTGTCAGAAAATACTGTCATTTCTGGCCTCCATTAAATTTTTTTTTCAGTGTGTCAGCAAAGTTTTTGACACTGGTTTGCTGTTCAAAACAGTTACCTACAGGCTAGGTACTGTACTTAAAACTGTGTTTACTCCGTCACACAGATCACATATACGTTTTCAGAAAATACTGCTATTTCTGGCCTCCATTAAAAAAATGTTTCAGTGTGTCAGTGAAGCAATTGACACCAGATTGATGTTCAAAATATTTACCTACAGGCCAGGTATTTAAAACTGTGCTTTCTCCGTCACACGGCTCACATATACGTTGTCAGAAAATACAGCCATTTCTGGCCTCCATTAAAGATTTCTTGCAGTGTGTCAGTGAAGCAATTCACAGCAGTTTGCTGGTCAAACTACTTACCTACAGGCCAGGTATTTAAAACTCTGTTTTCTCCGTCACACGGATCACATATAAATTCGCTCCAAAACTCAATCATTTGTAGTGAGCGTGGAAGATACTGTGCTCCATTTAAAATGGGCAAGGCACGTGGCAAGGGACGGGGAACTGGACGTGATGGTAATGGTGCATGCAGACGCCGAGGACAAGGCCGTGGGCAAGCCGAAATTGTGCCACAACAAACACCCACATCTTTTCGCCTGTCCTTCCTGTCCCAATTTCTTGGGGACCGCAGCACACCACTATTGAACCCAGAGCAGTGTCAAAAGGTTGTTGGTTGGATAGCGAATAATGCTTCCAGTCACTTAGCCACCACCACCACCACCCTGTCTGCCACACGGTCAAGTCTCAGTAGCCGTGAGTCTGGACTAGAGATGAGCGTTGTTCTACTCGAACTGTTCGCCAATCTCAAATTCGAGCTGTTTTGGGCGGTGTTCGAGCCGGTCGGCGAACACGAACAATTTGAGAAAAATTCGGCTGTTCGAGGTTATGTTCGATAACTGTTCGTGCACCAAAATCATAACTGGATTTTTTCTCAGTAATGATGAAAATTAATGTTAATACGCAGTTTGAGTGTACAGCGGGGCGGGGGGAGGGGCAGGGGATGGATCTCTGCAGGAACAATGAAGATCTCCATTTTTTTTTCTCTTTCCCGCATTTGCAGTGGGGAGGTGCAATCTGTCAGCCTATCAGCAGCGCACACACGGAGCGAAGTGCTTTTTTTCACACAAGCAAGGGCATGTGTGATTGGCAGTGTATGTCACATGTCCTTGCCCTATAAGACCAAGCCATTTTCCCCGTCGCCACCATTTTCTCACTGCTGCAGCTGCGTGTTAGACGGCACCGCTGTTGCTGTGTGCGCTATACCTTGTTAATTTCAAGCCAATTTTCGCACAAATATACAGATAGCTTGGGAGTAGGGAATAGTTGTGATTGCAGTCCTTTTAAGGACTAGGTTACAGCATTTCCTACGACTTTTATCAGGCAGGTCTGTGCTCTTAAATAGATAGATTGTGGGAGTAAAGACTAATTGTAATTGGAGTCCTTTTCAGGACTAGGTTACATCAGTTCCTCTCAGTTTTTGCCAGGCAGGTCTGTGCCAGTGCTGTGCAAGTTTTTTTCACAGCATTTGGCTGAATCTAGCAAAGCTAATCCTTTTTGGCCTATTGCAGAGTGTGTTAGTCAGTGGACTAGCCTATCTGTGTTGCAAGATATACCACCTGTGTATAGAATACCAATTTTTTTACTGCACCTAGTGAAGTAAAATCTTTTGGGCATAGCATCATTCTATTAGTCCATCTATACTGACCTCCATCAGGTTGCAAACTGAATATAATTTTTTTCTGCATCTAGCTCTGAAAAAATATTTGGGCTTCTAGCAGTGTGTGGGACTTGGTCTATTAGTCCATCTATACTGACGTCCATCAGGTTGCAAATTAAAAATAATTTTTTTCTTCATTTAGCTCTGAAAAAATATTTGGGCTTCTAGCAGTGTGTGGGACTTGTTCTATTAGTCCTTCTATACTGACCTCCAGCAGGTTGCAAATTGAATATAATTTTTTTCTGCATCTAGCTCTGAAAAAATATTTGGGCTTCTAGCGGTGTGTGGGACTTGGTCTATTAGTCCATCTATACTGACCTCCATCAGGTTGCAAATTAAAAATAATTTTTTTCTGCATCTAGCTCTGAAAAAATATTTGGGCTTCTAGCAGTGTGTGGGACTTGGTCTATTAGTCCATCTATACTGACCTCCATCAGGTTGCAAATTAAAAATAATTTTTTTCTTCATTTATCTCTGAAAAAATATTTGGGCTTCTAGCAGCGTGTGGGACTTGTTCTATTAGTCCATCTATACTGACCTTCATCAGGTTGCAAATTAAAAATAATTTTTTCTGCATCTAGCTCTGAAAAAATATTTGGGCTTCTAGCAGTGTGTGGGACTTGGTCTATTAGTCCATCTATACTGACCTCCATCAGGTTGCAAATTAAAAATAATTTTTTTCTGCATCTAGCTCTGAAAAAATATTTGGGCTTCTAGCAGTGTGTGGGACTTGGTCTATTAGTCCATCTATACTGACCTCCATCAGGTTGCAAATTAAAAATAATTTTTTTCTGCATCTAGCTCTGAAAAAATATTTGGGCTTCTAGCAGTGTGTGGGACTTGGTCTATTAGTCCATCTATACTGACCTCCATCAGGTTGCAAATTAAAAATAATTTTTTTCTGCATCTAGCTCTGAAAAAATATTTGGGCTTCTAGCAGTGTGTGGGACTTGGTCTATTAGTCCATCTATACTGACCTCCATCAGGTTGCAAATTGAATAAAAAAAATTTCTGCATCTAGCTCTGAAAAAATATTTGGGCTTCTAGCGGTGTGTGGGACTTGGTCTATTAGTCCATCTATACTGACCTCCATCAGGTTGCAAATTAAAAATAATTTTTTTCTGCATCTAACCCAGCCAATAGTTTTGGCCTAATACCACAGTTTGGCCACTCAGCTCTGCTCGGTTACCATCCATTGTTTTTTTGTGCAAACAACTCCAGAGTTGTGAATTAGTTAACCACCAAAATGAGTGGAAAAAGGCCTGCTGCTGGTGGAAAGGGGAATAGGCGTGTTGGGAAGGGGAAAAAAGGCTGTGTCCGTGGGGCAGGTGCAGAAGAAAGACCATCTTCCAGCCAAACTAAAATGTCTACTTCTTTTAGCGGACAATGTGATAAGATCCCTTTCTTACGGCCACGTCAATCGCTACAAATTCCAGATGAGGCACAAAAACAGCAGGTGCTTCAACGGATATCAAGTGCTCCTTTAAGTGGGCTCTCCTCCACATCAACTTCAACATCACAAATACTCCAGTCCTCAAAGGTGTCACCCAAATCGCACTTGCTTCCTCACAGCTCCCAAATCTCCAGCTGCCCGTCTGAGTATGAGGTAGAACAGATGGTTGAGTCTGCAGAGCTGTTTACTCATACTATAGCCTGGGAATCAGAGGTCGACTCCAGCGCTTCTGTGAATCCAGACGAGGAAATGATCTGCACTGATGCCCAGAATCTTTATGAGTCGGATCCAGGACCAGACGCAGAAGGTTCTGACCATAATGTAGACCCTCATTCCCAAACTGTAACTCCTGTTGGTGGAGACAATGAGGAAGACGATGATAAGACTCAAATACCTGATTGGAGCGACAACTTTAGTTTTTTGTCAGGGCAGGAACAGGTTGGCTCTGAGGACGACGGGTGTGATAACGCACAGGGTGATGATGATGAGGTCGGAGATCCCACTTACTGTCAACCCACAGTCAGCCAAGAGATGAGGTCAGCAGAGGAGGTGGAGGAAGATGCTAGTGACGACGAGGTCAGGTTGCTCCTTCCTGGACAGAGACGTAGTACTGGAAGCACGTCAACAACTGCATCCTCAAACACAACTCTGCCTCTCACCACAAGTCGTGGTGGCTCTTCAGGTCGCATGGGTGCTAAGCCTTGCATAGCCTGGGCATTTTTTCAGATCGATAAAGATGACCCAACTCGTGTTATCTGTAACATTTGTCAGCAAAAGCTAAGTAGAGGCCAAAAAATACATAGTTTGAGTACTTCATGCATGAACCGGCACATGGACATGAAGCATAAGTTGCAGTGGGAAGCTCAGTGTGCTACAATGCGGTCTAGCCGGCCGGGCCAACCACCGTCTGCCATATCTTGTGCATCCGCGGCCTCTTCATCCTCTGTGACTGGGGGGACAGCAGTCACACCTGTTTTGGGGCGCAGACCTGCCACCTCTTTACCCGCAACAGCCAGCGTGATTGGCAGGTCATCATTTTCTTTGGAGGTGGTAACACCAGCTGGTCTTGAGCGCTGTCCGACATCGATAGCACCACCTTTGGATCAAGGCAACCTAACATGTCCGCCTGCATCTTCCTCACAGACCGGCAGTTTGCCGGGGACACCCTTATCAACCCCGTCTAAGCACAATAGCCAGCCCTCGGTCCCTCAGATGTGGACAAGTAAAAGACCATTTCCTCCTAGCCATGAGAAAGCTAAGAGGTTGAATTTCACCATCTGCAAGCTCTTGGCTACAGAAATGCTGCCTTTCCGCCTGGTGGACACAGAGGATTTTCGAGACCTTATGTCCGTCGCAGTGCCCCAGTACCAGATGCCCAGTCGGCACTACTTCTCAAAGAAAGGTGTGCCTGCGCTCCACCAGCATGTCGCACACAACATCACCGCTTCTTTGAGAAACTCTGTGTGTGACAGGGTGCATTTCACCACAGACACTTGGACGAGTAGGCATGGACAGGGGCGTTACATGTCGCTGACTGGGCACTGGGTAACTATGGTGACAGCAGGACAAGGGGCTGCTGTCCAAGTCTTGCCGTCCCCACGAGTTGTGCGTCAATCCTCTTTATGTCATTTTTCCTCCACTGCTTCTGCCTCCTCAACCTCCTCTCGGTCTTCCACCTGCACCCAAAGCCTGTCTGGTCATGCCACAAGCTTTCTAACTGCGCAGAAGGGATCCTGCACACCTCCTTACTATGCTGGCAGTAGGGCTCAACGTCATCAGGCGGTTTTTACATTGAAATGTCTGGGAAATGTGAGTCACACAGCTGAGGAGTTGTGGTCAGCTCTGGAGAACCAATTTCATGAATGGTTGTCTCCACTGGACCTGAAACCAGGGAAGGCCGTGTGCGACAATGCTGCAAACCTGGGTGCGGCCCTTCGCCGGGGCAATGTCACACACTTGCCTTGTATGGCTCACGTGTTGAACCTGGTTGTCCAGCAATTTTTAGCCCACTATCCCAGACTAGATGGCCTTCTGCAGAGGGCACGGTCGCTGTGTGCTCACTTCCGCCGTTCGCATCCCGCAGCTCAGCGACTTACATCTCTACAGAAGTCGTTGGGCCTGCCACTTCACCGGCTAAAATGCGATGTGCCTACCCGGTGGAATTCAACTCTGCACATGTTGCAGCGACTGTGGCAGCACCGACAAGCCCTGGTGCAATACGTTCTGACGTATAGCCTGGGCCAACGAGATTCAGAGGTGGGGCAAATCACGCTGGAGGAGTGGTCTCAGATCAGGGACCTATGCACCCTTCTGCACAGTTTTGAAATGGCGACGAAGATGTTTAGTGCTGACGATGCCATTATCAGCATGACTATTCCGGTGATTTACATGCTGGAGCACATGTTAAACAGAATTCGGAGTCAGGTGGTGGCACAAGAGGAGGTGGAGGAAGTAGAGGAGGAGGAGTTGTATGCGGAAGGGCTAACATCTGCAAGGTCCAGACGGTCGGCAGCACCAGGGCGGCAGGCATGTGAGGGTGGGGGAGATGATTTTACCAGGGCGCATGGTAGCAGCCAAACTAGTGAGGAAGGTGCAGGAGCCCAGGAAGAAGTGGAGGACGAACTGATGGAAGACTCATCAGATGAGGGAGACCTTGATCACATTTCTGTTGTGCGAGGTTGGGGGGAGAGGACAGAGGAAGGAAGCATGATTGTTACCTCGCCACCAACACAACAGGGACTTGGTGCTCCTGGATGCGCAACACACATGAGTGCCTTCTTGCTGCACTACCTGCAACATGACCCTCGAATTGTGAGAATTAGAAATAATCCTGACTACTGGGTTGCCACACTGTTAGATCCCTGGTACAAAAGTAAATTTGCAGAAATTATTCCTGCCATAGAAAGGGATGCACGCATGCAGGAGTATCAGCAGAGACTGTTGCAGAATCTTACATGTGCTTTTCCACAAAATACCAGTGGTGCACGTAGTGAATCTCACAGTTCCAACTTGCCAACCGTGGGACCGTCAAGTGTTCAGCACTCAAACCGTAACAGAACCACAGTATCTGCTGGTAACATCAATTTTGCGGAATCATTTCACCACTTTTTTAGCCCATCCTTTGCAAGGCCACAGGAGACAAGAAGTCTGACACATAGTCAACGCCTAGAGACGATGGTACAGGAGTATCTCCAAGTAAACATTGAAGCCACGACTGTGTCACTGGACCCTTGCTCTTTTTGGGCTTCCAATCTGGATAAATGGCCGGAGCTAGCCACTTACGCCTTGGAGATCTTGTCATGCCCCGCAGCCAGCGTTCTGTCTGAACGTGTGTTCAGCGCTGCTGGTGGTGTGCTGACAGATAAGCGCACGCGGCTCTCCACTGATAATGTAGACAGACTCACGTTCATAAAGATGAACAAATCATGGATCCGAAACGACTTTTCTACCCCTGTGTCATCCTGGGGAGAGTAAAAGCTTGATGATTGGTTAAAATCACCCTACCAACCGTTTTAAGCTTTCAAATTACTAATCATGTTTATCTGTATCTTGACTGGAATATAATTTGGGCTTTGTAGCAGTGTGCAGCACTGATCCTATTAGGCCATCTATAATAAGCTTCACCAGATTTAAAATTAAAAATAATTTTTAGCTGCATCTAGCCCGGAAAATAATTTTGGGGCTCCGAGATGCGCAAGACACATAAGTGCCTTCTTGCTGCACTACCTGCAGCATGACCCTCATATTGTCAGAATTCGAAGTAATCATGACTACTGGGTTGCCACACTCTTAGATCCCCCAAACTTTTCGATCAACCTTTTCATTTTAATAAAGACCAAAAAAATGGTCATTTTTGAAATTATAAGCATTAGCAGGTTGTTAGAAACTGAAATCAAACAGTTTTCAACTCAAAACTTTATTCTAGGTGATGTTACATTTTCACATAGGACCCCTTGTTCGAAAGGAGCTTCTGAACTCTCTCGTCCATTGAATTTGTCAGGTTTTGGATGGTTTCTGCTTCAATTGTTTTGCATGAGGACAGAATACCCTCCCAGAGCTGTTGCTTAGATGTGAACTGCCTCCCGCCATCATAGACACTCCTTTTAATGATGCTCCAAAGGTTCTGAATGGGGTAGAGGTCAGGGGAGCATGGGGGTCACACCATAAGTTTGTCCCCTTTTATGCCCATATCAGCCAGAGATGCAGATGTTTTATGTGCAGCATGAGATGGTGCATTATCATGCAGAAAAATGATCTTGCTGTGAAATACACGGTTCTTCTTCTTGAACCATGGCAGGAAGTGCTGTTTGAGAAAATCCACATACATTATGGAGTTCATCTTTAGCGCCTTCAGGGATCCTAAAGGGGCCGACAATCTCTCTCCCCATGATTCCAGCCCAAAACATTACTCCACCTCCTCCTTGTTGGCGCTGTAGCCGTGTTTGCGTGGGGTGTCCATCAACCAGCCATCCTCCACTCCATTCATCTGGACCATCGAGCGCTGCACGGCACTCATCCGTGAACAAAACAGTTTTGAAATCAGTCTTCATGTAATGTTTGGCCCACTGGAGCCGTTTCTGCTTGTGTGAAGTGGATAGAGGAGGTCGACAGGATGGCGTATGCACAGCTGCAAACCTCTGAAGGACCCTGCATCTTGTTGTTCGGGGGACGTTGGAGGCACAAGCAGCTTCAAAAACTTGTCTGCTGCTATGACAAGGCTTTTTTGCCGCTGCTCTTTCAACCTGACGTAATTGCCTGTAGGAAAGAGTCCTCAATTTGCCCTTATCAGCACGCACACGTGTGTACTGTGAATCAGCTACATACTTCTTGATTGCCAAGACACTTCATCCTGATCATCGCACAATGTTGATTGTAGTCATGCCTTGACCTAAACACTCCACAATTTGTTGCTTCTCAGCAGCCGACACATCCTTTTTCTTTCCCATTTTGGCAGAAAATGTAGGCTGCTTAATAATGTGAGAGAGCCTTCTTAAGTAGTCTTGCCTTTCATTGGACACACCTGCCAAACTAATTAGCACAGGTGTCTGCAATTGCTTACAGTGATATAAAGAGCCCTGACACACATCACCATCAATGAGTTTAACTGACAAACAAACAAATTCTTCCCTTATCACTCCTAGACACTTTTTGCATAATAATTTGGAACGCGGTGTACATGTGCTTTTCCACAAAACACCAGTGGTTCACGTAGTGAATCTTAAAGTTCTAACTTGCCAACCGTGGTCTGTATGGAATTGTTCAATAAAGGGCCCAAAATTAAGATAACATAGATGGGAGAGGTCTCTATGAATAGGAATTCCTAAGTATTTGATACCCTGTGAGGGCCAGGCAAAGGGAAAGTTGGACTGGATGGAATCCTATATGGATTTAGGGAGGGAGACATCGAGGGCCTCAGACTTCGCTGCATTGATTTTAAAATTTTACCATGTAACAAAGTGATCTATTTCAGCCATAACAGCAGGGATGGATATATGTGATTGAGTGATATATACTAGGACATCATCAGCAAATAGAGAGCACTTGTACTCGGTGCCTCCCACCTCAATCCACCTAATATTGGGGTTATGGCGAATTGATGAGAGCAGGTGCTCCGTCACTAGGATGTATAAGAGAGGGGACAGAGGACATCCCTGCCTTGTCCCATTGGTGATTGTGAAAGGTGATGAAAATGTTCTGACGCACCTCCTGGGCCTTGGGACACCCGGAGCCGGACCCTTTTTGGTGGATGCTGGTGGTTGTAGTCTTCGTGGCGGCGATCCGGTTCCGTGGCTCAGGGCGGTCAAACCAGTGGCGGAACTATTTATGTGGTTTTGATGTTTAAATGTCCGACTACGCCACCCGTGGATTGCGGTCAGAGTGAACCGCCGCTACAGGGCAGACCGCTAAGGCTGGTGTTGTGGGTGCAGCAGAGCGTAGCATAACTCCCCACGGGAGGAGTATAGCCTCAGGGCAGTGTATGCGGAGGATGGGGGTGATGGTGCAGGGCAGCAGCAGTAACGACACGGAGTCAGTGATGCAGTTCAGGGCCTTTACTCACAGTTCTTATTATCCAGACCACGTCTGCAGGTAACGGCTGCCCACGTCGTACTGTGCTCACCAGGTGAGGGGCTCAGACAACTCCCAGATAACTTTGGAGCGCTTCACAGGACCCCCTTTGTGTGTCCTTTGTCTGGCCTTTCTTACCAACACTTCTGTCCGGCTGCCTCGGGCCTCCTCTTGGTAAACTTGGCGCCAGTTTCCCTGACCCTATGTGGTGCCTTCCTAGCGGGTGGAGCAAGGGGCTGCGCCACATAAAATGTCAGAGCCTCCGGTTTCTAGCTGAGGGTCGTTTCCTGCCTCCACTAGTTCGGGGACCGGTCTCCCCCTTTGGCCTGACCCATCCACGCAGGTGGATTCGGGCGTGCGGTGGCGACTCGCCCGTCCGCACCCCTGGGATCCCTTCATTCCTCGTTCCTGGAGCCTTCTCCGCTCCTCTTCCTTCCTTCTCCCTCTTGCAGGCCTGGGCCTCTGTTACTAGGCCCGCCTCCGGAGCAGAGCTCATGCAGAGCCCCTGCTCCCTGCCACTTCTGCTCAGACTTCTCTGCACTGAACTAAGATGGTGCCCACCTTTTATACTCCCTTCTCAATGCACCCAGGAACTGCTTCCTCCCTGCTCCTGCACTGCAGGGTTCCCCTTCCTCAGTGTTCCCTCCCCCCACTCCAGCCAGGGACAGGGACTGTCGTGCCCATCTCAGGGGCATATTGGTCGCCCTGCCCCACGGCAATGTGGTGTAATGCATGCAGGTGTCGGGTCCTGATCCACACTCCATCCTTATCTGAGAGTGAGATATCACACCTCTGGGTGAGGTGCAATACGTCTGTAGCAACCGAGCCCTCGGTGCTACAGTTCCATTTATCTTCAGCCTAGGTGACGTATTGTGATACAGGGCCGTGATTTTGGCTATAAAAGGGTCCCCTAGACCCCTACCCCAAGCTTTTTAAGAGAATCATATATGGCGTGCCAGGAGACTCTATGGAATGCTTTCTCAGCATCCAACGAGAGTATCTACTTACAAATTTTTAACTGCATCTAGCCCAGGAAATACTTTGTGCCTAGTAGCAGTGTCTGCTAGTCAGCGGATTATCCCGGCTGTTAAGCAAGCTACACCACCTGTAGTTTGGACACTTAATTTTTTCAAAGGAAATGCTTCGGGACCACGGGATACTTAGTGAAGAGCATCAGGAGGCACCCCAAGGCATAAGGGCTGGGACTGGCACTAGGATGCCTTGCGGTGGACAGCCGAGCTCGATCCTTATAAAAGCTTTTTAACTGCAGCAGCTTTAGTGGACGCTACTGGAGCTGGAATTACGCGGCTGCTGGCATGAGACTTGCCCTCCAATAGATCCTTGTAAATGGATTTAAAGTGTATTCATTCAAATTAGAGAGACAATTTAAATTAAAAAGCTTAGAGCTGCCTCCACCACAGGGGGGCTCTCTCGACCCACCAGCGGACAGGCACCAGTATTGGGAGAGGGGGGCTGGCCGTCAGGGTTCACCGCGGCTCTGGCACAAACCCGGCGACACGGAGGTGGCACGGGCAGGAGCGGACTGGCCGTCTCGGCTTCTCACTTTTTGGATTTTAGAAGGGCATGAGATGCCTATATCTGTGTCTCCCCCTCCTTTTACTCCTCCACCTCTTTTCTTTTCGCATGACTATATGTACTTGTCACTTTTCCATGTGTTAGTTGTGTCTTCTGAGCAGTTTGTCAGCTTTTGGACACCTTTGAAGGTGTTTTCTATGTGTTTCTATGTGTTTTTGTTTGCCTGCCATTGGTTTTAACGGTGTTCGAAGGTGTTCGACGAACAGTTCGACGAACAGTTCGGCGAACACACGGGTGTTCGACGAACCGAACCGAACTCGAACACTACGGGGGTGGCTCAACACTAGTCTGGACCGCATATTCCTCACCCTGAGGCTGTGTGCCCACGTAGCGTTTTTCAAGCGTATATGCTGCGGAATTTCCGCAGCGTAAACGCTTGAAAAACGCATGTATATCCGCACCCCATGGTCCCCAATGGCATTCCGCAATGTCAATGCCCATGCTGCGGATTTTTCCGCAGCGTATATGTTGCGGTCAAAAATCCGCAGCATGTTCATTAATTTTGCGGAAGCGCTGCGGAATCAATGTGCGGATGGTACCCAAGTCTGGATGAGAGGAGACTCTCATCCAGACCTGGGTACCAAAGAACCTGTAAAAAAAAGAATAAAATAAAGTTTATACTTATCTTCTGATGTTTTCCCTCCGTCGCGCTGTTGTCTGAAGGACCTGCCACGTCATTGAGTCATGTGACCCACCACATGACTCAATGACGTCACCGCAGGTCCTGCACACAACAGCGTGAGCCGCTCAAGCCTCCGGACGGGGCAGAGAATGCATCAGAAGGTGAGTATAAAGTTTATTTTTTTATTTTTTACCATTCTGAACAAGTTGTCAAGCACTTTTCCAAGTGATGCTTGGAGAAGTGCTTGATAACCCGCATGCAGAAATGCATGCAAAGACGCCTCACAAACGCTTCTACCTGGCGGGAAAACCGCATGTAATATCCGCATGCGATTTTCCCGCCAGGGAGAAGCGTAAAAAATATGCTTCAGGTCCGCAACGTGGGCACATAGCATGATACTCCTTCCTCCCACCATGCCGAGTACCCAGAGACAACTGATCCCACACTTGGACACTCTGAAGAGCTGTTCACTTTTCCATTTATAGATTCGGGCCTCTCGCCCGGTCCACTTGAAACGGGGAAAGAGGAGATCGCGTGTAGTGATGCCCACGGTCACATGAAGGCGACGGTGGGAAAGTGTCACAAGAGGTGGACGATGATGAGACACAATTGCCAGAAAGTCAGGAGGAGGACCAGGGTGCGGAAGTGGAAGACGAGGTGGTGGATGATATAGTAACTGACCCAACCTGGCAGGAGGACATGCAGAGCGAGGACAGCAGCACAGAGGGGGAGGGAGGCAGAGCAACCCACAGGCAGGAAGAAGCAGTGTGGTGGCCGCAGACAGAAGGCAGGCAACCGTTCCCTGTAACACCTGAGTCTGGTTGTTTTTTAAAGTCTCTGCCGATAACCCCAAAAAAGCCATTTGCACCACCTGCCAGGCCAGCATCAGAAGGGGTGGCAAAACGACCAGCCTGACCACCATCAGCATGATCAGGCATATGGCAGCAAAGCACCCGCCTTTGTGGGCCGAACCACAGGGTCCAGGAACAGTGTCTGCTGGTGGCACCATTGCTTCTTCCGCTGTTGTGCATGCAAGACAATCCCCTGGCCACGGTGCATGCGAAGATGCCTCCTGCCCTGCACCTGTCTTTGCACACTCTGGAGTAGCAGCATCAAGAAGCATGTCCATGTCCTTGTCCCAGCTCAGCGTTCAGTTATCCATACCCCAGTCCTTGGAATGCAAGCACAAATATTCAGCCAACGACCCACAGGCCACACTACTAAATTCTCACATTTCATGACTGCTTGAGCTCAAAATGTTGCCTTTTAGGCTCTTGGAGACGAAAGCATTCCACAACCTGATGGCGGCGGCCATCCCTCGGTACTCGGTCCCTAGAGGCCTCTATTTCTCCCAGTGTGCCGTCCCCACATTACGCAAGCACGTGTCCCAAAACATTAGCCATGCCCTCAACAACGCAGTTAAAAGTAAAGTCCACCTAACCACGGACACGTGGACAAGTGCTTGTGGGCAGGGACGGTACATCTCACTGACGGCACACTGGGTTAACATAGTGGAAGCCGGGACCCCGTCGGACCTTGGGACGGAACACGTCCTCCCGACACCAAAGATTGCGGGCCCTAAGTCTATCAGGGTTGCCCCCATGGTCTACAGCTCCAGCACCTCATCCTCCTCAGCCTCCTCCTCCTCTTCAGCCTCCATCTCTGAAATGCCCACATCAGTCGCAAGCTGGAAGCACTGCAGCACTGCCTCGGCCAAGAGGCAACAGGCTGTGCTGAAGCTAATATACTTAGGTGAAAAACCACACAATGCTGAAGAGTTGTGGACAGCTCTGAAAGAGCAGGCAGATCTGTGGCTCACACCGCTGAACCTACAGCCAGGCATGGTCGTGTGTGACAATGGCCGGAACCTGGTGGCGTCTTTGAGGCGAGCTCACACAAGTACCATGCCTGGCCCATGTGCTTCAGCGGTTTCTCAAATCTTACCTGGAGCTGCCGGATCTGCTTGTTAAAGTACGCCACCTGTGTGCCCATTTTAGTAAGTCAGCTACAGCTTCCGCCGCCCTTGCAGTTTTTCAGCAGCATTTGCAGCTTCCGGCTCACAGACTGGTGTGTGATGTCCCCACGTGTTGGAACTCTACACTGCAGATGTTGGGAAGGATTTGTGAGCAGAAGAGGGCAGTAGTTGAGGAACAGCATCAACCAGGCCATTGGTATTTAGTTCAGACTCCACACATAAGACCTCAGGAGTGGACATGTATGTCAGACATATGTACCATCCTCCAAAACTTTGAGGACTCCACCAAGATGGTGAGCGGCGATGACGCCATAATTAGCATCACCATCCCGCTTCTCTGTCTTCTGAAACACTCTCTGCTCACAATAAAGAGGATGCATTGCAGGCAGAGCACAATGAGATGGAGCAAGGAACCATGCAGGGTGATTACACACAGCCAAGCCTCATCTCATCCCAATGTGGATTGGGTGACAATGAGGAAGAGGAGGAGGAGCAGGAGGAAGGTCAGGAGCTAGTTTCATGCACTCTAGACGGTACTACCTGCACAGCTGTCATACCATCTGTTCAGCATGGATGGCCAGAGGACAGAGAGGAGGAGGGCATGGTCAGTCATCCTCTTGGTGAGGACACGGAAGTCTTGCCTGTTAGTAGTTTGGCACGCATGGCCGAGTTTATGTTACGCTGCCTTTCCCATGACCCTCGCGTTCTCAAAATTTTGGGTGACAATCATTACTGGTTGGTGACACTTCTAGACCGACACTACAAGGAGAACTTTATATCTCTTATTCATGAGGCGGACAGGCCTACCAAAATGGGGCTCTACCAGACGGCCCTTGTTGCAGAGCTATTAAAAAAATTCCCATCTGAAAACGCTGGTGGCAGAGGGCACACTTCGATAGATAACAAAGGAGTACAGGCGAGAGAGATACAACTTCAATCCAGAAGAGGCAGGGGAACACTGTCAAAGTTATGAGAGAGTTTTCTCAGACCCTCCCATCGGATAGACCCTGAGGCGCGGGGTACTCTCACAAGGAGTGCAAAGTTTGGGAAGATGCTGAGGGAGTACCTTGCCGACCCTACCAACGCCCTCCGTGATTCCGCTGTGCCTTATAATTATTGGGTATCCAAGCTAGATGTGTGGAATGAACTGGCTCTATGCCTTGGAGGTCCTGGCCTGCCCTGCCTCCAGCGTTTTAGTGCCGCTGGTGGAATTATAACTGACAACTGAAAATACTGACAGGCTGACTCTTATAAAAAATGAACAAGGGCTTGATTGGGCCAGACTTCTCAACACCACCGAATGATAGCAGTGTAACATAAACTCAAATCCAGTGTCTTTTCTTGGGAGGTGTATTCCCATGCACCATTTCACAGCCACACATGGGTATACGCTTCCTGATTTTGGCTATTTGCTCTTGTCCTCCTCCTTCTCCTCATCCTCCACCACCATATCACCAGGGTGACCGTGGTCCGTGATGCAACACCTACCTAATTTTTGCAAAGGGTGTTTATGATGCCCGTAAAAAAAATTTTTTATACAGTATGTTCATGTATACCCCCCCCAGGTAAATGTTTGTCAGCCCATACACTTAGTGCATGGGCATTACAAGTATAGGAGGCCCGCTCCTTTCTAATGGGAATTTGTCGTTACTGTGACCCTGCTCTGTGTGTCTTTAAATTCATAGTGGGGTTTTTCCTAAAACTGTCAGCCGTTGGACTCACTGCATACTCTATAACTGTATAGCAGACACTCTCCTTTCTAATGAGAACATGTCGTACCTTGTTACTGTGGCCCTGCTCTATGTGTCTTTAAATTCTTAGTGGGGTTTTTCCTAAAATGGTCAGCCGTTGGACTCACTGCATACCCTATAACTGTATAGCAGACTCTCTCCTTTCTAATGGAAACATATTGTACTTGCTTCTGTGGCCCTGCTCCATGTGTCTTTAAATTCTTAGTGGGGTTTTTCCTAAAATTGTCAGCCGCTGGACTCACTGCATACCCTATAACTGTATAGCAGACCCTCTCCTTTCTAATGGGAACATGTCGTACCTTTTTACTGTGGCCCTGCTCTATGTGTCTTCAAATTCTTAGTGGGGTTTTTCCCAAATTTTGGCAGTCCTTGCAGTCACAGCATGGGCATTACCACTATAGGAGACCCGCTCCTTTATAACGGGAACATTTTTTTTACTGAGACCCTCCTATGTCTCTTCAAAGGGGTATTGTGTTGCATCCAAATTTTTGGCAGCCCTTGCAATCACTGAATACGCAATAACAGTATAGGAGACCCACTTGTTAATAATGGGAACAACAAATCATAGCCGGCTGATAGTACTCTAACAATAGCTAGGGCCAACTGCTGGCCTTTTAAGAATAGTAAGGGCCCGTCTGATGTCCCTATAAAAATAGGCTTTATGACTTTCAGAGTCCCTCCATCATAAATAAAACAGGATGTGTCTGATGGTGTGTCACATTTCCCGGTGAATGCATTTGTCTTAAAAAAAAAAGTAAAAAAAACAAAACAATAGGATCTTTCTTTAGTATAAAAAACAGCGTCACCAATTTAACCTCAATGTATTCACATTGTTCAGCTCATGCACCTTCTCCTCCATCTACGAAATGACCACATCAGTCAGAAGCTGACAGCACTGCAGCACTGCCTTGGCAAAGCGACAACAGGCTGTGCTGAAGATAACGTGCTTAATGCTTAATTGGCAAACCGCCTAGCGCTGCAGAGTTGTTAAAAGCTGTAACACAGCAGCCTGATCTGTGGCTCTCACCGCTGAACATACAGCCAGGCATGGTTGTGTGTGACAATGGGCGGAACCTGGTGACGGAGAAATGACAACCAGGGTAGATATGGTTTCCCTCTATGCCAGTCCTTTCACCGAGCTAAAGAATATGGCTGTGGTGAAATACAACTCCCACTGAGAAGCTGTTTCAGATTGAAAAACATTGTGCCCATCAGAGGATTTGATTCTGAGGGCTAACCTTTCTCCCCCACTGAAGAGCCCCATAGCAGCTGCAAAGTTAGCGCTATCATGAACTTTCCTGAGGTAGAAGCCAAGGCACATCAGAGGATTCTCTGGTGGGACCGTCCAACCCTGCCGAGAAGCAGTCTTGGCTAAGAAAAGTGTGTGGAAAGGTTCCCGGACACTCTATGGCTGTTTTTTTAATGTGGATCGGCCATGCTTATGCATGTTATTTCTCAAACCGCATTACAGATCAGGCCATTGTCCAACTCTGTATTCAAGAAATTAAATGCACAAAGAAAGATGTGAGTGTGTCAAAGCACCACCGACAAGGGCGAGTTGATGTTGGACGGGCTTCCATTGCTTCTACAACAAGCTGCATTACTGGACTTCCTGTGAGAAATGACATGCAGGGTAGATAGGGTTTCCCTCTATGCCAGTCCTTTCACCGAGCTAAATACAACTATCAGCAAAAAAAAGTTGTGGACTGGCTCCGTACCATCCCTGGCCACATTCACCTGTCCACTTGTTTGTGGTTAGGCGGCCCTTCCCAGTAAGTGCACTGGGGAGGGCACGGGTAATGTTGTGGGACCCATGCTTGTGGAAGACGGAGGTGATACCGGGAAATATAGTGACGGCTGGGGACCGAGTATGGACACCCGGCTGCCGCCGGCATGAGGTTGTGAAAAGCTTCCACCTCCACGAGCTTGATAGGCCACATTTCAAGTGCAAAAAGCTGCCCAGAAATCTGGCAGTTTAGTGTTGCAGCCTGTTGGTGGGTGGGTGGGTGGCTGGCTGCCTGCATACTTGCGCTTGCATTCCAAGGAATGGGGTAGGGACAACAGAACGCTGCAGTGGCACAAGGACATGGACGGTGATTGTTGCAAGTCTGCAATGACAGGTGCATGGCGGGAGGCATCTTCGCATGCGCCAAGGATCACTTATGATGGGCACACTTTTAGGCAGTGACCTGGAAGTCAGAGATGCTTCCAGAGGTCTTCCCCATGCTGTTTCAATGTCTTTTCAGCACTGTATGAATGCGTCTGATGATGTGTCACACACCACATGGCCAGATAAGGTTGTAAAATGTTAATATGACATTTCCTGGTGAATGCATTTGTCTTGGTTGAAAGCAATGCAAAATGTCAAAAACGCATCAAAAACGCAACGTGTGAACATAGCCCAAGGTGTGAAGGAGTATTTTTGGTTTTGGTTATTTATTTTGCCTTATATACAAGTCATTACCCTGGAAAGGCTGTTCCTTAACATATTTCCCAGGAAAATCCATTTTGGTTTCGTTTTTGTATGTTTTATTGTGAGTCCGTAAAAGTGGCTTAATACTCTGACAATGTTGTTAACAGCAGTGACCTGGGAGTCAGAAATGCTTCCAGGGGTATTCCCCATGCTGTTCCCATGTCATTTGAGCACTGTTCCCATCGATTTGGCCAATTTTTCGGCCCTCTGCAGACCGCCGGGTGGAGCCGCCTGAAAAATGCTCGAGTTTCCCATAGACTTATATTGGGCTCGTTGCTCGGGTCGAGCACCCGAGTATTCCAATTTGCTCGACCTAAGCAACGAGTAGCCGAGCATTTTACTGCTCGCTCATCACTACACCCCATCCCTTATCCTGGTATGTATGGTACCCCTCATCCCTATTCTGGTATGCATGGTACCCCTCATCCTGGTATGCATTGCACCCCGCATCCCTATTCTGGTATGCATGGTACCCCTCATCCCTATTCTGGTATGTATGGTACCCTTCATCCTGGTATGCATGGTACCCCTCATCGCTATCTTGTTATGTATGGTACCCCTCATACTGGTATGCATGACACCCCATCCCTCATACTGGTATGCATGGCACCCCTCATCCCTATTCTGGTATGCACAGTACCCCTCATCCCTATCCTTTTATGTATGATACCCCCTCATCCCCCAATCCTGGTATGTATGGCACCCCTCTTCCCTATCCTGATATGCATGGCCCCTCATCTCCATCCTGGTATTCATGGTACCCCCTCATCCCTTTCCTGGTATGCATGGCACTCCTCTTCCCTATCCTGGAATGCATGGCCCCTCATCCCTATCCTGGTGTGCATGGTACCCCCTCATCCCTATCTTGGTATGCATTGCACCCCACCCCTCATCCTAGTATGCATGGTCCCCTAAGCCCACAATCCTGCTGTGCATGGTCCCATCACCCCCCAATCCTGGTTTGCATGGTCCCCTCATCCCCCAATCCTGGTATGGCACCCCTCTTCCCTATTACTCTGGACCCACACAAAAAAATAAACACTTATACTCACCTTTCTTCCCTGTGCTCCAGCGCTGCAGTATCCTGTTCTGCAGGAGGCCGGAGGAGGAGTGGGGCGCCGGAGCACCGCGCTGTCCGGCGCCATTTTGCTGAAGACACACTGTGAATATGTCTTCAGTAAAATGGCGCCGGATAGTGCTATGTGCATGCACCGATTCTGACACCTTCACTCCACCCCCGGTCTCCGGCTAGAGGAGAGGCGCCGCGGCATCACTCCTCCCGGTCAAGTAAGTATGGCACCAGAGATCGTGGTATGCGTTCAGTGTCTACGCATACCGCGATCTCCGGCGCCTTACACTCCTCTTACCTGTAACGGCTCCAAGCGTTCTTCTGTCTGGAGCCAAACTGCGGGTCGCGCATGCGCAGTCTATAGAGGCTTCAGACAGAGGGACGCTTGGCCGATTATATAATGTATGGCATAAGGATTGTTCAAATTTGCGTGACCTGCATTTCAGGAAATTCACAGAAGATTGATCTGCTCATTTCTAAACAGTATATTGCCAGGTATGAACAGGAAGAAAGTAGTATTAAAGCAGGGAACAAGGGACCGTCCTCTTCTAAAGAAATGCACAAATTCAGCTACCATTCATCAGAGACTATCATGGGGATCGAAGACTATATTATAGACACCGCACCTATTGTTATACTGCACCAATCCAAAATCTAGTCAAAAGTTTCACGGAACCAAATGTTATTTTTTTTTATTTATTGTTCTTCCTTTATTCCATGATTTTCAAGTTGTAATCTGTTTCTAGTTTCAGGTTTTTCTCAAGTCCCTCATGCTGAGGAGTGTTAGGTTCACACTATCTGCAATCTTCTGTGAGTTTTATTTTCTATCTCTGTGCCTATCAAGATGTTTTCCCCATTCTGTATGCTCTTGTCTGCCACTTACGACCTACTCGCTCTTCTTCCTTCCATCTTTATCACTGACAGTCAGGATGTGAATGTGTGGACTGGTTCCTTTTGCTGTAGTTTAAAAATTTAGATTGTACTTTCAAACATAGGGCATATAAATGGCCTGGTTGCTGGTGCACACATGCACCGTGCCCATTACCCCACCCTGATAGCCGGGCTGCTGATAGCCTGCCATGGCAGACAGAGGCCTACTGGAAGCCCCTGCAGTTGTCATCGTGTTCTGAATGGTAACAATATGGAAATGACAGTTCTTCTTTAAAGAAGTTTTTGGAATGTTTACTACTATAAGATCTTCCTGTATCTAAATATAATATACAATTTGATGTATATGTTAAAGCTGTAAAAATAACTTAATTTCTGTTGTGTAGCCTTGAATTTTATAAAATAGCAGCAGACTACTTAATCCAAATATTTTGCATTCTCTCCAGAAGCATCTATGAGATTCGGAAACTGTCCAGCAATGTTGCGTACTCTCCTATGATTTTAATGGAAACCCTTCAAAAACAATTTTTTAGACTTTAGAAAACCATTTTAGCATATTTTTGTTTAACATTTTTTTTTCTGTGCAAATTAAATCTCCAGATGCTCCTCAGTACAGTATTTCAAGAATAATATAATATTTTAGTATTTTAAAAGAATAATTTAATATTACTAACTTTTAATATTACTTTCAGTTGAGCTTTTTTCTTTAGGATGAAATAATTCCTCAGAGGATTCCTTGGAAGTAGAAAAAAAAGCTGTATGCCAAATCAGTTTTGTTTCTCTGAAATGTTACTTAGGAAATTAAAACATTCCTTTTGTTGCTGATGTTGGCTGAAGAACAAAGGATACTCTTGTATGTTATGAGACGATGTGATGTCAATAAGAGTTAAAAACTTTACAATAACTGCCTTTCTTCTCATAGAGATTAAACCTATATTCTAAGGAGGCAGAAAAAGGATTTGGGCCTGCCCCCACTTGCAATCTTTCTGCAGATGGACGGAAATTCAAATTCAGACAACATTAAACCTGAGTAGAAAAACCCAGCAGGTGGCTACATTAATGGAGAATCCTGGCTTTCGAATAATGGGAATTATATGCGACAGCTCTTCTATACCACAAAAGATGATGTATTCCTATTGACAGTGTTGCCTTTAAGTCCAGAAGGCTGAGTTGTTGGTTGAGCCTTGGCACAAGGAAAACTAAAAGCCCTATGGGTATATTGCTTGGCCACACCACTGCAATTTTGTCATCTGAACCTTGTATTATAATTCATTCAACAAATCTCATATATGCTGGGTAAAAAAAATAAGCTTTGCCCATAGGCACTCATTTGTTCTTTTTTCTTTGTTTAGAGGACAAATAAAGGTTGACAGACAACAACCTTTCCAACCACTTCTGTATTTTTAATGCTGACATACTTGGCCCAAGTGCTTTTAGTGTTTCCAGCCATGCCCATTTGAGAGTGTGTTAAAAAGATAGAGAACATAGATTGCCCTGGAGGAGTAATGCTTCAAATACAAGGATAATTTTGGCTAAAAAAATAAAAAGAAACTGTGAATGTTTGAAATATCTGTCCATAGTTGTATTTTATGGAGAGAAACACTTACCAGCATCAATTTGAATGTTGAAACGAATGCACTTACTATTATTGTGCATGTAATAAATCTGATTTTGCATTCAAATTGTAGTAGTCCAATATATATAATTCTTACCTTTAAACTGGTAAGATTTTGTTTTACATATCAATCATTTTTGTCATGTTTGGCTGCAGTGCAGTAAGCAATAAAGCTTCTCTAAATTTATACATCAGAGATTTGCTGACAAATATTAGTTCACACATGCAATGCTCATGCAATTTGAAGTCAATTAAACTTTATATTAAGTATACTGTTTACACAAAAAGATTGGAAAAAAACATCTTGTTGATCAATAGGTCAAGCAGAATATGGTTCTAGAGTAGAATGGTAATAGTGGCAAACAACATTTATAATTTTACTTGTGTCTTTATGACTTGTGGTAGAGCTTAAAGCCATAGACACCACTCACCCTCATAGATTACAGACCATTTTAAACAAGCAGCCTATGAGAAAGCACATCACCATCTTAGACAGCCATCATGACTTTAATAATAATAATCTTTTTATTTATATAACGCCAACATATTCCTCAGCGCTTTACAATTCCGAAAATTTACAACATTATTGGCACTGTCCCCATTGTGGCTCACAATCTACATCCCCTATCAGTATGTTTTTGGAGTGTTGGAGGAAACCAGAGAACGTGGAGGAAACCTACACAAACACGGGGAGAACATACAAACACTTTTCAGATGTTGTCCTTGGTGGAATTTGAATCCAGGACCACAGCGCTGCATGGCTGCAGTGCTAACCACTGAGCCACCGTGCTGCCCGTTAATAAGCTGAATCTCTATATGTGGCATGAAAACAAGTGAGTGGAGCATTTTTTTACTTTTAATTTTATTAATTACATTCTGGGCAACTTTCAGAATACATAGGGTTTCTATTAATGTTAAAATAAGAGCGGTTTCTTCTTCAGTGTAGTTGTTTGCAGTGCATTATGTGGTCACAATTAATGTTGACAAACTATGGGAGCACTCTGCTTTTGACAATTGTTTTTGGAGATACAGGTGAATTCACTGGATGAAATTGTACAGGTTGATTCAATCGCTACTTTACCAGAAAAAATGATGTAACTCCTAAAACTGACTATCTATTATGCTGAAATTTGAACTGTACATACCTTGGTTCACGAAAAACTGATGTTTTAAAGCAGATGCTGAAAATGTCCACCATTGGCATCCAAGCACACCTGGACACGCCATTCCATATTGTTGAATGCATTTCGTAGAACGTCTGGAGTCATAGCCTGAATTTCTCGATGTATGTTCCCTCATAGTGCCTGCAATGTTCGTGGCTTGTTACGCTACACCCAATCTTTCAAATGACCTCAAAGGAAAAAATCTGGCTGTGTTAAATCAGACTTTATTGGTTACCATAATCTCTTGGAGATTATTCTGTTATCAAAAAAGGCTTCAATTCACGGTTTAGACAGCAGATTTCGACCTCCAAACTTCTATCGAAACTCACTTTGGCCTCTTTAAGGACTAAATTTTCCAATAAGTTTACACAATGAAAACACCCTCCTCCAAACTTTATCTGTACATTGTTAACAAATGAAGAAGGAATTCAGTTGGAGTGAAATGCAACCACCACACATAAACTATCAACGTAATATTTTTTAGTCAAAATTATGAACTTTAACCCCTTCACCCTTGGGCCATTTTCCTAGCCACAACTTTTTTATATTTCCGTCAATATGGCCATATGAGGGTTTGTTTTTTGCGGTACGAGTTGTACTTTTGGCACCATTGATTTTACCATATAGTGTACTGGAAAACAGGAAAAAATTTCCAAGGTCTGATCCACGAATGACTGTTAAAGGCGCATGACATGGTAAGTAAAAGTTATCAGTGACCATTTCCATAGCTTGAATGGAGCCCAATTCAAATTGGGTCCCCAATTATAAGGGATCTTTAATTGTGCTGGTCTTCTCATTTAAAACAAAGGAACCTTATTTGCCCTATAGGTTGCAGGGCAAGAATGTGGCTGCAACCCCTGTACTTACTATGGGTACCCCTCTGGGTATGTCCCAAAGAGAGTATATATAAATGATATTAAAACGGAAACATCACATAAGACCTGTACCAATGCTGTAGAAAAAGACATGGACCGCACATCCAAAAATCATATGTTGGTCTAATGCCACTAGGTAAAAATCAACAAAACTGTACAGGAGGTTCCCAGTTTAACATTCTGATCAGACTGTATGATGCCATTGTCTCTTTTTTATTAGGTCCATGTCTATTTTTACATCATTGGTATATCACAGAAGACCTGTCAGATAAGAAAGGTCATAGATTGAAAAACATCTGAATACTAAGAATGTCAAGAAAGCTGTCAAGTTTTCAGAAAGTCTTCCATAGCATCAGTGTGTGAAGCATGGATTGTGTAATTAATTATGATTTTGGTTACCCTGGCTTTGACTACTGTATAACAACTGAGAGATGTGACGACTTCCATTTACAGACAATGTGGATATGTGTTGCCATACATGTATACTGGAATATTTTTTTAGTGAGCGCATCCTCTAAAATAGAATGAAGAAGGGGAAAATAAATGATGGACCCTTACTAAAACCAGGTAACTCCTATGTAGGACATTAATGGAGGACTTAGCAAGTGTGACCTGATGACTATGTTTGGTTATTGCAGTACACCAGTTAAGCGTAAATTTTAATTCATTATCCTTAATATCCTTAATATTTCTATTTTTTCTTCACTTTGAGCCCAATGGAAATTATTCAAATAACAAATGGTAATGGTATGGTGAGTTGTTCCAAATGACCAATATCACTCAAGTCTACTACATCTTCATTACAAGGTGATAAGTTACATAAGCAGAGTTGGAAAGCTGAGTGTTTTGGACTCCTCAGATGAGACAATTATGAGATCCTACAATCAATCTATACAAAACATATGCAGGTCCAAATTGTATACTAAATTATGCTGTGTAAATAAATGTTATTTGTAAAAGAAACAAAAAAAATCCAAGCAGCAAAATATCCAATTAAGTTACAAATCTGTTGCCTTCTGCAGGCCCTTTGGTTTGTAGTAGGGTAAGGCCAAAGGGAGAAGCCAGGCAGTGGATGAAAATTACAGGATTTTCAAATTACTTGTAAGACAGTCTTTCTATTTTACAAATGAACTGCTCTTTCACCTGCAAATCCGCACAAATGATTGTAATAGCCATGTGGTTTTTCAGGTGAAAGAGGAGTTCCACTTTAAAAGCAAGTGAGTCTGCAAGTGCACCTTTCCAACATCTAGTTTCCATCTATCTTTCATCATCGTAGCAGAATAAAATAGGGGAAATTCCAGATTTGGCACAGCAACCAGGAAAAAAGTCAAAAAAGTTTACTGAGCCTGTTTAAAAACAGAAAAGTTTAAAACCACCTTAAGCATTTCTGGAGCAGTGAAGCACCCTTAGTCATAGGATACAAACAGAAAATGCAGGCTTCTATAAATACAGGAAATTATCAAATCACCAGAATAGTGAAAATCACATTGCAAATGCAGCAGCTGTACAAACCTAGGAAACACATGGGTTGAATGGACAATATCAATATGCAGGTGCTTCTCACTAAATTAGAATATCATCAAAAAGTTAATTTATTTCAGTTCTTCAATATAAAACGTGAAACTCAGAGTGATGTTTGTAATGACCTTATATAATATATGAGTTTCACTTTTTGCATTGAAGAACTGAAATAAATTAACTTTTTGATAATATTCTAATTTAGTGAGAAGCACCTGTATATAGAACAAGTCATTCTTAAAATTCATTCCCTTAGTATATTTGGTGTCCAAACGCAATATCCAAAAAGGATATTGTTCAAATCCAACCAAGGACAATATCTGCAAGGAGTTTGTATGTTCTCTTGTGTTTGTGTGGGTTTCCTCCGGGTTCTCAGGTTTCCTCCCACACTCCAAAGACATACTGATAGGGAATATACATTGTGAGCCTCAATGGGGACAACGATGATAATGCATGTAAAGTGCTGCAGAATATGATGGTGTTATATAATCAATGTGTAATAATAATGGAAAAATCATTTATCTAACATTCACATCTATTTGCCTGCTTATTCACAGGTATACATAAAACAACCCAATTGTACCTTCCTCCGTTTTTAGATAATATAGTAGTTAGTAATTGTTTATACAGTATGTATTGTACAGTATGTTATTCTATATTTATTTAATAGCTGTTTACTGTGTTTTTTTGGTTAAAAAAGACAGTCATTTGTAAAATTTTCATTTGCACCATTTTGTTTTCCTTTATAAATTATATTTCCTTTTTAAAGCGTGCTACGTGAATATGGCAATAATATTGCTTTACTGTTGTACCCATCCTGAGCTTCAACCTGTATTCTAATCGAAAAACATAATTGACATTTCTGCAGGCTTTATAACGGATATCTCTCACCATTCCTTGTTTGCACAATGTCATTACATATCTTGTTCAGGCCATCCTTATTCTAGTAGGTATAGTCTTTAAGTCAGACACTGTAAAGTAATCTGATAAAGTAAAATAAATACCTGTCTCCCTGTATTGTCATCAGTGTTAGTAAAAACTATTATAGGTTATGTTTTTCTGTCTTGTCACATATTGTGCGGAATAGCTGCATAGTGAATTGCAGTTTACCATCTGAAGGTTATTTATATACAGTTTGGATGGTCAAACTGTTTTTCTGTTTATCAGACATTTTTAAAGCAAAGGTTAACTCATTTTCTTTTATGACACTTTTTAGAGTCTTAGGAAAGGGAGAGTCAGGTCGCTAAACTGGGTGCATATGCTTCAGCATTATGAAAAGACCGGTGAGAGCCACTCCAGCAATGGTATCATGACTATAGCAATGTGCATACAACGACTGTGAAGATCTGAGGTTGTGGGTTGCAATAATCACCTAGGCAGGTTAACGATGCAACACTATTTTGTTTTTTACATTCAAGGTTTTACAAGAACTCCATTTAAATGGCCAAGATACATTGCCCCCAGTCCACAAGATCCTCTCCCTGGGGCGGTAGTTCCACTGTCTTTGTACCAGGCGATACTTACTGTCTCCCAACTTTTGGTTGACCCACAGATTTGGTGTCTCCAGCCAGTAAAGTCCACAGTCCCCATTCCATGCTCAACATACACTGTATATGTTATTACCTGTGAGGCATGCAAGCTGCAATATGAGCTGCACCTCTCGCCCAGTGAGGAAACGTATATCGGAACATATTTATGATGCCCCAAATAAAACTGCCAGGAGTCTGTAAGGTGCTTCACAACACTTCTTGCATGTCCACAAGGGAAATTTCAGCACCTTAATCCCTTAGTGACTGGACCAATTTTTTAAAACCTGACCAGTATCACTTTATGCAGTAATTTCTCTGGAATGGTTCAACATATCCCATTGATTTTGAAACTGTGTTTTTTGTGACACATGATACTTTATAATAATGGTAAATTTAGGTTGATATGTTTTGCGTTTATTTATAAAAATATCAGAAATTTAGCAAAAAAGTTTTATAAATTGCAATTTTCAAACTTCGAATGACAATCTATTTAATCCCAATAGCCACACCACACAAAAACATTAATAAATAACATTTCCCTCATGTCTGCTTTACATCAGCACCATTCGTAAAGTGTTGTTTTATTTTGTTAGCATTTTAGAAGGTTTAAAAAAGTAGCAGTCATTTTTCATTTTTTCAAGGAAATTTACAAAACTTATTTTTATAGGGACCTGTTCAGTTTTGAAGTGACTTTGGGCATCCTATATGTTGGAAACCACCAAAAATTGATAACATTTTAAAAACTGCACCCCTCAATGTATTTAAAATTGCTTCCAGGTAGTTCATTAACCCTTCTGGTTCTTTTCAGGAAGTAATGGAAAGTAGCATGACAAGAATGGAAAAGTTTATTTTTACCACCTAAATTTTGATAACTTCTGAACAGGCTATAGCCGGAAGACTCTAAGGCCATTATTTGTCCGTTACCTGCCAAGGCAATCATCAGGACCGCACAATCAAGATCTCAGGGTGCCGATGAGGTTGAAGAGGGAGCCCCCACACTCTGTTAACTATTTAGATTCTGTAGTCACTATTGACAGAAGAATCTAAGGGGTTAAAAATCCATGGTTGGTGCCCACAATAATCATGGCTAATGCAGCAAACTGTCAGCTATAGTGTGCAGGTGACAGTTACAGGATTGTCACCTGTCGGGGGATTGCTAATCTCTTATATCGCAGGTCAGTAAAAAGATGTCTATTGGTCATTAAGGGGTTAAAGGTTAATGCTTTAGATAAAATATTCCAGCCAAAACAGGGTGGGAATAGAGCACAAACACTTAAATATAAAGAAGCTTTCTGGATTTTTAATCTGGGTACTAGAATGCCTAAAGGGATGAATGCCAAAATTGATCTTATGTATATATATTAAATTTATATCTTAACACGTTTCAGCATTTGAATGTATGAACGTCATTTCCTTCCATCATGTTATAAAATGGAGTCACTAACATAGGGGATTGCACTATGAATAAGAACATTTTTGCTTGAAACGCGTGAGGTCTTTCCTTGTCCACATCTTACTTCTCTTTTCAAAAATTGTATCCTTTGTATTTTTAACATGGCTTATATAAACTAATTTTATCTTATCTATTATATAAATGTGATGCTGGAAATATCCTTTTCTGTATTTAAGAGGCTATGTGGGGGATCATACTGTATGTAGGGGCCATTTGAGGGCTCACAATGTATATAGGGGGCTAAGTGGGGGCTCATACTATATATAGTAGGCTGTGTGGGGGCTCATACTATGATGGGGGCAATTTGGGGGCACATACTGTATATAGGGAGCTATGTGGGAGCTCATACTGTATATAGGGAGGCTGTGTGTGGGCACAAACGGTATATAGTGGGATGTCAGCATACTTAATTCTTCTCAATATTAAGTGATACAATTAATATTAATATGAAATAATAATTATAATGAATATGTTAATATTAATATTGAGCAGAATTACTTTCAGCTTATTGGGTTGGCCTTTCACAACAGTCACTATCTCTCATGTGACTCCTAAGGAAAATTAATTGCCCTCGTCTGTTCTAAGGTGTGACAAAACATTGTTTATTGACACAGAAATAAAGTGGGGTAATATACTCTCACGTAATATTAAAAACAGACCTGTAAAATCCAAAATGCCATCCATATACAGTACTGTATAATAAAAAGGGGGAGTGCATTTTCAACCCATAAGAAATAGAAAATTCTCATAGTGATTACCATAATGAAATTTACAACTTCAAAAATCATTCTGACATTACTCAACCAACCCATCAAAAAATAACCAACTTCCTAAAAAATTCAAAGCTTCCTTCATTAACAAAAGAACAGCTAATACTCCATTCTCCACATCAGAGATTTATAATATTATACAACATTTTTAACCCAACAACTCGCCCGGAAATGATGGTGTAACCACTGAATATTATAAAAGAAAAATTTGCTCACACCATTGTTTTGCACTGAACCATGGTTTTTAATAAGGTTGTGGATAAAGCAGTGTTTTGAGTCTTCAATGCTCAAGTCTTCACTGTTGCAAATCCTCAATCTAATCTTACCCAAACATGGAAAAACACTTGATAAACCTGAGAATCTGCTTTCATTTCTAAATAGTGATTTGATAATATATTCAAAAGTTGCACAAATATATTTGTTGATATATTGCTTCAATTGATCAAAAAAATATCAAGAAGTCATTATTAAAAATAGACAATCAGTTGGCAATAAAACATACATAAAAATATAAAAGAATGTCTTCCATGCCCTTATCGTTGGATGAAAAATGAAATATTTGGAGTTTTTTTTTTCCACAAAAATGTTGCTTTAGACCCACATAAGGAGAAATTGCACAATAAATTGTACAATTTTTTCCTGATTATGCTGAAAACCCACATGTCATCAGAAACTACTGTTTGAGCACTAGGCAGGGCTTGGAAGGGAAGGAGCTCTGTTTGATTTTTGGAGTGCAAATTTGGCTGGAGTGGTACTGCAGATGCCATGTTGCATTTGCAAAGCCTCTGAGGTGCTAAAACAACAGATGCCCTTCACATGTGACCATATTTTGGAACTAAACCCCTCAAGAAATTCATCTGAGGTGTTGAAAGCATTTTGAACTCACTGGTGCTTCACAGAATTTTATAATACTGAACTGTAAAAATAACATATTACCATATTTTGTGCACTATAATACTCACCAAACCATAAGACGCACTCCAAATTTTGGGAAAGGAAATAGGAAACATAATTTTTTAATAAAATGGTGGTGCGTCTTATAGACTGCTTTTACGGTAGCTTACTGGGGGGGAAGCGGCTGCGGTGGAGCGGGGTCCCAGGAGGCAAGGTGGCTGCTGCAGAAAGCTGGCAGCGGCAGCAGGATTGAGGCAATGCTGCGGGCCCCGGGCTGGGAGGAGGGGCTGGTTGGTGGTGCAAGGCGGGAGCCAAGATCTTGGGAGCCGAGATCTCAATCTACATATCCACCTCAGTGAAAAGAATAGGAAGTGCCAGGACTCCCAACATTTTTTGAAAGCCCGAAGCTTGCCATAGCCTCACACATCTGAACACACCTTCCTCCCAGCCTGGGGCTCACAGCATCGCCCCACTGCTGCTGCTGCTGCCAGCTTCCTGCAGCAGTGACCCTGACTCCAGGGACCCGCTCTACCGCAGCCGCTCCTTCTCTGTAAGCTACATTTGGATTATAAGAGGCAACCCTATTTTCCCCAAAATTTGGGGAGAAAAAAGTACATCTTAAAATCAGAAAAAAAGGTATGTTTTTTTGTTTCACTGAAATGTTGTTTAAGCCTCAAATTTCTCATTTTCACAAGAGTAATGGGATAAAATGGAGCACATACATTTTTTGTGCAATTTTTCCTGACTATACTGATACCTCAAATGTGGTCATAAATTACTACATGGGCACATGGGTAAGATGGTGTGCAATTTGATTGTGGATTTCAAGCCACATTAGAAGAATCCCTGAGGTGCCAAAAACAGCAGAAAACCCCCACAAGTGACCCCATATTGGATACCACACCCTTCAAGGAACTCATCTAGGGATATAGTGAACATATTGAACCCATAGGTGATTCACAGAATTTTATCACATTGGCCTTTGTAAATTAAAAATGTTTCCACAACAATGTTGCTTTTGCTGCAAGTTTTTAATATTTGAAATGGCTAGTAGGAGAAAACAAATCACATAATTTGTAATGCAATTAATTTCTTTTGAGTATACCAATACCAATATGTGTCTGGAAACTACTTTTCAAGCACAGTGCAAACCTCAAAAGGTAAGGAGTGCCATATTGGAGTGCAGATTTTGCTGGAATGGACTTGTGAGTGCCATGTCACATTAGCAGTGCTACTGTAGTGTTAAAACAGCAGAAACCCCCACACCATGGATAACTCTATTTTGCAAACTACATCAGCTAGGAGTGCAAGGAGAATATTGACACCTGTCAAACCCTAACAAGCCATCATACTTGGCAGACATGCAGGTCGTTATTTGACCACCAGTTTGCATAACAACCATCAGCTCTTCATTATTGCATCACGGAAACGTCTTTCAAAATAGATGGATACATTCAGGTGATTTTGCACGCACAAAGGCTGTGCATGCATCATCGCCGCTGGCTGTCAGCTGATTCTGACAGATGACACCCAGCACTCAGTGCCAGGAGGGGTCCCGCACTGCTCCAGGCACTTTAACCCCCTAAATGCTGAGATTAAAATCGATCACAGCATTTAGCGAGCAGGCAGAGGGAGGAAGCCCCCTCTGCACTTAGATCGGCGGGGTGGGGTTGATTGTTGCTATGGTGACCCGATGTCATCATGTCAATATCTGGGTCACCAGAGCTAGCAAACTTGCTTAGAGCATGATCTACCAAGTTTGTCTGTCAGTACAGCGCTGACAGGTTTTACAGCATAGGAATACTCCTGCATCTCTATGCTATACAAGCAACCAGCCTGCAAAAAGTGAATGTCCCATAGTGGGACAAAGTAAAAAAGTAAGAAAAAGTAAAAAACAAATTAACAAACATAATAAAAAGAAAAACAAATAATAATAATAAAAAATATATATATATTGTACACATAAATAAATATTTTTATGAAAAAAAGTATATATAATGACCGTGTCTGGAAAGAACCAGTCTATAAAACTGTCCCACGAGGCAAAAACCGATGCTTTATCATCATACCACTGAATAGTGGAATAAAACGCGAACAAAAAGATGAATGTGAATAAAAATGGCACCACTGAAAATATCATCTTGTCCCGCAAAAAGCAAGCCACCATATAGCTTCATCAGCGGAAAAATAAAAAAGTTATAGCTCTCGGAATAAAGTGATGAAAAAATAATTATTTTTCCTATAAAATAGTTATTGTGTAAAAGCACCAAAACATAAAAAAGTAATATAAATGTGGTATCGCTGTAATCGTACTGACTCAAACAATAAATCTGCCTTATCAATTTTAGCAAACGTGGAACAACAAAAAAAAAAATCCTAAATTGCTGTTTTTTGTTCATCCTGCCTCCCAAAAATCAGAATTAAAGCAATAAAAATGTCAGGTGCCCGAAAATGGTACCAATAAAAATGTCAACTTGTTCCACAAAAACAAGCCCCCACGTGACTCAGCCGAAGTATGGAAAAATTATAGCTCTCAAAATATGGCGTTGCAAAAACTAGTTTTTGCAAAAAAAGTGTCTTTTAATGTGTCAGCAGCCAAACAAAAAAACCCGATATAAATCAGGTATCACTGTAATCAAAACGATCCGAAGAATAAAGTCGTCTAATCACTTATACCGCACGAGGAACAGCATAAAAAATAAATAAAACAAATTCTTCACCTACTGTTGATTTGTTCATTCTGCCTCCCAAAGATCACAGTAAGGCTCAGCTCACATTTATCCTCCGCTCTGCACTGAGTGCTTACACTGGGGTTTCCATGTAAATCTCTCAAATACGTGATTCAGATGGAACCCCCAGTGGAAGATTCCCTATAATGAGGCAAATGGAGGCACTGTGAACACCATCTGACCAGTGATCCGGCAGTGACCGTCTTTTTAGGCATGCATAAAAGTGCCGTCAGCCACAGTTTTTTGCACTTATGAAAAAAAAGGACACCGCTGAACAGAGGCCAGAATGAGTCCAGAGTAAATCTGCTGCCTCGTTATAGTGAATGAATCCCTCGAGGGTTTCATCTGAATCACGTCACTCAGAGATTTAGATGGAAACCCAGATGTTATGTAAAATGTTTCCAAAAAAAAGCTTCAACTCAATCCACAAAAAAAGCAAGTCCCCACTCAGGTCAGTCACCTGTTATCAGAAATATAGGGGGCTTCCATGTTACTGGCAGTACAAAGGCTCTGGAAAAGTGAAATTGCTCCTCGCCTACCAAAAGAAATCCAGCAAATTCTGCGCTCCCAAGTCCAAATGCCGCCCCTCCCTTCTGAGCCCCAGTGTGCCATAACCGCTGTTCCACATGTTTGTCATTTCTGTAGCAATGAGAGCCCGCCTAATGTACAAGTGCGTGTTTCCAAAAGCATGAGCTGGGTATAACGTACTGGTCATTAAAATGTACTGGTCACTACAACATACTTGTCTCTGCAACAACAGTTTGCAATTTTCATTCAGCAACATCCACTGCTGCTTGTTTCTGGAAAACACCCATGGAGTCAAAATCGTCACTACACCTGTAGATAAATTCACAAAGGGGAATCATTTCCAAAATGAGATCACTTGAGGGGGGGTTCTGCTCTTTTAGCACTTATGGGCTCTGTATATGAAGTCTGCAAACTATTCTAGGAAAATCTGCACACCAGGAGGCAAATAGTGCTCTGTCCATCCCGAATCTCGTTGTTTGGCTAATCAGTATTGTACAGCCACAAATGGGGTATTTCCACATTCAGCAGAAATTGTGGGACAATCTTTGGTGCCATTTTTACCCATTTCCCAGTGTGAAAATGTAAAATCTGGGGCTAAAACAAAATGTTGGTGGTAAAAATGTAATTATTTTTTTTCTTCTCTGCCCAATGATATAAAATTCTGTGACCCCCCTGTGGCGTCAATGTGATCACTGCACCACTAAATGAATTCATTGAGAGGTGTAGTTTGTAAAATGGGGTCTCTTATGCGGGGTTATGCTGTCTGGCACCTCTGTGGCTCTGTCAATGTAATATGACACCCTTAAACCAGTCAAAAAAAAATCTGGACTCCAAAACGGCGCTTCTTCTCTTCAGATCTTTGCACTGTGCCTCAAAATAAGTTTTCGACCACATATGGGGTATTGGCGTACTCTGGAGAAATTGCGCAACAAATATTGGGGTCCATTTTCTCCTGCTATCCTCATGAAAATGAAAAAATTTATGGCTAAAACAACATTTTTGAGGGAAAAATATATTTTTTTCATTTTCACATATCAACGTAAAATTCTGTGAAGAGGCTATGGGTTCAAAGTGCTCACCACACATCTAGATAAATTCTTTGGGGAGTTTAGTTTCTTGTGGGGGTTTTCCACTGTTTAGGCACATCAAGGGCTCTCCAAAACACAACAGTACACCTGCAGATGATTCCATCAAAGTCTGTATTCCAAAACATCACTCCTTCCTTTCTGACCCTGCCGTGCGCCCAAACAGTAGTTTTCCCCTACATATGGGGTACCTACATACTTATGGGGTATCAATATGCTTAGGAGAAATTGCACAACAAATTTAGTGTTCCATTTTCTCCTGTTACCCTTGTGAAAATAAAAACTTTGGGGCTAAAAACATTTTTGTGGGAAAAATTTGTATTTTTTTTATTTTTATGGCTCAATGGTATAAACTTCTCTAATGCACCTGGGGGTTCAAAGTGCTCAGCACTAGTGTTGAGCATTCCGATACTGTAATATTGGGTATCGGCCGATATTCGCGGTATCGGAGTTCCGATACTGAGTTCCGATATTTTTACAATGTCAGATACCGGAATAGGAAGTTCCCATAATGCCTGCGCTCTGCAGTGTCTCTGAAGGATGACAAGCTGGATGGCAGCACTCAGCTGCATCCAGCCTGTCATCAGAATGCCATCCCAGCGTGGGAGAGATCTCCTGATTGCTTAAAAGCCGGCGGCTTTTTACCGCCCGCCGGCTTTTAAACAATCACTCAGCCCCATACTCGCTTCCCCGCAGCCTCCCACCCCGATCCTCCGCTCCCCTCGCCACCTCCCATCCCGATCGTAAGTTAGGACCGGGCGGGGAGCACAGCACCAAGGAGCGGGGAGCAAAGGACCCGGGCGGGGAAGCCAGCAATGAAAAGACTTTACCGCCGGCTTTCCCGTTCTGTGCTGCGCTTTCCCGCCAGTTATTTCAAATGAACAGCTGAGGTATCTGGTGATGCCGATCAGCTGTTCATTTGAAGTCGCCGCGGTGCCCTCAGAGGGTTCATGTGAGTTCATGCTTCACTGTATTGCATGAACTCACATGAACTTTCCCACGGCCGCACAGGTCAGCCACACCTCCCTGACCAGCAGACCCGTCATGATTAGTGTGTGCGCAGTGTCTGTACGATGTCTGCGAGTGTGTGCGCGGTGTCTGTGCGATGTCTGCGGGTGTGTGTGATGTCTGCGGGTGTGCGCGGTGTCTGTGCGATGTCTGCGGGTGTGTGCGTGCAGGCAGACATAGGCCGATGTGACACTACTACTCCCATCGGCCTATGTCTGTCCCCCGTCCACTCGTGCCAGCAGGATCAGCTCGATGGGAGCAGTAGTTCCCATCAGCCTGATCCTGCTATTTAAATTGCCCTACTGTGTCCCCAATAAATTTTAAATACATGTCATTGGTGGCCAGTGGTTACCTAAAATAAATTAGTTTATACATTACCTGTCCCCGCCGATCGCCACCTAAAATAAAGTAAAAAATAAAAACTACACCTATACTCACCTAGACACCTAATTCCCCAAAGCCATCGATCTCCTGTAATAAAATATAAAATAATAAACCACAACCTTATCCTTACCCCTCCGTAGTAGTCCATGAGTGTCCCACGATGATCTCCAGTTTAGAGCAGCCACATAGAATGTGACCGCTCTGAACTGCTGCCGCCGCTAGAATGATGGGGCCGTAAAGCAGCCCCGTCATTGCATAAGCGGGTTCGCTGGAGTTCAGGCAGCGCTGCTCCGGTCAGCTCCTTTACGGCCCTGCTGTACCGTGAGAAATTCCCACAGTACAGCAGTGCCGTAAAGGAGGTCTCCGGAGCTGCGCTGACTGAATGCACTCCGGTGAACTCAGTCAGGGCTCACGCTGCCGGGAGCGGACGTGTTCCCGGCAGCGTGAGCTTACAGCAGCCATGCACAGCTGTCACCATCTCCAGATGTGACAGCTGTGCATGGGAGATCAGCGCAGGAACGTGGACAGGTAACTATTTTTTTTTAGTAAACTAAGAATTAAATAAAATGGTGTGTTTTATTTCAAATCAATTATTTTTTTCTGGGTGTAGTGTGTGTTTTTTCTTTTTAACACTTTGTAGGTTAGTAATGGGGGTGTCTTATAGACGCCCATCATTACTAACCTGGGCTTCATGTCAGCTGGCGCTGACATGAACCCCAACCCTATTATCCCCTGCCACCGCACCAGGGCAGAGTGGAAGAGCGAGGCTAAGTGCCAGAATTGGCGCATCCTATGAATGCGCCATTTCTGGGGCGGCTGACGGCTGGTGTTTCTAGCCTGGGACGGGGCCAATATTCATGGCACCCTTCCTGGGCTATTAATATCAGCCCCCAGCTGTCTGCCTAGCCTTTGCTAGCTATTAAAATATGGGGGATCCCACGTCATTTTTTTGGGGGGGTCTCCCATTTTAATAGCTAGTAAAGGCTAGGTATTCAGCTGGGGACTGATATTAGTAGCCTGGGAAGCTCCGTGGGTATTACCACCTTCCCAGGCTTCAAACATCTGCCCCAGCTGTCTGCTTAACCTCCACTACAGACTAAAATTATGGGGGATCCCACGCCAATTTTTTTTTAATAAATCCTTTATTTTAACACTAAATGACACTTGAGGGGTTAATAAAGATGCAGTCCCTAAATTATTATTTATTTTTTAATTAATTTTTCCCAAAAATTTTGACGTGGGCTTTGCCATATTTTTGTATGCCAGCAAGGTACATAATCGAGGAACGGGCTGCCCCCAACTCCCAGCTGCCTATTTGTACCTGGCCGGACACAACAATATAGGGAAGCCCTTTTTTTTTTATTATTTCATGAATTTCATGAAATAAGTTTAGAAAAAAAAAATACGTGGGGCTTCGCCCTATTTTTGTGTCAAGCCAGGTACAACTAAGCAGCTGGGGGCTGGAATCCACAGCGCAGGGTGGCCCAAGCTTTGTGGGCCCCCCCTGCTGCGAACTGCAGTCCGCAGTCACCCCAGAAAAAGTAGCGTTCATAGAAGCGCCATCTTTTGGCGCTTTATCCAGCTCATCCAGCGCCCTGGTGCGGTGGCTCACTGGGTAATAAAGGGGTTAGGGCCAACTTTGCATTATCCGCTGGCCCTAAGCCCGAAATTCATGGGGTCACGCCAATATTAGACATGACCGTCATGAATTTCTAGTAAAGTATTTAAAAAAAAAACACAAACACCCAGAATAAAGTCCTTTAATTGAAATAAAGACACAATTATTTATTGTTCTAAATTAAACCATACTTACCATCACGCCCATTCCAGCTGAAGCCAATGATCTCCTGCAATAAAAGAAAAATAATAAAGCAACATCATCCTTACCTTTCCATGGTTCAAAGGACAGCTTCAGCTCTGCTACATCGAGATGACAGGCTGGACTGCAGCAGAAAGCTGCCATCCAGCCTGTTATCCCGCAGACACTGAGAAGCGCAGGCATGCTTGCGCTCCTCAGTGTCAGGCTGTGACGGCATCCAGATGAGCCGAGTCTCTCACGCTCACCGCATGCGCAGGAGAATTCTCCCACGCTGTCAGTGACGTGCCTGAGGTGAGCTGAGTTCATTGTCGGCTGATCTGGATGCCGTCACAGCCAGACACGGAGGAGTGCAAGCATGCCTGCGCTTCTCAGTGTCTGCGGGATGACAGGCTGGATGGCAGCTTTCTGCTGCGGTCCAGCCTGTCACCTCGATGTAGCAGAGCTGAAGCTGTCCTGGGAACCATCGAAAGGTAAGGATGATGTTGCTTTATTATTTTATTTTTATTGCAGGAGATCGTTGGCTTCAGCTGGAATGGGCGTGATGGTAAGTATGGCTTAATATAGAACAATAATGTGTCTTTATTTCAATTAAAGGACTTTATTCTGGGTGTTTGTGTTTTTTTTTAAACTTTGACTATGGGGTTAGTAATGGGGGTGTCTTATAGACGCCTCTCCATTACTAACCTGGGCTTGATGTCAGCTGGCATTATAAGCTGACATCAACCCCAGCCCTATTACCCCACTGCCACCGCTACAAGGCAGTGGGAAGAGCGAGGCTAAGTGCCCGAATTGGCGCATCCTATGGATGCGCCATTTCTGGGGCGGCTGACGGCTGGTGTTTCTAGCCTGGGAGGGGGCCAATATTCATGGATATTCACCCTTCCTGGGCTATTAATATCAGCCCCCAGCTGTCTGCCTAGCCTTTGCTAGCCATTAAAATAGGGGGGACCCCACGTCATTTTTTGGGGGGGTCCCCCATTTTAATAGCTAGCAAAGGCTAGGTATTCAGCTGGGGGCTGATATTAGTAGCTTGGGAAGCTCCGTGGGTATTACCCCCTTCCCAGGCTTCAAACATCTGACCCAGCCGTCTGCTTAACCTCCGCTAAAGCCTAAAATTACGGGGAACCCCACGCCAATTTTTTTTAAAATAAATCCTTTATTTTAACGCTAAATGACAAGTACAGTAACCAACACTATCACTGTACTTATTATATATGTGACTGACATGTTTCTATCTATCTAATCTATGTGTGATGCTCTATTATTTCTGTTGTAAATTGTCGGGTACCGGTGTATGCCGCTGTTGAATTGCCGGCTTTTCATGTTTCACTGTGAGCACTGTTCCCATCGATTTGGGCAACCACCTCCCCCAATACATTCTACATTATTGTTAGTTGTTTTCCTTCATGTAGAATTAAACTACAAGGAAAGAAAGGGTTTATTTTCATTCCGATATTTGTGTCCCATTGACTTGCATTGGTTTCCGGTATCAGAATCGGCAATATCCGATACTTTTTGGGTATCGGCCCGATCCAATCCGATCCGATATTTCCTGATATCGGAAGGTATCGCTCAACACTACTCAGCACACATCTAGAAAAGTTCCCTGAGGAGTCTAGTTTCCGAAATGGTGTCACTTGTGGGGAGTTTCCTCTGCAAACGTGACATGGCGTTCACTAATTATTCCAGCAAATTTTGCATTTGAAAAGTCAAATAGCACTCTTTCACTTCCAATTCCTGCTGTGGGCCCAAACAATAGTTTTTCCCACAAATTGGGTATCAGCATGCTCAGGAGAAATTGCACAAGAAATTGTACTATGTAATTTTTCCTGTTACCCTTATGAAAATGCAAAATTGGGGCTAAAAAACATTTTTGTGGGAAAGATATGCTTTTTTTATTTTCACTGCTCAATGTTATAAATTTCTCTGAAGCACCAGGGTGTTCAAGGTGCTCACCACACACCTGGATAAGTTCCCTGAGAGGTCTAGTTTCCATAATGGTGTTACTTGTGGGGGGTTTCCACTGTTTAGGCACAACAAGGGCTCTCCAAACGTGACTTGGCGTCCGCTAATTGTTCCAGCAAATTTTACATTCAAAAAGTCAAATGGCACTCCTTCCCATATTAGGTATTGTCATACTCAGAAGAAATTGCACAACGAATTGTATGTTGCAATTTCTCCTATTACCCTTGTGAAATTGCAAAATTTAGGGCTAAAAAAAATTTGGGGGCAAAAATTTGATTTTTTTATTTTCACAGCTCAACATTATAAACTTCTGTGAAGCACCTGAGGGTTCAAGGTGCTCACCACATATCTAGATAAGTTACCTAAGTGGTCTAGTTTTCAGAATGGTGTCACTTGTGGGGGGTTTCTACTGTTTAGGCACATCAGGGGCTCTTCAAACGTGACATGGGGTCTGCTACTTATTCCAGCAACGTTTACATTGAAAAAGTCAAATGGCACTTCTTCCCTTTCAAGCCCTGCCATGCCCAAACAGTGGTTTTCCCTCACATATGAGAAATTGCACAACAAATTTTGGGGTCCATTTTCTCCTGTTACACTTGTGAACGACAAAAAATGAGTCTAAATTAACATTTTTGTAAAAAAAAGTTCAATGTTAATTTTTTCCTTCCACATTCCATTAATTCCAATGAATCACCTGAAGGGTTAATAAACTTATTGAATGTGGTTTTGAGCAACTTGAGGGGTGCAGTTTTTAGATTAGTGTCACTTTTGGGTATTTTTCTGTCATATAGACCCCTCAAAGTCACTTCAAATGTAATGTGGTCCCTAAAAAAATGGTTTTGTAAATTTTGTTGGAAAAATGAGAAATCGCTGGTCAATATTTAACCCTTATAACTTCCTAACTAAAAAATTATCTATCAAAAATTGTGCTGATGTAAAGTAGATATGTGGGAAATGTTATTTATGAACTATTTTGTGTGGCATAACTCTCTTATTTAATGGCATAAAAGTTAAAATTTGAAAATTGCAAAATTGTCAAAATTTTAGGCAATTTTCCATTTTTTTCCACAAATAAAACAAGTCATATCGAAGAAATGTTACCATTTTACCACTATCATGAAGTACAATATGTCACAAAAAAACAGTCGCAGAATCAGTGGGATTCATTCAAGCGTTCGAGTTATTACCTCATAAAGTAACAGTGGTCAGAATTGTAAAATTTAGCCTGGTTGTGAAGGTTAAAACAGGCTTGGGGTCGAAGGGGTTAAGCTATGTGAAAAAAGTTATTGCTGCAAGAGATTGCTGTGGGTAAATTTGTTATTACTGTTTATGTATATTCTTATACTTTAAGAAAGAAGATATCAATGCTCATTACATTCTGTAAAAGATCATTGTTCTTTTACATCTGAAATCACGCAATAAAAAACTGATGAAAAAACAGTTTCATCCAATAAAGATGGATAAAAGGTCTTTCTGATCATAACCACACCGATAAACTCCCTTGGTTTACTTAAAAGTACAAACAAGCAAACATAGCAACCATTTTTTTTGAGCAAACAATAAATAAACCAATAAATATAAACATATGCTCACAGGCTTAAATACGGCCAAGTTTCGTGATGTCACACCTGGAAATCAGCAGTCGTTTCCAATGATACTACTGGCAAGAGACAGACTTCATCATCCGGGAATCACTCAGATGTCCCATTGGATCCACCTAAACTGAATACCAACATGGTAATGCCCACGGCAGTTTGGACTTTTTATGCTCCCCCATAACCTTTGGATTTTATCCATCTATTGTGACGGCATTTCCTCATCTTATGGCCATGGCCCCACTATCAGTATTTGGACAGTGTTCGGCCAGTATTTTTTCTCAGGAGTGGGAGCCAAAACCAGAAGTGGATGATAAATGCAGAATTGGTGAACTTGTTTGCATTATACATTATCTCTGATTGTTCCTCACCTGGTTTTGGCTCCCACTACTGAGAAAAAATACTGACCAAATGCTGACCAAATACTGATAGTGGGGCCGTGAGCCTATTAAGGACACACATGCGGACAGCACTACAGGTGATATCTTTATATTTTTTCACCTATTTCACTTCATACATTGACACTGGTGTTTATTTTTTTCATTATATATATATATATAAACGTGTATATACACACATGTTCAAAATTGTTGGTATCCCTCGTTTAATGAAAGAAAGACCCACAATGGTCACAGAAATAACTTGAATCTGACAAAAGTAATAATAAATTAAAAATCTATAAAAATGAACAAATGAAAGTCAGACATTGCTTTTCAACCCTGCTTCCACAGAATTAAAAAAAATTAAACTCATGAAATAGGCCTGGACAGAAATGATGGTACTCTTAACTTAATATTTTGTTGAACAACCTTTTGAGGCAATCACTGCAATCAAACGATTCCTGTAACTGTCAATGAGACTTCTGCACCTCTCGACAGGTATTTTGGCTCACTCCTCATGAGCAAACTGACCCAGTTGTCTCGTGTTTGAAGGTTGTCTTTTCCAGACAGCATGTTTCAGCTCTTTCCAAAGATACTCAATAGGATTTAGGTCAGGGCTCATAGAAGGCCACTTCAGAATAGTCCAATGTTTTCCTCTTAGCCATTCTTGGGTGTTTTTTGCTGTGTGCTTTGGGCCATTATCCTGTTGCAAGACCCATGACCCTGCGACTGAGACCAAGCTTTCTGACACTGGGCAGCACATTTCTTTCTCTAAAATCCCTTGATAGTCTTGAGATTCATTGTACCCTGTACAGATTCAAGACACCCTGTGCCAGATGCTGCAAAGCAGCCCCAGAACATAACAGAGCTTCCTCCATGTTTCACAGTAGGGACAGTGTTCTTTTCTTCATATGCTTCATTTTTCCATCTGTGAACATAGAGCTGATGTACCTTGCCAAAAACTTCCATTTTTGTCTCATCTGTCCATAGGACATTCTCCCAGAAGCTTTGTGGCTTGTCAACATGTAGTTTGGCAAATTCAAGTCTGGCTTTTTTATTATTTTTTTTCAACAATGGTGTTCTCCTTGGTCGTCTCCCATGAAGTCCACTTTGGATCAAACAACGACGGATGGAGCGATCTGACACTGATGAGCCTTGAGCTTGAAGTTTACCTTTAATCTATTTAGAAGTTTTCCTGGGCTCTTTTGTTACCATTTGTATTATCCGTCTCTTTGATTTGTCATCAAATTTCCTCCTGCAGCCACATCCAGGGAGGTTGGCTACAGTCCCATGGATCTTAAATTTCTGAATAATATGTGCAACTGTAGTCACAGGAACATCAAGCTGCTTGGAGATGGTCTTATAACCTTTACCTTTAACAAGCTTGTCTATAATTTTCTATCTAATCTCCTGAGACAACTCTTTCCTTTGCTTCCTCTGGTCCATGTTGAGTGCGGTACACAGCATGTCACCAAACCGCACAGTGAGTATCTGTAGCCCTATATACAGGCCCACTGACTGATTACAAGATTGTAGACACCTGTGATGATAATTAGTGGACACAACTTGATTTAACATGTCCTTTTTGTCACATTATTTTCAGGGGTACCATCATTTCTGTCCAGGCCTATTTCATGAGTTAAATTTTTTTTAAATTCTGAGGAAGCAGGGTTGAAAAGCAATGTCTGACTTTCATTTGTTTGTTTTCATAGATTTTTAATTTATTATTACTTTCTTCAAATTCAAATTATTTCTGTGACCATTGTGGGTTTTTCTTTCATTAAACAAGGGGTACCACCAATTTTGACCACATGTATATGTGTATATATATATATATATATATATATATATTTATATATATATATATATATATATATAAATATATACAGACAAATAGCAATTACATATATATTAATTGGTCATGTATCCTAGTTTCTTGTGTGCAATTCTGAAACTCACCTGAGAACAGTCCAGGACAGGTAAAAATATATGTTATAGGTATTTTTATAAAAATGTATTTAGAAAATGTTTATCTTCTGAAGAGAAATAAAGTGTATTGGTATAAAATTAAGTCACATAACTTTTAATGTGATGATGACTTCATCTGCTTAAAGGAGATTGCTAGTTTTACAACTGTGAAAATAATCCTAATATGTCCATTTATCAGTACTTCAAAAGCTTTTACAGATTTATCTATCCACCATTTTGACACGGCAGTAGGTTTTCATTTATATATCACATTGGCAGTTGGGCTTATTGCTGATAAAGAAAAGAGGATTGGTTTAAGAGATGGCTCATAGTAAAATTAACTGCTGGTATATACATAACTATACATAAATATAAAATGACACTGGCGATTGCTGATTTAAATGTGTCTCCCTGAGATTTTCATAGATGTACTTTAACAAGACAAGATGAAGACATCTGGCAGGTTGACTAAATGTTTTATGAACCTATGTATAAAATAGAAAAAATATATATTTTTCGCTAATGGTGAATATGTGATTGAATCTCAATGTGATCCATGTTATGCAGAACTTTAAAGGAAACCTATTATTTCTAAAAATGCTATTTTCTTGCATATAATCTGGAGGTAAATAGCGTTAAAATCATGAGAATGGCTTACTGGAAGAGTGGCTACAGGGAGAGAGTAAACTTAAATCCTGTAGCTACTCACTTGCAGTCATTGAGGTGGTGCAGAAAGCGGATACCATCACCACTTACTACACTGTGAGCGTGGTGTAATAATCACACCTCCGACATCCTGCTCCCCAGCATTTGTGTGGGGAGTAAGTACAGCAGTCACTGTACAGTGAGCAGTGACTGTTATCTCCCTCCACTGTCCTGATACTGTAAGTGAGCGGCTGCAGGGAGCATATACGTTCATTTTCTCCAGGTAGATGCTCTTCCAGTAATGGAACAAAACCTGCTTTTAATGCTATTTGCCTGGAGATTATTAATCTATCTGAAAATCAATAGCATTTTTTTTATACTACCGGTTCCCTTTCAGTGAAAAGGATAGAGAAGGAATTAATATATAAGAGGAATTTAATTTACTCAAAATAATGGGGAATATTCATCATTTGTAGCAATTTTGCAAATATTTTTGGATATTGTGTGTTCTTTGCATTGGCACATTTTGGGCTTCATTTATAACAATTTATGATAAATTGAGCTCAACAATTTGGTCTTTTTCACATTTGGTTATATCATGCTATATTTTTACTTTACTCATCTTTGGAGTTTAGTTGTGCAAAAAGTTGCAAATAATAAATATGGTGTACTAACATTTGCTAAGCAAATCACTATACATTTTTCAACATAAAAGTAAATTGATGTGCATTACTCAAACAGAAAAGAAAAAAGAGAAGGATCTGAAATCTACTGTGCCAAACGTACTCCCCAGAAAAGGTGCATATTAACCCATAAAATGGCACAAGCACAATGATAAATTGTTCCTGCTTTATAATTTACTTTGTGAAGTATTTCATATCATAAAAGACCATTTACTTTGGACAGTAGGTTCCAGCACTGTAATGATGTCAATTGAAAGAGTTGGCCACTACTTTACATGTCCTTTTCATAGATAAGCTGCCATCAGGGGTGGATTAAGAGTAGCAAGGGCCCCGGGCAGTTTAGAAGGCGCGGGCCCCCCCACCTCCGCACCTGATTTATCACGTGACATGTCACATGATCCCCTGTGATAGATCATGTGATAGTTCACAGGAAATTAATTTGGCACAATATTGGGGCAGATACCCTGATTCCAGCGGTGTGTCACTTTTTCAGCTGCTTGTTGTCATTTTGAGAAAATCACCGTTTTATCTGCTGCAGATCTAGCAGCTCTCTGAATGCTGCGCTCTGTATAGCCCCGCCCACACCACTGATTGGCAGCTTTCTGCCCATTCTCAGTGTACACAGAAATCTACTGATCAGTGATGGGGGTGGGGTCCTACAGAACTTACTAGTCATCTAGTGATAATTACCTTCTGACAAATCAATGATTTTATCAAAACAACACTAAGCAGCCCAGTAAGTGACACATTACTGGAATCAGTGCCTCTAACCCTACATTATGCTGCTCTCAGATTAGGTGGCAAAAACCTGATGACAGATTCCCTTTAAAGGAGCTGTAAAGACAAAAAAGTTTGTATTAAAAGAAATACAAGCCATTTGTGAAATTAACTTTTTTTCATTGTTAATTCACATTAGACTGTATCTTCAACACTTTTGTCAGCAGGTCTTATTACAGACTCTGAATAGGGCAGCTCTCTCCCTCTCCCTCAGCAGAAAGTCACAGCATGGTTAAAAAACGGGATCTTTTATGATTTTCTCATAATAAATAAAAAAGGACATGCAAGTCCTCCAAACTATTTTCCGTTTCTGTATAGGGGAGGTCCTAAATCTTTCTTGTTCTTTAGTTGATCACATGTCAAAAAGACAAAGCATTTACTATGAACTCGTCTAAAAAAATATACACTTGGAGAGTAATATCATCATCTGCATGTAAATATTCCTTGACTCTAAGGGCTCGGTCACACTGTTGTATAACACGGCCGAATGCTATGTGAAGTTTTATCGGATAGGATTCGGCCCTATGTTATACTATGGGACAGTGCAGATCTGCGATTATTGACATGAGAAAATAATCTCATTCGATATTCGGACCATGTGCACCCATACAAGTCTATGGGTGCACGTAAAACATTGGACTGCACTCGGATGTCATCCAAGTGCAGTCCGATGAACACTCACAGAGACTATGGAGAAGATGGAGAAATTAAGTTCTCCATCTTCTCCATATCTGTGCTGCGAGAGAATCGGATCACACTCAGTTGAAGTTCTGACAGAGTTTGAGCCGAGTGTCATTAACATAATTGGCCCTATTCTCTTGCATGAGAGAATATATGGCTTAGTGAGTGGACCCTAAAACTGAATAGTCATGACGGACAGGCACCTCACAAGCGGGATCCATGTAGCTCTCAGATGTCATGTAGGTAGGGCTTCATTCCATGGGGTAGGGCTTAATTTCAAGGTATATAAAAAAAATGGACTTCAAATAAAAATTAAATGAACACAAAAAGCACTAATTGAATTATTTTTTTCGTATTTATGTTTGCAGCCCCTTTAAAAACCCTTTGAGGACCAAGGCACATATATGTCCCATAGTTTTAAACTGGAAAAAAATTTGATTGAATAAAATTTAACGTCCTCCAAGGTTTAAGTAGGTCATAAATTCATATGAATACTTGCTCATAGAATTGCACATGCCAAAAGATGAAGAACAGAATCAAAAATATGACATTAAGTGGAGCACTTACAGGTATTCAAGGTGAAAGAGACCAGCAAAGGCATCGTCTCGAATGACAGTAAATGAGTTAGAATTCAGCAAGCTGAAAATGAAGACAGCAGGTTAGAAGCGAACCAGACTTTATGGTGCTCAGAATTAGTCAAGCAGAATTTATTGACTGCTGTTGCAAAGCACTGAGACTCCCGCAGTGTTTAGATGGCGCCGTGCGGCTTCCCGCTGTGTATAGATGGCGCCGTGCGGCCTCCCGCTGTGTATAGATGGCACCGTATAGATGGCTACGTGCGGCCTCCTGCTGAGTATATGTGTATAGATGGCTACGTGCGGCCTCCTGCTGAGTATAGATGCCGCACGGCGCTCCCCCCAGAGACAGCAGGAGGCCGCACAGCGCCATCTATACTCAGCGGGAGACCGCACGTAGCCATCTATACACAGCAGGAGGCCACACGGCGACATCTATACTCAGCGGGGGGCCGCACGTAGCCATCTATACACAGCGGGGGCACACGTAGCCATCTATACACAGTGGGGGGCCTCACGGCGCCGTCTATACACAGCGGGGGGCCGCACGTAGCCATCTATACACAGCGGGGGGCCACACGTAGCCATCTATACACAGCGGGAGGCCGCACGGCGCCCCCCCCAGAGACATCAGGAGGCCGCACGGCGCCAACTATAATCAGCAGGAGGCCGCATGCAGTCATACACACACACAAACATATACAGACACGCATAAACACATTTGAAACACAAAAATACATACAAACAGACATCACACAATGACATCTGCCCACACACACACACACACACAAACAGACAGACATCACACACACACACACCTGCCCACACACACACACCTGTGTGTATGTATATGAATAGTGTGTGTGTGTGTATAATGTGTGTGTATGTATAGTGTGTGTGTGTATATATATAGTGTGTGTGTACGTATAGTGTGTATGTACGTATAGTGTGTGTGTGTGTGTATAATTTGTGTGTGTGTATTTTTTTTTAAGTTAAAAACAAGTAAAATGCATGTGGCATCAATATCAAGACTCCAGATATAAGGGCCTATTCACACTGAATTTTGCAATGCATTTATCTCCTCTTTCCAGGCTTCTATCTAAATCCCTGAAAAATGGCATTCAGATGGGCCTTGACATAGCCATTGATTTGAACAAAGGCAAACCGAGGCTGAAGTCTGAATCTTTAGGCTCCATTTGCTCTTTCAGATGTCTCATTTCAGACAGCACAATCCTGAATTTCAGGGATTCAGTTGTAAGCCTTGTGTAAAGACCTGAATGCAGCGCTGAATGTAGTGTGAATAGGTCCTTACATCCTACACCACCTCAGGGGATTGTTGCTATGGAGTATTGCCCCTGGGTGGCCGCAGTTATGACCACCACCAGGGCTCGCGGTCACCCACCCTAGCTTTGGTATTCTGGGGAGCTGGTATAATGAATATCTGAGAAGAGCCCTAGAGAAGCAAGAACATTGGACAACCAAGAGGTGGTGGCCTCAAGTCAGGTGTAGTGTCCAACAGGGCAAGACTTTCTAACCTGCCCACACACATACACACCTGCCCACACACACACACACACACATACACATATACACACACATACACATATACACACACCTGCCCACACAGACACACACACCTGCCCACACAGACACACACACACACACCTGCCCACACACACACACACACACCTGCCCACACACACACACACCTGCCCACACACACACACACACACCTGCCCACACACACACCTGCCCACACACACACACCTGCCCACACACACACCTGCCCACACACACACCTGCCCACACACACGCCCACACACACACACGCCCACACACACACCTGCCCACACACACACCTGCCCACACACACACACACACCTGCCCACACACACACACACACACACCTGCCCACACACACACACACACACACCAGCCCACACACACACACACACACCTGCCCCCACACACACCTGCCCACACACACACCTGCCCACACACACACACACCAGCCCACACACACCAGCCCACACACACACACACACACCTGCCCACACACACACACACACACCTGCCCACACACACACACCTGCCCACACACACACACCTGCCCACACACATACCTGCCCACACACACACCTGCCCACACACACACACACCTGCCCACACACACCTGCCCACACACACACCTGCCCACACACACACACCTACACACACACACACCAGCTCACACGCCCACACACACACACACACACATGCCCCCACACACACACACACACCTGCCCACACACACACACCTGCCCACAAACACACACACACACACCTGCCCGCACACACACACACACACACCAGCCCACACACACACCTGCCCACACACACACACCTGCCCACACACACACACCTGCCCACACACACACACACCTGCCCACACACACACACCTGCCCACACACACACACACACACACACACACCTGCCCACACACACACCTGCCCACACACACACACACCTGCCCACACACACACACACACACACACCTGCCCACACACACACCTGCCCACACACACACACACACACACACCTGCCCACACACACACACCTGCCCACACACACACACACCTGCCCACACACACACCTGCCCACACACACACATATACACACACACACACACATATATACACACACACACCTGCCCACAAACAAACACACACACCTGCCCACACACACACACCTGCCCACACACACACCTGCCCACACACACACCTGCCCACACACACACCTGCCCACAAACACACACACACACACACCTGCCCATAAACACACACACACACACACACATACACACACACTCACCATCCCCCGGCTCCATTCCTCCTGCCTGCTCTCTCTTCTCTCCGGTGGTAAGTAGCACTGCAGGCCGGGCGCGCACTGCGTGAGGTCACAGCTAGGAGACACGGCCGCGCACAGGGCCGTGTCTCCTAGCAGTGACGCGGCCGGGCCAGCACAGGGAAGTTAACTGCTGCAGTGCTGGCCCGGCCGATGAAGAAGTAGCGGCGGCCGCTGCTGGGGGAGCGGTCCGGGCCCCCACCCTCCTGCCACTGCTACCGCTAGGTGCCGCGGCGGCCCGCACATATAATGAGGGCAATCCGGCATTAGACACCCGCCTGGAGCCGCGGGCCCCCTGCCGGCAACGGGCCCCGGGCGGTCGCCCCGATTGCCCTCATTATAATCCGCCTATGGCTTCCATAGATAAGCACTTCACTAAATACTTTGTTTGCCAAAACCTGCTGTAACCTGAGATGCACTTCTGATCACATCTTCTCTAACTGAGAATCTCCTGCTTTCTGTGGTGTCATGTCAGATTCTCCCTCAGTTTACAGCTATGTAAACTGATGGATGGGTGGGGATTGCCACACAGGTGGCTGCGTGGGAGCAATGAGTTGCATTTAACTGAGCTAACTTGGTTTTAGTGAATGATGCCAGCTCTCACTGCAGACCCAGCTCTCACTTGTATCTGTATATATACAGTAGTGTGTATATACAGGTGCATCTCACTAAATTAGAATATCATCAAAAAGTTAATTTATTTCAGTTCTTCAATACAAAAAGTGAAACTCATATATTATATAGAGTCATTACAAACAGAGTGATCTATTCCAGGTGTTTATTTCTGTTAATGTTGATGATTATGGCTTACAGCCAATGAAAACACAAAAGTCAATATCTCAGCAAATTAAAATAATTAACAAAAAACACCTGCAAAGGCTCACTAAGCATTTAAAAAGGTCCCTTAGTCTTTTTCAGTAGGCTCCACAATCATGGGGAAGACTGCTGACTTGACAGATGTCCAGAAGGCAGTCGTTGACGCACTCCACAAGGTCCCAGAGTTCCAATTTTCATTTTGAAATCAAGGTCCCAGATTCTGGAGGAAGAGTGGAGAGGTTTACCGTCCAAGCTGCTTGTGGTCTAGTATGAAGTTTCCACAATCAGTGACGGTTTGGAGCAGAGCCGCCATCAGGGCATTACTGCCCTTACTGCCTTTATGGGGTCCTGTGAGCAGCAGTACAGAGTGGAGGCCCGGGCCCAGTAGGGGCCCCCCTCTTGTGCTTCTGCTCACGGGACCCCTGGTCCATGCTGTAATAAAGTGCCTAGTGCCGTGGCACACAACTCGGCGCTGGGTTCCTTACCGGAGCTGCACAGCTGCAGCAGTTCCTTTATACTTCTCCTGACTTCTGGTCACCTGACAGCGTGTATGTGCCGTCACCTGACCAGAAGTCAGGAGAACCCGGCGGCGTGCATCTCCTCATCGCAGCAGGAGCGCCAGGATGCTGCAGGGATCGTATGAGGGGTAAGTATGAAAACTTTATTTTTTTTAAATAAAGTTAATTAAATAGGAGTGGGAGGATGAGCTGCACATGGGGAATTGGGAGTGGGGGGGTGAGCTGCACATGGGGAATTGGGAGTGGGGGGAGGATGAGTGCACATAGGGAATTGGGAGTGGGGGGAAGATGAGTTGCACATGGGGAATTGGGAGTGGGGGGAGGATGAGCTGCACATAGGGAATTGGGAGTGGGGGTAGGATGAGCTGCACATGGGGAATTGGGAGTGGGCAGAGGATGGGCTGCACATGGGGAATTTGGATGGGGGGGGGATTAGCTGCACATGGTGAATTGGGAGTGAGGGGAGGATGAGCTGCACATGGGGAATTGGGGGAGAGAGCAAATGGGGGTGGGGGAGAGTAAGTTATGATGATTAGAGGGTGGGGGTGCAGAGAGCACGAACATGACATTGAATTGGGGCAGAGGATGCATGTAAATATAAAGAATCGGTGGAGCAGGAGGTACAGAGTAGGGGGTGTTGATGATACAGGAGTGTGACTGGAAGCAACATTTTTTTTTAGTTAGTGAGCTATAAGGGTTAAAATTCGACCAGCGATTTCTCATTTTTCCAACAAAATTTACAAAAACATTTTTTTAGGGACAAGATCACATGAAGTGACTTTGAGGGGCCTTTATGGCAGAAAATACCCAAAAGTGACATGATTCTAAAAATTGCACCCCTCATGGTGCTCAAAACCACATTCAAGAAGTTTATTACCCTTCATGTGCTTCAAAGGAATTTTTGGAATGTGGAATGTGAATTAATATTTAACTTTTTTCACAAAAATGTTACTTTAGACCCCAATTTTTTTATTTTCGCAAGGGTAACAGGAAAAAATGGACCTCAAAATTTGTTGTGCAATTTCTCCTGAGTAAGCCGATACGCCATATGTGTGAGAAAACATCTGTTTGGACACACGACAGGGTTCGGAAGGGAAGGAGCGCCATTTGACTTTTTGAATATAAAATTTGCTTGAATAATTAGCGGATGCAATATTGCGTTTGGAGAGCCCCTGATGTGCCTAAACAGTTGCAACCCCCCACAAGTCACACCATTTTGGAAACTAGACCCCTTACAGAACTTATCTAGATATGTGGTGAGCACCTTGAACACCCAGGTGCTTCACAGAAGTTTATAACATTGAGCCGTAAAAATAAAATTTTCACATTTTTCCCACAAAAATGTTTTTCCCACAAAAATGTTTTTCCCAAAAAAACTTATCTGGTATGACTTGTTTTTCCCACAAACTAGACCCCTTACAGAACTTATCTAGATGCGTGGTGAGCACCTTGAACACCCAGGTGCTTCACAGAAGTTTACCCCATTGAACAGTGAAAATAAAAAAATAAAAAAAAAATTCCTGCAAGAATGTTTTTTAGCACAAAATTTTGCATTTTCACAAGGATAACAAGAAAAAATGGACCCCAAAGTTTGTTGTGCAATTTCCCTTGAGTATGCAGATACCCCATATGATGTCAGAAACTACATTTGAGGCATAGTGCAAAGCTCAGAAGGGTAGAAGAGCCATATTGGAGTTCAGATTTTGCTGGCCTGGTTTGAGGGTGCCATGTCACATTGGTACCTGAGGTGCCAGAGCAGCTGAACCCCCCGTAAGTGACCCAATTTTACAAACTACACCTTTTAATGAATTCATCTAGGGGTGCAGTGATCATATTGACACCACAGGTGGGTCACGTAAATTTTATACCATTGGGCAGTGAAGAAAAAATAATTATATTTTTAACATGGAAATTTTGTTTCAGACCCATATTTTAAATTTTCACACTGGGAAATGGGTAAAAATGGCACGAAAATTTGTCCCACAATTTCTGCTGAATTTAGAAATACATCATTTGTGACTGTACAGTACTGCTTAGCCACAGGGCGAGACTCGGAAGGGACGGAGTGCTATTTGCCTCTTGGAGCGCAGATTTTCCTAGAATAGTTTGCGGACTCCATATACAGAGACCCTACGTGCTAGAAGAGCAGAATCCCCCCTAAAGTGACCCCATTTTGGAAATTATACCCCTTTGTGAAGTTATCTACAGGTGCAGTGACGATTTCAATTCCATGGGTGTTTTTCCACAAACAAGCAGCAGTGGATGTTGCTAAGTAAAGATTGCAAACTGCCGTTGTAGTTACCAGTATGTTGTAGTGACCAGTACATTGTGGTTACCAGTACATTATGCCAGCTCGTGCTTCTGGAGGCATGCACCCGTAAATTAGGCAGGCTCTCATCGCTACAGAAATGCCAAACATGTGGACGCTAACTGCGGTTATAGACACACACTGGAGCTCAGAAGGGAGGGGGAAATTTGGATTTGGGAGCACAGAATTAGATGGATTTCATTTGGAGGGCGAGGAGCCATTTCGTTTTTCCAAAGCCTTTGTGCTACCAGTACTGTGGAAGCCCCTATATTATTGTTAACCGATGACGGACCTGAGTGGGAGCTTTTTTTGTGAATGGAGTTGAAGCTTTAATTGGGAATATTTTACATAACATTTTGGATCACGTTTATCCTGTGCTCTATGCTGTGCACTTATATTGGGGTTTCCATCTAAATCTGACATGATTCAGATGAAACCCCCAAGGGATCCATTCACTATAATGGGCAGCAGAGTTACTCTGGACTCCATCTGGCCACTGTTCAGCGTCGTCCTTCTTTTCAGAAGTGCACAAAACTGTGGGCAACGGCACTTTTATGTACGCCTAATAAAAAGATGGACATCGTGGGATCACAGGCCAGACGACGTCCACAATGCCTCCATCTGCCTCACGTTTCAGAAATTTACATGGAAACCCCGGTGTAAGAGCTCAGCGCAGATCGCAGGGTAAATGTGAACCGAGCCTTACTGCGATCTTTGGGAGGCAGAATGAACAAATAAGCAGCAGGAAAATAATTGTTTTATTTATTTTTTACGCCTTTCCTCGTACAGTATAATTGGTTACATGACTTTATTCTTTGGGTCGGTGCGATTACATCGATACCAGATTTATATCGGGTTTTTATGATTGGCAGCTGTCTCACACACACTAAAAGATGCTTTTTATTGTAAAAACAAGTTTTTACATCACCATATTTTGAGAGCTATAATTTTTCCATATTTTGTCCGACAGAGTCATATGAGGGCTTGTTTTTTGCGGGACGAGTTGACATTTTTATTGGTACCATTTTCGGACACGTGATTTTTTTTTAATCGCTTTCTATTCTATTTTTTGGGAGGAAGAATGAACAAAAAACATAAATTCGGGAATTGTTTTTTGGGGATTTTTTTTATGTCATTCTGCGTGTGGTAAAATTAATAAGGCAACTTCATTCTTTGGGTCAGTACAATTACAGAGATACCACATTTATATTTTTTTATGTTTTGGAGCTTTTACTAGTGTTGATCGAGCACTAAAATGTTCGGGTGCTCGAAGCTCGGGCCGAGCTCGCCGTGATACTCGGGTGCTCGACCCGAGCAACGAGCCCGATGTTAGTTTACGGGAGACCCAAGCATTTTTGCGGCGGCACCCCCGGCAGTCTTTTAAAAGCCTAACAAGTGCCCAAAATGATAGTGACAGTGCTTAAATGACATGGGGACAGCATAGGGATCGCCCCAGGAAGCATTTCTGACGCCCAGGTCACTGCTGTCAACAACGTGGTCAGAGGTATTAAGCCACTTTTAAGGGTTCACAATAAAACGTTCAAAAACTAAACTGAAACTGCTTTCCTGTGAAATATGTTAAGGAACTTCCTTTCCAGGGTAAAGACTTGTGTATAAGGTAAAATAAATAACCCCAAAAAAAAATACTCCTCCACACCTTGGGCTATGTTCACAAGTAGCATTTTTTATGCGTTTTTGCACTTTTGTATTGCTTTCAACCGTGACAAATCCATTCACCGGAAAATGTCATTTTAACATTTTACAACCTTATCTGGCCATGTGCTGTGTGACACATGCATACAGTGCTGAAAAGACATGGGAACAGCATGGGGAGGTCCCTGGAAGCATCTCTGACTCCCAGGTCACTGCCTAAAAGTGTGCCCATCAGAAGATGCAGACTTTCAACTATCCCCGTGCAAGTTCTTGTCCCAGGGCACTGTTCAATTGTACCTCCCCTATTCCTTGCAATGCAAGAGCAAATAAGCAGGCAACCACCCAACCCCAGGCTTCAATACCATACTGCTTGCTTGCACTTGAAATTGGGAATTTTAGGCATGTGGAGGCGGAATCTGGCCACCACGTCATGGCTGCGTTGGCGGCCTGGAATCCATACTCAGTCCCCAGCCGCCCGGCGGCCGGGTGTCCACACTCGGTCCCCAGCCGCCAGGGGGCGGCCAGGTGTCCATACTCGGTCCCCAGCCGCTCGGGGGCAGCCGGGTGTCCATAAACAGTCCCCAGCCCACCCCTATTTCTCCTTGGAACATCCCCCCACACACTTTTCTTTGCACGGCCTGCTTTAGGGCAGCATTGGACAAGCCCACCAGAGAATCAGACTCCTCCTGTGGGCCCTGGCTTCTCCATCAGGGGAGTTGAGAGTGCCAAGGTGAGGACCATGATGATGATGATACAAGTTAGCATCTGCTTTGTTTTCTTGGAATGCAAGCGCATGTATGTAGTAGCGGCTAGGCCTGAGGTGGTCAGTGTTTAGGATTGCTGGATGTTTTCCTGCTCCTATTCCAGTTCTATGACTCCCGTTAAAACAAAGCTTCAGGTGATAAATGATGGATGAGGTAGTGGCAAAGGAGAAAGAGCAGGAGGAACAGGGACCATTCACATTAATATCAGGCCAGTCAACCACATAGGTCTTGTAGGATATGTTTCTGTAACAAAAGGAGCGGTACGGCTACACAGTTATAGGGCATACAGTGAGTGCAATGCCTACCAAAAATTTTGAGGCACTCCAATGCCCCTTGGAAATGACATGGAGGTCAGAGGGCCTTAACTAAACCATTTTTTCCATTTATAGAAACTAGGTCTCCTGTACACTGTAGGCCTAAGCAGTGAATGGAAGGCTTTCCAAAAATGATGAGGAACTGCAATGCCCCTTGAAACAGACGTGGATTACAGCGTACTAAAAACCTTCTACCCATTATTGGGGAGTGGGTCTCCCTTAGTTTTCGCCTTTGCATTGAAAAAGCAAAAGCTGACTAAAATTAGGAGGAAATGCAATGCACGTTGGAAGAGTCGTGGAGGTTAGAGGTAATTAAAAACAACATTTCAATGCCCCTTGGAAGAGCTGTGGAGTTCAGAGTGGCTTAAGAAGACGCTTTTAATGCCCCTTTGAAGAGACATGGAGGTCCCAGTAGCTTAACAAGATGGTTTGAATGCCCCTTGGAAGAGATGTGGAGGTCACAGTAGCTTAACAAGACGATTTTAATGCCCCTCGGTAAAGTGGTGGAGGTCGCAGTAGCTTAACAAGACGGTTTTAATGCCCCTCGGAAAAGATGTTGAGGTCCCAGTAGCTTAACAAGACGGTTTGAATGACCCTTGGAAGAGATGTGCAGGTCACAGTAGCTTAACCAGACGCTTTTAATGCCCCTTACAAGAGCCATACAGTACAGCATCTTAAAAATATTATTCCCATTATTGGGGAGTGGGTTTTCCATAGTATTTGCTTATGCCTTCCAAGCAAAAGCTTAAAAAAATTAGGAGGAAATGCAGAGCCTGTTCGAAGACGCGTGGAGGTCCCAGTAGCTTAACAAGACGGTTTTAATGCCCCTTAAAAGAGACGTGGAGGTCAGAGTGGTATAAAAAGACGCTTTAAATGCCCCTTAGAAGAGACGTGGAGGTCAGAGTGGTATAACAAGATGCTTTTAATGCCCCTTACAAGAGACGTGGAGGTCAGAGTGGTATAAGAAGATGCTTTTAATGCCCCTTACAAGAGACGTGGAGGTCAGAGTGGTATAACAAGATGGTTTTAATGCCCCTCAAAGACTCGTTGAGGTCCCAGTAGCTTAACAAGACGGTTTTAATGCCCCTTACAAGAGAAGTGGAGGTCAGAGTGGTATAACAAGACGCTTTTAATGCCCCTCAGAAGAGACGTGGAGGTTAGAGTGGTATAACAAGACGGGTTTAATGCCCCTCAGAAGAGACGTGGAGGTCAGAGTGGTATAACAAGACGCTTTTAATGCCCCTTACAAGAGACGTGGAGGTCAGAGTGGTATAACAAGATGGTTTTAATGCCCCTCAGAAGAGACGTGGAGGTCAGAGTGGTATAACAAGATGCTTTTAATGCCCCTTACAAGAGACGTGGAGGTCAGAGTGGTATAACAAGATGCTTTTAATGCCCCTTACAAGAGCCATACAGTACAGCATCTTAAAAATATTTTTCCCATTATTGGGGAGTGGGTCTCCCATAGTATTTGCTTATACCTTCTAAGCAAAAGCTTCCAAAAATTAGGACGGAGGAACTTTCAATCATGGCAACACGGACCACGGTCACCCTAGTGGTATAGTGGTGGTGGAGGCTGAGGATAAGGAGAAGAACATAAAACAGCCAAAATGAGGAAGCGTATACCCATGTGTGGGTGTGAAGCGGTGCATGTGAATACACCTCCCGAAATAACACAGTGGATTTGACTTTATGTTACTCTGCTGTCATTTGGTGGTGATGAGAAGTCTGGCCCAATCCAGCCCTTGTTCATTTTGATAAGGGTCAGCTTGTCAGCGTTGTCAGTTGACAGGCGAGTGCGCTTATCAGTTATAATTCCCCAAGAGGCACTAAAAACATGCTCCGATAACACGCTAGCGGCAGGGCAGGCCAGGACCTCCAAGGCGTACAGAGCGAGTTCAAGTGTCCAGCTTGGATACCCAATAATTAAAAGGCACAGAGGAATCACGGAGGAAGCTGGTACGGTCGGCAAGGTACTCCCTCACCATCTTTTGAAACTTTCCACTCCTTGTGAGAGTACCCCGCACCTCAGGGTCTGTCCGAAGGGAGGGCCTGAGAAAACTGTCCCAGAACGTTGACAGTGTTCCCCTGCCTCTGCTGGATTGGAGTTGCCTCTCTCTCGCTTGTACGCTTTGGTTGGTCAACGAATTGTGACCTCTGCCGCTAGCGTGTTCAGATGGGAATTTTTTAACAGTTCTGCAGCAAGGGCCTTCTGGTTCTGGCCCATTCTTGTAGACCTTTTCACCTCAGGAATAAGAGAGTGAAAGTTCTCCTTGTAGTTGGGGTCTACAAGTGTCACCAGCCAGTAATGACTGTCACCCAACATTTTGACAACGCGAGGGTCACAGTTAAGGCAGCGTAACATAAAGTCAGCCATGCGTGCTAGACTGGATTTCTGTGTCCTCACCAAGATGACGACTGACCACGCTCTCCTCCTCCTCCTCCTCCCCCCTGTCCTCAGGCCACCCACGCTGAACCGACGGTATGACACTTGTACAGGTACTACCGTCTACAGCGCATGATAACAGCTCCTGTTCTTCCTCCTCCTCCTCCTCCTCTCCCTCATTGTCCCCCAATGCACGTTGGGATGAGATGAGGCTGGGCTGTGTGTAATCACCCACTACGGCTTCTTGATCCATCTCAACATACTCTGGCTGCAATGCCTCCTCTTTAATTCTCTGCAGAGAGCATTGCAAAAGACAGACAAGTGGGATGCTGACACTAATGATGGCGTCATCGCCACTCACCATCTTGGTGGCCTCCTCAAAGTTTGTCAGGATGGTACATATGTCAGACATCCAGGTCCACACATGAGGTCTTATGTGTGGAGTCTGACCTGAATATCGACGGCCTTGTTGCAGCTGGTACTCCACAACTGCTCTCTTCGGCTCACAAATCCTTTGCAACATGTGGAGGGTAGAGTTCCAACATGTGGGGACATCACACACCAGTCAGTGTGCCGGAAGCTGCAAATGCTGCTGCAACACAGAAAAGGCGGTGGAAGCTGTAGCCGACTTGCGAAAATGAGCTGACAGGCGGCATACTTTCACGAGCCAATCTGGCAACTCAGGGTACGATTTAAGAAACCGCTGAACCACGAGGTTAAGCACAGGAGCCAGGCATGGTACATGTGTGATCTCGCCTCGCCTCAGAGCCGCCACGAGGTTACGGCCATTGTCACACACGACCATGCCTGGATGTAGGTTCAGCGGTCTCAGCCACAAATCTGCCTGCTCTTTCACAGCTGTCCACAACTCACAAGCAGTGTGAGGTTTATCACCTAAGCTTATGAGTTTCAGCACAGCCTGTTGCCGCTTGGCGGAGGCAGTACTGCAGTGCTTCCAGCTTGTAACTGATGTGGTGATATCTGAGATGGAGGCTGAACATGAGGAGGAGGAGGAGGATGATGCGCAGGAGCTGTACACTGTGGGGGCAATTCTGAATGACATAGGGCCCGCAATTCTCGGTGTGGGGAGGATGTGTTCCTTCCCAAGGTCCGACTGGGTCCCGGCTTCCACTATGTTTACCCAGTGTGCCGTCAGGGAGATGTACCATCCCTGGCAACAAGCACTTGTCCACGTGTCAGAGTCAGGTGGACTCTCCCGGTAACTGCGTTGTTGAGGGCTCGGCAGATGTTTTGGGACACGTGCTTGTGTAGTGCGGGGATGGCACACCAGGCAAAATAGTGTTGGCTGGGAACCGAGTACCGAGGGACTGCCACCGCCATAAGGTTGCAGAAGGATTCCGTCTCCACCAGCCTAAAAGGCAGCATTTCCAGCGCAAGCAGTCATGAAATGTGCGAATTTAGGACTGTGGCCTGTGGGGCGTTAGCTGCGAATTTCCGCTTTCGTTCAAAGGTCTGGGATATGGACAATTGAACGCTGCGGTGGGACGTGGACGTGGACGTTGATGCTGTTTCTTGAGAAACTGCCATAACAAGTGAAGACTGAGAGGAGGGGGCATCTTTACATGCAGTATGGACAGAGGATTGCCTTGCACACACAACAGGGGGTTCTATTGCATGCACAACAGCGGAAGAAGCAGTGGTGACACCCGCTGACACTGGTCGTGGACCCTGGGGTTTGCCACACAAAGTCGGGTGCTTTGCTGCCATGTGCCTGATCATGCTGGTGGTGGTCAGGCTGGTAGTTTTGTCACCCCTGCTGATGCTGGCCTGGCAGGTGGTACAAATGGCCTTTTTGGGGTTATCAGCAGAGTCTTTTAAAAAATTCCAGACTCAGGAAGACCTACCGCTTGTACTGGCAACGTCCCTCGTGTTGGTGTTACGGGGAGCGGTTGCCCGCCTTCTGTCTGCGGCCACCAGATTGCTTCTTCCTGCCTGTTGGGGAACTTTGCCTCCCTCCCCCTGTGTGCTGCTGGCCTCACTCTGCATGTCCTCCTGCCACGTTGGGTTAGTTACTAGATCATCCACCACCTCCTCCACTTCCACTTGCGCACCACGATGCTCCTCCTCACTTCCTGGCAATTGTGTCTCGTCATCGTCCACCTCTTGTGACAAATTGCCAGCGTCGACTTCCTGTGGCCATGGCTGTTCAAATATTTGCGCATCGCTACATGGGATCTCCTCTTCCACCACTTCAAGCGTAGCAGGCGAGGGGCACAAATATGGAAATGGACCAGTGAACAGCTCTTCAGAGTGTCCAAGTGTGGGATCTATTGCTGTCTGACGACACTCGGCATGGTGGGAGGAAGGAGCATCAGGGTGAGGAGTAGTATGCGGTCGAGATTCATGGCTACTAAGAGTTGACCGTGTGGAAGACAGACTGGAGGTGGTGGTGCCCAGGTAACTGGAAGTATTATCTGCTATCCAATTAATAACCTGTTCACACTGATAAGTTCGAAATACTGGTGTTGTTCTGTGCTTCCCTAATAATTCGGTCAAGAAGTGGGAGCGAGAAGATGTGGCTGTTGGTTGTGGCACATTTTCACCTTGGCCTCGACCCCGTCCTCTGCACGCACCATCACCAGAACATCCAGTTCCACGACCCTTGCCACGCGCCTTGCCCATTGTAAAGGAAGTAAATAGCTTACACTCGCACTATCAATGGAAAAAGGGTAATAAAAAGTAGATTAGAACCGTGGAAGAGGAAAACCACAGTTCTATTTCTCGGGCCTACACCCGACTCTTTTAAACAATCAGAACAATCAGGGAGAAACTATTACTGATTTTCCTTACGGAAAAAATACCAAAACCTGAATAATAGAAATTTTTTACCATGGAATGGCAAAACCACAGTTATTGTTTACTGGTGTATACCACACTTTTTAAAATATATAGATTTGTGGCTGAACAGTGAGCGACACACTCAAACTGTTTTTTTTTTAGATACTAAAGGCCCAAAACTGAATACTACACAGATTTTACCAGTTGAAATGCAAAACCACACTGGGATTTGTCAGGCGTACACCAGACTATGTTCAACCGATATATTTTTGTGTCAGAACACTCAGGAGTCACTACTGTTTTTTTTTTACTGCAAAAAATGCAAAAAGCAGGGTAATAGAGATTTTTTACCGTGGAACAGCAAAACCACAGTTTTAATTTACTGGTGTATACCAGACTTTTTAAAATATATAGATTTGCGGCTGAACAGTGAGCGACACACTCAAACTGTTTTTTTATTAGATACCAAAGGCCACAAAATGGATACTACACAGATTTTACCCGTTGAACTGCAAAACCACACTTCTGTTTCTGTGGCCTATACCAGACTCTTTTCAACAGATATATTTGTGTCTGAAAAATCAGAGACACACTTTTTTTTTTGGGGGGGGGGACACCAATAGGTTAATAAGATGGGTATTTGTACAGTGTGTAAGAGGAGAAAAAAAGAGGATTTAGATGAAAAAAAAGGATTTTTACTGGCCCTCGAGACCGGCAGCTAAGTCTAGCAATTTCAGAAACAGGAGCACACAGGACTGTAATGCAGCGTTTGCTGGTATAACCACTGCATCTCCTATACAGCCTGCCTGCCTGATATCTAGGATGGATATTAGTCCTGAGAAGGACTGTTTGTTTGTTCTGGAAGCCTTTACAGACCCTACACTAACTATTTCGCAGCAAAAATCTCTCCCTAGCTCAGCAGCTCTGTCCCTACACTGTCTGATCCGGAGCGTCTGTGTCCAAGATGGCGGCGCCTGTTTTTAAATACTCGAGGTGACGCTGTGCGGCCTGCCAATCACTGTAATGCCCACAAACAACATGGCTGCGGCATTACAGTGACTGGCTGGCATTCCTTGCATGTTCATTGGCTCTGTAAAGAGCACCAAACATGCAGGGCGGAGACCCGAGCAGTGTCGAGCATGCTCGCCCAACACTAGCTTTTACACAATAAAAACTATTTTATAGAAAAAAATAATTATTTTGGCATCGCTTTATTCTGAGAGCTGTAACTTTTTTATTTTTCTGCTGACGGAGCTGTGTGGCAGCTTGTTTTTTGTGGGACAAGATGCCGTTTTGAGCAGTACCATTTATATTTACAGGTGTCTTTTTGATCTTGTTTTATTCCACTTTTTGTTCGGCTGTATGATGATAAAGCACCGTTTTTTGCCTTGTTTCTTCTCTTTTTTTACGATGCTCATTGAAGGGGTTAACTAGTGGGACAGTTTTATAGGTCGGGTCGTTACGGACACGGCAATACCAAATATGTGTACTTTTATTGTTTTTTTTTATCATATTTATTGAATTAATATATTTTCTTTTTTTTTCTTTATTTTGTGATTTTTTTTAAACATTTTTTTTAGAATTTTTATTTTTTTTTTTTGATTTTTTTACCTTGTCCCTGGATGGGACATCATTTTCAAACTTTCACATCACTGATCTGATGCTCTGCAATGCATCTGCACTGCAGAGAATCAGAGAAGTGTCTGAGAGGCATGGAGGAGGTATCTCAGCTCCTGCTCTCTGAGCAGGCGCTGAGTGGCCACCTTCCTGCAGGATCCTGAAGGACCCCGCGGCCATCTTGGTACCGGAGGTAACTATAGAGACAATCAACACAATGCGATCACAGAGGGAGCCCACTCCTTCTGCGATGCCCTGCGATGTCGCTGTCACTACTGAGGGGTTAAACGCTAGCACCGATTATGGGCGGTGCTGCTGGGTGTCAGCTCTCACATAGAGCTGACACCCGCATATGATCGCAGCAGCGCTCAGCGTGAGCCTGCCCTATCACTGCTCCATACATGTACTGCTCTTTGTGGGAACGCAACTCCCGCAGAGCTGTCCATGTACGGCGCATGTCGGGAAGGGGTTAATACCTCTCTCTGCTAATTTTGCTATTAAAGAAAAGTGACAAAGCCAAGGCTTGTATCACAAAAAGTGTGCTTCCTGGTCTGTGAGACGAACATGCTATCATTTTTATTTATTTTAAAAGACAAAAGAAAAACCTTTACATTCTAGAAATTTAAATGCAACTGTCTTCCTCACAAAGTTTGCATGTTGTAAATAAATATATTTTTTGCACATTACTTTGTATGAATATTCCAATATTGCACCTATGCACACAGTGTCGGAATGGGGTGCCAAGGGCCCGCCAGTAACATCAACTTCAAGGCCCTACTTTTCAGCTACATGAAAATATGATTTGATCCTCATTCACAAAATTCTATAGCAACAAACTGGATCTATTGCTAAATTAATAAGATGCTGTCATTGTCTGTATATGGAAAATCAAGTGGATTGTGCCAAGGACTGCTCATATAACAGGGTGGTGGGCCACTCTTGCACGAGGACCAACCAGAGGATTCTCCTGTTCTCCTGTGGGCCAGTCTGAACCAGCATGCACATCACCAAAAATGGATAATTTTTGGACCGTAATTACAGTTTAAAAGCTTCAAAGTTTTGTTGGTGCAGTGTGCTGTTGGTTACCACCGGTTACCATACATTTTCCAATAGCCAGTTAGGCTACAACAAAAAATAGCTTCAGTATAGTACTAGGAGAACTTGGAGTGTTATACACATATTTTCAAGGCAATTATAGGCTTTGCTGTATTGAGATTCAAGGCAAACTTATTCACAGCGAATTGAATTTTGGGGATATTTGTCGAAGCTGGAAAATTTGAATTTCAAAAGGTCCCCTCATCTATAAATGCAGCAATATTTCAAAGTATACTACATCTATAGTCAATGAAGCATTTCCTTCCTATGTGTACATACACTAAGAGCATATCTTAGCTGCATTCACCACATAGTCTTCTTATACAGTATACTGGAAATACATTATCTCCAATAGGTAAAATGAAAAATGTTCTTTGAACTTCTTAAACAGGAGTCTGATCATGGTTTTGACGCATTATCTTTTTACTTAAACGATCGTTTGGTCTCAACTTATAATACAATTATTTGTAACTATTTTCTTACCATTGAATATGATATTGTGGCTTTTATACAATTGATTTCTTCAACAAAGCTATATCTAATATTTGAAACATTATCCAGTTTGAAAACTATTTTTTTCTGGTCATTTATGCATCTATGAGAAAGAAAAATATCCAAGAATTGTCGTGATTTAACAAACAATTCTTTTAGAGCAAGTTAACTGTGGGAAAAAAAGTCTACATTATATTAAATAGAGAACATTTGTGATATGTATAACATGATCTACCAGTTGAAGAATGAGGACATGAAATGTTAATACATTTATCACCAAACTTTATTGCTATATTATACATTATGTTTTTGCTACCTTGTTGTTCCAATGCAGCTTGTAGTACAAACTAAGATCCTAATTATATTGCCAGTGTCACTATGTGTGGCTTGTTAAAAAACCTGGGGAAATGCTATGTGATATAGAGCTATAGATTTATCAGTCTAGTTAGTTATATGGAGTCATAATAGAGATGACATAATCAAATCCAAGCTAATCAAATTCATGTTGAATTTTCTGAAATTCATAGGTATTAAATTCAATCAAATTGCAATTCAATTTGCACGAAACATCAAAAAAATACCTGCCACCATGACACTCAATGCAGAAGATTGCATCAGTCATAGAATGTTCACATGACGCCAAGCTCATCTTTATGGGCTTCCCCATTATGCCTTGCAGCTATCACATCACATGGTATAGCACAGCCAACCAGGAGGGACTATCAGAGCCTGTATAAAAGTAGAGGGAGTGGATTCAGCAGTCATTTTGAGGTGATTCACATTAGTGATAGGACATCAGAGCACACAACTCGGCAATAAAGAAAGAGAAAGCGATAAAATATTGGACAAATACTCCAGACAGTAATGAGTTGTACAACTTCAGCGGTGAACAAAATGAGTGTAGTAGTCTGTGACTAATACAGAGATTGAATTGATAGAGTGAGAGAGATATGAGAATTGACAGCAGCAGTGACAGAGAAAGTGTGATTGATCAGTGCAGTATTTGTCCTTCTGCATTTTAATTACAATTACACATTTCTTTTTCATACTTTATACAATAGTATTAATATTCTTAATGTAAGTAAGTAAAATATTTTACTTGCACTTGAGTCACAAGAGAGTACAGAATTTTTTCTTGTGCAATCCATCTTGTGAAGGCGAAATAATTGCAAATATAAATACAAGAGAAAACTCCCCAAAATCCAGACATTTAACTTTGACTATCTACTTTACTGTACATTTTTTGCACATATGTTTTACAAGTCAAATTTTACATAACTTGCTAACTACGGCAAAAGCTACCTTGAGGACAGTCTCCTGACAACTCCAAATTTTAGGGCATTAATTTCTACCTGGTCTTATGGTATTTTACCAAAATCTATCCTCTACTATTATTATTATTTATTATTATAGCGCCATTAATTCCATGGCGCTTTACATGTTTAAAAGGGGTATACATAGCAAACAAGTACAATAATTTGAAAAAAAAATGAGTCAGCGACTGGTACAGGAGGAGAGAGGACCCTGCCCGCGAGGGCTCACAATCTACAAGGGATGGGTGAGGATACAGTAGGTGAGGGTAGAGCTGGTCGTGCAGCAGTATTGTGGAGCGAAAAATTGCTGCAGGTTGTAGGCTTGTTGAAAGAGGTGGGTCTTCAGGTTCCTTTTGAAGGCTTCGACGGTAGGCGAGAGTTTGATGTGTTGATGTAGAGAGTTCCAGAGTAGAGGAGATGCATGTGAGAAATCTTGTATGCGATTGTGGGAAGAGGAGATAAGAGGGGAGTAGAGAAGGAGATCTTGTAAGGATCAGAGGTTGCGTGCAGGTAAGTACCGAGAGACTAGGTCACAGATGTATGGAGGCGACAGGTTGTGGATGGCTTTATATGCCATGGTTAGGGTTTTGAACTGGAGTCTCTGGGCAATGGGGAGCCAGTGAAGGGATTGACAGAGAGGAGAGGCCGGGGAATAGCGGGGGCACAGGTGGATTAGTCGGGCAGCAGAGTTTAGGATAGATTGGAGGGGTGCGAGAGTGGTAGAAGGGAGGCCACAGAGCAGGAGGTTGCAGTAGTAGAGGCGGGAGATGATGAGGGCATGCACTATTGTTTTTGCAGATTCGTGGTTGAGGAATGTGCTGATCCGGGAAATATTTTTGAGATGGAGTGGGCAGGAAGTGGAAAGGGCTTGGATATGAAGTTTGAAGGAGAGATCAGAGTCAAGGGTTACCCGAGGCAGCGAGCTTGCGGGACTGGGGAAAGTGGACAGCCATTTGTGGCGCCCCTGAGGGTTCGACCACCACAGGGATGCTGCACTTCTTTAATGGAGCGTGGATTTCCTCCTCTGAGGTAAGAACCGTGTGATGGTCAGGACCCCACCTCCGCATCCAACACCACATTTCTCCCACCAGAGGGGGCTAAAAGGCACTATGTGCTGCCCCTACTGGAAGTTGGTAGACAGGGGAACCAAGAGACAGGGGAACCAATTAGTGGGGGTGGGTGGAGGATTCACATTTTAGTGACACTTTAAATTTCATATTTAATCTAGAGCCATTTTGGTTCTTGGTTCATCTTCTTTGATGGTTCTTTGATCGTGATCTCCCTCCCTGAACGTGGATCCTGTGTGGACCTGCAGAGGATGGAGACACGGCCCTCGTATCCTGGCCTTGGGTCAAGGGGCAGGTTGCAGATGATGTATGTCTCAGCCCTGTCAAGGACCATGACCAAGAAGGCCCGGAGCTCAGGAGTGTAGCTCCACCGCAAATGGGTCCCAGGGGGAATGCAGACGGAGCGGTATACGCCACCTGTCCTCACCAAGCTGATCTATTCAGAGGGATCCCGGCTGCAAGAGGGGTACCAGCCCCCGACACCTGACCTTGCTACTCTATGTCCTGGTCAGGGAATCCCGGTAGGCCCTGAGGATCCCACCGGGTAATGGAAGCAGCGGAGCTGTCACCCGTACCCTTTTTCTGAGTGAAGTTCAGAGGGAGACGCGGCCTATCTTCACACACACAGACAGGAAAGGACCCGGTCTGAAGTCTAGGAACACTCTGGTGCGGGGTCCTGATTGAACGCTGGACTTACTCGGAGGTTGTCGGACCCCCCCCCCCTCCGTCTCTGGTGACCGCAGAACTCCGCGAGGAGCAGGGAGACGCCTTCCTACTGCCATCTCCATCGTGAGTAAAAACTCTGGAAGTTAACCCCTATGGCCTCCGGACTCTTTATTCTGCATTACACTGCATTACGTAGCACCAGACCGCCTAGACTACTACTCCCGCCATCCCGTCCCTCTGCCCTGAGGCCCTGCTCCGCCTGTGGGGAGTAGTAACAACCATGGCTGCAATACCATCATGCCTCAGCGGACTGCAGCAGCGCTGGTGGCCTTCAGCAGGTGCCACAGGTGGCGTAGTCGAGATCAGCCACTCAACCCAGATAAGCCCATACCATCCTTTTTGTAAGTGCGACGGCCCTGGGCACGGAGCAGGTCCGGGCCACGGCTGCTCCCCATCTACCACACAGGACCCGGCTCCAAGACCCCCATCTCCCAGGGTAAGGGCTTTTCAGTGCGTCCCACACATTGACTTTGATAGACAGGTCAGATGGGAGGGTTGAGCGAGATGGTGGAAAGATGATGAATTCTGTTTTATCCATATTAAGCTTTAGGAATCTAGCAGAGAAGAAAAATGAAATAGAGGACAGGCAGTGTGGGATTCTGGTTAGTAAAGAGGTGATATCAGGCCCATAGAGGTAGATATGTGTCATCAGCATAGAGGTTATATTGTAAAAGTTTTAGGCAAGTGTAGAAAAAATGCTGCAAAGTAAGAATGCTTTGAAACATAGAAATCTGTGTGTTTGGGGTCGTTGTCCTGTTAAAGAAATACATTTGGAATCAATCAGATGGTATCACATGATGGTTATCTGCCTGTATTTCTAAGCATTGAGGACAGCATTAATCTTGACCTATCCCAAACTCCATTTACTGAAATGCAGCCCCAAATTAGCAATTACCCATGCTTTACTTTTACCTGCAGACACTCATCATTGTACTGCTCTCCAGCCATTTAGCAAAAAGACTGCCTTCTGTTACAGCCAAATATTGCACAGTTGGACTCATCAGTAGATGGCACTTGTTGCCATTTTTCTGAATGCCCTATTCCTATGCTATCATACATAGTTGAGTCACTTGGTCTTGTTTCTACATCAAAGGTATGGATTTTGGCTGTAATTCTTCAATAAAGTCCACTTCTGGCCAGACTTCCCCAAACAGTAGATTTATGTAGCTGGGTGGCACTGGTTGCTTCCAGTACTGAGCCAATAGCACTGCTGGACTTCTGATTTAGGAAGGAAGTATGAAATGCCTTTTATCCGCTGCACTAAATTTCCTTTATTGACCACTTTGCCTGTGTTTTACCAATTTCTTGATGACCTCAATGCTGTGAAACACAGGCAGATACTTACCCATCATGCAATTCCATCAAGGAGGAATCTAAATGGTTCCAAATTTCTCCTGCAGCAGGACCACAACCCCAAATGTGGCGCCCCTGTGGGTCCAGTCGCTACAGAGGTACTGCATCTCAGCCAGAGGTGTGGTACCCCACTCTCAGGTAAGGAGGGAGCAATACACGGGAACCACACACTCACATCCAACACACACTAAGAGAAGGTCCAGATAGCTTCAAAAGGGAGAGTACAGGCCTGGTCCCTGTCTGGAGGGTAGAACTAAGTGGAGGAGGTGGGTAGAAGAAGTAGTTTAGGGGAGCACTGAAGGAACAATATAAAAGGAAGCATAGAAATTTCTAGAAGGGGTTCTGAGGAGTGAGTTCAGTGAGTGAGGACCGTGTGTAGTACGGTCCTGACGGTGAGGGGCCCAGTCAAGGGGGCCCAGGAGGAGAGTGAGGAGAGAACACTGGAGCAGTGAGAGAGGCTCCAGAGATAGAAGGGTTCCTAGGGGCACGGCGAGTGCGGGATGCCACCCGTGCGCCCGAGTTTATGCTGATCGTGGAGGGATCAAGGCCGCAGGAGGGGACCGGCCCCAGACTAGTGGAGTACTTTAATGCTCAGCTAGCAAACCGGAGGTTGCAGTATCTTCATGTGCCATAGCCAAAATCCAAACATAAACCCTGAAAAGGTGGCCATATAGGACCAAGGGGACAGACCGGACGTCGCCCGACAAGTCCCACGGCCACTGGCTTGGGACATTGTGTGTGAGGCGCAGGGCAGGAGGGCGAGAGCCAGCGTAGAGGGAGACGACCTGGAGAGGTACACAGAAAGGGGTCTCATGCAAGTGCTTCTAAGTTATCTGAGAGTTGGCTGGATCACTTCCCCGGACGACGTGTGCGATTATAATCTGGCCATTGTAACCTGTAGCAGCTTGACTACTGTAAGTAAATACTTGAAGATTGCACCCCGCTGTGTTCTTGCCTGATTGCTGCGTCACCTGCCTTGCACTTCACCAGCAACATCTACTTCATCAATCATATATACTGCCTGAGGCCTAGCTCTGCCCGTGGAGAGCTGCACTATCTCTGCTGCGTCACCATCAGCCCCAGCGGATCTGCACCGCAGCGGCGGCCCCCCTATAGCCGCATACCACGGGTGGCATCACAAACTTTATTCCCAAAATTGACTTTCCCTTTTCTTTATTTGACTGCTCTGGGCCACGGACCGGGTCACTGTCACCATGACTACCCCAATAGAAAGGACCGACCCGGCTAGCGAGTACCCCACGGCCCCAGGGGGCGTGTCAACTTTGGCGTCACGAACAGTATTTACAGACCCGTTAACTTGGTCCTGAGTGCTACAAAGACTGTGTACAACTGTATAAACCACAGCCATTACTGTAGCACATGCAGAGTTAATGATATGTAGAGTGTCCCATGGTGGGCGGAGCCTCAGAAACGGCACCAGAATAGGCCCCTCCCACTTGCATAGACTCTACCAAAGTTGTCTGTCACTCAGGCTGAAAGGTGCCAGCCTTCCCCTTTGCATCAGACTGAGGGGGGAGATTGTTGCCTTCCCCTGAAGAGGGCTGTGTGATCCCATCCATCCATCCCAACTGCTGCAGCTCTGTGTTGTGTGATCACATACATCCAGCTGCTGCAGCTCTGTGAACAGAACACAAGTGTGAGAATGCTGGGCACGTAGCAAAGTTCAATCTGGACAAGGGCTGGGGTTTCATCTGGGAGCCTCAGGTAGCCACGGACCTGTTCATCAACCGGTGTGACGTGGAGTCCCACCTACAAGATGGACACCCGGGATGGGATCTATACCCTGGAGACAGGGTCATTTACACCCGTCACCAGGGAGAACGGGGGTGGTGTGCCCTACATGTGCATAGGGTGGTGGAGGAGGAGAACGTACCATCTGAAGCTGATGACCTGGCTGGGCAATCCAGTGGTGGACAAATGTTCCCCCGGAGGGAGCACCATTACTGAACTGAACTAGTTGAAAGTTGAAAAAATGTATGTATATGTTACGGATCCGGGTGGTGGAACCTCTGTGCTGGGATGCAAGGAGGGACCAGATGGGCGTAACTAAGTGCCTACTCGGACCGACCGTGGTCGCATGGCGGCTTAGTCGACTCCGTGAACCAAGGAGGGACCGGGCAGGTGGACCAGGTGCCACTCTGGGACCGACATTGTGGGAGAGCAGGCGACTCCCACCGGTCAGATGGCAGAAGCTGACAGGTACAGTGGGAGAGCACAGCAGGTAGCCAGATGGGTGATCCGGGTTGGCAAGCAGGCGAGCACGGCAGGTAGCCAGATGGGTGATCCAGGTTGGCAAGCAGGCAGGTACGGCATGTAGCCAGATGGGTGATCCCGGTAGGCAAGCAGGCGGACACAGCAGGTGGCCTGACAGGTGATCCGGGTAGACCGGCAGGCGGGCATGGCTGATAGACAGGCTGGTGGGCACGGCTGATAGACAGGCTGGCGGACATGGCTAACAGACAGGCTGGTGGGCACTGGAACCTGAGGGCTGTGGAGAGTGTTAGCACACAAACAACAACCATGCACAGGCACCGCCATTTTGGAGGAGGTGCTTTATATAGGAGTGGTCCTCCGATCATTGGCCGGAGACTCTTTAGGACACTTTAATACCCCCACCTTTACTCCCCCTTTTCTTTAGGCCCGCAAGAAATTTTTCAAGAAGACGAGGGGCATGAATGTTCTCCCTGGGCTCCCAAGATCTCTCCTCAGGACCAAATCCCTTCCAATCCACAAGAAAGAAAGTCTTTCCTCTTACCCTCTTGATGGCCAAAATGTTCTCTACCTCAAAGACGTCCTCAGCGGAGACTGGAGCTGGAGCGGTACCTGGATCGTCAGAGAAAGAATTAAGGACAACAGGTTTGAGGAGAGACACGTGAAAGGAGTTGGGAATCCGTAAGGAGGCCGGGAGTTTCAGCTTGTAAGCCAGTGGATTTATTTGGTTCAGAATCTCGAACCGGCCAATGAACCGCGGACCCAACTTATATGATGGTATCTTGAGATGGACATATTTGGAGGAAAGCATGCTTCTTCATCCGCTCGGAGGACGGAAGAAGCGCAGATCTTGTGTCCTCCCAAATCGCTGAAAATTCACTGACGACAGACTCCGCGGCAGGATTGTCCACTAAAGAGGAGACGGGAACTGGAATCCGGGGGTGTAGACCGTAGACCACAAAAAACGGAGATTTAGCAGAGGACTCACTCACATGGTTGTTATAGGAAAACTCGGCCCAGGGCAGGAGCTCAACCCAATCATTATGGTGAGTGTTGACAAAGTGCCGAAGAAAACTTGTAAGGATCTGATTGATACGTTCCACTTGACCATTGGACTGAGGATGATAGGCAGAAGAGAAATCCAAAGAGACATCCAGCAGCCTGCACGTGGTTCTCCAAAAGCAAAAAGTGAACTGAACTCCTCGGTCCGAGACAATGTGGAGGGGTAAGCCGTGGAGACGGAAGATATGACGGATAAAGTCCTTAGCCAGCACAGGTATAGACGGAAGACCAGGCAGAGGAATGATGTGAGCCATCTTGGAGAAGCGGTCAGCGACCACCCAAATGACAGTACAACCGGCCCATACCGGAAGATCCGGGATGAAATCCATTGCATCATGACCACCGGGTGCAGAGCCCCCTCAAGCAAGTAGCGCCACTCCTCCAGCGCTAATATGATGGCCAGCAGTTCTCGATCTCCTATGGAGTAATTACGCTCGGCCGGAGAGAAGAGTTTGGAGAAGAAGCCGCAGGTCACCATTCGCCCAGACGAGGATTTCCGGGTGAGCACTACTCCGGCTCCGGAGGAAGAGGCATCAACCTCCAGGAAGAACTGTTTATAGCCATCAGGATGGTGTAGCACAGGAGCGGAGGAGAAGGCTTGTTTAAGAGAGATAAAGTCATTTTCTGCCTCGGAAGACCATTCCCTGGGATTTGCTCCCTTATGGGTAAGAGCAGAGATGGGAGCTGTCCTGGAGGAGAAATGAGGAATGAAGAGATGGTAATAGTTAGCGAATCCCAGAAACCGCTGAATAGCCTTCAACCCCTCAGGTTGGGACCACTTTAAGACTGCAGACACCTTCTCGGGATCCATCCGCAGTCCGGTCTCCGAGATGATATACCCCAGAAATGGCAGGGACGTCGGCTCAAAGAGGCATTTCTCGTACTTAGCATACAGGAGATTCTTCCGGAGCCTCAGCAGGACCTGACGAACATCCCTCCGGTGAGAGGGCAGATTGGGGGAGAAAACAAAGATATCGTCCAGGTACACCACCACACAGGAATACAGGAGATCTCGAAAGATATCCTTTACCAACTGCTGGAAGACAGCTGTGGCATTACAGAGACCGAAGGGCATCACAAGGTGCTCGTAGTGACCATGACCATCCCGGGTGTTGAATGCCATTTTCCACTCATCTCCTTGGCGGATCCAGACCAGATTGTACGCCCCACGCAGGTCGAGCTTAGTGAAGACCTTTGCGCCAATTAGGCAGTCAAACAGCTCCGAGATGAGAGGCAGGGGGTGTTGAGATGCAAGGAGGGACCAGATGGGCATAACTAAGTGCCTACTCGGACCAACCGTGGTCGCACGGCGGCTTAGTCAACTCCGTGAACCAAGAAGGGACTGGGCAGGTGTACTAGGTGCCACTCTGGGACCGACTTTGTGTGAGAGCAGGCAACTCCCACCGGTCAGATGGCTGAAGCTGACAGGTACAGCGGGAGAGCATGGCAGGTAGCCAGACCAGTGATCCAGGTTGGCAAGAAGGTGGGCACGGCAGGTAGCCAGATGGGTGATCTGCAGCAGCAAGAGCAGGGGAGCTGGAGAACGCCGGACCGGGACCGCTGCGGTGAGGGGAACGGCATCTCTGCCTGACAGGGGACAGAGACGCCGACGCTACAGTATATAGTTACGAGGAAGGTATTAATGTCAGTATTGTGAAAAAAAAATGTGTGTTTAAAAAAACATTTCTTTTTATAGTTACCCGGTTTAGTAAAAAGGACATTGTGGTTAAGGACAATGATTAACCAAAAAGATTTTATTGTAAAAAAGTTAGCACATCTTAAAGTGCTCCTTGTTGATTTTATAAGACCACTAAACAAAAACCCGTTTGGCGTGGCCGAAGACGTGGTTCAACTAGTGGATCAGCTATGCCCTGCAGCCACGCCCAGGGCCTACGTTGGGAGTCTACGGACGGGTCCCTCATATTGCACTTACAGAAGTGAGATGGATACCCTGATCGGGATCTCACTACAGCCTGCTGAAGAACTTACTTGAAAAAGCGATAGATGTTTTATGTTTGATAAAATGTTATTTAAAGTGATCTTATATTGATTTATATACCTATTAGTTATATGTAACGTTTAAGAAAAAGTGCCTCCCATAAAGGGAAGAAAAGTTATTTATTAACTGTGCTTCTAAGTGAATGCATTGTAAAAATTTTGTCTGTCTTAAATTCTTGTTTTACTCTGTTCCAGCCCACGAACGTGCTGTGTTTAATGGGGGGGGGGATGTGGCACTGAGGAAATACAGGCAGATACTTACCCATCATGCAATTCCATCGAGGAGGCATCTAAATGGTTCCAAATTTATTCAGCAGCAGGACCACAACCCCAAATGTGGCGCCCCTGCGGGTCCAGTCGCCACAGAGGTACTGCATCTCAGCCAGAGATGTGGTACCCCACTCTCAGGTAAGGAGGGAGCACTACCCGGGACCCACACACTCACATCCAACACACCACTCCTAAGGGAAGGTCCAGATAGCTCAAAAGGGAGAGCACAGGCCTGGTCCCTGTCAGGAGGGTGGAACTAAGTGGAGGAGGTGGGTGGAGGAAGTAGTTTAGGGGAGCACTGAAGAAACAGTATAAAAGGAAGGATAGAAACATCTAGAAGGGGTTCTGAGGAGTGAGTTCAGTGAGTGAGGATCGTGTTTAGTACAGTCCTGACGGTGAGGGGCCCAGTCAAGGGGACCCAGGAGGAGAGTGAGGAGAGGGCACCAGAGCAGTGAGAAAGGCTCCAGAGATAGAACGGATCCTAGGGGCACGGCGAGTGCGGGATGCCACCCGTGCGCCTGAGTTCACGCTGATCGTGGAGGGATCAAGGCCGCAGGAGGGGACCGGCCCCAGACTAGTGGAGTACTTTAAATCTTAGCTAGCAAACTGGAGGTTGCGGTATCTTCATGTGCCGTAGCCAAAGTTCACACATAATCGCTGAAAAGGTGGCCATATAGGGAAAAGGGGACAGACCGGACGTTGCCCGACAAGGCCCGCGGCCACTGGCTTGGGACAATGTGTGTGAGGCGCAGGGCAGGAGGGCGAGAGCAAGCGCAGAGGGAGACAACCTGGAGAGGTACACAGAAAGAGGTCCTGTGCAAGTGCTTCCAAGTTATCTGAAAGTTGGCTGGATCATTTTCCCGGAGGACACAGGACAACTTGGGCGATTATAATCTGGCCATTGTAACCTAGAGCAGCTTGACAACTGTGAGCAAGTGTCCTTGCCTGATTGCTGCGTCACCTGCCTTGCACTACCCCACGAACATCTACTTCATCAATCATATATACTGCCTGGGGCCTAGCTCTGCCCGTGGAGAGCTGCACTATCTCTGCTGCGTCACCATCAGCCCCAGTGGATCTGCACCGCAGCGGCGGCCCCCGTATAGCTGCATACCACGGGTGGCGTCACAAACTTTATTCCCCAAATTGACTTTCCCTTTTCTTTATTTGACCGCCCTGGGCCACGGACCGGGTCACTGCCACCGTGACTACCCCAATAGAAAGGACCAGCCCGGCTACCGAGTACTCTACGGCCCCAGGGGGCGCGTCACAAACATACAGCCAATGTCATTAAGAATTATTTTCAGCATAAAGAAGATCAAGGCATCATGGAAGTGTCACTAAACAGTTTCGACAAGCGTTCAGGGTTGCGGAGCGGCGTTGGAAGAAAACACATTCTCAAGATGACTTCACTGCATTCAAACAAGCAACACTCGTATTCAAATCAGCACTCACCTCCGCTAAACAGGCCTACTTCACAACCCTCATATCTTCCCTATCATACAACCCCAAATAGCTATCCAACACTTTTAACTCTCTCCTCCGCCCTCCACTGCCCCCTCCAACCTCCATCATCTCTGCTGAGGAGTTTGCCACACACTTCAAAAACAAGATTGACCAAACACGGAAAGTCTTTACTGTCCGACCACCACAACCCCTTTGTTTTTCACACCATTAATCTTCCCCCATAACCTCCCTTCCCAACATCACTGAAAGAGACCTTACTCATCTCCTCTCAAAATCACACCTCACCACTTGTGCACTTGACCTCATCCTATCCCACCTCCTCCCCAACCTCACACCCACACTCATCCCATCCCTAATTCATGTCTTCAACCTATCACTAACTTCTGGTACCTTCTATGCTGCCTTCAAACATGCCACAAACACGCCCATCCTCAAAAAGCCATCCCTCGACCCAACCACCTTGTCCAGCTACCACCCCATATCGCTGCTCCCATTTACCTCCAAACTCCTTGAGCAACATGTTCACGCTGAACTTTCCTCCCACTTCTCATCTAACTCTCTCTTCGAGAACCGACAATCCGGTTTCCACCTCACCATTCCACCGAAACTGCCCTTACCAAAATCACCAATGGCTTACTTACAGCCAAAGCTTACTGTACTCCTTCTTCTTGACCTGTCCTATGCTTTCCATATAGTTGACCACTGCCTCCTACTACAGATCCTCTCTTCCTTGGGTGTCAAAGACCTTTCCCTATCTTGGATCTCCTCATACCTTTTTAACCGCACATTTAGTGTCTCCCACTCCCACACTACCTCCTCACCCCGCCCCCTCTCTGTTGGAATCCCTCAAGGCTCTGTCCTATGATCCCTACTCTTCTCAATCTATACCCTTGGCCTGGGACAGCTCATAAAATCCCATGGCTTCCAGTACCATCTGTACGCTGATGACACCAAGATCTATCTCTGTGGCCCAGATGTCACCTCTCTGCTGTCCAGAATCCCAGCATGTCTAGCAGACATATCCTCCTTCTCCTCCCGCTTCCTCAAGCTCAATGTTGACTAAACTGAACTCATCATCTTTCCCCCATCTCGCATCTCTTCCCTACCTGCTCTTTCCATCACAATAAATGACATCACATTTTCCTCTGTACCGGCAATCCGCTGCCTCGGAGTAACCCTTGACTCTGCCCTGTCCTTCAAATCACACATTCAAGTTCTCGCCACCTCCTGTCGCATCCAGCTCAAAAATATTTCCAGAATCTGTCCTTTCCTCAACCCTCAATCTACTAAACTGCTTGTGCATGCCATCATCAACTCCCGCCTCGACTACTGCAACATCCTCCTCTGTGGCCTACCTGCTAACATTCTCTCACCCCTCCAGTCCATCCTTAACTTTGCTGCACGACTGGTCCATCTCTCGCCTCGTTACTCCTCTGCTACCCCCCTTTGCAAATCCCTTCACTGGTTCCCAATTGCCCAGCGTATCCAGTTCAAACTACTAACACTGACCTACAAAGCCATCCATAACCTCTCTCCTCCGTACATCTCTGAACTAATCTCCCGATACATTCCCTTACGTAATCTCCGGTCCTCCCAAGAAGTCCTTCTCTCCTCCACACTTATTCGTTCCTCGCCCATTCGCCTCCAAGATTTCTCCGGAATATCCCCCATCCTATGGAATTCTGTGCCTCAACACGTCCGATTATCCGCCACACTTGGATCCTTCAGATGGAACATGAAAACCCATCTCTTCAAACAAGCTTACAGCCTGGCATGACCTTGCTGCCACCTCAACAACACTGGAGCTACTGCAACCCCCAAACCTACTGTCTCCTTCCCCATTCCTGTAGATTAATAATAATAATCTTTTTATTTATATAGCGTAGAATGTAAGCCCGCAAGGGCAGGGTCCTCTTCCTTCTGTACCAGTCTATCATTGTTACTTTGTTTACTGTAAGTGATATCTGCATTTGGTATGTAAACCCTTCTTATGTACAGCACCATGGAATCAGTGGCGCTATATAAATAAATAATAATAATAATAATAATAAACCCCACAAAGTCCTGATCTCAACTTCATCAAGTCTGGTGGGCATTACTTGAAGAGTGAGAAGGTTTGCAGAAGCCTACACTCACAGAAGATCTGTGGTTCATTTTCCACGATGTTTGGAACAGCCTCCCTGAACAGTTCCTTTCAAAACTATGTGGAAATATATCTAGAAGAATTGATGCTTTGATGTTGATTTGAAGGCAGTTGGTGGTTACAGCAAATATTCATTTAATTTAGCAGCACTCGCCAAGTCCTTTGACTAAAAAGTCGTTTATTTCATAGTATTCTGTACAATTGGGTGCAGCGGTATATCTGAGGTGCAGGGGAGACATGCATGGCTAAAGCATGACATGCATGTCTCCCCTACACCTCAGATAGACCGCTGAACCTGATTGTCCAGAATAATATGAAATAAAGGACTTTGTAGCCAAAGGACTTGGTGAATGCTGCTATTCATTTTTCTACTTGTTGCATAGATGCCATACTTTAGCCTTTGCACCACCATTATTTTCCGTTACCACTGCTGGTATTCAGCAATATAAATATCACACAGTGGTGCCTGAAGATTTTTTCCAATCTCCTGTGGGATTAATTTAATTTACATTTGTCTTTCATTCATTCACTTTGAGTTTTGCTAATAGTAAAAAAAAAAACTATTAATATTTATATTTTTTAAAACATTCTTATTTTGCCACATTTTCCACACCTGCCTAAAATTTTTGCAAAATGCTGTATGTGATAGAAAACTAAAAAAATGTTTAGATAAATAATACGGGCAGTTGTCATTTACAGAATTTCCTTATGACAATCAAATATAATTTTCTATAATTCAGCTTTTTTATACCCCCTTTTAAGTCGTTTTCCACTTTGAAGAGTTTTGTTCAAGTAATGGTGATTGGGGCTGTAAATCCTTTTTGCAATTGGTCTTCATTAAACATTTTGCACTTTGCCTTGTATAGGCTTTGTGGGTCACTGTCTATTACTGGCTGCAGAATTAGTTAACTGTGAATTCCTCAGTCAGCCTGCAATAACGGGCTGATGGGGAGTTTGTAACTCTTCTATTTGTCATTTTCTGAGCTCTTCTCACCTGATTTATGTTAACAGCCCACATAAAAATTGAACGTGCAGGAAAACAAAGGGCCTGTAAAAACCAAACAGTGCAAACGTTTTAATCAGGCTAAAATGATTTTTAGCCCCAAACACCTGTATTTAAGAAAAGAATATCCCCAAAGGTGGACAAACCTTTTAATGATTTCAAGAATTCAATATAATAAAATCCCTGAGACACTAACATGATACATTTCAGGTTCATTAAAAGTCATTTTAGCTTTCCCACCTAAAATGATCTGCTCATAAAACCTTAAATAATATCTAATACTGCATCAGGCTTTATGCATACAGTACAGACCAAAAGTTTGGACACACCTTCTCATTTAAAGATTTTTCTGTATTTTCATGACTTTGAAAATTGTACATTCACACTGAAGGCATCAAAACTATGAATTAACACATGTGGAATTATATACTTAACAAAAAAGTGTGAAACAACTAAAAGTATGTCTTATATTCTAGGTTCTTCAAAGTAGCCACCTTTTGCTTTGATGACTGCTTTGCACACTCTTGGCATTCTCTTGATGAGCTTCAAGAGGTAGTCACCGGAAATGGTTTTCACTTCACAGGTGTGCCCTGTCAGGTTTAATAAGTGGGATTTCTTGCCTTATAAATGGGGTTGGGACCTTCAGTTGTGTTCTGCAGAAGTCTGGTGGATACACAGCTGATAGTCCTACTGAATAGACTGTTAGAATTTGTATTATGGCAAGAAAAAAGCAGCTAAGTAAAGAAAAACGAATGGCCATCATTACTTTAAGAAATGAAGGTCAGTCAGTCCAAAAAATTGGGCAAACTTTGAAAGTGTCCCCAAGTGCAGTTGCAAAAACCTTCAAGCGCTACAAAGAAACTGGCTCACATGAGGACCGTCCCAGGAAAGGAAGACCAAGAGTCACCTCTGCTTCTGAGGATAAGTTTATCCGAGTCACCAGCCTCAGAAATCTCAGGTTAACAGCAGCTCAGATTAGAGACCAGGTCAATGCCACACAGAGTTCTAGCAGCAGACACATCTCTACAACAACTGTTAAGAGGAGACTGTGCAGCAGGCCTTCATGGTAAAATAGCTGCTAGGAAACCACTGCTAAGGACAGGCAACAAGTAGAAGAGACTTGTTTGGGCTAAAGAACACAAGGAATGGACATTAGACCAGTGGAAATCTGTGCTTTGGTCTGATGAGTCCAAATTTGAGATCTTTGGTTCCAACCACCGTGTCTTTGTGCGAAGCAGAAAAGGTGAACAGATGGACTCTCATTGCCTGGTTCCCACCGTAAAGCATGGAGGTGTGATGGTGTGGGGGTGCTTTGCTGGTGACACTGTTGGGGATTTATTCAAAATTGAAGGCATACTGAACCAGCATGGCTTCCACAGCATCTTGCTGCGGCATGCTATTCCATCCGGTTTGCGTTTAGTTGGACCATCATTTATTTTTCAACAGGACAATGACCCCAAACACACTTCCAGGCTGTGTAAGGGCTATTTGACCAAGAACGAGAGTGATGGGGTGCTACACCAGATGACCTGGCCTCCACAGTCACCAGACCTGAACCCAATCGAGATGGTTTGGGGTGAGCTGGACAGCAGAATGAAGGCAAAAGGGCCAACAAGTGCTAAGCATCTCTGGGAACTCCTTCAAGATTGTTGGAAGACCATTTCCAGAGACTACCTCTTGTAGCTCATCAAGAGAATGCCAAGAGTGTGCAAAGCAGTCATCAAAGCAAAAGGTGGCTACTTTGAAGAACCTAAAATATAAGACATATTTTCAGTTGTTTCACACTTTTTTGTTAAGTATATAATTCCACATGTGTTAATTCATAGTTTTGATGCCTTCATTGTGAATGTACAATTTTCATAGTGATGAAAATACAGAAAAATCTTTAAATGAGAAGGTGTGTCCAAACTTTTGGTCTGTACTGTATGTGCCACCCCGGCCGGGCTGCTGCGGTCACGGTACTGGAGCACGGCACTCCGAGTGCTGGTATGGTCCGACCGGGGGTCCGCACCAGTCTTTATCAATTGTGGGGGTTTAATAATAAAATAATAAAAAGGTTCATGACGCCAGTTGGGATGTTCAGCCTCGTATGGCCGGGCACTGATGAGGGCCCCTGGGAGTTGGGTGGTGATGAGCAGTGCCAGATGATTAACCCTTCCCAACTACGGCTGGCTCCCAGGGCAGTTGGAACAGAAATGGCGCAGCAGAAAATAATTAGCGTTAGACAGGGTAATAACCAGTTTGTACCTTTTACTGGAATTCTGCAAACAGTTCCAGAAGCTTCTGTACAATTCACATACAGGCTTTTGGTCAGGCCTGCATGGTGATGGTTCAGATTATCTCCTGTGAGGTTGTGTAGCCTTACTGCTGCTAATTCTACCTCCGATAGACGATTCCTTGGATCCCCAGGGGTCAAAGGTTAACAGTTACTGGATCTGTGATCCTTTCCAGCGAGCAGGCAGCTTGAATCCAGTCAGAACACTCAATTTCTCTTGCAGCAGTGTCTTTGACTCCATGCAGTTGCTGAGCTCCCAGGTAAAACAGTTTATTGAGGAAAAAGGGAAGGATGATCCAGCGTATCAGGCTAGTTTCTAAAAATAAAACATAGCTTTTATTGTGCCCATTAAAACATTGTTCCACACCAATTGTCCATATGGTGCACTACAAGGATCAGGACCTGCGCTTTTCGACGTTTAAGTCTTAACCATGATTAAACATGACAATTGATGTGGAGCAATGTTTTAATGGGCACAATAAAAAGGCTATGCTTTATTTTAAGAACCTAGCCTGATAAACTGGATCATCCTTCCCTTTTTTCTCATCTGAGTTACTGCGGCTTCTCTGACTAGATCCGGGCCAGGCGATTTGGCGCCACTCTCCGAGTGGTGAGCAGACTCAGTTGTGCATTTGTTGTATAAAACACTTTACTGCTCATTATATGAAGACCGAGCAGACTCACTGTTTAGCACAGACTCTGGAAGTCTCTGTGCTCTAGGGACTGGACCCTGCCTTGTGCAGCTTGCCCTTGCAGAGAGCAGACTTCTCTCCCTTGCACAGGGAAGTATTCCATGATGCTCCTTTCTTCCTCACACTACAACTTCAGAAACACCTCCTTCCCTCTCTGAGGGATCGTGCACAACTTCCTTGTTTGGACAAAAGTGCACAATCCTCCAGTAAGGGATCGGGTATCAATATGTGTATTTAATGAAAACAGCAGAGAACTTACCCTCACCATAACTGGCTATACATATGAACCACATTACACATGCAGGCATTTTGTGGCGCTACAGATATGGGCGCCACACATACATATACTCTGTATTTTTAAAACACATTCAGTTGGAATTGGTTGATTATTGCTTGAGAATTATATGCATACTTTTTCCCCTGTGTAATTTACAAAATATAACATTTTATGCCGCAGCTATGCTCACATCATTCTGATTGCCGACCGTCTACCACACAGATAACTTAGATAAAGACCCTCAGGGTCGAATCGTTGGGTTCATATATCTGTATCTGTAGTTGGAACTGGAGCTAATAAAGCAAAATTATCACCCAATATGAAAATAGTATAAAACTTGAAGAAACATCTAATAAGAGAAGTGTCAAAAGTACAGATATGCCAAATTCATCAAACACTGTGTAACAAATTGTGTGATATATTGGCACAAATTATGGCAATTCAGCCTATAGTGAAACTAACTTCAAAACTCCTGTAATTATAATTCTCCCCAAAATGTTTTAAATGTCTTATAATGGCTATGTCTTTCCCCTCAATATGATCATAATTTTGTTATCTATTTGATATCATGTTGGTGTTCTATTATAAATATATTTACCTATGAATTATCAAATGAGTTAAATCTTTATATATTTATGTCATAGAATAATGGTTGTTAACAGGTGGAGATTTATTGCAAAGCTTTCTGAAGGGCAAAATATCTCATATCCTGTGAAGAGGAGACTACCTGAAGAGTGCACATAAAAGCTAGCGTTAAAATTTGCTCCAAGACCTCACTATACAGAATGTGGGATCAAGACCTTCATCTCAACCTTCACACATATTACTCTTAGTATTGCAATCCATCTTCTTTTTGATGACTGAAACTATCAAGCTTACTAAAACTGACAATATCTTATGGAACAGCAAAAAAGTAATGTTTCCCGTATCTTTTAAAGTTCTTTAATTTGTGATATATCACTTTTATCTCGTCTTCTTTTAGCACCAGATTTGGTTTAATTAAATTTATGTTGAATGAACACATGAAACGAATGGAAAATCAGAAAGTCTGTAGTTGCCCATTAGTGAGTCAGATACTATACAGTGAAAGGCTTTTGAAGTCTGGCTTACTGCCAGAACAAGCCTGCAATGATGCTTAGAGACACCCATGATGCTTTGAAGGAAAGGACTGAGCTGAAACCTGCTCAATGGAATCAGTCCAAATCCTCATGGGCTGATGTAAAATCTATAATAAGTCTTCTGTCTTCAACCATTTACCTGTCAAGTGAGAAGCAGTAGGGAGTCTAGAATTACAAACACAGTACATAATTAATTAGAAAAATATTCTTTCGTTAGGTGTTAAACTATTGTATACATTATCTTATCTATTAGTAATTGGGATAATCTGACCTTTCAATTCCATATAAAGTCTGAAATTTTCTTTTAAATAGGCAGAATCTATATTTATGTAGGAATTTATTCATTTATCAAAAATTATAAATAAAATATACTAAATGAATAGGAGCTGATCTACAGTAGCAGCCACAAACCTATTGATGGATCTGTGAGGGTGGAATAAAATTTGTATTATTTTTTTATATTTTTTCTAAATTGTTTATATTTTTATAAACTTTTTTCTTCCTTTTTTTAGTCCCATTAGGGGACTTGAGCCTGCGATCAGTTGATCACTTATACTATTTACTGCAATACTAAGATATTGTAGTATATAGGACACATCACGTACCCCTATGAAGTTCAGCCTTTGGATAAGCTTCACAAGAAATCCAAAAAGGCAGTGACTGGGGCCTTCAAATACTAAGGTTTAATGATCTTAAACATAAATATATATATAGTAATCCTTAACTTATCAATTGCCACAATATTTTATTATCAAACCCATGCAGTATGTTATCTGGCAAGTTATGGATTGCTACATGTGTACAGGATCAAAAATATACAATACAACAATGCAAAAAAGATCAGCATCAGTACATCACCAGAACCATCATCAGTACATTAATGCAGCACCAGAACCACCATCAGCACATAAATGCAGACAACCAACAGTACAGAAAAACATCACCAGAACCATTATATCATTAGTATATGAATACATTATCAAAGCTACCATCAGTACATGAATACATCTTCAAAAACATCAACAATGTATGATGACATCACCAATCTTAGTTTATCATCAATGTCAGCTCAACCTCCTTTGACAAAGTCGCTGGCAAAGTACTGGAGGGAAGATGTGTAGCCCTAATATTGTTAGCTTCAATAATATAAGCATAAAAAAGTGTTCCAGCACACGAAGTATAGATTAACCCCTGTAGTAAGGGAAGAACTCAGAGCATAAATTCCCAGCCTTTTAGAGCATTTGGTGTGGGATAGGCCAGGAAGCACAAACTCTGGAGCTGTTATGTTCATGTTAAGGAAAGCTAAACTTGGGTTGTTTTGTTCCTGAAGAGGACGGTTATCCATAGCAATAATGACTGTGCCATACGTTATGTTTTGTTTTTCCTGTTAGGCCGGGAAGGCCGTGTTTGTGGTTTATGCAGTGCTCTTAATAAACCAAAGAAGATTTAAAAAGACAGTGTTCCTCTGTCTACCTCTATGTGCATCCAAGTGAGCCGATCTATCACACTTCGCTATATACACTTGTATTGCTTAAACCTACAACTTCAAATATGTCCTTAACAATGGTAAGGAGATGTTAGGACTTGTTATTACCAGCCATCATAACTAGCCACAGTACTGATTAGACAAAATCAGTATTGCAAATAAACATTTACATCCAAGTAGCTTATAGGTGACGCCTTTTTTGATTTCTTGGTGACCTCAATTGAGCTTCATTCTCATCCCTTATGTCTCCAGTAGTCCAGATGCCATGATGAGATTTCATGCAAAAAGCTCAGACTCTGCAGATAAAATTTCACATTGCTCCTACTTTTGGGATGTAAATATTTTATAAAATGTCACATGTGCAGCAATAACATAAATTTTTTTTGTTTAGCAGGTGCTAAACTATTGATTCTACCATTAAATACCCTAGATAGTTGGGGACTCTGTCAGAGATTTTGCATTGGGGCCATGAGCTTCAAGTTATGCCATTGGGGAAGGGGCATACTAAGCCAGTAGTTCCCAACCTGCAGTACATGTATCATAAAGTGAATGCTCCACAGTCTGAGGGAATTCAGCGAGAACTAGAGGAAAACATGACATTGGGCCTATATTGATCTTCCAGAAGTAAGAGGATACTGAAATGATTGACCCCCTGGTATAAAAATGATTAACAAGTTGCTTAAACTGAGCACTGTGTTTAGTACCAGAAACTTGAATCATTGCCATGTAAATCTTTTATTTCCTGATAACATTATCGGCTTTCAGGAGTCTGATGGGGAGACAGACATTCTGGGAGGCTATCATCTGTGTCCTCTGTGAGCAGATCACTGACAATAGTGATCTAAATGCTAGCAGGCATTATATCACTATTCTATAATCTGCATGCAAAGGAATGCTGGCATAAGACAGATTGTGTTGTTCCAACTTCATCCAAACACAGAAAATGGAGTAAAGAAATAAAAAAAAAATAGTAAAATTAAAATGAAGAAATAGATAATAAAAACTTGCAAGAAAATAATGCTAAAAATGTTACAACTCTCCGCCAAGTTATTCACAGATTATCTTCTGTGACATGGATAGATTTCTGTTGGATGAATATGGTTTAATTTTATAGAATATATGTTAGATTCGATCCACATGAATTAATACGTGTCATTAGTGCTTGCTTTCCTAGCACCATTCCTACCATTCCTAACTACTCTTACACCTGCAATAAAAATGTTTGTACATGGGTATACTGCATTCTTTTAAAGCACCACTCCAGCTTTTTTTTCTTTTCAGTGCTGGAGTGGTTCTTTAAATGTAAGTCCACTGCCTCCGGGCACATACTCACCCTCCGGCATCTTCACCATTTTTTGGCGCAGGTCCCGTGATTCCATCTTGTGACAGTAGTTTCTGACTGATAGCTCTCAAGGCAAGTTGATGAAAGCCAGAACGAGGCTCTCATAGATTTGTATTGGAAAGTGAAAAAACACAACATTTGAGCTTGGTTTAAGTTGGTATACATGCAGCACATAAATGCATGTTTCACAATGGCCATAAATCAGAAAAAACCTACAAGAAGGAAAATGAAAATAAACCCTGCTGTAAATAAATAAATAAAAAGCAAAAGTGAATTTAAATAAAATAAGGTTCTTAGTAACTCTGTTTTTGATCAAAAATAGCATGAAAGCTATCCCACCACAGGAAGGTGAACCCATTCGGGATAATCCTACTCTGTCTAACATTAAAAACCTTACCATGTGTCAAAATTGACCTCAGTGTGAGAATAAGAGCAGACAAAGGACCGGGTCCCGAACTGCAGACACTAGCCAAGAGAAGCTTTTTAAATGTATTATCCAGCTCTAGGAAGGGAGTCCACATCCTGGTTTGCACAGAATGCAAAAAATACAAAGAAAAAACACAAAATTTGAGCTTGGTTTAAGTTGGTATACATGCAGCACAAAAATGCATGTTTCACAATGGCCATAAATCAGGACTATCCCGAATGGGTTCACCTTGCGGTGGCTATGTGCCACTGTTGCTATTAACAGACAAAATGTAGGCAGCCTAGTAAGTACATCTTGCATAGATTGTTTTCACATGTGCATAACGCTTATGAATTAAATATGTTCTTAAGTCATTTGTAGAATTTAATAACATCACATACACATATTTGGAATTAATTCTACAGTAGAATATATTTTTTATATATCTGTGAAATATATATTCACTGTAATGCCTCAATATTTAAACTATAGAAATTATTTGGTGATAGACAATTATACTTTTTTGAAAACTTCACATTTGACATTTTTTTCATTAACTAGTGTGTGGTTATACTAATAAGATTTATTTAAAAAAAAAAAGTTAGTTAATTAGAAAACACAAAGTCAACACTGTGCAATGCAAAGGAAGCAATTTATACGAAAAGACCTGGGCTGAACTCGACAGCTGTTTTGCTCAGTAGTGTCTGCTACCTCAGGGGATTCAAGTGTTTTGGGATTAATTTTGTGATTTATATGCTGTGATCTTGTTTACGTCATTCCCTATTTAGACAAACATCTATCTGTTTCAAATTATATGTAGTAGTTCACACACAGCAACAAACTGAAATGAACCTTAAATAATTGCTTAAAATGCTTTCAGTAAACAGATATTCTAGTGCAAAGCAAAGGTACTTATTATGATTTATGTATATGTGGCTTATCTGATAATACATAGTAATGATTTGATTTTTCTTACAGCTGTCTTGCAAATACAAATGTATCAAATTTTTGTTCACACTTTAATGTACAATATTTTCTTCTAGATGAGTGATGTGAATGATTACTTAGATACTAAAATGTGATTTATTTTCATTTTTAGCTTTTTTTCAATATTGCATTGGTTTAAAAAAAGAAAGAAAAACTCCACAAAAGCGTTGAATAAATGTAACATTTTCTGTGTTAATGAGATTGAAGGAAAAAACATTTGTATATTCCTCCTAAATTCCCATTGTGATATGATAGGCATTCATTAAGTGAGTTAGCAGCTGAAAAAGAAGTTTATAAAACTAGGCTATATTGAGCTGTTCCAAACCTATAATTACGGGCTGTGTACTTTGTAGCTTACTGGTAGTGTAAGTATTTAAACTTTTCTTTGTTCACATTTATATGGAAAAAAAGGCTAGAAATGTTGTAGTTGCATTTTGAGGAAGGCTGCTAGTAAGTTGAAAATTGGGGCAGGAATCAGCAACTTGAAGAATATCTAGTTCGAAGGCCAGTGGCCATTTGGCTTGGGAGGCCCATGGCAATCTACAGTAGGTAAACATAAACTATCATGAGCACACAATGATTTTGTCACCCAAGGCACCAAATCCACTTATAGAAACAGTGATGTTTAAAGTGATACTGATCAGAGATAAGCCCACCTCTTGAGGTTTTCCTCAAAAATGCGATTTGTGGCAAGGTTAAAATAGATAACCAGAGGTAAATGTCATGGCTCGACTCCGGGACTCGGTCTGGTGATCTCTGGCTGTGGGTCAGTTTCCCTCTCTGTTTGACCACAGCTTATGTTGTATCTTTCCAACTGCTGATAATGCTCTTGTCTTTGCTTTGCTGTGTTGCTTCTATGCAGGTATTTTCACTTCCATGTTTTGGTTTGTCCTGTCACATCTTGGGAGGGGCTATTTGTAGTCTCCATGCACATGCAGTCTTTGCTGGCAATATTCCAAGTTAGATGGATGTTTGGAGTCCCAGCTCCCCAGTGAAAGATTATCTTGCTGCGGTATTATCTACTGCTTCTCCTGCAGTTTGTTTGCACATTCCCCTTCTCAGCCCTTTTCCCACTTTATTAAATTCAGAGTCTGGGGGTTTTCAGGTATACCAAAGGTCGTTTTTGGGTTCCTTTCTTTTCATTCCGTCTTTCATTTATGACTATGTGAGCATATCTTTAGCACTGTGTCTCATCCTTGGTTTGTGCGCAGTTGTTGTGGTTTTGGGTTACACTCTGTGTATAATTGAGGGTGCTGTTAAGGACACTCAAGGTCAGCTGATGTTGGGTGGGGGTGCCATTGCGTAAGCTAATTTTAGAGTGCCAACCTTCATGGTCAGACAAGGACAAATCAGGTTCAAGTTAGAGATTGCCTAGTCTGTATAGAAACCTGTGGTGTGCAGGTTTAACATCTCCCCTGGTTTGTTCATCCTTGTGTGAGTGTTAGGGCTTTTAACACATGTTAACAATATGTTATTATGATATGTCCCAAAATAATGCATAACACTTCAATTGCATATGAAAATCCATAAGTTTGTGATATGAAATATCCAGACCAAGAAGAGATCCATGACTATAATAAAAGTTAAAAATTTAATTTAAATTGCATATTAAAAAAAATACAATAAAATCATTAATTGTGACAGACCAGACCAACCATGCTTTATCAACCCTGCTGTATCAACCCCATACAGTATACTCCTCATATCCAGGTTTTACTGCTACCTGCTGCCACTCCTCTTCCTCTTCCATCTCTTCTTCCTCCTCCAAAAACTGCAACATGAGACAAGGGCCCAGAGGTTCCCAAACAGACAGAGTGCAGTACTTAACATGTAAAATTTGTGATCTTCCTCCATCCCCTTGTGCATGCTGTGCAGTGTTTTTTTTCTGAATAAGCATTAGCTGGATTACATAGTTGATCCACACTTGTCCCTAATGACAAATTTTGTTGCCTCTTCAAAGGGCTTTAGTAGATGACACACATCCCTCATTAGCTGCCAATGTCAGATCTCAAATAAACCCACATTTCAGTTTGACTAGTGCATGCTGTAGTCCGTCACCATTTTACACTATTTATGCAAACACTGAAACATATACAACATCAAATTTCAGTTTATTATGATATCGCAAGCCATGAGAGTGCTTTGTTTTTGCAAAGCCAGGCGACCTGCTTTGCACATAAAACCTATTGAAATGAGGTGACACTTTTCTGGCCATAGCTATCATCTTTTTCAATTGCATATGTTTGCAAAAGAAGTCTTGGACTATTGAATTCAGGATGTGTTCCATGAATGGAGCATGAGTTCTTTTGTTTGACCTTAAGGCAACCACAATGTTCCGGGCATTGTCACAGTGACAATTCCAAGTTGAATTTCATGGAGAGTCAGAGGGCGAGTTGCCAATTGATGCACAGCAGCAACTCTTCCACATGTGACTTTGTCCCCCATTCTTTCAAGCTGTAAAACTGTTTGGCAGTGCTTTGCCTTTCATGAGGGAAAAGTATAAGGACAGTGTGTAGAATCAACAATGCGCCCTGTGCTTGTTGAAGATGAGGCTATGTCAGTTGAACAGGATGCAGAGGAGACAGATAACCACCACCTGGCACTAGAAAGAGACACAGCTCCCAGTCACGAGGCCTCACCTCCAGTTTCAAATGTGGTGGTACATTGCTGCTGCTGTTTGACCCTGGCTATAGTTGCTGCTCCAGGCATCTATAGTGCAGTGCACTTTGAAGCTCAAACACAATTCCAAAGAGCAGCCTACTTCCACTTGCATGTGAAAACAGACAAGAAGCACCCATTTCTGCAAGAAATAATGTAATGTCAGCTTTGTATCTTCCAATGAGGCTAAGTGCGTACCATCATTTCTCTAAAGGCAGCAGAATTAATAAGCAGGTAAGGCAGTGACTACACCACCAGCAACTTGACGAGATGTAAGTTCAGTTGGCAAACCAGTAGATGACTGTAAGCATATGGTTGTTTCCCCAACACACAATTGGCTATGGATATTTGCCATTTCAATGGAGAAGGTGGAGGAGTAGGTGTACTTGGAGTAAGACATGCAATATAGGAGGATGACAATGATTATGGTGGTCAGGTGCTGCTACAAGTCTAGCGGGAAGGAGGAGGAGGACAACTTGAGGCTCTGATTATTGTCCGGCCAATTTGCCAAGTGAGCAGAAAACATTATTTCTTGTGTTGATGGAGAGCCATAGTTACTAGTCTATAAGAGCCGGGACATCTATGGTTTATTTTGCTCTTGCAGTGCCTGAAGAGTATTTTTTCCCCATCATTAGCTAATTTATACGTAGCTTGGTGGGAATTATTTGATATTCACACTTTTGATAATCCCTTTTTGCCTTACATCAGGTGGTACGCAAGATACATTGATGATGTTATCATAATCTGGCGTACCCCTGATGATGAGGCACTTTACATGCTATCCACGTTTCTACAGTTTTTAAATGACAATACATTTAATTTACAATTTACCATTAACATCAATCCAAATGAGACCGCCTTTTTGGATGTATATTTAATTGGAGACAGTTAATTGCATCCAGACATGTCTGTACAGAAAACCAACCAGTGGCAATGCAACGTTGATGGCAAATAGCTGTCATCCAGCACATACTATTAAAAACCTACCACTAGGTGAACACATTAGAGCCAGACGCCTGTGCTCTAGGGATGAGAGCTATTTTCATGAATTTGACATATTGAAGCGCAGATTTAACCATAAAGGTTATTCAAATACATATATTTGCAGAGCCCGTAATATAGCCTTTCACAAAATACAAACATCTTTACTGGAGAATAATACAGTTTGTAAGAGAAATAAACAACAAGTTACTTTCTCCACAGCTTATAGTACAGACTACCAGGCTATTACAGATTTAATGCGGAAATATCCTTGTATACTACATCAGGACAAAGCACTTCAGAGCATCCTTAAAGGGGTATTCCCATCTCCAAGATACTATCCCAATATGTAGTTGGTGTAATAATAATAATATTAGCAAATACCTCCAATTAGAAATGTAGTATAGTATTTTTGATTCTCTATGTCTCTTTCCTCATGTGTAGGCACCGCAGGACCTTAGGTATCCATGGTTACGACCAACAGCAACTAGCTAACTAACTGTGACTTTATCAGTGGTCGTAACCATGGATACCTAAGGTCTTGCAATGCCTGCACATGAGGAAAGAGACATAGTGAATCAAAAATACTATACTACATTTCTAATTGGAGATATTTGCTAATATTATTATTATTACACCTACTACATATTAGGATAGGATCTTGGAGATGGGAATATCCCTTTAAGGAAGGCATTCATTTTGTTGCTAAAAAATCCCCCAATATAGGAAATTTATTATCTCCAAGTTTTTTGTCCACCAAAAGCCCAAGGTCAGACACATGGCTTCATATTAATGGATCCTATAAATGTGGAGGCACCAAGTGTAACATTTGCAAATTTATGTTTAAGACCCAGACATTTACTGACATTGCAGGCAAAATCTATAATATGAAGCACTTTATTAATTGCTCTAGTACATATGTCATTTATCAAGCACTGTGCACATCTTGCAAAAAATTTTATGTGGGTTGGACTAGCCGCATGCTTAAAAGACGCATCGCTGAGAATGTTGCTGGAGTGACTCCGAATCCTAATGCATGAGTTGCTCCATGTCAGGGCTCACAAACATTTTGCTGATTTTCACTGCTGTGATCTTTCCTCACTTAGGCTATGTGCCCACGATGCAGAAATGCTCTGGATTTTTCCTGAGCGTTTCTGCATCTCCCGGGCAGAAAAAACGCATGCGGATTTTACATGCGTTTTTCTGCCAGTGACAAGCGTATGTCCCTCGTTTTTCACATGCGATTTCGCATGTGGGTTGTCAAGCGCTTTTCCAAGCGATTTTAGTATCACTTGGAAAAGTGTTTGACAACTTGGTCACACTATATAAATCCATGCAACCGGCATGGATTTATATAGTGTGACCAAGTTAATAGTAAAAGAATGGTAAAAAATAAAAAATAAACATTATACTCACCTTCTGATGGTCCCCGGACTCCTTAGCGATGCGTTCTGGCTCCTCGGCGGCTCGCAATGGTCTAAAAGGACCTTCCATGACGTCATTTAGTCATGTGACAGGTCACGCTACTGCTGACGTCAGCGGTCTCGTGACCTGTCACATGACTAAATGAAATCATGGAAGGTCCTTTTAGACCATCGCGAGCCCCCGGGGAGCAAGGACATATCGCTAAGGAGACCGAGGGCCATCAGAAGGTGAGTATAATGTTTATTTTTTATTTTAAATTCTTTTTTTTTACAGATACTATGGTACCCAGGTCTGGAGGAGAGTCTCCTCTTCTCCAAACCCGGGTACTATCCACACATTCAATGGTTTAATATCCACATGTGCACATGTAGTGATGTGGATATTAAGCAATTCAATGCAAGTCAATGGCAGCGAAAATGCCGTGATTACGCAAAATTAATGGTAGTACTGCGAATTTTTCCGCAATGAAAATCCGCAGCGGAAATTTCCACAGCATGTGCACAGCACATGCGGATTGTCATTGGGGAACATTGCAGACCTTCTACCAAGCGTTTTTTAAGCGTTTCCATGGTGGAATTGGCGCTGCGGAAAATCTTAAAAAAAAGCATCGTTGGCACACAGCCTTTTGATTATTGGTATAGATAAGGTGCAAAGACAAATACGTGGAGGAGATAGAGGCAAGCATCTCTTAGCCAGACAAGCATCATGAATTCTTCAATTTAACTCTAGCATTCCCAATGGTCTTAATTTTCACAATGATCTAATGTACATTTTTTGATACTTTTTTCTAATGGTGTACATAATTTCCTAGCAAACCATGCACATAAGTTTTAATTTATGCATATTACTGAGCAATTATCCTCAGGAGGTTTTTCATTTACTAATGAACTTCCTGTTCTTTGTTGGTCTCCAACCTATTTTCTCTTTTGTTTTCAGTCCATATGTATATATATGTCTTTTAACTACAGCAATGTAACCTATGATTAAGAACCCCTGTTTGGTTTGAAGCGCGTAAGGTCTGCCTTACAAATGGCGCTTTTTTAATGGAACTAATAAAATGGACGTTTTTACTTTACATCTCTTGTGATGGATATGGAGAAGGTGCTGGATTTTTTCTAATCTACTTCTTAGTGCCCGAAGAGTGCCAAAGAATTGTCTGGTGGCAATAAAATGCCATAGAATGCCCATACATGAGGAGCCTGCACATATGGCTCACCACCTATAACCAAACATTTCAGCTGCTGTAGAACCACCTCCACCAACAGAACATGTGGTATTACATGCTGCAGAGTGGACACAAGAAAAAGTTGATTTGGTGTAAGAGAATGTTTTTGATGCACATCTCCTACGATGAAAATCACCAATCCCAGCAACCATCTCCTCTGTTGACCTCAACTCCTCATCACCTCTGCCTGGTTCCCAGGTTTTGTCCAACACAGAATCATCTTAATCATCATCCATGATTCGGTTGACAGTTGTCTATATGTGTGAAATGGCCAGTATCCTTGCTCCCCACCTTATTTAAATCCCAAGGTTTGCCCTGACTCAGAATGCTCCTACCATAGAAAGTGTCCCACCCTGGAATACAGAGCCTACAACACAGATAGGCATTAGAATCATGTTGTCCATCTTCTCCACCATCCTGTCTTTCAAGAACAAAGGCTGACTGTTTATGTCTTCCAAAATATTAACTGGATGAAATCTTTCTGGCGTAGTATGATCCTTAGCCCCCAGAGTACTATGGGTTAGGGGTATCTGGAGCAAATTAGAAACAAGTGTCATAGATGAATTGAAAATTCTGCTATGTACAACTGTACATTAACTGTTATGGACTGAGAATAATGTTGACTCCAGATGTTGACGTCACTGTCAGAGGCTACCTACATTATCCTGCAGTGATTGAGATAAGAGTTGGGACATTTACTCTATTGCACCCTCCGGTTCCTTCCGACTAATGCGCTTGTCAGAGTTTGCAAAGTAGGCCAAACATGACTTGCGTTTGGTCCTACTACTGCTGGGACGATTGTTGCCAGCACCACTAGACCTGCTGTTAGACCTTCTGCAAACAGCAGCAACATTCTTATCCATGATATTATGCATTGGGTTTTTTCTATTCCCTTGCCATATCCATCATTTATGCCATTTTTGAGTTTAGCTTACATTTTGGACTAAAGTATAACTTTTAATTTTAAAAGTTTCCCACCATTTACAAAAAAAGTTAACCCTAAACAAAGAGGATGGTATGTGGGTAGACACAAGGATAGTAATTTGTGGCAACAACAATCAGTGTTGTTGTTGTACCTACAATTGTTAATTGTGACTGTAAAGATCCGAGGTTGTGGGTTGTAAGTAATCACCTAGGCAGGTTAACGATGCAACAATATTTTATTAATAAAAGCCATGGTAATAAAGCAATTCCAGGTAAATGGCCAAAATACAGTTCTCTCAGTCCTCAAGTTCCCAATCTGGGTTCAGTAGTTCCACTGGCTTTGTATAAGGCCATACTCACTGTCTCCCAACTTTTGGTTGGCCCACAAATTTCGTATCTCCAGCAAGTATAGTCTCCAGCAAGCCACAGTCCACGATCCTCTAGGTGGCAGATAAAATGATGAAAGCACAAATATCCAGCAGCAACAGTCCTTTTAAGAAAGTTTAAATCCAAACGACATAATCCATAATGGTAACATGTTTATCCATCCTTCCAAGTCCACGGTCTCCATCCTCTTCCTTTCAATACTTCCACACAACTCTTCCTAAAACATGACTCTCCTTTCTTTCACTGGGATCAGTTCAATCCCAGGTCAGAAGTGATCATCCTCCCCCTTAAGCATTTACTGTTAGCTAAAAACAATGAAGAATATTCTAGAAGCCTTCATCTGAGACTGCATGTAAGACTCCCCTGTGGTGACGGCTCCACTGTGTCTACAATCTACACACACATAATGAGATTATTGGCTGTTGGAACAATGGTTAGATACTCCTGAGATACAGATATCCTGAGATACAGATTAGTAGAATGCTGGACATTTTACAAGTGAATCTAGTGCACATACTTACAAGTTAGCAGGTAATGTAAAAAAATATATATTTCAGCTCACCTGGGTCAGCCTGCTCGGTTCACTTTCTCATGAGGCACGGTGCTCGGATTGTAAAGATCCCCATCTGGGAGACATTAGGCAGTGATGAAAGGGTAGTTATTAGTGTTGAGCGAACATGCTCGACACTGCTCGGTGCTCGCCAGAGCATCACGCTACTCGGGATGTTCGGCGAGCACCGAGCATTTCCAGGTTACTCGGGCGGGAGCTCGGGTCTCCGCCCTGCATGTTTGGCGCTCTTTACAGAGCCAATGAACATGCAGGGATTGCCAGCCAGTCACTGTAATGCTGCAGCCATGTTGGTTGTGGGCATTACAGTGATTGGCTGGCCGCACAGCGTCACCTCGAGTATTTAAAACAGGGCGCCGCCATCTTGGACACAGTTGCTCCGGATTAGACAGTGTAGGGACAGCGCTGCTGATTTAGGGAGAGATATAAACTGCGAAATAGTTAGTGTAGGGTCTGTAAAGGCAGCGAGAACAAACAAACAGTCCTTTTCAGGACTAATATCCATCCCAGATACCAGGCAGGCAGGCTGTATAGGAGACACAGTGGTTATACCAGCAAACGTTGCATTACAGTCCTGTCTGCTCCTGTTGCTAAAATTGCTGGACTTAGCACCAGGTGTCGGGGGCAAGGAAAAATCCTTTTTTTTTCATCTAAATCCTCCTTTTTTTTTCCTCCTTCACACTGTACAAATACCGGTCTTATTAACCTTTTGGTGTGTCCCCCCTCCCCCCCCCCAAAAAAAAAGCGTGTCTCCGATTTTTCAGACACAAATATAACTGTTGAAAATAGTCTGGTGTAGGCTAGAGAAACAGAAGTGTTGTTTTGCACTTACACGGTTCAAACCTCCGTATTATCCAGTTTGGGACATTTGTATCTAAAAAAAAAACAGTTTGAGTGTGTCACTCACTGTTCAGCCGCAAATATCTCTATTTAAAAAAGTGTGGTATACCCCAGTAAACAATAACTGTGGTTTTGCCATCCCACGGTAAAAAATCTCTATTATTCAGGTTTTGGTAGTTTTTTCCATAAAGAAAAACAGTAGTGTCTCCTGACTGTTGTGACACAAAAATATATCTGTTGAAAATAGTCTTGTGTAGGCCCGACATCCCAGTGTGATTTCGCAGTTCCACGGGTCAAATCGCTGTACTATTCTGTTTTGGGCCTTTGGTATCTAAAAAAAAGCAGTTTGAGTGTGTCGCTCACTGTTCAGCCGCAAATATCTCTATTTAAAAAAGTGTGGTCTACCCCAGTAAACAATAACTGTGGTTTTGCCATCCCACGGTAAAAAATCTCTATTATTCAGCTTTTGGTAGTTTTTTCCGTAAAGAAAAACAGTAGTGTCTCCTGACTGTTGTGACACAAAAATATATTTGTTGAAAATAGTCTTGCGCAGGCCCGACATCCCAGTGTGGTTTCGCAGTTCCACGGGACAAATCGCTGTACTATCCAGTTTTGGGCCTTTGGTATCTAAAAAAAAAAGCAGTTTGAGTGTGTCGCTCACTGTTCAGCCGCAAATATCTCTATTTAAAAAAGTGTGGTATACCCCAGTAAACAATAACTGTGGTTTTGCCATCCCACGGTAAAAAATCTCTATTATTCCGGTTTTGGTAGTTTTTTCCGTAAAGAAAAACAGTAGTGTCTCCTGACTGTTGTGACACAAAAATATATCTGTTGAAAATAGTCTTGTGTAGGCCCGACATCCCAGTGTGGTTTCGCAGTTCCACGGGTCAAATCGCTGTACTATCCAGTTTTGGGCCTTTGGTATCTAAAAAAAAAGCAGTTTGAGTGTGTCGCTCACTGTTCAGCCGCAAATATCTCTATTTAAAAAAGTGTGGTATACCCCAGTAAACAATAACTGTGGTTTTGCCATTCCACGGTAAAAAATCTCTATTATTCAGGTTTTGGTAGTTTTTTCCGTAAAGAAAAACAGTCGTGTCTCCTGACTGTTGTGACACAAAAATATATCTGTTGAAAATAGTCTTGTGTAGGCCCGCCATCCCAGTGTAGTTTCGCAGTTCCACGGGACAAATCGCTGTACTGTACAGTTTTGGGCCTTTGGTATCTAAAAAAAAAGCAGTTTGAGTGTGTCGCTCACTGTTCAGCCGCAAATATCTCTATTTAAAAAAGTGTGGTATACCCCAGTAAACAATAACTGTGGTTTTGCCATCCCACGGTAAAAAATCTCTATTATTCAGCTTTTGGTAGTTTTTTCCGTAAAGAAAAAGAGTAGTGTCTCCTGACTGTTGTGACACAAAAATATATCTGTTGAAAATAGTCTTGTGTAGGCCCGACATCCCAGTGTGGTTTCGCAGTTCCACGGGTCAAATCGCTGTACTATCCAGTTTTGGGCCTTTGGTATCTAAAAAAAAAGCATTTTGAGTGTGTCGCTCACTGTTCAGCTGCAAATATCTCTATTTAAAAAAGTGTGGTATACCCCAGTAAACAATAACTGTGGTTTTGCCATCCCACGGTAAAAAATCTCTATTATTCAGCTTTTGGTATTTTTTTTCGTAAAGAAAAACAGTAGTGTCTCCTGACTGTTGTGACACAAAAATATATCTGTTGAAAATAGTGTTGTGTAGGCCCGACATCCCAGTGTGGTTTCGCAGTTCCACGGGTCAAATCGCTGTACTATCCAGTTTTGGGCCTTTGGTATCTAAAAAAAAAGCAGTTTGAGTGTGTCGTTCACTGTTCAGCCCCAAATATCTCTATTTAAAAAAGTGTGGTATACCCCAGTAAACAATAACTGTGGTTTTGCCATCCCACGGTAAAAAATCTCTATTATTCAGCTTTTGGTAGTTTTTTCCGTAAAGAAAAACAGTAGTGTCTCCTGACTGTTGTGACACAAAAATATATCTGTTGAAAATAGTCTTGTGTAGGCCCGACATCCCAGTGTGGTTTCGCAGTTCCACTGGTCAAATCGCTGTACTATCCAGTTTGGGGCCTTTGGTATCTAAAAAAAAAGCAGTTTGAGGGTGTCGCTCACTGTTCAGCCGCAAATATCTCTATTTAAAAAAGTGTGGTATACCCCAGTAAACAATAACTGTGGTTTTGCCATCCCACGGTAAAAAATCTCTATTATTCAGGTTTTGGTAGTTTTTTCCATAAATAAAAACAGTAGTGTCTCCTGACTGTTGTGACACAAAAATATATCTGTTGAAAATAGTCTTGTGTAGGCCTGACATCCCAGTGTGGTTTCGCAGCTCCACGGGTCAAATCGCTGTACTATCCAGTTTTGGGCCTTTGGTATCTAAAAAAAAAGCAGTTTGAGTGTGTCGCTCACTGTTCAGCCGCAAATATCTCTATTTAAAAAAGTGTGGTATACCCCAGTAAACAATAACTGTGGCTTTGCCATCCCACGGTAAAAAATCTCTATTATCCAGGTTTTGGTGTTTTTTTCCATAAAGAAAAACAGTAGTGTCTCCTGACTGTTGTGACACAAAAATATATCTGTTGAAAATAGTCTTGTGTAGGCCCGACATCCCAGTGTGGTTTCGCAGTTCCACAGGTCAAATCGCTGTACTATCCAGTTTTGGGCCTTTGGTATCTAAAAAAAAAGCAGTTTGAGTGTGTCACTCACTGTTCAGCCGCAAATATCTCTATTTAAAAAAGTGTGGTATACCCCAGTAAACAATAACTGTGGTTTTGCCATCCCACGGTAAAAAATCTCTATTATTCAGCTTTTGGTAGTTTTTTCCGTAAAGAAAAACATTAGTGTCTCCTGACTGTTGTGACACAAAAATATATCTGTTGAAAATAGTCTTGTGTAGGCCCGACATCCCAGTGTGGTTTCGCAGTTCCACGGGTCAAATCGCTGTACTAACCAGTTTTGGGCCTTTGGTATCTAAAAAAAAAGCAGTTTGAGTGTGTCGTTCACTGTTCAGCCCCAAATATCTCTATTTAAAAAAGTGTGGTATACCCCAGTAAACAATAACTGTGGTTTTGCCATCCCACGGTAAAAAATCTCTATTATTCAGCTTTTGGTAGTTTTTTCCGTAAAGAAAAACAGTAGTGTCTCCTGACTGTTGTGACACAAAAATATATCTGTTGAAAATAGTCTTGTGTAGGCCCGACATCCCAGTGTGGTTTCGCAGTTCCACTGGTCAAATCGCTGTACTATCCAGTTTGGGGCCTTTGGTATCTAAAAAAAAAGCAGTTTGAGGGTGTCGCTCACTGTTCAGCCGCAAATATCTCTATTTAAAAAAGTGTGGTATACCCCAGTAAACAATAACTGTGGTTTTGCCATCCCACGGTAAAAAATCTCTATTATTCAGGTTTTGGCAGTTTTTTCCGTAAATAAAAACAGTAGTGTCTCCTGACTGTTGTGACACAAAAATATATCTGTTGAAAATAGTCTTGTGTAGGCCCGACATCCCAGTGTGGTTTCGCAGTTCCACGGGTCAAATCGCTGTACTAACCAGTTTTGGGCCTTTGGTATCTAAAAAAAAAGCAGTTTGAGTGTGTCGCTCACTGTACAGCCGCAAATATCTCTATTTAAAAAAGTGTGGTATACCCCAGTATCAATAACTGTGGTTTTGCCATCCCACGGTAAAAAATCTCTATTATTCAGCTTTTGGTAGTTTTTTCCGTAAAGAAAAACAGTAGTGTCTCCTGACTGTTGTGACACAAAAATATATCTGTTGAAAATAGTCTTGTGTAGGCCCGACATCCCAGTGTGGTTTCGCAGTTCCACGGGTCAAATCGCTGTACTATCCAGTTTTGGGCCTTTGGTATCTAAAAAAAAAGCAGTTTGAGTGTGTCGCTCACTGTTCAGCCGCAAATATCTCTATTTAAAAAAGTGTGGTATACCCCAGTAAACAATAACTGTGGTTTTGCGATCCCACGGTAAAAAATCTCTATTATTCAGCTTTTGGTAGTTTTTTCCGTAAAGAAAAACAGTAGTGTCTCCTGACTGTTGTGACACAAAAATATATCTGTTGAAAATAGTCTTGTGTAGGCCCGACATCCCAGTGTGGTTTCGCAGTTCCACGGGTCAAATCGCTGTACTATCCAGTTTGGGGCCTTTGGTATCTAAACAAAAAGCAGTTTGAGTGTGTCGCTCACTGTTCAGCCGCAAATATCTCTATTTAAAAAAGTGTGGTATACCCCAGTAAACAATAACTGTGGTTTTCCTCTTCCACGGTTCTAATCTACTCTTTATTACCCTTTTTCCATTGATAGTGCAAGTGTAAGCTATTTTACTTAATTTACAATAGGCAAGGCGCGTGGCAAGGGATGTGGAAGTGGATGTTCTGGTGATGGTTCATGCAGAGGACAGGGCCGTGGCCAAGGTGAAAATGTGCCACAACCAACAGCCACATCTTCTCGCTCCCACTACTTGACTGAATTATTAGGGAAGCACAGAACAACACCAGTATTGAGAACTGATCAGTGTGAAAAGGTTATTAATTGGATTGCAGATAATACTTCCAGTTACCTGGGCACCACCACCTCCGGTCTGTCTTCCACACGGTCAACTCTTAGTAGCCGTGAGTCTCGACCGCATACTCCTCCTCACCCTGATGCTCCTTCCTCCCACCATGCCAAGTGTCGTCAGACAGCAAGTGATCCCACACTTGGACACTCTGAAGAGCTGTTCATTGATCCATTTCCATATTTGGGCCCCACGCCTGATACGCTTGAAGTGGTGGAAGAGGAGATCCCATGTTGCGTGAGGTGGACGATGACGAGACACAATTGCCAGGAATTGAGGAGGAGGATCGTGGTGCACAAGTGGAATAGGAGGAGGTGGTGCATGATCTAGTAACTGACCCAACGTGGAAGGAGGACATGCAGAGTGAGGCCAGCAGCACACAGGGGGAGGGAGGCAGAGTACCCCAACAGGCAGGAAGAAGCAGTGTGGTGGCCGCAGACAGAAGGCAGGCAACCGTTCCCCGTAACACCAACACGAGGGATGTTGCCAGTACAAGCGGTAGGTCTTCCAGAGTCTGGAATTTTTTTAAAGACTCTGCTGATAACCCCAAAAAGGCCATATGTTCCACCTGCCATGCCAGCATCAGCAGGGGTGACAAAATTACCAGCCTGACCACCACCAGCATGATCAGGCACATGGCAGCAAAGCACCCGACTTTGTGGGGCGAAACCCAGGGTCCACGACCAGTGTCAGCGGGTGTCACCACTGCTTCTTCCACTGTTGTGCGTGCAATAGAACCCCCTGTTGTGTGTGCAAGGCAAACCCCTGTCCATACTGCATGTAAAGATGCCCCCTCCTCTCAGTCTTCACTTGTTATAGCAGTTTCTCAAGAAACAGCATCAACGTCCACGTCCACGTCCCACCGCAGCGTTCAATTGTCCATATCCCAGACCTTTGAACGAAAGCGGAAATTCGCAGCTAACGTCCCACAGGCCACAGTCCTAAATTCGCACATTTCACGACTGCTTGCATTGGAAATGTTGCCTTTTAGGCTAGTGGAGACGGAATCCTTCCGCAATCTTATGGCGGTGGCCGTCCCTCGGTACTCGGTCCCCAGCCGACACTATTTTGCCCGGTGTGCCATCCCCGCACTACACAAGCACGTGTCCCAAAGCATCTGCTGTGCCCTCAACAACGCAGTTACTGGGAGAGTCCACCTGACAACGGGCACGTGGACAAGTGATTGTGGCCAGGGACGGTACATCTCTTTGACGGCACACTGGGTAAACATAGTGGAAGCCGGGACCCAGTCGGACCTTGTGACGGAACACATCCTCCCCACACTGAGGATTGCGGGCCCTATGTCAGTCAGAATTGCCCCCACAGTGTCCTGCTCCTGCGCATCCTCCTCCTCCTCCTCATGTTCAGCCTCCATCTCAGATATCATCACATCAGTTACAAGCTGGAAGCATTGCAGTACTGCCTCCGCCAAGCGGCAACAGGCTGTGCTGAAACTCATAAGCTTAGGTGATAAACCTCACACTGCTTGTGAGTTGTGGACAGCTGTGAAAGAGCAGGCAGATCTGTGGCTGAGACCGCTGAACCTACACCCCGGCATGGTCGTGTGTGACAATGGCCGTAACCTGGTGGCGGCTCTGAGGCGAGGTGAGCTCACACACGTACCATGCCTGGCTCGTGTGCTTAACCTCGTGGTTCAGCGGATTCTTAAATCGTACTCCGAGTTGCCAGATCTGCTCGTGAAAGTACGCCGCCTGTCAGCTCATTTTCGCAAGTCGGCTACAGATTCCGCCGCCCTTGCTGTGTTGCAGCAGCGTTTGCAGCTTCCGGCACACCGACTGGTGTGTGATGTCCCCACACGTTGGAACTCTACCCACCACATGTTGCAAAGGATTTGTGAGCAGAAGAGAGCAGTTTTGGAGTACCAGCTGCAACAAGGCCGTCGATATTCAGGTCAGACTCCACACATAAGACCTCAGGAGTGGACCTGGATGTCTGACATATGTACCATCCTGACAAACTTTGAGGAGGCCACCAAGATGGTGAGTGGCGATGACGCCATCATTAGTGTCAGCATCCCACTTGTCTGTCTTTTGCAACGCTCTCTGCAGAGAATTAAAGAGGAGGCATTGCAGCCAGAGTATGATGAGATGGATCAAGAAGCCGTAGCGGGCGATTACACACAGCCCAGCCTCATCTCATCCCAACGTGCATTGGGGGACAATGAGGGAGAGGAGGAGGAGGAGGAAGAACAGGAGCTGCTATCATGTGCTGTAGACGGTAGTACCTGTACATGTGTCATACCGTCGGTTCAGCGTGGGTGGCCTGAGGACAGGGGGGAGGTGGAAGAGGAGGAGGAGGAGGAGAGCATGGTCAGTCGTCATCTTGGTGAGGTCACGGAAATCTTGCCCGTTACCAGTCTGGCACGCAAGGCTGACTTTATGTTATGCTGCCTTAACCGTGACCCTCGCGTTGTCAAAATGTTGGGTGACAGTCATTACTGGTTGGTGACACTTGTAGACCCCCGCTACAAGGAGAACTTTCACTCTCTTATTCCTGAGGTGGAGAGGTCTACAAAAATGGGGCAATACCAGAAGGCCCTTGCTGCAGAACTCTTAAAAAAATTCCCATCTGAACACGCTAGCGGCAGAGGTCACAGTTCGTTGCCCAACCAAGGCGTACAGGCGAGAGAGATGCAACTCCAATCCAGCAGAGGCAGGGGAACACTGTCAACGTTCTGGGACAGTTTTCTGACACCCGCCCAGCTTACAGGCCCTGAGGCGCGGGGTACTCTCACAAGGAGTGGAAAGTTTCAAAAGATGGTGAGGGAGTACCTTGCCGATGGTACCAGCGTCCTCCGTGATTCCTCTGTGCCTTTTAATTATTGGGTATCCAAGCTGGACACTTGGAATGAACTCGCTCTGTATTCCTTGGAGGTCCTGGCCTGCCCTGCCGCTAGCAGTGAGTGTAGATGATGGGGGTGATGGTGCACGAGCGCAGCAGGAATGACTCAGAGTCTTTGCAGTGCAGTTCAGGGTCTTTACTGATGATTATAAGGTAGACCCTCCCGGGAGTACTGGCTAGCATAAGAGGCCTGGTCAGTCTGTGAGCAAGCAGGAGTTCCCCTGGCCAGGTGGAGTTGTAGGCCTCCCGTCTGTCTGCACTCTTCCTGGCTACCTTGCTGTAAGCGGGTAGAAGTAGCCCACGTCCCTGAGTGTACCGTGTAGTGCTCACCCATATGGCTGGCGACTTGGGGCCTTCTGTTAGCCTCCGCTCCACGACGGCGGTGCTGGTCCCTTGCTTGTGACTGAGCCTCCGGGCTTCTATGGCCAGAGGACCTGAAATCCCCTGCCGGCTGGTTTCTGCTGCTGGATATATAAGTCCTCACAGCTTCGGACTCCTGTGTCCGGTTCCTATTGTCTTCTGCCAGGGCGAGCTCTGCTCAGCTTCTAGCCCCTGGTCTTTAGCTCCTAGCTCCTACAGAGCTCCTTGCTGTTACTTTCCCTTGCTCTTACTCTGACTCTGACTGTTCTCTGACTCACTCAACCCCCCCAGATCCAGTTTATAAGGGCAGAATTCTCCCCTCCCAGGATTGGGGCAGGAGGATGTTGCATGTTTAAGGGATCCTGACCAGGAAACCTGCCACTTGCTCTCCGACGTAATATCTCTATTACTGTGGTGACCAGACCCCTGGGGTGCCACACATGGCTCTTGTAAGGGGCATTGCAGTTCCTCATAATTTTTGGAAAGCCTTCCATTCACTGCTTAGGCCAACAGTGCACGGGAGACCCAGTTGCTATAAATGGAAAAAAAGGTTTAGTTAACGCCCGCTGACCTCCATGTCATTTCTAAGGGGCATTGGAGTGGCTCGAAATTTTTGGTAGGCATTGCACTCACTGTATGCCCTATAACTGTGTAGCCGAACCGCTCCTTTTGTTACAGAAACATATCCTACAAGACATATCTGGTTGACTGGCCTGATATTGATGTGAATGGTCCCTGTTCCTCCTGCTCTTTCTCCTTTGCCACTACCTCATCCATCATTTATCACCTGAAGCTTTGTTTTAGGGGGAGTCATAGAACTTGGATAGTAGCAGGAAAACATCCAGCAATCCTCGGAGGAGGTAGGATATGCGCCAAAACGCTGACCACCTCAGGCCTAGCCGCTACTACATACATGCGCTTGCATTACAACAAAACAAAGCAGATGCTAACTTCTATCATCCTCATCATGCTCCTCACCTTGGCACTCTCAACTCCCCTGATGGAGAAGCCAGGGCCCACCGGAGGAGTCTGATAGTCTGGTGGGCTCGGCCACTGCTGCCCTAAACCAGGCCAGGCTAAGCAAAGTGTGGGAAAGGTTACCGGGACAAATAGGGGTGGCTGGGGACAGAGTATGAACACCCGGCCACCCCCTGGATGCTGGGGAGCAAGCGGGGACACCCGGCCACCAGGCGGCTGGGGACTGAGTATGGATACCAGGCCGCCGACACAGCCATGGCGTGGTGGCCAGATTCCACCTCCACATGCCTAAAAGGCCCAATTTAAAGTGCAAGCAAGCAAGCAGTATGGTATTGCAGCCTGGGGGTGGGTGGGTGGCAGGCTGCATATTTGCGCTTGCATTGCAAGGAATGGGAGAGGTACAATTGAACACTGCCCTGGGACAAGGACTTGAATGGGGATAGTTGCAAGTCTGCAACGACAGGTGCAAGGTGGGAGGCATCTTCGCATGTACCATGAACAGGGGTTTGGCATGCACACACTACAGCGGAATAGGCTCTCCTTCACACTAAATGCACTGGGGAGGGCGCAGGTAATGTTTTGGTATACGCGCTTAATCTTATGTATAAGGCACACCAGGACAAATATGGGTGGCTGGGGACTGAGTATGGATACCTCGCTGCCGAAGCAGCCATGAGGTAGTGGCCAGCTTCAGCCTCCTCCAAACTAAAAGGCCCCATTTCAAGTGCAAGCTAGCAGTATGGAATTGCAGTCTGGGGGTGGGTGGGTGGCAGGCTGCACACTTACACTTGTATTAAAAGAAAACATAGCAGATGCTAACTTCTGTCATCATCATCATGCTCCTCACCTTGGCACTCTCAACTCCACCGATGGAGAAGTCAGGGCCCACCGGAGCAGTCTGGTTCTCTGGTGGGCTCGTCCAATGCTGCCTAAAGCAGGCCGGGCTAAGAAAAGTGTGTGGGGGGATGTTCCAAGGAGAAATAGGTGCGGCTGGGGACCGTTTATGGACACCCGGCTGCCCCCAGGCGGCTGGGGACCGAGTATGGACACCCGGCCGCCGGGCGGCTGGGGACTGAGTATTGATTCCAGACCGCCAACACAGCCATGACGTGGTGGCCAGATTCCGAATCCACATGCCTAAAAGGCCCAATTTCAAGTTCAAGCAAGCAAGCAGTATGGTATTGCAGCCTGGGGGTGGGTGGGTGGCAGGCTGCATACTTGAGCTTGTATTGCAAGGAATGGGGAGGTACAATTGAACACTGCCCTGGGACTAGAACTTGCATGGGGATAGTTGCAAGTCTGCATCTTCTGATGCGGCAAGGATCACTTATGATGGGCACACTTTTAGACAGTGACCTGGGAGTCAGAGATGCTTCCAGGGGTCTTCCCCATGCTGTTCCCTTGTCTTTTCAGCACTTTATGCATGTGTCACACAGCACATGGCCAGATAAGGTTGTAAAATGTTAAAATGACATTTCACGGTGAATGCATTTGTCATAGTTGAAAGCAATGCAAAAGTGCAAAAACGCATACAAAATGCTACTTGTGAAAATAGCCGAAGGTGTGGAGGAGTATTTTTGTTTTTGGTCATTTATTTTAACTTATACACAAGTCTTTACCCTGGAAAGGATGTTCCTTTACATATTTCACAGGAAAAAAGTTTCACTTTCGTTTTTGAACGTTTTATTGTGAGCCTGTAAAAGTGGCTTAATACCTCTGACCACGTTGTTGACAGCAGTGACCTGGGGGTCAGAAATGCTTCCTGGGGCAATCCCCATTCTGTCTCCATGTCATTTGAGCACTGTCACTATCATTTTGGGCACTTGTTAGGCTTTTAAAAGACTGACGGGGGTGCCACCGCAAAAATGCTCGAGTCTCCCATAGACTAACATTGGGCACGTTGCTCGAGTCGAGCACCCGAGTATCACGGCGAGCTCGGCCCGAGCTTCGAGCACCCGAGCATTTTAGTGCGAGCTCAACACTAGTAGTTATCCAGCAACTCGTGAAATTGAGTTAAAAAATAGCCTTTATTTTGAAAAAAAAATTGAAAACATGAGACCATAGTGCAAATAAAAGCGTACAGAGGCTACAGCTATCCTGAGATACAGATTAGTGGAATGCTGGACATTTTACAAGTGAATCTAGTGCACATACTGACAAGTTAGCAGAACTACATAAAACATAACAAGTAAATCACTAATAAAACACAATAATAATATTGACAAAAATGGTGGTCCGCTGCTGGAAAAGTATCACAGACTTTAGTAAGTGGGCAGCTCCTCACAGTGACTATTAAAACAGTTGCATAATCTTAACCTCTTTTTGCTTTATTTATTTATTTAAATTATAACAATTCCTCCCTTCAACCAAAATGAAAAACCATTTAATGAAACCTAAAATGCTATTTTGCAAAGTTGCTACACTAAGGTTTATGACTGGTTACGTACATTCAGCAACAATCTCAGGATGATCATAGAGTATATGATATCTACAGTAGACAATTAAATCAGGTATTCCAAAACAGGTGTTCTTCTGTCCTCCCCATAGATGCCGATAGATACCAGATAGATATCTATTTAAACTTACTTAATGGTATCTTAGCCAATTACTGCATTTTAGTTTATACTACAGACTGTAATATCTCAGTATTGTATTATATAAAACAAATCAGTGTTTCATATGAAGGAATAAAGCCCCAAAATCACCATCAGTACAAGAATACAGCAATAGAACCACCATCAGTAAAGAAAAACATCACCAGAACCAACCTCCATAAGTAAATGAATGCATCATCAGAACCATCATCAATACATGAATATATCACTATAAGCACAATCAGTTTATGAATGCAAGACCAGAAGCACCATCAGTACATGAAAACATCACCAGGAGCACCATAAGTACATGAATGCATCACTAGAGCCATAATCAGTACAGGTTGGAGCATTGTAACCATCAGTAGAAGAATACAGAAGCTGAACCATGATTAATACAGAAATACAGCACCGGAACCACCAACAGTACATCAAAACATCACCATCACCATTTATTGCCTGCAATAGAGGTCAAGATTACCAATATCTACATCATGGTGGGCTGTGGCTCATTGGTAGAGCATGAGCCTGCAAACACTGAGATTTGAGTTTATGTCCTGGGAGAGCTGATCTCCCGGAGGGTGAAGAAGTGAACATATAATTTAAATTATGCACTGAGCAGATAGAAGTGGCCTTGCCCCCTGAGGGGTTGCTACAGGAGCAATGAAGACATTAGTAGAGGTGAGTATAGAGCGGGACAAAAGCTCTGAAGTGACGGTTGGGAGCTATGCTAGGACATAGATCTAGGATAGAAGTGAGGGATGCAATGGTACTGGGTGATCATGAGCCATAAGTTCAGTCCATGTATTTGTGGCGACCCTGAGATGGTAAAAGCGTCAGAGGTAGAGTCACATTTAAAATGGAATTGGAATTTAGAGAAGTCTAGATAGCCCTAATCCATGGCACAGATTGTACACTGGGAGTGGGCTGCAGGTAGAATGAAAGGCACTGGAACGATGGAGGGCCAGCAACAGCAAGTGAGTGTAACTGCTAGATACTGCATAAGATATGTGCCTCCACATGTAGCCGCTAAGCCTGTGCTTCTGTGCAATACAGAATATGTAATTTACAAGTCATACACCTGCAATTAAACAAAACATAGGGCACACACATCTTTAGTATTAAATTAATGTACAAGTGCACAAATGATTTATGTTGTGACCAAAGCCACCATGTAGCCCTAGCCTAATGTTGGCAGGCATACTACATGGAACTGTCATGGAATTATGGGAATAACCGGATAGATAGAAATGTTATTAATATGCAAATTATGAAAAAAATTAAACAAAAGTTTCAAAGCAACTTGATTTATTCACTATTGAGTATCAGTGACACATGCAAAAATGCATGCATTTACACACCTTGGCATGCAATCGGTTAGATTATAAGTGGTTGTCAGTAGAGATGAGCGGTGTTCGACTAGAACTGTTCGCCAATCTGAAATTCAAGCTGTTTTGGGTGGTGTTCGAGTTGTTCGACGAACGCGAACGATTTGCAAAAAATTTGGCTGTTCGAGGTTATGTTCGATAACTGTTCGTGCACCAAAAGCGTGTCCTGCATGTCTGGCGCTGTTTAGAGCACCAATCTTGCAGGGATTGTCTGCCACTCACTGTAATGCCACAGCCATGGTGGTTGTGGCATTACAGTGGTTGTCCTAATCGATGGGAACAGTGCTCACAGTGAAACATGAAAAGCCGGCAATTCAGCAGCGGCATAAACAGGTACCCGACAATTTAGAACAGAAAGAATAGAGCATCACACAGAGATTAGATAGATAGAAACATGTCAGTCACATATATAAGAAGTACAGTGACAGTGTTGGTTACTGTACTTGTCATTTAGTGTTAAAGGATTTATTAAAAAAACTAATAGTGTTTTCATGCACCGTCTCTTTAATAAAGCCGGCCGGCAATTCAGCATCGTACCAGACAATTTATAACAGAAAGAATAGCGTATCACACATAGATTAGATAGATAGAAACATGTCAGTTACATACAGTACAGACCAAAAGTTTGGACAAACCTTCTCATTTAAAGATTTTTCTGTATTTTCATGACTATGAAAATTGTACATTCCATATGAAAATGGTCCCAACTCCATTTATAAGGCAAGAAATCCCACTTATTAAATATGACAGGGCACACCTGTGAAGTGAAAACCATTTCCGGTGACTACCTCTTGAAGCTCATCAAGAGAATGCCAAGAGTGTGCAAAGCAGTCATCAAAGCAAAAGGTGGCTACTTTGAAGAACCTAGAATATAAGACATATTTTCAGTTGTTTCACACTTTTTTGTTAAGTATATAATTCCACATGTGTTAATTCATAGTTTTGATGCCTTCAGTGTGAATGTACAATTTTTGTAGTCATGAAAATACAGAAAAATCTTTAAATGAGAAGGTGTGTCCAAACTTTTGGTCTGTACTGTATATAAGAAGTACAGTGATAGTGTTGATTACTCTACTTGTCATTTAGTGTTAAAATAAAGGATTTATTAAAAAAAAATTGGCGTCGGGTTCCCCGTAATTTTAGTCTCTAGCTGAGGTTAAGCAGACGGCTGGGGCAGATGTTTGAAGCCTGGGAAGGGGGTAAAACCCACGGAGCTTCCCAGGCTACTAATATCAGCCCCCAGCTGAATACCTAGCCTTTACTAGCTATTAAAATGGGGGGACCGCAAAAAGAATGACGTGGGGTCCCCCCTATTTTAATAGCTTGAAAAGGCTAGGCAGACAGCTGGGGGCTGATATTAATAGCCCAGGAAGGGTGCCGTGAATTTTGGCCCCCTCCCAGGCTAGAAATACCAGCCGTTAGCCACCCCAGAAATGGCACATCCATAGGATGTGCCAATTCTGGCACTTAGCCTCGCTCTTCCCACGGCCCTGTAGCGGTGGCAGTGGGGTAATAGGGCTGGGGTTGATGTCAGCTTATAATGCCAGCTGACATTAAGTCCAGGTTAATAAAGGAGAGGCGTCTATAAGACACCCCCATTACTAACCCCATAGTCAAAGTAAAAAAAAAACACAAGCACCCAGAATAAAGTCCTTAAATTGAAATAAAGACACAATTCTTTCTTGTTCTAAATTAAACCATACTTACCATCACGCCCATTCCAGCTGAAGCCAACGATCTCCTGCAATAAAAGTAAAATAATAAAGCAACATCATCCTTACCATGGTTCCTCTGACAGCTTCAGCTCTGCTACATTCATTTGACAGGCTGGACTGCAGTAGAATGCTGCCATCCAGCTTGCTATGCTGCAGACACTGAGAAGCACAGGCATGCTTGCGCTCCTCAGTGTTTTGCTGTTAGGCATCAGTCTGGAGCTGGATTTGAAATAGGTCCAGGACCTTCTGTGGTCTCCCATTCCAGGCCAGCCAGGGCTGATATTGCTCAGCATTGTTGTCAGTCCCAACACCTAGCTGTTCCACAAGCCGTGCAGATTGACTCCCAGGCATTTGTGCCCAGCAGTGTTAAGCATAGGCTGCAGAGCGAGACAGGGCTCGTGGAGTCTAAGTCCAGGATTCGCCGCACTGAGCATGTCCGTGACCTGGCGGATCATGATTGGTGGGTTGGCACCTACCTGACTCGGTGACCTGGCACTCCCTGATTGGTTCACGGGTAACGTCACCAATAGCGCGTCGCTGGGCAGGGCTTAGTCTTTAAAAGGCCCGCCCACAAACATGGCGGCACGCTCAGATCATTTGAGCTAGCAGTTTGGTGTGCACGCTTACTCTGGGCTCAAAGAACCATAGCTTTAGTTAGGCAGGCCGGGCTCAAAGAGCCATAGCTTTAGTAGGCAGGTAGCTTCGCCTCGCTGACTGGCTCTAACCAGGGGGTTCGCCTTACACCCCGAGCCGCCTGTGAGCTAAATAGAGCGGGTTTGCTCAGACCGGTAGCACGCCGGCTGAGTGCTCGATTACCCGGCGGGAATCACCCGCACGCTAGCGCTGTCTCCTATAGCGTAGCGCCTGTACCGAAGACAGGGCTACTGCTCATAGTCCGGTCACACGTCACCCTGCAGTTCTTGGAGATTGTGTGAACCGCTTTAGCGCCAATCCCCATAGCGTAGCGCCTGTATCAAAGACAGGGCTACTGCTGTTCCCACGGACGCACGTCTCCCTGCGGTTCTTGGAGATTGTGCGTACCGTCTTACCCTTTCGTGTGCGTTAACACGAAGGGCTAAGATATTTGTTAGGTGCGTCGCCGGTCGCTCTCTCCTCCGTGCAGTAAACGGAGATAGAGCGTACCGCTATACCCTGTCCTGTGTGTAGTTAACACGGAAGGGTTTATCTTTTAGTTGTCGTTTGCCTTTCCACCCGGGAAGTGTTCGGCAGCAGTCCTCTAGGCTGCATCGCGGACCCCGGGGTCGGTTGCATTCCATTAAATAAAGTTGTCTGCAGCCGCTTCCCCTAACACTCGCTGTGTCATGTCCAATGAACTCAGCTCACCTCATGCACGTCACTGACAGCGTGGGAAAAGTCTCCTGTGCATGCGGTGAGTGCATGCTTGCGCTCTGCAGTGTCTCTGAAGGATGAAAAGCTGGATGGCAGCGCTCAGCTGCCATCCAGCCTGTCATCTCAATGCCATCCCAGCGTGGGAGAATTCTCCTGCTGAAGCGCTGAACGCTGAGAATTTTCCCACGCTGTCAGTGACGTGCATGAGGTGAGCTGAGTTCATTGGACATGAGCTCACCTCATGCACATCACTGACAGCGTGGGAAAATTCTCCTGCACTCACCGCATGCGCAGGAGAATTTTCCCACGCTGTCAGTGCATGAGGTGAGCTGAGTTCATTGGACATGACCTCGGCTCATCTTTATGCCGTCACAGCCAGACACTGAGGAGCGCAAGCATGCCTGCGCTTCTCAGTGTCTGCCGCATGGCAAGCTGGATGGCAGCGTTCTGCTGCGGTCCAGCCTGTCATGTGAATGTAGCAGAGCTGAAGCTGTCGTGGGAACCATGGAAAGGTAAGGATGATGTTGCTTTATTATTTTACTTTTATTGCAGAAGACATTGGCTTCAGCTGGAATGGGCGTGACGGTAAGTATGGTTTAATTTAGAACAATAAAGAATTGAGTCTTTATTTCAATTAAAGGACTTTATTCTGGGTGTTTGTGTTTTTTTTAACTTTGACTATGGGGTTAGTAATGGGGGTGTCTTATAGACGCCTCTCCATTACTAACCTGGGCTTGATGTCAGCTGCCATTATAAGCTGACATCAACCCCAGCCCTATTACGCCACTGCCACCGCTGCAGGGCAGTGGGAAGAGCGAGGCTAACTGCCAGAATTGGCGCATCCTATGGATGCGCCATTTCTGGGGCGGCTGACGGCTGGTGTTTCTAGCCTGGGAGGGGGTCAATATTCATGGCACCCTTCCTGGGCTATTAATATCAGCCCCCAGCTGTCTGCCTAGCCTTTTCAAGCTATTAAAATAGGGGGGACCCCACGTCATTTTTTTTGGGGTCCCCCATTTTAATAGCTAGTAAAGGCTAGGTATTCAGCTGGGGGCTGATATTAGTAGCCTGGGAAGCTCCGTGGGTATTACCCCCTTCCCAAGCTTAAAACATCTGCCCCAGCCGTCTGCTTAACCTCCGCTAGAGACTTAAATTATGGGGAACCCCACGCCAATTTTTTTTTTAATAAATCCTTTATTTTAACACTAAATGACAAGTACAGTAATCAACACTATCACTGTACTTCTTATATATGTGACTGACATGTTTCTATCTATCTAATCTATGTGTGATGCTCTATTCTTTCTGTTATAAATTGTCGGGCACCGATGCTGAATTGCCGGCCGGCTTTTTTAAAGAGACTGTGCATGAAAACACTATTATTTTTTTTAATAAATCCTTTAGCACTAAATGACAAGTACAGTAAGCAACACTGTCACTGTACTTCTTATATATGTGACTGACATGTTTCTTTCTATCTAATCTCTGTGTGATGCTCTATTCCTTCTTGTCTAAATTGTCGGGTACCGGTGTATGCCGCTGCTGAATTGCCAGTGGCTTTTTTAAAGAGATTGTCTTCTGAGCAGTTTGTCAGCTTTTGGACACCTTTGAAGGTGTTTTCTATGTGTTTCTATGTGTTTTTGTTTTCCTGCCATTGGTTTTAATGGTGTTCGATGGTGTTCTAAGGTGTTCGACGAACAGTTCCACGAACATCCCGTTGTTCGACGAACCGAACCGAACCGAACCCGAACACTATGGGGGTGGCTCAACACTAGTTGTCAGATGAATGTTCAGCTACAGTGAATTCACTTGGGCACGCAAATCATTAAGATCCATTTCTTGCAGCTTCATTTGCAGTTGCTGACCAATGACATCTCAGATGAGCTTTATGGGAGACAAGTCTGGAGACGCAGCAAGCCATTGTAGCACGTGTAGGCCATGGAAACAACCTACAGTAGCATGAGCAAACTTGAAGCCTGGCATTGTTGTATTGAAAAAAACAGTTCCTGTGACACTTTCAACAAATGGTTATACCACTTGTTCCTCAATTAATTCAATGTAGCATCAATTGTACCTGAAATTTAGAATACAGAGCTCGGCTACCATACATTATTCCACCCTACACCATAATCCTAGAAATAGGACTGGTGTGACATATCCATGTGAAGACCTCGTCATGCCATTGCCCATGATGTATCATCAGAATCGGAGAATGGGATGTACTGTGTAGGGATCAGTTCTGTGTTGCAAGTGAAATTAGACATTGCATATCAAGCCAAAGAAATCAAACATTGTTTACACAAAGCATGAGCAAACATTTGCAGTATATTGATCTGAAAGCCTTAAAGCTACAGGTGTTCCATTTACCTCATGCTACCACTCTCAAAAGCTAACAGACTATAGCGAGATGGCAATGATGACTGGAATGGTCTATCCTCTTCAGCGATGAGTCCCGCTTTTGTCTTAGATGCAACGATAGCCAGATCTGGAGGTCACATGGGTAAAGCCATAGAAAGGCAACAAGAAAGTGTGCCAAGAGCAGTTTTTCAGAAAAAAAACACATAGGCTCTCTATGTGTGAATCAGTTTGGAGTTGCAGAAACCCCAGCAGGATGACATTGCTCACCTGGAATAGTTGTGCTAATCATGTATAAAGCTAAGTGCCCACGATGCAGAAATGCGCAGGATTTTTTCCTGAGCGTTTCTGCATCTCCCTGGCAGAAAAAAACGCATGCGGATTGTACATGCGTTTTCCTGCCAGGGACATGCGGAAATGGAGAGTTATTCACTGACATTTCCGCATGCGGATTGACAAGCTCTTTCCAAGCGATTAGCATCACTTGGAAAGTGCTTGTGACAACTAGGTCACACTATATAAATCCATGCAAACTGCATGGATTTATATAGTGTGACCCGAGAGAGTGGTTAAAAATAAAAAAATAAATATATACTTACTCTCCAATGGCCCGCGCTGGCTTGCTTCGCTCGGTGCCGGCAGCGGTGGATAGAAAGACCTGCCGACGTCAGCATCGCGTGACCCGTCACATGACTCTGACGTCAGCGCAGGTCCTTCAATCTACTGCAAAGTGCCGGGAAGCAAGTAGGAGCGCAGCGCGGGCCGCGGGAAGGTAAATATACATTTACTTTTTATTTTATTCATTTTTTACTGATTTTTTAATGGTACCTGGGTGTGGATGAGACTATCCTCTCCTCTACACCCGGGTACCATCCGCACATTAGAACGCGCCAATTACGCAAGAACAGATGCAGTCTTGCGGAATTGGCGCGTTCTAATGCAAGTCAATGGCGGCGAAAGCGCAGCATTTCCGCAAAATAATTGGTAGTGTTACGTTTTTTTCCGCAATGATAATCCGCAGCAGAAATTTCCGCAGAATGTGCACAGCACATGCGGATTATCATTAGGGAACATTGCTGCCCTTCTACCATGCGTTTTTAATAACACCTACATTAGGAAGAAAATTCCAAAAAGCGACTAGCAAATAGAAGATAACACTCTTTATTAACAAACAATAATTAAAAGTTCATTATGAAATGGTCACAAAGTTAAAAATATTTTTTTAAGAGGAAAACGGATGAAACAAGAAAATTTTGTCACATATGGACAGAAATGTGATGAGTTGTTGATAGTAAGTTTTAGTTCCTCTTTTTGGCTAATCTTATTAATTGATATGGGAGATATGAGGGATATCATTACTATTATCCTACCCAATTCTGTTTTTTGAACACTTACCTATAGGAACTTAAACTTACTATCAACAACTCATCACATTTCTGTCCATATGTGCCAAAATTTTCTTGTTTCATCCGTTTTCCTCTTAAAAAAATATTTTTAACTTTGTGACCATTTCATAATGAACTTTTAATTATTGCTTGTTAATAAAGAGTGTTATCTTCTATTTGCTAGTGGCTTTTTGGAATTTTCTTCCGAATGTAGGTGTTATGATTAGGTGCCCACTGCATATTTTTGTCTAATTATTGACCAAATGGGGAGATATGACTTACTTATCTCTAGCCAGTATGTACTATTTATGTCTTTGGAGTAGTGTTTTGTACATGCGTTTTTAATGCCTTTCTGCAGCGTTTCCGCAGACGCAAAAATGCTGCAGAAACGCATTAAAAATGCATCGTGGGCAAACAGCCTAACACTGGATTAAATTTGGACTGGAAACACCCATAGCTGCTGCACTGACCTTTCCCAATTGTAAGGCAATGAACCAAAGGATAATCCAGGAAGGAGGAAGAAATGCAGTTTCTCCCTGCGCTGCCACAGGGGATGACGAGCCAGATGGTAAGTAAGATTTTTTATTTTTTTATTATTTTTTAAGGGTAACAACTGACAAGACTATGCGTTTCTGGGACGATCCATACCATTCATCAGGTATAGTTAGACAATAAGCCAGTCACGTTTTTTTATATCGATCTGGAGGATTATACCAGGTGTAATAGATTTTTTACTTAACCCATTCATGACATAAACACTGCACTTTTATGCATGTTCTATTTAAATAAAAAATCCTAGGGAGATACATAAATCACACATAAAATAATTTTAACCCTAGCACAAAAGGTAATGATAGATATTTAAAAATATTGAACATCATTTGGTAGGAATATATAGTGTTATTGTCGTGTATTTTCTATACATTCATTCAAACCATCGGGGGATAATGTGGACAGTTTAAAAATCAAAAATGATTCTCCATTTGTCAGTCTTTGGAACCTATCATAAAATTTCTCAGAAATCTATTCTAATATCAGCAATCGCAAACTGTCATGATTTTTTTTTATGTACATTTAGAAAATGCCTGGATAAACTATGATTTGTTACTCCATGTCTTATATTTGATCTATGCTTGTTAATGTTGATGTGAACAGGTTGGATAGTACGTCCAACATATTGCAAGTTGCAACTACATTGAAGTAAAAAAAACTACCAAGTAAATTTAAAAAGTGCTTGGTTAAAAAGGTGTCCCTGTAAAAAACAGAAGAAATTATACAAAAAATCAAAGAAAAAGAAGAACTTCTAATATCTCTCCCAACTCCCTATAACATAATTCATTTGGAAATTTTAAAACTCAGAATTGAACTCAGAACTATACTGTTTTCGGAATATGAAACATTTTCCTAAGTGATGAAATCAGAATATTATTCTTCCATGAATAAACCTTCCACCCTAATGGCTAGGAAAATAAAACAAACGAGAATAAAAAACAGCATTAGTATGATTAAAAGAGCCGATGGTACACGCTGTATTCACCCAAAAGAGATTGCAGAGGCATTTGCTTAACACTATTGTAATCTCTACAATTTAAAAGAAGATGTTAGCACCAAACAACCCAATCAAAACTTAATTAATGCATTTTTATCTTCTATTAAACTTCCCAAACTTATTGAAAACCATAAAAAAATTGCATCATTTACATGTGAAGAGGTATTGATTTCTATAAACAAGCTTAAACAAAAAAAGTCACCGGGTCCCGATGGGTTTGTGAATGAATATTATAAGACATTTTCGAAAATTTTGGCCCCGCATCTAACGACTCTATTTAACACAGCTTCTACTTCTGAATCATTTCCTCAAGAAATGCTGGAAGCTAACATTATACTCATTCCTAAAGCTAAAGGAGATGCCTCATTGGTTACTTGTTATAGACCAATTTCATTAATCAATTGTGACGTTAAAATCTACTCGAAAATTCAGGAAGACAGACTTCAAAAACATTATCAAATTTAATTCATAGCGACCAAATAGGTTTTATAAGCAGCAGACAGTCGCCAGATGGCACAAGGAGAACTCTAAACTTGATGTGACTAATGGAGGGTTCACAAATGGCTTCTCTGCTTCTGACTTTGGATGCGGAGAAGGCATTTGATAGGATCCATTGGAGCGTTCTGCAGTTAACTATGATAAAATATTGTTTTACAGAACATATTAATAACACTATTAGGGCTTTATATTCCCAACCTACAAAAAAAAGTTTATGCTAATAACCACTCATCAAACCGAGTCAAGCTTTCAAATGGTTAACGCCAGGGATGTCCTCTTTCACACTTGCCTTTTCCTCTAGTGGTGGAGCCATTGGTGGAACATATTCATATGAACTCTAAAATAAAAAATATACCCATTAATTCTCGTCAATACAAGATTTGTATCATTATATTATTTTATCTCTGTCTGACCCACTAAATTCTATTAGGAAAGTAAACAGCATTTTAGAAGGATTTGCAGATGTGTCATTTTATAAAATAAATTCAGAAAAGTCTAAAATCCTTCATTATAATATAGAAAACCAACTTCAAGAGGTAATAACAAATGAATACAGTTATAAATGGCAAAACAAGGAGGTAACATTCTTAGGTATATTCCTAGTAAAACCCATTAATAACATTATTGAGGTAAACTTAGGTAATATATATAAAATTATCCAAGAAGATAACATGGCTAGGAAAAATCCTTACTTTTAAAATGGTAACCTTAGCTTAAATTTTGTATATATTTAGAACTATCCCTTAAATTATTTAACAAAAATGGTTTAACAAAATACAATCGTTAATAAATAAGTTTGTATGGAATAACAAGAAACCGAGAGTTTCTAAAGCTACTCTAATGAAAAATAAAAAACGAGGAGGTTTTGGACTCCCTAGCATATTTAGCTACTATACTATATATAGAAACTCAAGGCTTTATCGCTAAGGAAAATTTAGATGGTCCATGCTATGAGTACACCTCTTAGACATGCGAACAACTTGCACATTAAATGTAGGGTTAAATATCTTTTTACACTATACACAATAACAGGCCGATGTGAGCGTATACCGCACAAGCGCTGCTGCGTCCCTCGGGGAGGAGTGCTCCGTAACTGCGACGCATCACCAAGGCTACGGTTCCGGACTCATGTCCGGATCACGTGGAGGTGATGACGCGAGCAGGGTGTGTGGCCACCCTGGATGACGCGGCAACATAGCGGGGATGCGCCGCTCACTTACATCGGACCAGTCATGGAAGAGCCACACATATAAAGCCCAGACACGCTAATGCATTCAACACCTCCTGACAAAACTGCAAGCAGCGGTGAAACGCGCATCGAGGTAACTATTGAGCCAGAGAATCTACCATCTGGGACTACACCCAATGTCTACAGTTAACCTACCCTTATAAATTTTATATTTGAGACACCTATAGCATATATTATATATATATCTCTATTACCTCCTATTCCTATGAGATTCACAATATTGACTATAAGGTAGCCTCTTATATTTATTCTATTGTCCATTACTATATACCCTAGACTTATGGGTCAAACAACATTGTAGTCCAGCTCACTGGTCTCTTACTCTATTGTATTAAGTTATGTCCTACTCCTATGTATATGTATAACTTTTTCTATCATGGTTTTAAAAAAAAATGTTTTCATAAAATAAACTTGTGATATACTGTATAAAAAATATATTCATCTATTGCTCCCTCCTTTTGTTCTTGATTGGTATTATTGTATCTCTGTCTGACCCACTAATTTCTATTAGGAAAGTAAACAGCATTTAGAAGAATTTGCAGATGTGTCATTTTATAAAATAAATTCAGAAAAGTCTAAAATCCTTCATTATAATATAGAAAACCAACTTCAAGAGGTAATAACAAATGAATACAGTTATAAATGGCAAAACAAGGAGGTAACAGTCTCAGGTTTATCCCTAGTAAAGCCCATTAATAACATTATTGAGGTAAACTTAGGTAATATATAAAATTATCCAAGAAGATAGCATGGCTAGGAAAATTCCTTACTTTTAAAATGGTAACCTTACCTTAAATTTTGTATATATTGAGAACTATCCCTTAAATTATTCAACAAAAATGGTTTAACAAAATACAATCGTTAATAAATAAGTTTGTATGGAACAATAAGAAACCGAGAGTTTCTAAAGCTACTCTAATGAAAACTAAAAAACGAGGAGGTTTTGGACTCCCTAACATATTTAGCTACTATATAACAAATTTACTTAAACAATCTCAGAACTGGTTAATTAATAATTTAAATAATAGTTGGGTGGGAGTTGAAACCTCTTAATTATAACACGTCTCTTAAATTATTATTGATAAAATACATAAAAAATCCTCGTTTGAAAATTCCAGTATATTCAGCTATTAAATGTACTCTGATGGCATGGAAAAATTTAGAAATTAAGCTCATTTACATAAGAAACTGAAATCAAGAAAATATGACCATTTAAAAAAACATTAACTTTTCTATTTTATAACTTTTAAATAACTTTTCCATTCCCCACATTTGGAAAGATCTAGGTATTACTAAAATAAAACACATAATAGTATAGACTTCACCCCTTTCCAAAAAATGAAAACTAAATTTAATCTTCCCGACGAAGAACATTCCATGCTATTACATATTAGATAGGGGATTGTCGACATGTGCAACACTAAAAACATAATCACAGAGGCAATTTGCATATTACTCACCAACTTAAATAACAAAGGGATTTGGTCAACACGTAACACTTATGACCTCTTCAATGATGATATACTGTAGTTATGGTCAAAACAAACAACATAAATTATTGAGAGAAGGACCTTAAACTTACAACTACTATTCAACAATGGAAATACAGTCTTAGTCTTACCTATTCATCTAATCTTTGTTCGAACTTAAATGAATGCCATTTTAAAATCATTATAAGATGGTATCTAACTCTCAATAAATTATTCAAAGCCTATAAAGATTAATCCCCTATTTGTTGGCGCAGTTGCGGGCTTAAAGGGGATTTGCTTCACATTTTTTGGAACTGTTGAATTCTAAATAATATGTAGAAAGATATCTCCTTATTGTTTTATAGAATCACTCACCAAAAAATTATATTCACCCCAAATCTTGCACTTTTATCTTTAGGCACAGAGTTCATTCCAAAAAATTTGAGACATCTAATCATACACATTTTCTTAGTTGTGAAAAATTTAATCGCGCCTAATTGGAGAACTTCCACTATCCCTCCGATCTCCGAAAATATAGATAAAGTATCCCTACACAATTTTTACTAATATATTAATGCTAAAATAAACAACTCTTTACACAAATATTATAATAAATGAAACATTTGGAATGAACAATTTCCCCTCCAATAGGAATTCTGACACAACTGTTATATATATATTGTTTGAATATATTATCTTTGTTAATTATACTACTAGAAACTGTTAATGTATTTATTTTATTATATTTTGAATACTCAATTATTTTAATATGTTACTTTAATTGTTTACTATTCAGCTTTGTTTAAAAGTTACTATTGTCAGACAACGTTATCTAATTAAGCTACTGTACTGGATTACTTTGTTTTAAATGCATAAGCTAGATTTCCTCCTTTCCCATGTTCCTTTCTTTTATGTATCACTGTAGCAATTAGTAGTTATGTTTATGTTTTGTTCACTTTGAAAATTTCAATAAAGATATTAAGGAAAAAAAAAGTTGTCCCCGTGATCATAGAGGAAAAATATTAACATCCATGTGCAACCATTTTATAACATTGGCATTTAGATCCCCCACAGTGATAAGTCCCTGTGAGTAGGGGAAAAAGGGTTAACTGGTTACATGTTTGCACCACAGGTCTCTTAGTACTAATCCGACTTGGTGCAGTGTGATTTTTTTAGGTTCCTTCTAAAAACTATATTAGGATTTTCTGGTAAAATTTTTGATAAAACCAGATCGCTCTTTACTATAAACCAATATCTTTAAAAAATCCCCCTGACTGTCTAATGCAGTTTATTGAAAGTAGTGACTAAACTGTATTTATATTTGTCAATTAGAGAAATTTTCTTTTTTGTGTTTGATCCTCCTTGGATTGTTTTAAAAGACAATCCTACTATTTCAACCCCCTAATTCTTCTATAGGCATCCTTTAGAATGTTCCCTTTTCTTGGAATCTCATTTTCAGGATACATAATTCCTTCTCAAAGTCATGATCATTCGTACAATTTTTTCTTATGCGCCAGTATTAGCCATAGGGTACGTTTTTTATGCATCTGGGAAGATGCCCACTGGAGATCATCATATAACTGTTTACATCCTCATTTTTCAAGTGGGTGGACATACAAATTCTGCCACTCTCATCTCTAGAAATAGTTAGATCTAAAAACTCAATAGATGATTCTGAGAAAGAAAAAGTAAAATCCAAAAAGCATGGATTTAAATTCAGTTTGTGAACAAAGGCTTGCACTTCCTCTCATGTCAAAGCCCGAATAATAAAAAGTAATCTATAAATCTTATAGAATATAATGTGGCCCATTGAAAGGAAGGACTGTGCAATATACAGGGACTAGAATCACCCCATGAAAAGATTGGTGTAACTGGGTGCGAATCTCAAGCCCATTGTGTAGGCGTGGACTGTACTGTCACATTCCTGCCCCTGAAGAACACAATCGCATCATGTATATAGTGTCATGCATTTTTATAAATATCTACAGTACAGACCAAAAGTTTGGACACACCTTCTCATTTAAAGACTACCTCTTGAAGCTCATCAAGAGAATACCAAGAGTGTCCAAAGCAGTCATCAAAGCAAAAGGTGGCTACTTTGAAGAACCTAGAATATAAGACATATTTTCAGTTGTTTCACACTTTTTTGTTAAGTATATAATTCCACAAGTGTTAATTCATAGTTTTGATGCCTTCAGTGTGAATGTACAATTTTCATAGTCATGAAAATACAGAAAAATCTTTAAATGAGAAGGTGTGTCCAAACTTTTGGTCTGTACTGTGTATATATGACATGATATCAGAATAAACCTTTCCTGTTTTAAGTCAATTAGGATTACCATAATTTTTAATATTTGCCAAATGCCAGAATAATGAGAGAGAGAGAATGTTTTAAGGCATTTTTCTTAGTTACTGCAAAGTCAAAAGTTTACCAACATCTCATTAGTATTTGGTACCATTGAACATAAACTGAATGACTTTTGTCAAATGTTTGGGATATCCTTCCACAAGTTTCTCACAATAGTTGGTTAGAATTTGGGCCCATGGCCTCCTGACAGAAATCATGTAACTGATCCAGGTTTGTAGGTCGCCTTGCTCACAACTACCTTTTCAGCTTTGCCCATAAATTTTCAATAGGATTGAGATCACGGCTTTGTGATGGCCACTGCAAAACATTGACTTTGTTATCCTTAAGCCACTTTGTTACCAATTTGGCAGTATGTTTCGGGTCATTGTCCATTTGGAAGACCCATTTCCGCCCAAGCTGTCTTGAGATGTTGCTTCAGTATTGACACATAATCTTCTTTTCTAATGATGCCATCTGTTTTGTAAAGTGCACTAGTCCCTCCTGCAGCAAAACAACCCCACAACATGATGCCTCTACACCCGTGTTTCACAGTTGGGATGGTGTTCTTAGGCTTCCAAGCTTCTCCCTTTTCCCTCCAAATGTAACGATAGTCATAATGCCCAAAAAGTAAAATTTTAGTTTCATCCGACCACAGGACATGTCTCCAAAAATTAAGGTCTTTGTTCCTGTGTGTATTTGCATTTGTATTAATCTGGCTTTTTTATGTTTCTTTCGGAGTAATAGATTCTTCCTGGCTGAGTGGCCTTTCAGCCCATAAAGTGTATATATATAGTGTGTGTAATCTTCTGGTTTCAACTATGTATACAGTTGAAACCAGAAGTTTACATACACTATTAGTGATGAGCGAGCATGCTTGCTACTGCTCGGTGCTCGCCCAAGCATCTCACTGCTCGCTGAGTATTTCCGGGGTTGCTCGGCGGAAGCTCGGGTCCCATTCCTGCATGTTTGGCGCTCTTTACAGAGCCAATGAACATGCAGGGATTGCCTGCCACTCAATGTAATGCCGCAGCCATGTTAGTGGTGGCATTACAGTGATTGGCTGGCCACACAGCGTCATCAGGTCTATTTCAGACCTGGCGCCGCCATGCTTGTCACAGTCACTCTGGAATCAGGCAGTGTAGGGAGTGGTGCTGCTGAGCTAGGGAGAGATTTGCTTGTTTATAATTAGTGTAGGTGTACCAAACTATATTAGAGACACAAATCCATCTAAAAAAACAGTCCTTCTGAGGACTAATCCATCTGCAGAGATATCAGGCAGGCAGTGTATATAGACAGGCAGGGTATATAGCAGATTGCAGTGCATATAGCATAAGAGGCTCCATACCAGTTTTGTCTACTGCTGCTGCTGCTGTTAGATATTTCTAGAAATAGGCCCAGCAATCCAGATGACACCGTTTTTCTGCGCCATTTGCTTGTTGGCACTGCAGAATACAGCCAGGTCCTTTCCACATCACAGCACTAAAAATCCAGCTATTTAAAACTGTGGTTTGTCCGTCACACAGATCACATATAATTGAGCTGAAAATATTGCCATTTCTGGTCTCCATTGAAATTTTGTTTCAGTGTGTCAGTGAAGCTATTGACACCAGTTTGCTGTTCAAAATAGTTACCTACAAGCCAGCTATTTAAAACTGTGTTTTCTCCATCACACGGATCACATATACATTTTCAGAAGATACTGCCATTTATGGCCTCAATTAAAAATTTGTTTCAGTGTGCCAGTGAAGCAATTGACACCGGTTTGCTGTTCAAAATAGTTGCCTACAGGCCAGCTATTTAAAACTCTGTTTTCTCTGTCACACGGATCACATATACGTTTTCAGAAAATACTGCCATTTCTGGCCTCCATTAAAAATTAGTTCCAGTGTGTCAGTGAAGCTATTGACACCTGTTTGCTGTTCAAAATAGTTATCTACAGGCCAGCTATTTAAAACTGTGTTCTCTCCGTCACAAGAATCACATATACAAAGTCAGAAAATACTGCCATTTCTGATCTCCATTAAAAATTTGTTTCAGTGTGTCAGTGAAGCTATTGACACTGGTTTGCTGTTAAAAATAGTTAACTACAAGCCAGCTATTTAAAACCGTGTTTTCTCCATCACACGGATATCATATACGTTTTCAGAAAATACTGCCATTTCTGGACTCCACCAGCATGAGCAGGCACATGGCAGCAAAGCACCTGACTTTGTGGGCCAAATCCCAGGCAGTGTCTGCCGGTGGCACCACTGCTTCTTCCGCTGTTGTGCATGCAAGCCAATCCCCTGTCCATTTTGCATGCGAAGATGCCTCCTGCCCTGCACCTTTCATTGCACACTCTCAAGTACAAGCATCAGGAAGCACGTCCACATCCTTGTTCCAGCATAGCATTCAGTTGTCCATACCCCAGTCCTTGGAATGCAAGCACAAATGCGCAGCTAACGCCCCACAGGCCACACTACTAAATTCCAACATTTTGCGACTACTTGCGCTCAAAATGTTGCCTTTTAGGCTCGTGGACACGGAAGCATTCTGCAACCTGATGGCAGCAGCCGTCTCTCGGCACTTGGTCTCCAGTCGCCACTATTTCTCCCGCTGTGCCATCCCCGCATTACACAAGTGCGTGTCTCAAAACATTAGCCGTGCCCTCAACAGCGCAGTTACTGGGAAAGTCTACCTAACCACGGACATGTGGACAAGTGGTTGTTGGGTTAACATAGTGGAAACCGGGACCCAGTCGAACCTTGGGACGGAACAAGTCCTCCCAACGTCAAGGATTGCAGGTCAATCAGTGCTGCCCCCGCAGTCTACAGCCCCAGCACCTCATACCTCATCCCCCTCAGCCTCATCCTCCTCTTCAGCCTCAATCTCCAAAATTACCACATCAGTCACAAGCTGGAAGCACTACAGAACTGACTCGGCCAAGCGGCAACAGGCTGTGCTGAAGCTAATATGCTTAGGTGACAAACCACACATTGCTGAAGAGTTGTAGACAGCTCTGAAAGAGCAGACAGATCTGTGGCTCACACCGCTGACAGGCATGGTCATGTGTGACAATGGCCGGAACCTGGTGGAGGCTCTGAGGCGAAGTGAGCTCACACACGTACCATGCCTGGTCCATGTGCTTAACCTCGTGGTTCAGCGGTTTCTCAAATCCTACCCGGAGCTGTTGGATCTGCTTGTTAAAGTACGCCACCTGTGTGCCCATTTTAGAAAGTCACCTAAAGCTTCCGCCCTTGCCGTGTTTCAGCAACATTTGCAGCTTCCGGCTTGCAGACTGGTGTGTGATGTCCCCATGCTTTAGAACTCTACACTGCAGATGTTCGGAAGGATTTGTGAGCGGAAGAAGGCAGTTGTTGAGTACCAGCATCAACAAGGCCGTCGGTATTAAGTTCAAACTCCACACATAAGACCTCAGGAGTGGACATGGATGTCAGACATATGTACCATCCTCCAAAATTTTGAGGACTCCATCAAGATGGTGAGCGGCGATGACGCCATAATTAACATCACCATCACGCTTCTCTGTCTTCTGAAACGTTCTCTGCTCACAATCAAAGAGGATGCATTGCAGGCAGAGCACAATGAGATGGAGCAAGGAACCATACAGGGTGATTACACACAGCCCAGCCTCATCTCATCCCAATGTGGATTGGGTGACAATGAGGAAGAGGAGGAGGAGGAGAAAGAACAGGAGCTAGTTTCATGCGCTATAGAAGATACTAGTTGCACAACTGTCATACCATCTGTTCAGCGTGGAAGGCCTGAGGACAGAGAGGAGGAGGAGAGCATGGTCACTCATCCTCTTGGTGAGGACACGGAAGTCTTGCCTGTTAGCAGTCTGGCATGCATGGCTGAATTTATGTTACACTGCCTTTCCTATGACCCTCGCATTCTCAAAATTTTGGGTGACAGTCATTACTGGTTGGTGACACTTCTAGACCCACGCTACAAGGAGAACTTTATATCTCTTATTCCTGAGGTGGACAGGTCTACAAAAATGGGGCAGTACCAGTAGGTTGTTACAGAACTATTAAAAAAAATTCCTATCTGAAAACGCTGGCAGAAGAGGTCACAATTCATTGGACAACCAAGGACTACAGGCGAGAGAGACACAACTCCAATCCAGCAGTGGCAGGGGAACAATGCTAAAGTTCTGGGAGAATTTTCTCAGCCCCTCCCATCGCACAGGCCCTGAGGCATGGGGTACTCTCACAAGGAGTGCAATGTTTGGGATGATGCTGAGGGAGTACCTTGACGACCGTACCAACGTCCTCTGGGATTCCACTGTGCCTTATAATTATTGGGTATCCAAGCTGGATATGTGGAATGAACCGGCTCTCTACGCCTTTGAGGTCCTGGCCTGCCCTGCTGCTAGTGTTTTATCAAAGCAGGTTTTTAGTGCCGCTGGTGGAATTAGAACTGATAAGCGCATCTGCCTGTCAACTGAAAATGATGACAGGCTGACTCTTATAAAAATGAACAAGGGCTGGAATGACAGCGTAACATAAACTCAAATCCAGTGTCTTTTTTTGGGAGGTGTATTCTCATGCACCTTTTCACACCCACACATGGGTATACGCTTCCTGATTTTGTCTATTTGCTCTTGTCCTCCTCCTTCTCCTCATCCTCATCCTCCGCCATCATATCACCAGGGTGACCGTGGTCTGTGATGCAACACCAACATAATATTTTTAAAGGGTGTGTATGATGCCCGTAAAAAAATATTTTTTATACATTATATTCATGTACACCCCCCAGGGGTAAATGTTTGTCAGCCCATACACTTAGTGCATGGGTATTACAAGTATAGGAGGCCCGCTCCTTTGTAATGGGAACATTTTTTTATGAGGCCCTCCTCCACGTCTCTTCCATGGAGCATTGGAGTGCCTCCCAATTTTTGGCAGCCCTTGCATTCACTGCATAGGCCTAGACCATGGGAAACCCACTTCCTAATAATGGGAAAAATTTTTCATGAGGCCCTCCACGTCTCTTCCAAGGGGCATTGGAGTGCCTACAAATTTTTGGCAACCCTTGCATTCACTGCATAGGCAAACACATTGGGATACCCACTTCCTAATAATGAGAACATTGTTTTTAGGAGGCTCTCTAACCTTTACGTCTCTTCCAAGGGGAATTAGAGTGCCTCCAAATTTTTGGCAGCCCTTGCATTCACTGCATAGGCAAACACTATGGGAGACCCACTCCCTAATAATGAAAACATTGATTTTTGCAGGCTCTCCGACCTCTACGTCTCTTGCAAGGGGCATTGGAGTGTCTCCAAATTTTTAGCAGCTTTTGCATTGTCTGCATAGGCAAACACTATGGGAGACCCACTTACTAATAATGAGAACATTGTTTTTAGGAGGCTCTCTGAACTCTATGTCTCTTCCAAGGGGAATTGGAGTGCCTCCAAATTTTATTTTTAGCAGCTTATTCATTCACTGCACAGGCAAACACTATGGGAGACCCACTTCCTAATAATGAAAATATTGTTTTTAGGAGACTCTCCGACCTCTACGTCTCTTGCAAGGGGCATTGGAGTTCCTCCAAATTTTTTTCAGCTGTTGCTTCACTGCATAGGCAAACAGTATGGGAGACCCTCTCCTTTCTAATGGGAATTTGTCGTTACTGTGGCCCTGCTCTATGTGTCTTTAAATTGCTAGTGGGGTTTTTCCCAAATTTTGGAAGCCCTTGCAGTCACAGCATGGGCATTACCACTATAGGAGACCCACTCCTTTATAATGGGAATTTTTTTTTTACTGAGATCCTCCTCTATGTCTCTTCAAAGGGGTATTGGGTTGTGTCTGAATTTTTGGAAGCCCTTGCAGTCACTGCATGCACAATAACAGTATAGGAGACTCACTTGTTAATAATGGGAGCAACAAAGCATAGCCGGCTGATGGCTCTCTAACAATAGCGAGGGACGACTGTTGGCCCTTTAAGAATAGTAAAGGCCTCCTGATGGCCTTATAAAAATAGGCTTTGTGACTTTAAGAGTCCCTCCATTATAAATGTAACAGGATGTGTCTGATGATGCGTCACACACCACATGGCCAGATAAGATTCTAAAATGTCAAAATGACATTTTCCGGTGAATGCATTTGTCTTAAAAAAATGTAAAAAAAAAACAAACAGTAGGCTCTTTCTTTAGTATAAAAAACAGAGTCGCCAATGTAACCTCAATGTAATCACATTGTTCAGCTTCTGCACCTCCTCCTCCATCTCCGAAATGACCACATCAGTCACAAGCTGAAAGCACTGCAGCACTGCCTTGGCCAAGCGGCAACAGGCTGTGCTGAAGATAACATGCTTATTGCTTAGGTAATAAACCGCCCAACGCTGCAGAGTTGTTGAAAGCTGTAACACAGCAGCCTGATCTGTGGCTCTCACCGCTAAACATACAGCCAGGCATGATCATATGTGACAATGGGCAGAACCTGGTGATGGAAAAATGACAGCCGGAGTAGATACGGTTTCCCTCTATGCCAGTCTTTTCACCGAGCTAAAGAATATGGCTGTGGCGAAATACAACTCCCACTGAGAAGCTGTTTCAAACTGAAAAACATTGGGCCCACCAGAGGATTTGATTCTAGGGCTCACCTTTATCCCCCGGTCAAGAGCCCCCTATCTGCTGCAAAGTTTGCGCTATCATGAACTCTCCTGATTGAGAAGCCAGGGCCCACCCGAGGACTCTCTGGGACTGTCTAACCATGCCGAGAAGCAGTACTGACTAAGAAAAGTGTGTGGGAAGGTTCCCGGACACTCTATGGCTCCTTTTTTACTGAGGTGGAAACCCACGCAAACACGGGGAGAACTTACAAAATCCTTGCAGATGTTGTCCTTGCTGGGATTTGAACCCAGAATCCCAGCGCTGCAAGGCTTCAGTGCTAACCACTGAGCCAATATGCTGCTGTTCACACTGTGATATCTAGCAGGCTGGAGAAACTTGCACCTACTGCATCTTCAGCTCCTTTGTGAGAAACTAATGTAATTGGGCAGCCACTCGATCTACCAAATAGAATTCCTGATAAATAAATTGGGATGGCTTCGCTAATGGTACTTGGGGCAGTGCTAATACCATGGCGTCGTACCATAGTTCACTGGAAATATTACAGGCTGGTAGGAGGCAAGCAAATTCCCACAGAAAAGTACCAGCAATAATGTTCAGGGACCCTTGCTTGTGGAAGGTGGAGACGATACCGGGAGAAATAGTGATGGCTGGGGACCGAGTATGGACACCTGGCCGCCGTCGGCATGAGGTTGTGGACAGCTTTCACCTCCACGAGCCTAAAAGGCCACATTTCAAGTGCAAGCAGCTTTAGAGGACTTCCTGGTAGAAATGACAGCAGGAGTAGATACGATTTCCCAAGTCCTTTCATCAAGCTAAAAATTATGGCTGTGGTGAAATGCAACTCACGGACAAGCTGTGGACTGGCTCCGTACTGTCCCTGGACACATTCACTTTTCCACGTGTTTGTGGTTAGGCGGTCCTTCCCAGTAAGTAAACTGGGGAGGGCACTGGTAATGTTGTAGGACCCGTGCTTGTGGAAGGCGGAGACGACATCGGACAAAGAGTGGCGGCTGGGGACCGAGTATGGATCGCCGGTCGCTGCTGCCATAAGGTTGTGGACAGCTTCCGCCTCCACGAGCCTAAACGGCCACATTTCAAGTGCAAGCAGCTGTCAAAAATTTGGCAGTATAGTATTGCAGCCTGTGGGTGGATGACTGGCTGGCTGCATACTTGTGTTTGCATTCCAAGGAATGGGGTAGGGACAACTGAATGCTGCACTGAGACAAGGACGTGGACGGTGATTGTTGCAAGTCTGCAATGACAGGTGCATGGCAGGAGGCATCTTCGCATGCGCCAAGGATCACTTATGATGGGCACACTTTTGACAGCAGTGACCTGGGAGTCAGAAATGCTTCTAGGGGTCTTCCCCATGCTGTTCCCATGTCATTTGAGCACTGTTCCCATCGATTTTTAGGCCCTCTGCAGACCGTCAGGGGAAGCCACCTGAAAAAAGCTTGAGTTTCCCATAGACTTACATTGGGCTCATTGCTCGGGTCGAGCACCCGAGCATTCCAATTTGCTCCACCTGAACATTGAGCACCCGAGCATTTTAGTGATTGCCCATCACTATACACTATAAAATACACATATTCATGTTTTTCTCAATATCTGACATGAAATCAGAATTAATCTTTCCCGTTTTGGTCAATTAGGATTACTATAATCTACTATATAATCGGCTTATCCCATCTGTCTGTCCGTCCAGGAAATCTCGCGTTGCTGATTGGTCCGGCTGCGGCGATTTCAGAACAAGATGGCGGCCAATAGCGGCTCATCTGCCGCACGGAGGTCAGCGGCGATGCAGCCGGGAGATGACCGGCGCTAGCCGGTCATGTCCCGGTGGCTCACAGCAGAAGTACCCCGACCGGTGGCCTAGGCGGTGCTGCTCCCTGATCCTCCCTTCACACTTGCCGTCGGGAGATCAGCGGCCCTAGCCGCTGATCTCCCGACGGTAGCCGCATGGAGGTCAGCGGTGATGCAGCCGGGAGATGACCGGCGCTAGCCGGTCATCTCCCGGCTGCTCGCAGCGGAAGTACCCGCACAGGCAGCGCCGCTCCCCGGTCCTCACTAACATGGTTCGCTGATTGGCGCGAAATTTAAAACACCGCTGTCCTGTCACCAATCAGCAACGAGCGCAGTCCGGCCGCGAATTGGCGCCGGATTTGAAACACGCTTCTCTGATCTGTTGCACCCGCCCGGCCACGACCAATCAGCGATATTGGCGTGAAATTTAAAACACCGCTTCTCTGATTGGTCGCGGCCTGCCGGCCGTGACCAATCAGCGACTGGCGCAGCCCGGCCGCGAATTTGCGGCGGATTTGAAACTCGCAGGCCACCGTTGGGAGATCAGTGGCGATGCAGCTGGGAGATGACCGGTGCTAGCCGGTCACCTCCTGGCTGCTCGCAGCAGAAGTATCCCGACCGGTGGCCTCGCTCCCCAGTCCTCCTTTAACACTTGCCGCGTGGTCAGCGATGTTGTCACAAGCAGTATTGACAACATGACGTAATTACAAAATTCATTAGGGGCCCTGGGGGGATACATTGGGGGGTTAATTTAAAGTAGTGCACAACCCATTTAAACACTGCTTTGCTGATTAGTCGCGCCCGGTCGGCCGCATACATATTCTAGAATACCCGATGCATTAGAATCGGGCCACCATCTAGTATTTAATATTTGCCAAATGCCAGAATAATGAGAGAGAAAGAATATTTTAAGGCATTTTTATTACTTACGGCAAAGTCTAAATTTTACATACACCAAGATTACCATGCCTTTAAACAATTCTGGACTGCCCATATGATGTTGTCATGTGTTTGAAAGCTTCTTGTTTTTTGACAACATTTGAGTTAATTAGAGACACACCTGTGGATGTATTTTAATGCTCACCTGAAACACACTGCTTCTTTGTGTAGCATTATGGGAAAGTCTAAAGAAATCAGCCAAGATATCAGGAAGAGAATTGTGGACTTGCACAAGTCTGGCTTATCCTTGAGTACAATTTCTAGACACCTAATGGTTCCTCGTTTTTCTGTACAAACAATTATATTCAAGTACAAACAAGATGGGAATGTCCAGCCATCATACCGCTCAGGAAGGAGATGGGTTCTGTGTCCCAGAGATGATCGTGCTTTGATGTGCATATCAACCCAAGGACAAAAGCAAAATACCTTGTGAAGATGATGTCAGAAGATGGTAAGATTGTTTCAATATCCACAGTGAAACAAGTACTGTATCAATATGGGCTGAAAGGCCACTCTGCCAGGAAGAATCCATTACTCTAAAAGAAACATAAAAAAGCCAGATTAATGTTTGCAAATGCACACAGGAACAAAGACATTAATTTTTTTGGACACATGTCCTGTGGTCTGATGAACCTAAAATTTAACTTTTTGGGCATAATAACCATCGTTATGTTTGGAGGAAAAAGGGAGAAGCTTGGAAGCCTAAAAACATCATCCCAACTGTGAAACACGGGAGTGGCAGCGTCATGTTGTGGGGTTATTTTGCTGCAGGAGGGACTGGTACACTTCACAAAATAGATGGCATCATGGGAAAAGAAGATTGCAGTGGGTACGGAAAGAATTCAGACCCCTTTAAATTATTCACTCTTTGTTTCATTTCAGCCATTTGGTAAATTCCAAAAAGCTTATTTTTTTTCTCATTAATGTACACTCTGCACCCCATCTTGACTGAAAAAAAACAGAAATGTAGAAATTTTTGCAAATTTATTAAAAAAGAAAAACTGAAATATCACATGGTCATAAGTATTCCTTATAAACCCTTTGATCAGTATTGAGTAGAAGCTCCCTTTTGAGCTAGTACAGCCATGAGTCTTCTTAGGAATGATGCAACAAGTTTTTCACACCTGGATTTGGGGATCCTCTGCCATTCTTCCTTGCAGATCCTCTCCAGTTCCATCAGGTTGGATGGTAAATGTTGGTGGACAGCCATTTTCAGGTCTCTCCAGAGATGCTCAATTGGGTCTAGGTCAGGGCTCTGGCTGGGCCAGTCAAGAATGGTCACAGAGTTGTTCTGAAGCCACTTATTTTAGCTGTGTGCTTAGGGTCATTGTCTTGTTGGAAGGTGAACCTTCGGCCAAGTCTGAGGTCCATAGCACTCTGGAAGAGGTTTTCATTCAGGATATCTCTGTTCTTGGCCGCATTCATGTTTCCTTCAATTGCAACCAGTCGTCCTGTCCCTGCAGCTGAAAAACACCCTATAGCATGATGCTGCCACCATCTTTCACTGTTATTGCATTGGGCAAGTGGTGAGCAGTGCCTGGTTTTCTCCACACTTACCGCTTAGAATTATCAGCAAAAAGATCTATATTTGTCTCATCAAACCAGAGAATCTTATGTCTCATAGTCTTGGAGTCATTCACGTGTATTTGAGCAAACTCTATGCGGGCTTTCATATGTCTTGCACTGAGGAGAGGCTTCCGTCGGGCCACTCCGCCATAAAGGCCCGACAGGTGGAGGGCTGCAGTGATAGTTGACTTTGTGGAGCTTTCTCCCATCTCCCTACTGCATCTCTGGAGCTCAGCCACAGTGATCTTGGGGTTCTTCTTTACCTCTCTCACCAAGGCTCTTCTCCCACGATTCCTCAGTTTGGCTGGGCGACCAGGTCTAGGAAGACTTCTGGTGGTCCCAAACTTCTTCCATTTAAGGATTATGGAGGCCACTGTGCCCTTAGGAACATTGAGTAAAGCAGAAATTCTTTTGTAACCTTGGCCAGATCTGTGCCTTGCCACAATTCTGTCTCTGATAAAAAAATGAACTTTTTAGAATTTACCAAATGGCTGCAAGGAAACAAAGAGTGAAAAATTTAAAGGGGTCTGAATACTTTCCATACCCACTGTATGTGTCAATACTGAAGCAACATCTCAAGATATCAGCCAGGAAGTTAAAGCTTGGGTGGAAATGGGTCTTCCAAATGGACAATGACCCAAAGAATACTGTCAAAATGATAACAAAGTGGCTTAAGCAAAACAAAGTCAATGTTTTGGAGTGGCCATCACAAAGCCCTGATCTCAATCCTATTGAAAATGTATGGGCAAGGCGACCTACAAACTTGGGTGAGTTAAACCAGTTTTGTCAGGAGGAATGGGCCCAAATTCCGACGAACTATTTTGAGAAGCTTGTGGAAGGATACCCAAACATTTGACCCAAGTTATTCAGTTTAAGAGCAATGGTACCAATTACTAATGAAATGTATGTAAACTTTTGACTTTGCAGTAAGTAGTGTTGAGCGAGCACTAAAATGCTCGGGTGCTCGAAGCTCGGGCCGAGCTCACCGTGATACTCGGGTGCTCGACCCGAGCAACGAGCCCAATGTTAGTCTATGGGAGACCCGAGCATTTTTGCGGCGGCACCCCCGGCAGTCTGTATAAAGCCTAAAACGTGCCCAAAATGATAGTGACAGTGCTCAAATGACATGGGGACAGCATGGGGATCGCCCCAGGAAGCATTTCTGACCTCCAGGTCACTGCTGTCAACAACGTGGTCAGAGGTATTAAGCCACTTTTATGGGCTCACAATAAAACATACAAAAACGAAACTGAAACTGTTTTCCTGTGAAATATGTTAAGGAACTCGGTCCCCAGCCGCCCCGCGGCCGGGTGCCCACACACTGTCCCAAGCCGCCTTATACACAAGCGCGCATGCCAAAACATTACTTGTGCCCTCCCCAGTGCATTTAGTCAGAAGGACAAACACGTGGACAAGTGAATGTGGCCAGGGATGGTCCATCTCACTGACGCCTTCACACTGTATTAATATTGTGGAAGCAGGGACACAGTTGGACATTGGGATGCAACACGTCCTCCAGACATAGAGGATTGCGTGTTCTGGGTCAATCAGGCTTCAGCACAAAGTTCAGAAGGTAGACAGCAGCAGTGGTCGGCCTCCTACACAATGAATAAATTATTCATGATCATGAGGCCATCCATCTCCTTAGCTTTCTGTTCCTTGGAATGCAAGCGCATGTATGTAGTAGCGGCTAGGCCTGAGGTGGTCAGCGTTTTGGCGCATATCCTACCTCCTCCGAGGATTGCTGGATGTTTTCCTGCTACTATCCCAGTTCTATGAATCCCTTTAAAACAAAGCTTCAAGTGATGAATGATGGATGAGGTGGTGGCAAAGGAGAAAGAGCAGGAGGAACAGGGACCATTCACTTCAATATCAGGCCAGTCAACCACACATGTCTTGTAGCATATGTTTCTGTACCAAAAGGAGAGGTTCGGCTACACAGTTATAGGGCATACAGTGAGTGCAAAGCCTACCAAAAATTTCGAGGCACTCCTATGCCCCTTGAAAGTGACATGGAGGTCAGAGGGCCTTAACTAAACTGTTTTTTCCATTTATAGCAACTGGGTCTCCTGTACACTGTTGACCTAAGCAGTGAAAGGAAGGCTTTCCAAAAATTATGAGGAACTGCAAAGCCCCTTGAAACAGACGTGGATTACAGCATACTAAAAACCTTCTACCCATTATTGTGGAGTGGGTCTCCCTTAGTGTTCGCCTATGCATTGAAAAGCAAAAGCTGACTAAAATTAGGAGGAAATGCAATGACCATTGGAAGAGTCGTGGAGGTTAGAGGTAATTTAAAACAACATTTCAATGACTCTTGGAAAAGCTGTGGAGTTCAGAGTGGTTTAACAAGACGGATTTAATGCCCCTTGGAAGAGACGAGGAGTTCAGAGTGGTTTAACAAGATAGTTTTAATGCCCCTTGGAAGAGACGTGGAGGTCCCAGTGGAATAAAAAGACAATATCATTGCCCCTTGGAAGAGTGGTGGAGGTTACAGTAGAATAAAAAGACAATATCAATGCCCCTTGGAAGAGTGGTGGAGGTCCCAGTGGAATAAAAAGACTATATCAATGCCCCTTGGAAGAGTGGTGGAGGTTACAGTGGAATAAAAAGACAATATCAATGCCCCTTGGAAGAGTGGTGGAGGTCGCAGTGGAATAAAAAGACAATATCAATGTCAATTGGAAGAGACGTGGAGGTCACTGTAGCTTAACAAGACGGTTTTAACGCCCCTTGGTAGAGACGTGGGGGTCCCAGTGGAATAAAAAGACAATATCAATGCCCCTTGGAAAAGTGGTGGAGGTTTAAATGGAATTAAAAGACAATATCAATGACCCTTGGAAGAGACGTGGAGGTCACAGTAGCTTAACAAGATGATTTTAATGCCCCATGGAAGAGACGTGGAGTTCAGAGTGGTTTAACAAGAAGGTTTTAATGCCTGTTGGAAGAGATGTGGAGATCCAAATAGAATAAAAAGACAATATCTATGCCCCTCGGAAGAGTGGTGGAGGTCCCAGTGGAAAAAAAGACAAGATCAATGCCCCTTGGAAGAGTGGTGGAGGTTACAGTGGAATAAAAAGACAATATCAATGCACCTTGGAAGAGATGTGGAGGTCACAGTAGCTTAACTGGACGATTTTAATGCCCCTTGGAAGAGACGTGGAGTTCAGAGTGGTTTAACAAGACGGTATTATTGCCCCTCGGAACAGAGGTGGAGTTCAGAGTGCTTTAACATGACGGTTTTAATGCCCCTTGGAAGAGACGTGGAGGTCACAGTAGCTTAACAAGATGGTTTTAATGCCCATTGGAAGAGACGTGGAGTTTAGAGTGGTTTAACAAGACGGTTTTAATGCCCCTTGGAAGAGACGTGATGGTCCCAGTGGAATAAAAAGACAATATCAATGCGCCTTGGAAGAGTGGTGGAGGTCGCAGTGGAATAAAAAGACAATATCAATGCCCCTTGGTAGAGTGGTGGAGGTCGCAGTGGAATAAAAAGACAATATCAATGACCCTTGGAAGAGACGTGGAGGTCACAGTAGCTTAACAAGACGATTTTAATGCCCCTTACCAGAGCCATGCAGTACAGCATATTAAAAACATTATTCCCATTATTGTGGAGTGGGTCTCCCTTAGTGTTCGCCTATGCATTGAAAAGCAAAAGCTGACTAAAATTAGGAGGAAATGCAATGACCATTGGAAGAGTCGTGGAGGTTAGAGGTAATTTGAAACAACATTTCAATGCCTCTTGGAAAAGCTGTGGAGTTCAGAGTGGTTTAACAAGACGGTTTTAATGCCCCTTGGAAGAGACGTGGAGTTTAGAGTGGTTTAACAAGACGGTTTTAATGCCCCTTGGAAGAGACGTGGTGGTCCCAGTGGAATAAAAAGACAATATCAATGCGCCTTGGAAGAGTGGTGGAGGTCGCAGTGGAATAAAAAGACAATATCAATGCCCCTTGGAAGAGTGGTGGAGGTCGCAGTGGAATAAAAAGACAATATCAATGACCCTTGGAAGAGACGTGGAGGTCACAGTAGCTTAACAAGACGATTTTAATGCCCCTTACCAGAGCCATGCAGTACAGCATATTAAAAACATTATTCCCATTATTGTGGAGTGGGTCTCCCTTAGTGTTCGCCTATGCATTGAAAAGCAAAAGCTGACTAAAATTAGGAGGAAATGCAATGACCATTGGAAGAGTCGTGGAGGTTAGAGGTAATTTGAACCAACATTTCAATGCCTCTTGGAAAAGCTGTGGAGTTCAGAGTGGTTTAACAAGACGGTTTTAATGCCCCTTGGAAGAGACATGGAGGTCACAGTAGCTTAACAAGACGGTTTTAATGCCCCTTGGAAGAGACGAGGAGTTCAGAGTGGTTTAACAAGATGGTTTTAATGCCCCTTGGAAGAGACGTGGAGGTCCCAGTGGAATAAAAAGACAATATCAATGCCCCTTGGAAGAGTGGTGGAGGTTACAGTGGAATAAAAAGACAATATCAATGACCCTTGGAAGATTGGTGGAGGTCGCAGTGGAATAAAAAGACAATATCAATGACACTTGGAAGAGACATGGAGGTCACAGTAGCTTAACAAGACAATTTTATTGCCCCTTCGAAGAGACGTGGAGTTTAGAGTGGTTTAACAAGACGGTTTTAATGCCCCTTGGAAGGGTGTTGAAGGTCACAGTAGCTTAACAAGACGGTTTTAGTGCCCCTTGGAAGAGACGTGGAGTTCAGAGTGGTTTAACAAGACAGTTTTAATGCCCCTTGGAAGAGATGTGGAGGTCACAGTAGCTTAACAAAACGGTATTAATGCCCCTTGGAAGAGACGTGGGGTCCCAGTGGAATAAAACGACAATATCAATGCCCCTTGGAAGAGTGGTGGAGGTTACATTGGAATAAAAAGACAATATCAATGACCCTTGGAAGAGACGTGGAGGTCACAGTAGCTTAACAAGACAATTTTAATGCCCCTTGGAAGAGACGTGGAGTTTAGAGTGGTTTAACATGACGGTTTTAATGCCCCTTGGAGGAGAGGTGGAGGACACAGTAGCTTAACAAGACGGTTTTAGTGCCCCTTGGAAGAGACATGGAGTTCAGAGTGGTTTAAAAAGACGGTTTTAATGCCCCTTGGAAGAGATGTGGAGGTCACAGTAGCTTAACAAAACACTTTTAATGCCCCTTGGAAGAGACTTGGGGTCCCAGTGGAATAAAAAGACAATATCAATGCCCCTTGGAAGAGTGGGGGAGGTCCCAGTGGAATAAAAAGACAATATCAATGCCCCTTGGATGAGTGGTGGAGGTTACTGTGGAATAAAAAGACAATATCAATGCCCCTTGGAAGAGTGGTGGAGGTCGCAGTGGAATAAAAAGACAATATCAATGCCAATTGGAAGAGACATGGAGGTCACTGTAGCTTAACAAGACGGTTTTAGTGCCACTTGGAAGAGACGTGGAGGTCACAGTAGCTTAACAAGACGGCTTTATTGCCCATTGGAAGAGACGTGGAGTTAAGAGTGGTTTAACAAGACAGTTTTAATGCCCCTTGGTAGAGACGTGGGGGTCCCAGTGGAATAAAAAGACAATATCAATGCCCCTTGGAAAAGTGGTGGAGGTTAAAATGGAATAAAAAGACAATATCAATGACCCTTGGAAGAGACGTGGAGGTCACAGTAGCTTAACAAGACAATTTTAATGCCCCTTGGAAGAGACGTGGAGTTTAGAGTGGTTTAACAAGACGGTTTTAATGCCCCTTGGAGGAGAGGTGGAGGTCACAGTAGCTTAACAAGACGGTTTTAGTGCCCCTTGGAAGAGACATGGAGTTCAGAGTGGTTTAAAAAGACGGTTTTAATGCCCCTTGGAAGAGATGTGGAGGTCACAGTAGCTTAACAAAACACTTTTAATGCCCCTTGGAAGAGACTTGGGGTCCAGTGGAATAAAAAGACAATATCGATGCCCCTTGGAAGAGTGGTGGAGGTCGCAGTGGAATGAAAAGACAATATCAATGCCCCTTGGAAGAGTGGTGGAGGTCCCAGTGGAATGAAAAGACAATATCAATGCCCCTTGGATGAGTGGTGGAGGTTACTGTGGAATAAAAAGACAATATCAATGCCCCTTGGAAGAGTGGTGGAGGTCGCAGTGGAATAAAAAGACAATATCAATGCCAATTGGAAGAGACGTGGAGGTCACTGTAGCTTAACAAGACGGTTTTAACGCCCCTTGGAAGAGACGTGGAGGTCACATTAGCTTAACAAGACGGCTTTATTGCCCATTGGAAGAGACGTGGAGTTAAGAGTGGTTTAACAAGACAGTTTTAATGCCCCTTGGTAGAGACGTGGGGGTCCCAGTGGAATAAAAAGACAATATCAATGCCCCTTGGAAAAGTGGTGGAGGTTAAAATGGAATAAAAAGACAATATCAATGACCCTTGGAAGAGACGTGGAGGTCACAGTAGCTTAACAAGACGATTTTAATGCCCCTTGGAAGAGACGTGGAGTTCAGAGTGGTTTAACAAAAAGGTTTTAATGCCTGTTGGAAGAGATGTGGAGATCCTAGTAGAATAAAAAGACAATATCAATGCCCCTCGGAAGAGTGGTGGAGGTCCCAGTAGAATAAAAAGACAAGATCAATGCCCCTTGGAAGAGTGGTGGAGGTTACAGTGGAATAAAAAGACAATATCAATGACCCTTGGAAGAGACGTGGAGGTCACAGTAGCTTAACAAGACGATTTTAATGCCCCTTGGAAGAGACATGGAGTTCAGAGTGGTTTAACAAGAAGGTTTTAATGCCTGTTGGAAGAGATGTGGAGATCCCAGTAGAATAAAAAGACAATATCAATGCCCCTCGGAAGAGTGGTGGAAGTCCCAGTGGAATAAAAAGACAAGATCAATGCCCCTTGGAAGAGTGGTGGAGGTTACAGTGGAATAAAAAGACAATATCAATGCACCTTGGAAGAGACGTGGAGGTCACAATAGCTTAACAGGACGATTTTAATGCCCCTTGGAAGAGACGTGGAGTTCAGAGTGGTTTAACATGACGGTTTTAATGCCCCTTGGAAGAGACGTGGAGGTCACAGCTTAGCAAGATGGTTTTAATGCCCATTGGAAGAGACGTGGAGTTCAGAGTGCTTTAACAAGACGGTTTTAATGCCCCTTGGAAGAGACGTGGTGGTCCCAGTGGAATAAAAAGACTATCAATGCCCCTTGGAAGAGTGGTGGAGGTCGCAGTGGAATAAAAAGACAATATCAATGCCCCTTGGAAGAGTGGTGGATGTCGCAGTGGAATAAAAAGACAACATCAATGACCCTTGGAAGAGACGTGGAGGTCACAGCAGCTTAACAAGACGATTTTAATGCCCCTTACCAGAGCCATGCAGTACAGCATATTAAAAACATTATTCCCATTATTGTGGAGTGGGTCTCCCTTAGTGTTCGCCTATGCATTGAAAAGCAAAAGCTGACTAAAATTAGGAGAAAATGCAATGACCATTGGAAGAGTCGTGGAGGTTAGAGGTAATTTAAAACAACATTTCAATGCCTCTTGGAAAAGCTGTGGAGTTCAGAGTGGTTTAACAAGACGGTTTTAATGCCCCTTGGAAGAGACATGAAGGTCACAGTAGCTTAACAAGACAGTTTTAATGCCCCTTGGAAGAGACGAGGAGTTCAGAGTGGTTTAACAAGATGGTTTTAATGCCCCTTGGAAGAGAAGTGGAGGTCCCAGTGGAATAAAAAGACAATATCAATGCCCCTTGGAAGAGTGGTGGAGGTTACAGTGGAATAAAAAGACAATATCAATGACCCTTGGAAGATTGGTGGAGGTCGCAGTGGATTAAAAAGACAATATCAATGACCCTTGGAAGAGACGTGGAGGTCACAGTAGCTTAACAAGACAATTTTAATGCCCCTTGGAAGAGACGTGGAGGTTAGAGTGGTTTAACAAGATGGTTTTAATGCCCCTTGGAAGAGTGGTGGAGGTCACAGTAGCTTAACAAGACGGTTTTAGTGCCCCTTGGAAGAGACGTGGAGTTCAGAGTGGTTTAACAAGACGGTTTTAATGCCCCTTGGAAGAGATGTGGAGGTCACAGTAGCTTAACAAAACGGTTTTAATGCCCCTTGGAAGAGACATGGGGTCCCAGTGGAATAAAAAGACAATATCAATGCCCCTTGGAAGAGTGGTGGAGGTCGCAGTGGAATAAAAAGACAATATCAATTCCCCTTGGAAAAGTGGTGGAGGTTACAGTGGAATAAAAAGACTATATCAATGCCCCTTGGAAGAGTGGTGGAGGTTACAGTGGAATAAAAAGACAATATCAATGCCCCTTGGAAGAGTGGTGGAGGTCGCAGTGGAATAAAAAGACATTATCAATGCCAGTTGGAAGAGACATGGAGGTCACTGTAGCTTAACAAGACGGTTTTAACGCCCCTTGGAAGAGACGTGGAGGTCACAGTAGCTTAACAAGACGGTTTTAATGCCCCTTGGAAGAGACGTGGAGTTAAGAGTGGTTTACCAAGACAGTTTTAATGCCCCTTGGTAAGGACGTGGGGGTCCCAGTGGAATAAAAAGACAATATCAATGCCCCTTGGAAAAGTGGTGGAGGTTAAAATGGAATTAAAAGACAATATCAATGACCCTTGGAAGAGACGAGGAAGTCACAGTAGCTTAACAAGACAATTTTAATGCCCCTTGGAAGAGACATGAAGTTCAGAGTGGTTTAACAAGAAGGTTTTAATGCCTGTTGGAAGAGATGTGGAGATCCCAGTAGAATAAAAAGACAATATCAATGCCCCTTGGAAGAGTGATGAAGGTCCCAGTGGAATAAAAAGACAAGATCAATGCCCCTTGGAAGAGTGGTGGAGGTTACAGTGGAATAAAAAGACAATATCAATGCACCTTGGAAGAGACGTGGAGGTCACAGTAGCTTAACAGGACAATTTTAATGCCCCTTGGAAGAGACGTGGAGTTCAGAGTGGTTTAACAATACGGTATTATTGCCCCTTGGAAGAGACGTGGAGTTCAGAGTGGTTTAACATGACGATTTTAATGCCCCTTGGAAGAGACGTGGAGGTCACAGTAGCTTAACAAGATGGTTTTAATGCCCATTGGAAGAGACGTGGAGTTCAGAGTGGTTTAACAAGACGGTTTTAATGCCCCTTGGAAGAATCGTGGTGGTCCCAGTGGAATAAAAAGACAATATCAATGCCCCTTGGAAGAGTGGTGGAGGTCGCAGTGGAATAAAAAGACAATATCAATGCCCCTTGGAAGAGTGGTGGAGGTTGCAGTGGAATGAAAAGACAATATCAATGACCCTTGGAAGAGACGTGGAAGTCACAGTAGCTTAACAAGACAATTTTAATGCCCCTTACCAGAGCCATGCAGTACAGCATATTAAAAACATTATTCCCATTATTGGGGAGTGGGTCTCCCATAGTTTTTGCCTATGCCTTCCAAGCAAAAGCTGCCAAAAATTAGGACAGAGGAACTTGCAATGCCCCTTACAAGAGCCATGCAGTACAGCATATTAAAAACATTATTCCCATTATTGGGGAGTGGGTCTCCCATAGTCTTTGCCTATGCCTTCAAAGCAAAAGCTGCCAAAAATTAGGACGGATGAACTTGCAATGCCCCTTACAAGAGCCATGCAGTACAACATATTAAAAACATTATTCCCATTATTGGGGAATGTGTCTCCCATAGTCTTTGCCTATGCCTTCCAAGCAAAAGCTGCCAAAAATTTGGATGAAGGAACATGCAATGCCCCTTACAAGAGCCATACAGTACAGCATATTAAAAACATTATTCCCATTATTGGGGAATGGGTCTCCCATAGTCTTTGCCTATGCCTTCCAAGCAAAAGCTGCCAAAAATTTGGATGGAGGAACTTGCAATGCCCCTTACAAGAGCCATACAGTACAGCATATTAAAAACATTATTCCCATTTTTAGGGAGTGGGTCTCCCATAGTCTTTGCCTATGTCTTCCAAGCAAAAGCTGCCAAAAATTAGGATGGAGGAACTTGCAATGCTGGCAACATGGACCACGGTCACTCTGGTGGTATAGTGGTGGTGGAGGCTGAGGATAAGGAGAAGAGCAAAAAACAGCCAAAATGAGGAAGAGTATACCCATGTGTGTGTGTGAAGCGGTGCATGGGAATGCACCTCCTGAAATAACACAATGAATTTGACTTTATGTTACTCTGCTGTCATTTCGTGGTGATGAGAAGTCTGGCCCAATCCAGCCCTTGTTCATTTTGATAAGGGTCAGCTTGTCAGCATTGTCAGTTGACAGGCGAGTGCGCTTATCAGTTATAATTCCCCCAGCGGCACTAAAAATATGCTCTGATAACACGCTAGCGGCAGGGCAGGCCAGGACCTCCAAGGCGTACAGAGCAAGTTCATTCCAAGTGTCCAGCTTGGATACCCAATAATTAAAAGGCACAGAGGAATCACGGAGGACGCTTGTACAGTCGGCAAGGTACTCCCGCACCATCTTTTGAAACTTTCCACTCCTTGTGAGAGTACCCAGCGCCTCAGTGCCTGTAAGCTGGGCGGGTCTCAGAAAACTGTCCCAGAACATTGACAGTGTTCCCCTGCCTCTGCTGGACTGAAGTTGCGTCTCTCTCACCTGTACGCCTTGGTTGGGCAACAAACTGTGACCTCTGCCGCTAGCGTGTTCAGATGGGAATTTTTTTAAAAGTTCTGCAGCAAGGGCCTTCTGGTACTGCCCCATTTTTGTAGACCTCTCCACCTGAGGAATAAGAGAGTGAAAGTTCTCCTTGTAGCGGGGGTCTAAAAGTGTCACCAACCAGTAATGACTGTCACCCAACATTTTGACAACGCGAGGATCACGGTTAAGGCAGCGTAAGATAAAGTCAGCCATGTGTGCCAGACTGGTAACGGGCAAGACTTCCTTGTCCTCACCAAGATGACGACTGACCATGATCTCTTCCTCCTCCTCCTCCCCCCTGTCCTCAGGCCACCCACGCTGAACTGACGGTATGACAGTTGTACAGGTACTACTGTCTACAGCGCATGATACCAGCTCCTGTTCTTCCTCCTCCTCCTCCTCCTCTCCCTCATTGTTCCCTAATGCACATTGGGATGAGATGAGGCTGGGCTGTGTGTAATCGCCCGCTACGGCTTCTTGATCCATCTCATCATACTCTGGCTGCAATGCCTACTCTTTAATTCTCTGCAGAGAGCCTTGCAAAAGACAGACAAGTGGGATGCTGACGCTAATGATGGCGTCATCCCCACTCACCATCTTGGTGGACTCCTCAAAGTTTGTCAGGATGGTACATATGTCAGACATCCAGGTCCACTCCTGAGGTCTTATGTGTGGAGTCTGACCTGAATATCAACGGCCTTGTTGCAGCTGCTCACAAATCCTTTGCAACATATGGAGGGTAGAGTTCCAACGTGTGGGGACATCACACACCAGTAGGTGTGACTAAGCTGCAAATGCTGCTGCAACACAGCAAGGCCGGCGGAAGCTGTAGCCGACTTCCGAAAATGAAACTGACAGGTGGCATACTTTGACGAGCAGATCTGGCAACTTGGGGTACGATTTAAGAAACTGCTGAACCACGAGGTTAAGCACATGAGCCAGGCACGGTACGTGTGTGATATCGCCTCGCCTCAGAGCTGCCACCAGGTTATGGCCATTGTCACACACGACCATGCCTGGATGTAGGTTCAGCGGTCTCAGCCACAGATCTGCCTGCTCTTTTCACAGCTGTCCACAAGCAGTGTGAGGTTTATCACCTAAGCTTTTGAGTTTCAGCACAGCCTGTTGCCGCTTGGCTGAGGCAGTACTGCAGTGCTTCCAGCTTGTAACTGATGTGGTGATATCTGAGATGGAGGCTGAACATGAGGAGGAGGATGATGCTCAGGAGCTGTATACTGTGGGGGCAACTCTGACTGACATAGGGCCCGCAATCCTCGGTGTGGGGAGAATGTGTTCCGTCCCAAGGTCCGACTGGGTCCCGGCTTCCACTATGTTTACCCAGTGTGTCGTCAGGGAGATGTACCGTCCCTGGCCACAAGCACTTGTCCACGTGTCCGTTGTCAGGTGGACTCTCCCAGTAACTGCGTTGTTGAGGGCACGGCAGATGTTTTGGGACACGTGTTTGTGTAGTGCGGGGATGGGACACTGGGCAAAATAGTGTCGGCTGGGGACCGAGTACCGAGGGACGGCCACCGCCATAAGGTTGCGGAAGGATTCCGTCTCCACCAGCCTAAAAGGCAGCATTTCCAATGCAAGCAGTCGTGAAATGTGCGAATTTAGGACTGTGGCCTGTGGCTGCGAATTTGCGCTTTCTTTCAAAGGTCTGGGATATGGACAATTGAACACTGCGATGGGACGTGTATGTGGACGTTGATGCTGTTTCTTGAGAAACTGCCATAACAAGTGAAGACTGAGAGAAGGCGGCATCTTTGCATGCAGTATGGACAGGGGATTGCCTTGCACGCACATCAGGGGGTTCTCTTACACGCACAACAGTGGAAGAAGCAGTGGTGACACCCGCTGACACTGGCCGTGGACCCTGGGGTTCACCCCACAAAGTCGGGTGCTTTTCTGACATGTGCCTAATCATGCTGGTGGTGGTCAGGCTGGTAGTTTTGTCACCCCTGCTGATGCTGGCCTGGCAGGTGGTACAAATGGCCTTTTTGGGGTTATCAGCAGAGTCTTTTAAAAAATTCCAGACTCTGGAAGACCTACAGGTTGTACTGGTCCCTCTTGTTGGTGTTACGGGGAACGGTTGCCCGCCTTCTGTCTAAGGCCACCAAACTGCTTCTTCCTGCCTTTTGGGGTACTCTGCCTCCCTCCCTCTGTGTGCTGCTGGCCTCGCTCTGCGTGTCCTCCTGCCACGTTGGGTCAGTTACTAGATCATCCAGCACCTCCTCCTCTTCCACTAACGCACCACGGTCCTCCTTCTCACTTCATGGCAATTGTGTCTCGTCATCGTCCACCTCTTGTGGCAAATTGCCAGCGTCGCCTTCCTGTGGGATCTCCTCTTCCACCACTTCAAGCGGAGCAGGCGAGGGGCCCAAATATGGAAATGGACCAGTGAACAGCTCTTCAGAGTGTTCAACTGTGGGATCACTTGCTGTCTGATGACACTCGGCATGGTGGGAGGCAGGAGCATCAGGGTGAGGAGGAGTATGCGGTCGAGACTCACGGCTACTAAGACTTGACTGTGTGGAAGACAGACCAGAGATGGTGGTGCCCAGGTGACTGGAAGTATTATCTGCTATCCAATTAATAACCTGTTCACACTGATCAGTTCGCAATAGTGGTGTTGTTGTGTGCTTCCCTAGTAATTCGGTCAAGACCTGAGAGCGAGAAGATGTGGCTGTTGGTTGTGGCACATTTTCACCTTGGCCACGGACCTGTCCTCTGCATGCACCATGACCAGAAAGTCCAGTTCCACGTCCCTTGCCACACGCCTTGCCAATCGTAAATGAAGTAAAATAGCTTACACTCGCACTATCAATGGCAAAAGGGTAAAAAAAAGGAGATCTGAACCGTGGAAGAGGAAAACCACAGTACTAGTTCTCTGGCCTACACCAGAATCTTTTAAACAGATATATTTGTGTTTGAACAGTCAGCGAGACACTCAAACTGTTTTTTTATGCAAAAAGGTGGATTACACCAAGATTTGAACCGTGGAAGAGGAAAACCACAGTTCTAGTTATCTGGCCTACACCAGAATCTTTTAAACAGATATATTTGTGTCTGAACAGTCAGCGAGACACTCAAACTGTTTTTTTTTATGCAAAAAGGTGGATTACACCCAGATTTGAACCGTGGAAGAGGAAAACCACAGTTCTAGTTCTCTGGCCTACACCAGAATCTTTTAAACAGATATGTTTGTGTCTGAACAGTCAACGATACACTGAAACTGTTTTTTTTTATGCAAAAAGGTGGATTACACTCAGATTTGAACCGTGGAAGAGGAAAACCACAGTTCTAGTTCTCTGGCCTACACCAGAATCTTTTAAACAGATATATTTGTGTCTGAACAGTGAGCTACACACTCAAACTGTTTCTTTTTATGCAAAAAGATGGATTACACCAAGATTTGAACAGTGGAAGAGGAAAACCACAGTTCTAGTTCTCTGGCCTACACCAGAATCTTTTAAACAGATATATTTGTGTCTGAACAGTCAGCTAGACACTCAAACTGTTTTTTTTTTATGCAAAAAGGTGGATTACACTCAGATTTGAACCGTGGAAGAGGACAACCACAGTTCTATTTCTCTGGCCTACACCAGAATCTTTTAAACAGATATATTTGTGTCTGAACAGTCAGCGAGACACTGAAACTGTTTTTTTTATGCAAAAAGGTGGATTACACTCAGATTTGAACCGTGGAAGAGGAAAACCACAGTTCTAGTTCTCTGGCCTACACCAGAATCTTTTAAACAGATATATTTGTGTCTGAACAGTGAGCTACACACTCAACTGTTTCTTTTTATGCAAAAAGATGGATTACACCAAGATTTGAACCATGGAAGAGAAAAACCACAGTTCTAGTTCTCTGGTTTACTCCAGTATCTTTTAAACAGATATATTTGTGTCTGTACAGTCAGCGAGACACTAAAACGGTATTTTTTTTATGCAAAAAGGTGGATTACACCCAGATTTGAATCGTGGAAGAGGAAAACCACAGTTCTATTTCTCTGGCCTACACCAGAATCTTTTAAACAGATATATTTGTGTCTGAACAGTCAGCGAGACTCTGAAACTGTTATTTTTTATGCAAAAAGGTGGATTACACTCAGATTTGAACCGTGGAAGAGGAAAACCACAGTTTTAGTTCTCTGGCCTACACCAGAATCTTTTAAACAGATATATTTGTGTCTGAACAGTCAGCGAGACACTGAAACTTTTTTTTTATGCAAAAAGGTGGATTACACCCAGATTTGAACCGTGGAAGAGGAAAACCACAGTTCTAGTTCTCTGGCCTACACCAGAATCTTTTAAACAGATATATTTGTGTCTGAATAGTCAGCGAGACACTCAAACTATTTTTTTTATGCAAAAAGGTGGATTACACCCAGATTTGAACCGTGGAAGAGGAAAATCACAGTTCTAGTACCCTGGCCTACACCAGAATCTTTTAAACAGGTATATTTGTGTCTGAATAGTCAGCGAGACACTGAATCTATTTTTTTTTTATGTGAAAAGGTGGATTACACCAAGATTTGTACCGTGGAAGAGGAAAACCATAGTTCTAGTTCTCTGGCCTACACCAGAATCTTTTAAACAGATATATTTGTGTCTGAACTGTCAGCGAGACACTGAAACTGTTTTTTTTTATGTAAAAAGGTGGATTACACTCAGATTTGAACCGTGGAAGAGGAAAACCACAGTTCTAGTTCTCTGGCCTACACCAGAATCTTTTAAACAGATATATTTGTGTCTGAACAGTGAGCTACACACTCAACTGTTTCTTTTTATGCAAAAAGATGGATTACACCAAGATTTGAACCATGGAAGAGAATAACCACAGTTCTAGTTCTCTGGTTTACTCCAGTATCTTTTAAACAGATATATTTGTGTCTGTACAGTCAGCGAGACACTAAAACTGTATTTTTTTTTATGCAAAAAGGTGGATTACACCCAGATTTGAATCGTGGAAGAGGAAAACCACAGTTCTATTTCTCTGGCCTACACCAGAATCTTTTAAACAGATATATTTGTGTCTGAACAGTCAGCGAGACTCTGAAACTGTTATTTTTTATGCAAAAAGGTGGATTACACTCAGATTTGAACCGTGGAAGAGGAAAACCACAGTTTTAGTTCTCTGGCCTACACCAGAATCTTTTAAACAGATATATTTGTGTCTGAACAGTCAGCGAGACACTGAAACTTTTTTTTTATGCAAAAAGGTGGATTACACCCAGATTTGAACCGTGGAAGAGGAAAACCACAGTTCTAGTTCTCTGGCCTACACCAGAATCTTTTAAACAGATATATTTGTGTCTGAACAGTCAGCTAGACACTCAAACTGTTTTTTTTTTATGCAAAAAGGTGGATTACACTCAGATTTGAACCGTGGAAGAGGACAACCACAGTTCTATTTCTCTGGCCTACACCAGAATCTTTTAAACAGATATATTTGTGTCTGAACAGTCAGCGAGACACTGAAACTGTTTTTTTTATGCAAAAAGGTGGATTACACTCAGATTTGAACCGTGGAAGAGGAAAACCACAGTTCTAGTTCTCTGGCCTACACCAGAATCTTTTAAACAGATATATTTGTGTCTGAACAGTGAGCTACACACTCAACTGTTTCTTTTTATGCAAAAAGATGGATTACACCAAGATTTGAACCATGGAAGAGAAAAACCACAGTTCTAGTTCTCTGGTTTACTCCAGTATCTTTTAAACAGATATATTTGTGTCTGTACAGTCAGCGAGACACTAAAACGGTATTTTTTTTATGCAAAAAGGTGGATTACACCCAGATTTGAATCGTGGAAGAGGAAAACCACAGTTCTATTTCTCTGGCCTACACCAGAATCTTTTAAACAGATATATTTGTGTCTGAACAGTCAGCGAGACTCTGAAACTGTTATTTTTTATGCAAAAAGGTGGATTACACTCAGATTTGAACCGTGGAAGAGGAAAACCACAGTTTTAGTTCTCTGGCCTACACCAGAATCTTTTAAACAGATATATTTGTGTCTGAACAGTCAGCGAGACACTGAAACTTTTTTTTTATGCAAAAAGGTGGATTACACCCAGATTTGAACCTTGGAAGAGGAAAACCACAGTTCTAGTTCTCTGGCCTACACCAGAATCTTTTAAACAGATATATTTGTGTCTGAATAGTCAGCGAGACACTCAAACTATTTTTTTTATGCAAAAAGGTGGATTACACCCAGATTTGAACCGTGGAAGAGGAAAATCACAGTTCTAGTACCCTGGCCTACACCAGAATCTTTTAAACAGGTATATTTGTGTCTGAATAGTCAGCGAGACACTGAATCTATTTTTTTTTTATGTGAAAAGGTGGATTACACCAAGATTTGTACCGTGGAAGAGGAAAACCATAGTTCTAGTTCTCTGGCCTACACCAGAATCTTTTAAACAGATATATTTGTGTCTGAACTGTCAGCGAGACACTGAAACTGTTTTTTTTTATGTAAAAAGGTGGATTACACTCAGATTTGAACCGTGGAAGAGGAAAACCACAGTTCTAGTTCTCTGGCCTACACCAGAATCTTTTAAACAGATATATTTGTGTCTGAACAGTGAGCTACACACTCAACTGTTTCTTTTTATGCAAAAAGATGGATTACACCAAGATTTGAACCATGGAAGAGAATAACCACAGTTCTAGTTCTCTGGTTTACTCCAGTATCTTTTAAACAGATATATTTGTGTCTGTACAGTCAGCGAGACACTAAAACTGTATTTTTTTTTATGCAAAAAGGTGGATTACACCCAGATTTGAATCGTGGAAGAGGAAAACCACAGTTCTATTTCTCTGGCCTACACCAGAATCTTTTAAACAGATATATTTGTGTCTGAACAGTCAGCGAGACTCTGAAACTGTTATTTTTTATGCAAAAAGGTGGATTACACTCAGATTTGAACCGTGGAAGAGGAAAACCACAGTTTTAGTTCTCTGGCCTACACCAGAATCTTTTAAACAGATATATTTGTGTCTGAACAGTCAGCGAGACACTGAAACTTTTTTTTTATGCAAAAAGGTGGATTACACCCAGATTTGAACCGTGGAAGAGGAAAACCACAGTTCTAGTTCTCTGGCCTACACCAGAATCTTTTAAACAGATATATTTGTGTCTGAACAGTCAGCTAGACACTCAAACTGTTTTTTTTTTATGCAAAAAGGTGGATTACACTCAGATTTGAACCGTGGAAGAGGACAACCACAGTTCTATTTCTCTGGCCTACACCAGAATCTTTTAAACAGATATATTTGTGTCTGAACAGTCAGCGAGACACTGAAACTGTTTTTTTTATGCAAAAAGGTGGATTACACTCAGATTTGAACCGTGGAAGAGGAAAACCACAGTTCTAGTTCTCTGGCCTACACCAGAATCTTTTAAACAGATATATTTGTGTCTGAACAGTGAGCTACACACTCAACTGTTTCTTTTTATGCAAAAAGATGGATTACACCAAGATTTGAACCATGGAAGAGAAAAACCACAGTTCTAGTTCTCTGGTTTACTCCAGTATCTTTTAAACAGATATATTTGTGTCTGTACAGTCAGCGAGACACTAAAACGGTATTTTTTTTATGCAAAAAGGTGGATTACACCCAGATTTGAATCGTGGAAGAGGAAAACCACAGTTCTATTTCTCTGGCCTACACCAGAATCTTTTAAACAGATATATTTGTGTCTGAACAGTCAGCGAGACTCTGAAACTGTTATTTTTTATGCAAAAAGGTGGATTACACTCAGATTTGAACCGTGGAAGAGGAAAACCACAGTTTTAGTTCTCTGGCCTACACCAGAATCTTTTAAACAGATATATTTGTGTCTGAACAGTCAGCGAGACACTGAAACTTTTTTTTTATGCAAAAAGGTGGATTACACCCAGATTTGAACCTTGGAAGAGGAAAACCACAGTTCTAGTTCTCTGGCCTACACCAGAATCTTTTAAACAGATATATTTGTGTCTGAATAGTCAGCGAGACACTCAAACTATTTTTTTTATGCAAAAAGGTGGATTACACCCAGATTTGAACCGTGGAAGAGGAAAATCACAGTTCTAGTACCCTGGCCTACACCAGAATCTTTTAAACAGGTATATTTGTGTCTGAATAGTCAGCGAGACACTGAATCTATTTTTTTTTTATGTGAAAAGGTGGATTACACCAAGATTTGTACCGTGGAAGAGGAAAACCATAGTTCTAGTTCTCTGGCCTACACCAGAATCTTTTAAACAGATATATTTGTGTCTGAACTGTCAGCGAGACACTGAAACTGTTTTTTTTTATGTAAAAAGGTGGATTACACTCAGATTTGAACCGTGGAAGAGGAAAACCACAGTTCTAGTTCTCTGGCCTACACCAGAATCTTTTAAACAGATATATTTGTGTCTGAACAGTGAGCTACACACTCAACTGTTTCTTTTTATGCAAAAAGATGGATTACACCAAGATTTGAACCATGGAAGAGAATAACCACAGTTCTAGTTCTCTGGTTTACTCCAGTATCTTTTAAACAGATATATTTGTGTCTGTACAGTCAGCGAGACACTAAAACTGTATTTTTTTTTATGCAAAAAGGTGGATTACACCCAGATTTGAATCGTGGAAGAGGAAAACCACAGTTCTATTTCTCTGGCCTACACCAGAATCTTTTAAACAGATATATTTGTGTCTGAACAGTCAGCGAGACTCTGAAACTGTTATTTTTTATGCAAAAAGGTGGATTACACTCAGATTTGAACCGTGGAAGAGGAAAACCACAGTTTTAGTTCTCTGGCCTACACCAGAATCTTTTAAACAGATATATTTGTGTCTGAACAGTCAGCGAGACACTGAAACTTTTTTTTTATGCAAAAAGGTGGATTACACCCAGATTTGAACCGTGGAAGAGGAAAACCACAGTTCTAGTTCTCTGGCCTACACCAGAATCTTTTAAACAGATATATTTGTGTCTGAATAGTCAGCGAGACACTCAAACTATTTTTTTTATGCAAAAAGGTGGATTACACCCAGATTTGAACCGTGGAAGAGGAAAATCACAGTTCTAGTACTCTGGCCTACACCAGAGTCTTTTAAACAGGTATATTTGTGTCTGAATAGTCAGCGAGACACTGAATCTATTTATTTTTTATGTGAAAAGGTGGATTACACCAAGATTTGAACCGTGGAAGAGGAAAACCATAGTTCTAGTTCTCTGGCCTACACCAGAATCTTTTAAACAGATATATTTGTGTCTGAACTGTCAGCGAGACACTCAAACTGTTTTTTTTATGTAAAAAAGGCAAAAATGTGGAATACACCCAGATTTGAACCATGGAAGAGGAAAACCACAGTTCTAGTCCTCTGGCCTCCACCAGAATCTTTTAAACAGATATATTTGTGTCTGAACAGTCAGCGAAACACTGAAACTGTTTTTTTTTATGCAAAAGGTGGATTACACCCAGATTTGAACCGTGGAAGAGGAAAACCACAGTTCTAGTTCTCTGGCCTACACCAGAATCTTTTAAACAGATATATTTGTGTCTGAACAGTCAGCGAGACAATCAAACTGTTTTTTTTTTAAGGAAAAAAGGCAAAAAAGTGGATAACACAGAGATTTGAACCGTGGAACAGCAAAACCACAGTTCTAGTTATCTGGCCTACAACAGACTCTTTTAAACAGATATATTTGTGTTTGAACACTCACAGACACACTCAATCTTTTTTTTTTTGGGGGGGGGGACACCAAAAGGTTAATAAGACGGGTATTTGTACAGTCTGACTGAGGGAAAAAAAAAAAAAGAGGATTTAAATGAGAAAAAAAAGGATTTTTCCTGGCCCCTGAGACCTGGGGCTAAGTCTAGCAATTTGAAAAGCAGCACACAGGACTATAATGCAGTGTTTTTTGGTATAACCACTGCGTCTCCTATACAGCCTGCCTGCCTGATTTCTGGGATGGATATTAGTCCTGAGAAGGACTGTTTGTTTGATTTTGCTGGCTTTAGAGACCCTACACTACCTATTTCGCAGTATAAATCTCTCCCTAGCTCAGCAGCACTCTCCCTACACCATCTGATCCGGAGCGACTGTGTCCAACATGGCGGAGCCCGGTTTTATATACTCGAGATGACGCTGTGCGGCCAGCCAATCACTGTAATGCCCACAACCAACATGGCTGCAGCATTACAGCGACTGGCTGGCAATCCCTGCATGTTCATTGGCTCTGTAAAGAGCGCCAAACGTGCAGGGCGGAGACCCGAGCTCCCACCCGAGTAACCCGAAAATGCTCGGTGCTCGCCGAACATCCCGAGTAGTGAGATACTAGGGTGAGTACCGAGCAGTGTCGAGAATGCTCGCTCAACTCCAGAAATAAGTAATAAAAATGCCTTAGCCACTTCGTGCCAGAGCCTGTTTTTGCCTTTGTGACCAGGTAAATTTTTTCAATTCTGACCACTGTCAATTTATGAAGTAATTACTCTGGAACGCTTCTACGGATTCCCCTGATTCTGAGAGAGTTTTTTCGTGACATATTGTCCTTCATGATAGTGGTAAAATTTCTTCGATATCACTTGCGTTTATTTTTGAAAAAATCGGAAATTTTGCGAAAATTTTAAAAATTTTGCAATTTTCAAACTTTGAATTTTCATGCCCTTAAATCAGAGAGATATGTCACACAAAATAGTTAATAAATAACATTTCCCTCATGTCTACTTTACATCATCACAATTTTGGAACCAAATTTTTTTTTTGTTAGGAAGCTATAAGGGTTAAAATTTGACCAGCGATTTTCATTTTTCCAACAAAATTTACAAAAACATTTCATTTTTTTAGGGACCACATCTTATTTGAAGTGACTTTGAGGGGCCTTTATGACAGAAAATACCCAAAAGTGACACCATTCTAAAAACTGAACACCTCAAGGTGCTCAAAACCACATTCAAGAAGTTAATTAACCCTTCAGGTGTTTCACGGGAATTTTTGGAATGTGGAAGAAAACAATGAACATTTAACTTTTTTTCACAAAAATGTTACTTTAGACCCAATTTTTTTATTTTCACAAGGGTAACAGGAAAAAATGGACTAGAAAATTTGTAGTGCAATTTCTCATGAGCGCGCTGATACCCGATATGTGAGGGAAAATCACTGTTTGGGCGCACTGCAGGGTTTGGAAGGGAAGGAACGCCATTAGACTTTTTGAATGTAAAATTTGTTTGAATAATTAGTGGACGCCATGTTGCATTTGGAGAGCTCCTGATGTGCCTAAACAGTGGAAACCCCTGCCATGTGACACAATTTTGAAAACTAGACCCCTTAGGGAACTTATATAGATGTGTGGTGAGCACCTTGAACCCCCAGGTGCTTCACAGAAGTTTATAATATTGAGCTGTAAAAATAAAATTTTCCCTTTTTTCCCACCAAAACATTTTTCATCCCTTAATTTTGCATTATCATAAGGGTAAGTGGAGAAATTGCACCATGAAGTTTGTTGTGCAATTTCTCCTGAGTAAGCTTATACCCCATATGTGGAGGAAAACCACTGTTTGGGCACACGGCAGGGTTCGGAAGGGAAGGAGCGCCATTTGACTTTTTGAATGTAAAATTTGTTTGAATAATTAGTGGACGCCATGTCGCATTTGGGGAGCCCCTGATGTGCCTAAACAGTGGAAACCCCCCACAAGTGACACCATTTTGGAAACTAGACCCCTTAGGGAACTTATCTAGATGTGTGGTGAGTACCTTGCACCCCAAGGTGCTTCACAGAAGTTTATAATATTGAGCCGTAAAAATAAAATTTTCACATTTTTCACACAAAAAATGTTTTTCATCCCCTAATTTTGCATTATCATAAGGGTAACAGGAGAAATTGCACCATAAAATTTGTTGTGCAATTTCTCATTACAGGGAATCTTCCATCATGGGTTCGGTCTGAATCACGTATTTCAGAGATTTACACAGATACTCTGGTTTAAGTGCTCAGCACAGAGCCATACTGCGATCTTTGGGAGACATAATAAACAAATCAGTAGCAGGTGAAGAATTGGTTTTATTTATTTTATTTATTTTTTACGCTGTTCCTCGTGTGGTATAACTGTTAAGATTACTTTATTCTTCAGATCGGTGCGATTACAGTGATACCAGATACAAATCAGGTTTTTATGATTGACAGCTGTCACACACTAAAAGATGCTTTTTTTTGCAAAATATAGTTTTTGCATCGCCATATTTTGAGAGCTATAATATTTCCATATTTCGGCCGACAGAGTCATGCGAGGGCTTGTTTTTTGCTGGACGAGTTGACGTTTTTATGGGTACCATTTTTGGGTACGTGACTAGAGATGAGCGTTGTTCGACTCGAACTGTTCGCCAATCTCAAATTCGAGCTGTTTTGGGCGGTGTTCGAGCCGTTCGGCGAACACGAACAATTTGAAAAAAATTTGGCTGTTCGAGGTTATGTTCGATAACTGTTCGTGCACCAAAATCATAACTGGATTTTTTCTCAGTTATGCTGAAAATTAATGTTAATATGCAGTTTGAGTGTTCAGCGGGGCGGGGGGAGGGGCAGGGGATGGATCTCTGCCGGATTAATAAAGATCTCCATTTTTTTTTCTCTTTCCCGCATTTACAGTGGGGAGGTGCAATCTGTCAGCCTATCAGCAGAGCACACACGGAGCGAACTGCTTTTTTTCACACAAGCAAGGGCATGTGTCATTGGCACTGTATGTCACATGTCCTTGCCCTATAAGACCCAGCCATTTTCCCCGTCGCCACCATTTTCTCACTGCTGCAGCTGCGTGTTAGACGGCACCGCTGTTGCTGTGTGCGCTATACCTTGTTAATTTAAAGCCAATTTTCGCACAAATCTACAGATAGCTTGGGAGTAGGGAAGAGTTGTGATTGCAGTCCTTTTAAGGACTAGGTTACAGCATTTCCTATGACTTTTATCAGTCAGGTCTGTGCTCTTAAATAGATAGGTTGGGAGTAAAGACTAATTGTAATTGCAGTCCTTTCAGGACTAAGTTACATCAGTTCCTATCAGTTTTTGCCAGGCAGGTCAGTGCCAGTGCTGTGCAAGTTTTTTTCACAGCATTTGGCTAAGTCTAGCAAAGCTAATCCTTTTTGGCCTATTGCAGAGTGTGTTAGTCAGTGGAGTAGCCTATCTGTGTTGCAAGCTACACCACCTGTGCATAGAATACCAATTTTTTTACTGCACCTAGTGAAGTAAAACCTTTTGGGCATAGCATCATTCTATTAGTCCATCTATACTGACCTCCATCAGGTTGCAAATTAAAAATAATTTTTATCTGCATCTAGCTCTGAAAAAATATTTGGGCTTCTAGCAGTGTGTGGGACTAGTTCTATTAGTCCATCTATACTGACCTCCATCAGGTTGCAAACTGAATATCATTTTTTTCTGCATCTAGCTCTGAAAAAATATTTGGGCTTCTAGCAGTGTGTGGGACTTGGTCTATTAGTCCATCTATACTGACCTCCATCAGGTTGCAAATTGGATATAATTTTTTTCTGCATCCAGCTCTGAAAAAATATTTGGGCTTCTAGCAGTGTGTGGGACTTGTTCTATTAGTCCATCTATACTGACCTCCATCAGGTTGCAAATTCAAAATAATTTTTTTCTGCATCTAGCTCTGAAAAAATATTTGGGCTTCTAGCAGTGTGTGGGACTTGTTCTATTAGTCCATCTATACTGACCTCCATCAGGTTGCAAATTGAATATAATTTTTTTCTGCATCTAGCTCTGAAAAAATATTTGGGCTTCTAGCAGTGTGTGGGACTTGGTCTACTATTCCATCTATACTGACCTCCATCAGGTTGCAAATTAAAAATAATTTTTTTCTTCATCTAGCTCTGAAAAAATATTTGGGCTTCTAGCAGTGTGTGGGACTTCTTCTATTAGTCCATCTATACTGACCTCCATCAGGTTGCAAATTGAATATAATTTTTTTCTGCATCTAGCTCTGAAAAAATATTTGGGCTTCTAGCAGTGTGTGGGACTTGGTCTATTAGTCCATCTATACTGACCTCTATCAGGTTGCAAATTAAAAATAATTTTTATCTGCATCTAGCTCTGAAAAAATATTTGGGCTTCTAGCAGTGTGTGGGACTTGGTCTATTAGTCCATCTATACTGACCTCCATCAGGTTGCAAATTCAATATAATTTTTTTCTGCATCTAGCTCTGAAAAAATATTTGGGCTTCTAGCAGTGTGTGGGACTTGTTCTATTAGTCCATCTATACTGACCTCCATCAGGTTGCAAATTAAAAATAATTTTTTTCTGCATCTAGCTCTGAAAAAATATTTGGGCTTCTAGCAGTGTGTGGGACTTGTTCTATTAGTCCATCTATACTGACCTCCATCAGGTTGCAAATTGAATATAATTTTTTTCTGCATCTAGCTCTGAAAAAATATTTGGGCTTCTAGTAGTGTGTGGGACTTGGTCTATTAGTCCATCTATACTGACCTCCATCAGGTTGCAAATTGAATATAATTTTTTTCTGCATCTAGCTCTGAAAAAATTATTTGGGCTTCTAGCAGTGTGTGGGACTTGGTCTATTAGTCCATCTATACTGACCTCCATCAGGTTGCAAATTGAATATAATTTTTTTCTGCATCTAGCTCTGAAAAAATATTTGGGCTTCTACCAGTGTGTGGGACGTGGTCAATTAGTCCATCTATACTGACCTCCATCAGGTTGCAAATTGAATATATATTTTTTCTGCATCTAACCCTGAAAAAATATTTGGGATTCTAGCAGTGTGTGGGACTTGGTCTATTAGTCCATCTATACTGACCTCCATCAGGTTGCAAATTTAAAATAATTTTTTTCTGCATCTAGCTCTGAAAAAATATTTGGGCTTCTAGCAGTGTGTGGGACTTGTTCTATTAGTCCATCTATACTGACCTCCATCAGATTGAAAATTGAATATAATTTTTTTCTGCATCTAGCTCTGAAAAAAATATTTGGGCTTCTAGCAGTGTGTGGGACTTGATCTATTAGTCCATCTATACTGACCTCCATCAGGTTGCAAATTGAATATAATTTTTTTCTGCATCTAGCTCTGAAAAAATATTTGGGCTTCTAGCAGTGTGTGGGACTTGTTCTATTAGTCCATCTATACTGACCTCCATCAGGTTGCAAATTGAATATATATTTTTTCTGCATCTAACCCTGAAAAAATATTTGGGATTCTAGCAGTGTGTGGGACTTGGTCTATTAGTCCATCTATACTGACCTCCATCAGGTTGCAAATTTAAAATAATTTTTTTCTGCATCTAGCTCTGAAAAAATATTTGGGCTTCTAGCAGTGTGTGGGACTTGTTCTATTGGTCCATCTATACTGACCTCCATCAGGTTGCAAATTGAATATAATTTTTTTCTGCATCTAGCTCTGAAAAAATATTTGGTCTTCTAGCAGTGTTTGGGACTTGGTCTATTAGTCCATCTATACTGACCTCCATCAGGTTGCAAATTCAATATAATTTTTTCTGCATCTAGCTCTGAAAAAATATTTGGGCTTCTAGCAGTGTGTGGGTCTTGTTCTATTAGTCCATCTATACTGACCTCCATCAGGTTGCAAATTGAATATAATTTTTTTCTGCATCTAGCTCTGAAAAAATATTTGGGCTTCTAGCAGTGTGTGGGACTTGGTCTATTAGTCCATCTATACTGACCTCCATCAGGTTGCAAATTAAAAATAATTTTTATCTGCATCTAGCTCTGAAAAAATATTTGGGCTTCAAGCAGTATGTGGGACTTGGTCTATTAGTCCATCTATACTGACCTCCATCAGGTTGCAAATTAAAAATAATTTTTATCTGCATCTAGCTCTGAAAAAATATTTGGGCTTCTAGCAGTGTGTGGGACTTGTTCTATTAGTCCATCTATACTGACCTCCATCAGGTTGCAAATTGAATATAATTTTTTTCTGCATCTAGCTCTGAAAAAATATTTGGGCTTCTAGCAGTGTGTGGGACTTGTTCTATTAGTCCATCTATACTGACCTCCATCAGGTTGCAAATTGAATATAATTTTTTTCTGCATATAGCTCTGAAAAAATATTTGGGCTTCTAGCAGTGTGTGGGATTTGGTCTATTAGTCCATCTATACTGACCTCCATCAGGTTGCAAATTGGATATAATTTTTTTCTGCATCTAGCTCTGAAAAAATATTTGGGCTTCTAGCAGTGTGTGGGACTTGGTCTATTAGTCCATCTATACTGACCTCGATCAGGTTGCAAATTAAAAATATTTTTTTTCTGCATCTAGCTCTGAAAAAATATTTGGGCTTCTAGCAGTGTGTGGGACTTGTTCTATTAGTCCATCTATACTGACCTCCATCAGGTTGCAAATTGAATATAATTTTTTTCTGCACCTAGCTCTGAAAAAATATTTGGGCTTCTAGCAGTGTGTGGGACTTGGTCTATTAGTCCATCTATACTGACCTCCATCAGGTTGCAAATTAAAAATATTTTTTTTCTTCATCTAGCTCTGAAAAAATATTTGGGCTTCTAGCAGTGTGTGGGACTTGTTCTGTTAGTCCATCTATACTGACCTCCATCAGGTTGCAAATTGAATATAATTTTTTTCTGCATCTAGCTCTGAAAAAATATTTGGGCTTCTAGCAGTGTGTGGGACTTGGTCTATTAGTCCATCTATACTGACCTCCATCAGGTTGCAAATTAAAAATAATTTTTTTCTGCATCTTGCTCTGAAAAAATATTTGGGCTTCTAGCAGTGTGTGCGACTTGTTCTATTAGTCCATCTATACTGACCTCCATCAGGTTGCAAATTCAATATAATTTTTTCTGCATCTAGCTCTGAAAAAATATTTGGGCTTCTAGCAGTGTGTGGGACTTGTTCTATTAGTCCATCTATACTGACCTCCATCAGATTGAAAATTGAATATAATTTTTTCTGCATCTAGCTCTGAAAAAAATATTTGGGCTTCTAGCAGTGTGTGGGACTTGGTCTATTAGTCCATCTATACTGACCTCCATCAGGTTGCAAATTGAATATAATTTTTTTCTGCATCTAGCTCTGAAAAAATATTTGGGCTTTTAGCAGTGTGTGGGATGGGTCAATTAGTCCATCTATATTGACCTCCATCAGGTTGCAAATTAAAAACAATTTTTTTCTGCATCTAGCTCTGAAAAAATATTTGGGCTTCTAGCAGTGTGTGGGACTTGGTCTATTAGTCCATCTATACTGACCTTCATCAGGTTGCAAATTCAATATAATTTTTTTCTGCATCTAACTCTGAAAAAATATTTGGGCTTCTAGCAGTGTGTGGGACTTGGTCTATTAGTCCATCTATACTGACCTCCATCAGGTTGCGAATTGAACATAATTTTTTTCTGCATCTAGCTCTGAAAAAATATTTGGGCTTCTAGCAGTGTGTGGGACTTGTTCTATTAGTCCATCTTTATTGACCTCCATCAGGTTGCAAATTGAATATATTTTTTTTCTGCATCTAACCCTGAAAAAATATTTGGGATTCTAGCAGTGTGTGGGACTTGGTCTATTACTCCATCTATACTGACCTCCATCAGGTTGCAAATTAAAAGTAATTTTTTTCTGCACCTAGCTCTGAAAAAATATTTGGTCTTCTAGCAGTGTGTGCGACTTGTTCTATTAGTCCATCTTTATTGACCTCCATCAGGTTGCAAATTCAATATAATTTTTTTCTGCATCTAGCTCTGAAAAAATATTTGGGCTTCTAGCAGTGTGTGGGACTTGGTCTATTAGTCCATCTATACTGACCTCCATCAGGTTGCAAATTAAAATTAATTTTTTTCTACATCTAGCTCTGAAAAAATATTTGGGCTTCTAGCAGTGTGTGGGCCTTGGTCTATTAGTCCATCTATACTGACCTCCATCAGGTTGCAAATTAAAAATAATTTTTTTCTGCATCTAGCTCTAAAAAAATATTTGGGCTTCTAGCAGTGTGTGGGATTTGGTCTATTAGTCCATCTATACTGACCTCCATCAGGCTGCAAATTGAATATAATTTTGTTCTGCATCTAGCTCTGAAAAAATATTTGGGCTTCTAGCAGTGTGTGGGACTTGTTTTACTAGTCCATCTATACTGACCTCCATCAGGTTGCAAATTGAATATAATTTTTTTCTGCATCTAACCCTGAAAAAATATTTGGGATTCTAGCAGTGTGTGGGACTTGGTCTATTAGTCCATCTATACTGACCTCCATCAGGTTGCAAATTAAAATTAATTTTTTTCTACATCTAGCTCTGAAAAAATATTTGGGCTTCTAGCAGTGTGTGGGACTTGGTCTATTAGTCCATCTATACTGACCTCCATCAGGTTGCAAATTCAATATAATTTTTTTCTGCATCTAGCTCTGAAAAAATATTTGGGCTTTTAGCAGTGTGTGGGACTTGTTCTATTAGTCCATCTATACTAACCTCCATCAGATTGAAAATTGAATATAATTTTTTCTGCATCTAGCTCTGAAAAAAATATTTGGGCTTCTAGCAGTGTGTGGGACTTGGTCTATTAGTCCATCTATACTGACCTCCATCAGGTTGCAAATTGAATATAATTTTTTTATGCATCTATCTCTGAAAAAATATTTGGGCTTCTAGCAGTGTGTGGGACTTGGTCAATTAGTCCATCTATACTGACCTCCATCAGGTTGCAAATTAAAAATATTTTTTTCTGCATCTAGCTCTGAAAAAATATTTGGGCTTCTAGCCGTGTGTGGGACTTGGTCTATTAGTCCATCTATACTGACCTTCATCAGGTTGCAAATTCAATATAATTTTTTTCTGCATCTAACTCTGAAAAAATATTTGGGCTTCTAGCAGTGTGTGGGACTTGGTCTATTAGTCCATCTATACTGACCTCCATCATGTTGCAAATTGAATATAATTTTTTTCTGCATCTAGCTCTGAAAAAATATTTGGGCTTCTAGCAGTGTGTGGGACTTGTTCTATTAGTCCATCTATACTGACCTCCATCAGGTTGCAAATTGAATATATTTGTTTTCTGCATCTAACCCTGAAAAAATATTTGGGATTCTAGCAGTGTGTGGGACTTGGTCTATTAGTCCATCTATACTGACCTCTATCAGGTTGCAAATTAAAAATAATTTTTTTCTGCATCTAGCTCTGAAAAAATATTTGGGCTTCTAGCAGTGTGTGCGACTTGTTCTATTATTCCATCTATACTGACCTCCATCAGGTTGCAAATTGAATATAATTTTTTTCTGCATCTAGCTCTGACAAAATATTTGGGCCTCTAGCAGTGTTTGGGACTTGGTCTATTAGTCCATCTATACTGACCTCCATCAGATTGCAAATTCAATATAATTTTTTTCTGCATCTAGCTCTGAAAAAATATTTGGGCTTCTAGCATTGTGTGGGACTTGTTCTATTAGTCCATCTATACTGACCTCCATAAGGTTGCAAATTGAATATAATTTTATTCTGCATCTAGCTCTGAAAAAATATTTGGGCTTCTAGCAGTGTGTGGGACTTGGTCTATTATTCCATCTATACTGACCTCCATCAGGTTGCAAATTGAATAAAAAAAATTTCTGCATCTAGCTCTGAAAAAATATTTGGGCTTCTAGCAGTGTGTGGGACTTTGTCTATTAGTCCATCTATACTGACCTCCATCAGTTTGCAAATTGAATATAATTTTTTTCTGCATCTAGCTCTGAAAAAATATTTGGGCTTCTAGCAATGTGTGGGACTTGGTCTATTAGTCCATCTATACTGACCTCCATCAGGTCGCAAATTAAAAATAATTTTTTTCTTCATCTAGCTCTGAAAAAATATTTGGGCTTCTAGCAGTGTGTGGGACTTGTTCTATTAGTCCATCTATACTGACCTCCATCAGGTTGCAAATTGAATATAATTTTTTTTTGCATCTAGCTCTGAAAAAATATTTGGGCTTCTAGCAGTGTGTGGGACTTGGTCTATTAGTCCATCTATACTGACCTCCATCAGGTTGCAAATTAAAAATAATTTTTTTCTTCATCTAGCTCTGAAAAAATATTTGGGCTTCTAGCAGTGTGTGGGACTTGTTCTATTAGTCCATCTATACTGACCTCCATCAGGTTGCAAATTGAATATAATTTTTTTCTGCATATAGCCCTGAAAAAATATTTGGGCTTCTAGCAGTGTGTGGGATTTGGTCTATTAGTCCATCTATACTGACCTCCATCAGGTTGCAAATTGGATATAATTTTTTTCTGCATCTAGCTCTGAAAAAATATTTGGGCTTCTAGCAGTGTGTGGGACTTGGTCTATTAGTCCATCTATACTGACCTCCATCAGGTTGCAAATTAAAAATAATTTTTTTCTGCATCTAGCTCTGAAAAAATATTTGGGCTTCTAGCAGTGTGTGGGACTTGTTCTATTAGTCCATCTATACTGACCTCCATCAGGTTGCAAATTGAATATAATTTTTTTCTGCATCTAGCTCTGAAAAAATATTTGGGTTTCTAGCAGTGTGTGGGACTTGTTCTATTAGTCCATCTATACTGACCTCCATCAGGTTGCAAATTCAATATAATTTTTTTCTGCACCTAGCTCTGAAAAAATATTTGGGCTTCTAGCAGTGTGTGGGACTTGGTCTATTTGTCCATCTATACTGACCTCCATCAGGTTGCAAATTAAAATTAATTTTTTTCTACATCTAGCTCTGAAAAAATATTTGGGCTTCTAGCAGTGTGTGGGACTTGGTCTATTAGTCCATCTATACTGACCTCCATCAGGTTGCAAATTCAATATAATTTTTTTCTGCATCTAGCTCTGAAAAAATATTTGGGCTTCTAGCAGTGTGTGGGACTTGTTCTATTAGTCCATCTATACTAACCTCCATCAGATTGAAAATTGAATATAATTTTTTCTGCATCTTGCTCTGAAAAAAATATTTGGGCTTCTAGCAGTGTGTGGGACTTGGTCTATTAGTCCATCTATACTGACCTCCATCAGGTTGCAAATTGAATATAATTTTTTTATGCATCTAGCTCTGAAAAAATATTTGGGCTTCTAGCAGTGTGTGGGACTTGGTCAATTAGTCCTTCTATACTGACCTCCATCAGGTTGCAAATTAAAAATATTTTTTTTCTGCATCTAGCTCTGAAAAAATATTTGGGCTTCTAGCAGTGTGTGGGACTTGGTCTATTAGTCCATCTAAAATGACCTTCATCAGGTTGCAAATTCAATATAATTTTTTTCTGCATCTAACTCTGAAAATATATTTGGGCTTCTAGCAGTGTGTGGGACTTGGTCTATTAGTCCATCTATACTGACCTCCATCAGGTTGCAAATTGAATATAATTTTTTTCTGCATCTAGCTCTGAAAAATTATTTGGGCTTCTAGCAGTGTGTGCGGCTTGTTCTATTAGTCCATCTATACTGACCTCCATCAGGTTGCAAATTGAATATAATTTTTTTCTGCATCTAGCTCTGAAAAAATATTTGGGCCTCTAGCAGTGTTTGGGACTTGGTCTATTAGTCCATCTATACTGACCTCCATCCGGTTGCAAATTCAATATAATTTTTTTCTGCATCTAGCTCTGAAAAAATATTTGGGCTTCTAGCAGTGTGTGGGACTTGGTCTATTAGTCCAGCTACACTGACCTCCATCAGGTCACAAATTAAAAATATTTTTTTTCTTCATCTAGCTCTGAAAAAATATTTGGGCTTCTAGCAGTGTGTGGGACTTGTTCTATTAGTCCATCTATACTGACCTCCATCAGGTTGCAAATTGAATATCATTTTTTTCTGCATCTAGCTCTGAAAAAATATTTGGGCTTCTAGCAGTGTGTGGGACTTGGTCAATTAGTCCTTCTATACTGACCTCCATCAGGTTGCAAATTAAAAATATTTTTTTTCTGCATCTAGCTCTGAAAAAATATTTGGGCTTCTAGCAGTGTGTGGGACTTGGTCTATTAGTCCATCTAAACTGACCTTCATCAGGTTGCAAATTCAATATAATTTTTTTCTGCATCTAACTCTGAAAATATATTTGGGCTTCTAGCAGTGTTGGGACTTGGTCTATTAGTCCATCTATACTGACCTCCATCAGGTTGCAAATTGAATATAATTTTTTTCTGCATCTAGCTCTGAAAAATTATTTGGGCTTCTAGCAGTGTGTGCGGCTTGTTCTATTAGTCCATCTATACTGACCTCCATCAGGTTGCAAATTGAATATAATTTTTTTCTGCATCTAGCTCTGAAAAAATATTTGGGCCTCTAGCAGTGTTTGGGACTTGGTCTATTAGTCCATCTATACTGACCTCCATCAGGTTGCAAATTGAATATCATTTTTTTCTGCATCTAGCTCTGAAAAAATATTTGGGCTTCTAGCAGTGTGTGGGACTTGGTCAATTAGTCCTTCTATACTGACCTCCATCAGGTTGCAAATTAAAAATATTTTTTTTCTGCATCTAGCTCTGAAAAAATATTTGGGCTTCTAGCAGTGTGTGGGACTTGGTCTATTAGTCCATCTAAACTGACCTTCATCAGGTTGCAAATTCAATATAATTTTTTTCTGCATCTAACTCTGAAAATATATTTGGGCTTCTAGCAGTGTTGGGACTTGGTCTATTAGTCCATCTATACTGACCTCCATCAGGTTGCAAATTGAATATAATTTTTTTCTGCATCTAGCTCTGAAAAAATATTTGGGCCTCTAGCAGTGTTTGGGACTTGGTCTATTAGTCCATCTATACTGACCTCCATCAGGTTGCAAATTCAATATAATTTTTTTCTGCATCTAGCTCTGAAAAAATATTTGGGCTTCTAGCAGTGTGTGGGACATGGTCTATTAGTCCAGCTACACTGACCTCCATCAGGTCACAAATTAAAAATATTTTTTTTCTTCATCTAGCTCTGAAAAAATATTTGGGCTTCTAGCAGTGTGTGGGACTTGTTCTATTAGTCCATCTATACTGACCTCCATCAGGTTGCAAATTGAATATAATTTTTTTCTGCATATAGCTCTGAAAAAATATTTGGGCTTCTAGCAGTGTGTGGGATTTGGTCTATTAGTCCATCTATACTGACCTCCATCAGGTTGCAAATTGGATATAATTTTTTTCTGCATCTAGCTCTGAAAAAATATTTGGGCTTCTAGCAGTGTGTGGGACTTGGTCTATTAGTCCATCTATACTGACCTCCATCAGGTTGCAAATTAAAAATAATTTTTTTCTGCATCTAGCTCTGAAAAAATATTTGGGCTTCTAGCAGTGTGTGGGATTTGGTCTATTAGTCCATCTATACTGACCTCCATCAGGTTGCAAATTGAATATCATTTTTTTCTGCATCTAGCTCTGAAAAAATATTTGGGCTTCTAGCAGTGTGTGGGACTTGGTCTATTAGTCCATCTATACTGACCTCCATCAGGTTGCAAATTAAAAATAATTTTTTTCTTCATCTAGCTCTGAAAAAATATTTGGGCTTCTAGCAGTGTGTGGGACTTGTTCTATTAGTCCATCTATACTGACCTCCATCAGGTTGCAAATTGAATATAATTTTTTTCTGCATATAGCTCTGAAAAAATATTTGGGCTTCTAGCAGTGTGTGGGATTTGGTCTATTAGTCCATCTATACTGACCTCCATCAGGTTGCAAATTGGATATAATTTTTTTCTGCATCTAGCTCTGAAAAATTATTTGGGCTTCTAGCAGTGTGTGGGACTTGGTCTATTAGTCCATCTATACTGACCTCCATCAGGTTGCAAATTAAAAATAATTTTTTTCTGCATCTAGCTCTGAAAAAATATTTGGGCTTCTAGCAGTGTGTGGGACTTGTTCTATTAGTCCATCTATACTGACCTCCATCAGGTTGCAAATTGAATAAAAAAATTTTCTGCATCTAGCTCTGAAAAAATATTTGGGCTTCTAGCAGTGTGTGGGACTTGTTCTATTAGTCCATCTATACTGACCTCCATCAGGTTGCAAATTGAATATAATTTTTTTCTGCATCTAGCTCTGAAAAAATATTTCGGCTTCTAGAATTATGTGGACTTGTTCTATTAGTCCATCTATACTGACCTCCATCAGGTTGCAAATTGAATATAATTTTTTTCTGCATATAGCTCTGAAAAAATATTTGGGCTTCTAGCAGTGTGTGGGATTTGGTCTATTAGTCCATCTATACTGACCTCCATCAGGTTGCAAATTAAAAATAATTTTTTTCTTCATCTAGCTCTGAAAAAATATTTGGGCTTCTAGCAGTGTGTGGGACTTGTTCTATTAGTCCATCTATACTGACCTCCATCAGGTTGCAAATTGAATATAATTTTTTTCTGCATCTAGCTCTGAAAAAATATTTGGGCTTCTAGCAGTGTGTGGGACTTGTTCTATTAGTCCATCTATACTGACCTCCATCAGGTTGCAAATTGAATATAATTTTTTGTTGCATATAGCTCTGAAAAAATATTTGGGCTTCTAGCAGTGTGTGGGATTTGGTCTATTAGTCCATCTATACTGACATCCATCAGGTTGCAAATTGGAAATAATTTTTTTCTGCATCTAGCTCTGAAAAAATATTTGGGCTTCTAGCAGTGTGTGGGACTTGGTCTATTAGTCCATCTATACTGACCTCCATCAGGTTGCGAATTGAATATAATTTTTTTCTGCATCTAGCTCTGAAAAAATATTTGGGCTTCTAGCAGTGTGTGGGACTTGTTCTATTAGTCCATGTATACTGACCTCCGTCAGGTTGCAAATTGAATATATTTTTTTAATGCATCTAACCCTGAAAAAATATTTGGGCTTCTAGCAGTGTGTGGGACTTGGTCAATTAGCCCATCTATACTGACCTCCATCAGGTTGCAAATTAAAAATAATTTTTTTCTGCATCTAGCTCTGAAAACATATTTGGGCTTCTAGCAGTGTGTGGGACTTGGTCTATTAGTCCATCTATACTGACCTTCATCAGGTTGCAAATTCAATATAATTTTTTTCTGCATCTAACTCTGAAAAAATATTTGGGCTTCTAGCAGTGTGTGGGACTTGGTCTATTAGTCCATCTATACTGACCTCCATCAGGTTGCGAATTGAATATAATTTTTTTCTGCATCTAGCTCTGAAAAAATATTTGGGCTTCTAGCAGTGTGTGGGACTTGTTCTATTAGTCCATGTATACTGACCTCCATCAGGTTGCAAATTGAATATATTTTTTTTCTGCATCTAACCCTGAAAAAATATTTGGGATTCTACCAGTGTGTGGGACTTGGTCTATTAGTCCATCTATACTGACCTCCATCAGGTGGCAAATAAAAAATAATTTTTTTCTGCATCTAGCTCTGAAAAAATATTTGGGCTTCTAGCAGTGTGTGCGACTTGTTCTATTAGTCCATCTATACTGACCTCCATCAGGTTGCAAATTGAATATAATTTTTTTCTGCATCTAGCTCTGAAAAAATATTTGGACTTCTAGCAGTGTTTGGGACTTGGTCTATTAGTCCATCTATACTGACCTCCATCAGGTTGCAAATTCAATATAATTTTTTTCTGCATCTAGCTCTGAAAAAATATTTGGGCTTCTAGCAGTGTGTGGGACTTTGTCTATTATTCCATCTATACTGACCTCCATCAGGTTGCAAATTGAAAATAATTTTTTCTGCATCTAGCTCTGAAAAAATATTTGGGCTTCTAGCAGTGTGTGGGACTTGGTCTATTAGTCCATCTATACTGACATCCATTAGGTTGTAAATTAAAAATATTTTTTTTCTGCATCTAGCTCTGAAAAAATATTTGGGCTTCTAGCAGTGTTTGGGACTTGTTCTATTAGTCCATCTATACTGAACTCCATCAGGTTGCAAATTAAAAATAATTTTTTTCTGCATCTAGCTCTGAAAAAAAATTTGGGCTTCTAGCAGTGTGTGGGACTTGGTCTATTAGTCCATCTATACTGACCTCCATCAGGCTGCAAATTGAATATAATTTTTTTCTGCATCTAGCTCTGAAAAAATATTTGGGCTTCTAGCAGTGTGTGGGACTTGTCTTACTAGTCCATCTATACTGACCTCCATCAGGTTGCAAATTGAATATAATTTTTTTCTGCATCTAACCCTGAAAAAATATTTGGGATTCTAGCAGTGTGTGGGACTTGGTCTATTAGTCCATCTATACTGACCTCCATCAGGTTGCAAATTAAAATTAATTTTTTTCTACATCTAGCTCTGAAAAAATATTTGGGCTTCTAGCAGTGTGTGGGACTTGGTCTATTAGTCCATCTATACTGACCTCCATCAGGTTGCAAATTGAATATAATTTTTTTATGCATCTAGCTCTGAAAAAATATTTGGGCTTCTAGCAGTGTGTGGGACTTGTTCTATTAGTCCATCTATACTAACCTCCATCAGATTGAAAATTGAATATAATTTTTTCTGCATCTTGCTCTGAAAAAAATATTTGGGCTTCTAGCAGTGTGTGGGACTTGGTCTATTAGTCCATCTATACTGACCTCCATCAGGTTGCAAATTGAATATAATTTTTTTATGCATCTAGCTCTGAAAAAATATTTGGGCTTCTAGCAGTGTGTGGGACTTGGTCAATTAGTCCTTCTATACTGACCTCCATCAGGTTGCAAATTAAAAATATTTTTTTTCTGCATCTAGCTCTGAAAAAATATTTGGGCTTCTAGCAGTGTGGGGGACTTGGTCTATTAGTCCATCTAAACTGACCTTCATCAGGTTGCAAATTCAATATAATTTTTTTCTGCATCTAACTCTGAAAATATATTTGGGCTTCTAGCAGTGTGTGGGACTTGGTCTATTAGTCCATCTATACTGACCTCCATCAGGTTGCAAATTGAATATAATTTTTTTCTGCATCTAGCTCTGAAAAATTATTTGGGCTTCTAGCAGTGTGTGCGGCTTGTTCTATTAGTCCATCTATACTGACCTCCATCAGGTTGCAAATTGAATATAATTTTTTTCTGCATCTAGCTCTGAAAAAATATTTGGGCCTCTAGCAGTGTTTGGGACTTGGTCTATTAGTCCATCTATACTGACCTCCATCAGGTTGCAAATTCAATATAATTTTTTTCTGCATCTAGCTCTGAAAAAATATTTGGGCTTCTAGCAGTGTGTGGGACTTGTTCTATTAGTCCATCTATACTGACCTCCATCAGGTTGCAAATTCAATATAATTTTTTTCTGCATCTAGCTCTGAAAAAATATTTGGGCTTCTAGCAGTGTGTGGGACTTGGTCTATTAGTCCAGCTACACTGACCTCCATCAGGTCACAAATTAAAAATATTTTTTTTCTTCATCTAGCTCTGAAAAAATATTTGGGCTTCTAGCAGTGTGTGGGACTTGTTCTATTAGTCCATCTATACTGACCTCCATCAGGTTGCAAATTGAATATCATTTTTTTCTGCATCTAGCTCTGAAAAAATATTTGGGCTTCTAGCAGTGTGTGGGACTTGGTCTATTAGTCCATCTATACTGACCTCCATCAGGTTGCAAATTAAAAATAATTGTTTTCTTCATCTAGCTCTGAAAAAATATTTGGGCTTCTAGCAGTGTGTGGGACTTGTTCTATTAGTCCATCTATACTGACCTCCATCAGGTTGCAAATTGAATATAATTTTTTTCTGCATATAGCTCTGAAAAAATATTTGGGCTTCTAGCAGTGTGTGGGATTTGGTCTATTAGTCCATCTATACTGACCTCCATCAGGTTGCAAATTGGATATAATTTTTTTCTGCATCTAGTTCTGAAAAAATATTTGGGCTTCTAGCAGTGTGTGGGACTTGGTCTATTAGTCCATCTATACTGACCTCCATCAGGTTGCAAATTAAAAATAATTTTTTTCTGCATCTAGCTCTGAAAAAATATTTGGGCTTCTAGCAGTGTGTGGGATTTGGTCTATTAGTCCATCTATACTGACCTCCATCAGGTTGCAAATTGAATATCATTTTTTTCTGCATCTAGCTCTGAAAAAATATTTGGGCTTCTAGCAGTGTGTGGGACTTGGTCTATTAGTCCATCTATACTGACCTCCATCAGGTTGCAAATTAAAAATAATTTTTTTCTTCATCTAGCTCTGAAAAAATATTTGGGCTTCTAGCAGTGTGTGGGACTTGTTCTATTAGTCCATCTATACTGACCTCCATCAGGTTGCAAATTGAATATAATTTTTTTCTGCATATAGCTCTGAAAAAATATTTGGGCTTCTAGCAGTGTGTGGGATTTGGTCTATTAGTCCATCTATACTGACCTCCATCAGGTTGCAAATTGGATATAATTTTTTTCTGCATCTAGCTCTGAAAAATTATTTGGGCTTCTAGCAGTGTGTGGGACTTGGTCTATTAGTCCATCTATACTGACCTCCATCAGGTTGCAAATTAAAAATAATTTTTTTCTGCATCTAGCTCTGAAAAAATATTTGGGCTTCTAGCAGTGTGTGGGACTTGTTCTATTAGTCCATCTATACTGACCTCCATCAGGTTGCAAATTGAATAAAAAAATTTTCTGCATCTAGCTCTGAAAAAATATTTGGGCTTCTAGCAGTGTGTGGGACTTGTTCTATTAGTCCATCTATACTGACCTCCATCAGGTTGCAAATTGAATATAATTTTTTTCTGCATCTAGCTCTGAAAAAATATTTCGGCTTCTAGAATTATGTGGACTTGTTCTATTAGTCCATCTATACTGACCTCCATCAGGTTGCAAATTGAATATAATTTTTTTCTGCATATAGCTCTGAAAAAATATTTGGGCTTCTAGCAGTGTGTGGGATTTGGTCTATTAGTCCATCTATACTGACCTCCATCAGGTTGCAAATTAAAAATAATTTTTTTCTTCATCTAGCTCTGAAAAAATATTTGGGCTTCTAGCAGTGTGTGGGACTTGTTCTATTAGTCCATCTATACTGACCTCCATCAGGTTGCAAATTGAATATAATTTTTTTCTGCATCTAGCTCTGAAAAAATATTTGGGCTTCTAGCAGTGTGTGGGACTTGTTCTATTAGTCCATCTATACTGACCTCCATCAGGTTGCAAATTGAATATAATTTTTTGTTGCATATAGCTCTGAAAAAATATTTGGGCTTCTAGCAGTGTGTGGGATTTGGTCTATTAGTCCATCTATACTGACATCCATCAGGTTGCAAATTGGAAATAATTTTTTTCTGCATCTAGCTCTGAAAAAATATTTGGGCTTCTAGCAGTGTGTGGGACTTGGTCTATTAGTCCATCTATACTGACCTCCATCAGGTTGCGAATTGAATATAATTTTTTTCTGCATCTAGCTCTGAAAAAATATTTGGGCTTCTAGCAGTGTGTGGGACTTGTTCTATTAGTCCATGTATACTGACCTCCGTCAGGTTGCAAATTGAATATATTTTTTTAATGCATCTAACCCTGAAAAAATATTTGGGCTTCTAGCAGTGTGTGGGACTTGGTCAATTAGCCCATCTATACTGACCTCCATCAGGTTGCAAATTAAAAATAATTTTTTTCTGCATCTAGCTCTGAAAACATATTTGGGCTTCTAGCAGTGTGTGGGACTTGGTCTATTAGTCCATCTATACTGACCTTCATCAGGTTGCAAATTCAATATAATTTTTTTCTGCATCTAACTCTGAAAAAATATTTGGGCTTCTAGCAGTGTGTGGGACTTGGTCTATTAGTCCATCTATACTGACCTCCATCAGGTTGCGAATTGAATATAATTTTTTTCTGCATCTAGCTCTGAAAAAATATTTGGGCTTCTAGCAGTGTGTGGGACTTGTTCTATTAGTCCATGTATACTGACCTCCATCAGGTTGCAAATTGAATATATTTTTTTTCTGCATCTAACCCTGAAAAAATATTTGGGATTCTACCAGTGTGTGGGACTTGGTCTATTAGTCCATCTATACTGACCTCCATCAGGTGGCAAATAAAAAATAATTTTTTTCTGCATCTAGCTCTGAAAAAATATTTGGGCTTCTAGCAGTGTGTGCGACTTGTTCTATTAGTCCATCTATACTGACCTCCATCAGGTTGCAAATTGAATATAATTTTTTTCTGCATCTAGCTCTGAAAAAATATTTGGACTTCTAGCAGTGTTTGGGACTTGGTCTATTAGTCCATCTATACTGACCTCCATCAGGTTGCAAATTCAATATAATTTTTTTCTGCATCTAGCTCTGAAAAAATATTTGGGCTTCTAGCAGTGTGTGGGACTTTGTCTATTATTCCATCTATACTGACCTCCATCAGGTTGCAAATTGAAAATAATTTTTTCTGCATCTAGCTCTGAAAAAATATTTGGGCTTCTAGCAGTGTGTGGGACTTGGTCTATTAGTCCATCTATACTGACATCCATTAGGTTGTAAATTAAAAATATTTTTTTTCTGCATCTAGCTCTGAAAAAATATTTGGGCTTCTAGCAGTGTTTGGGACTTGTTCTATTAGTCCATCTATACTGAACTCCATCAGGTTGCAAATTAAAAATAATTTTTTTCTGCATCTAGCTCTGAAAAAAAATTTGGGCTTCTAGCAGTGTGTGGGACTTGGTCTATTAGTCCATCTATACTGACCTCCATCAGGCTGCAAATTGAATATAATTTTTTTCTGCATCTAGCTCTGAAAAAATATTTGGGCTTCTAGCAGTGTGTGGGACTTGTCTTACTAGTCCATCTATACTGACCTCCATCAGGTTGCAAATTGAATATAATTTTTTTCTGCATCTAACCCTGAAAAAATATTTGGGATTCTAGCAGTGTGTGGGACTTGGTCTATTAGTCCATCTATACTGACCTCCATCAGGTTGCAAATTAAAATTAATTTTTTTCTACATCTAGCTCTGAAAAAATATTTGGGCTTCTAGCAGTGTGTGGGACTTGGTCTATTAGTCCATCTATACTGACCTCCATCAGGTTGCAAATTGAATATAATTTTTTTATGCATCTAGCTCTGAAAAAATATTTGGGCTTCTAGCAGTGTGTGGGACTTGTTCTATTAGTCCATCTATACTAACCTCCATCAGATTGAAAATTGAATATAATTTTTTCTGCATCTTGCTCTGAAAAAAATATTTGGGCTTCTAGCAGTGTGTGGGACTTGGTCTATTAGTCCATCTATACTGACCTCCATCAGGTTGCAAATTGAATATAATTTTTTTATGCATCTAGCTCTGAAAAAATATTTGGGCTTCTAGCAGTGTGTGGGACTTGGTCAATTAGTCCTTCTATACTGACCTCCATCAGGTTGCAAATTAAAAATATTTTTTTTCTGCATCTAGCTCTGAAAAAATATTTGGGCTTCTAGCAGTGTGGGGGACTTGGTCTATTAGTCCATCTAAACTGACCTTCATCAGGTTGCAAATTCAATATAATTTTTTTCTGCATCTAACTCTGAAAATATATTTGGGCTTCTAGCAGTGTGTGGGACTTGGTCTATTAGTCCATCTATACTGACCTCCATCAGGTTGCAAATTGAATATAATTTTTTTCTGCATCTAGCTCTGAAAAATTATTTGGGCTTCTAGCAGTGTGTGCGGCTTGTTCTATTAGTCCATCTATACTGACCTCCATCAGGTTGCAAATTGAATATAATTTTTTTCTGCATCTAGCTCTGAAAAAATATTTGGGCCTCTAGCAGTGTTTGGGACTTGGTCTATTAGTCCATCTATACTGACCTCCATCAGGTTGCAAATTCAATATAATTTTTTTCTGCATCTAGCTCTGAAAAAATATTTGGGCTTCTAGCAGTGTGTGGGACTTGTTCTATTAGTCCATCTATACTGACCTCCATCAGGTTGCAAATTCAATATAATTTTTTTCTGCATCTAGCTCTGAAAAAATATTTGGGCTTCTAGCAGTGTGTGGGACTTGGTCTATTAGTCCAGCTACACTGACCTCCATCAGGTCACAAATTAAAAATATTTTTTTTCTTCATCTAGCTCTGAAAAAATATTTGGGCTTCTAGCAGTGTGTGGGACTTGTTCTATTAGTCCATCTATACTGACCTCCATCAGGTTGCAAATTGAATATCATTTTTTTCTGCATCTAGCTCTGAAAAAATATTTGGGCTTCTAGCAGTGTGTGGGACTTGGTCTATTAGTCCATCTATACTGACCTCCATCAGGTTGCAAATTAAAAATAATTGTTTTCTTCATCTAGCTCTGAAAAAATATTTGGGCTTCTAGTAGTGTGTGGGACTTGTTCTATTAGTCCATCTATACTGACCTCCATCAGGTTGCAAATTGAATATAATTTTTTTCTGCATATAGCTCTGAAAAAATATTTGGGCTTCTAGCAGTGTGTGGGATTTGGTCTATTAGTCCATCTATACTGACCTCCATCAGGTTGCAAATTGGATATAATTTTTTTCTGCATCTAGTTCTGAAAAAATATTTGGGCTTCTAGCAGTGTGTGGGACTTGGTCTATTAGTCCATCTATACTGACCTCCATCAGGTTGCAAATTAAAAATAATTTTTTTCTGCATCTAGCTCTGAAAAAATATTTGGGCTTCTAGCAGTGTGTGGGATTTGGTCTATTAGTCCATCTATACTGACCTCCATCAGGTTGCAAATTGAATATCATTTTTTTCTGCATCTAGCTCTGAAAAAATATTTGGGCTTCTAGCAGTGTGTGGGACTTGGTCTATTAGTCCATCTATACTGACCTCCATCAGGTTGCAAATTAAAAATAATTTTTTTCTTCATCTAGCTCTGAAAAAATATTTGGGCTTCTAGCAGTGTGTGGGACTTGTTCTATTAGTCCATCTATACTGACCTCCATCAGGTTGCAAATTGAATATAATTTTTTTCTGCATATAGCTCTGAAAAAATATTTGGGCTTCTAGCAGTGTGTGGGATTTGGTCTATTAGTCCATCTATACTGACCTCCATCAGGTTGCAAATTGGATATAATTTTTTCTGCATCTAGCTCTGAAAAAATATTTGGGCTTCTAGCAGTGTGTGGGACTTGGTCTATTAGTCCATCTATACTGACCTCCATCAGGTTGCAAATTAAAAATAATTTTTTTCTGCATCTAGCTCTGAAAAAATATTTGGGCTTCTAGCAGTGTGTGGGACTTGTTCTATTAGTCCATCTATACTGACCTCCATCAGGTTGCAAATTGAATAAAAAAAATTTCTGCATCTAGCTCTGAAAAAATATTTGGGCTTCTAGCAGTGTGTGGGACTTGTTCTATTAGTCCATCTATACTGACCTCCATCAGGTTGCAAATTGAATATAATTTTTTTCTGCATCTAGCTCTGAAAAAATATTTCGGCTTCTAGAATTATGTGGACTTGTTCTATTAGTCCATCTATACTGACCTCCATCAGGTTGCAAATTGAATATAATTTTTTTCTGCATATAGCTCTGAAAAAATATTTGGGCTTCTAGCAGTGTGTGGGATTTGGTCTATTAGTCCATCTAAACTGACCTCCATCAGGTTGCAAATTAAAAATAATTTTTTTCTTCATCTAGCTCTGAAAAAATATTTGGGCTTCTAGCAGTGTGTGGGACTTGTTCTATTAGTCCATCTATACTGACCTCCATCAGGTTGCAAATTGAATATAATTTTTTTCTGCATCTAGCTCTGAAAAAATATTTGGGCTTCTAGCAGTGTGTGGGACTTGTTCTATTAGTCCATCTATACTGACCTCCATCAGGTTGCAAATTGAATATAATTTTTTGTTGCATATAGCTCTGAAAAAATATTTGGGCTTCTAGCAGTGTGTGGGATTTGGTCTATTAGTCCATCTATACTGACATCCATCAGGTTGCAAATTGGAAATAATTTTTTTCTGCATCTAGCTCTGAAAAAATATTTGGGCTTCTAGCAGTGTGTGGGACTTGGTCTATTAGTCCATCTATACTGACCTCCATCAGGTTGCGAATTGAATATAATTTTTTTCTGCATCTAGCTCTGAAAAAATATTTGGGCTTCTAGCAGTGTGTGGGACTTGTTCTATTAGTCCATGTATACTGACCTCCGTCAGGTTGCAAATTGAATATATTTTTTTTCTGCATCTAACCCTGAAAAAATATTTGGGCTTCTAGCAGTGTGTGGGACTTGGTCTATTAGTCCATCTATACTGACCTCCATCAGGTGGCAAATAAAAAATAATTTTTTTCTGCATCTAGCTCTGAAAAAATATTTGGGCTTCTAGCAGTGTGTGCGACTTGTTCTATTAGTCCATCTATACTGACCTCCATCAGGTTGCAAATTGAATATAATTTTTTTCTGCATCTAGCTCTGAAAAAATATTTGGACTTCTAGCAGTGTTTGTGACTTGGGCTATTAGTCCATCTATACTGACCTCCATCAGGTTGCAAATTCAATATAATTTTTTTCTGCATCTAGCTCTGAAAAAATATTTGGGCTTCTAGCAGTGTGTGGGACTTTGTCTATTATTCCATCTATACTGACCTCCATCAGGTTGCAAATTGAATATAATTTTTTCTGCATCTAGCTCTGAAAAAATATTTGGGCTTCTAGCAGTGTGTGGGACTTGGTCTATTAGTCCATCTATACTGACATCCATTAGGTTGCAAATTAAAAATATTTTTTTTCTGCATCTAGCTCTGAAAAAATATTTGGGCTTCTAGCAGTGTTTGGGACTTGTTCTATTAGTCCATCTATACTGAACTCCATCAGGTTGCAAATTAAAAATAATTTTTTTCTGCATCTAGCTCTGAAAAAAAATTTGGGCTTCTAGCAGTGTGTGGGACTTGGTCTATTAGTCCATCTATACTGACCTCCATCAGGCTGCAAATTGAATATAATTTTTTTCTGCATCTAGCTCTGAAAAAATATTTGGGCTTCTAGCAGTGTGTGGGACTTGTTTTACTAGTCCATCTATACTGACCTCCATCAGGTTGCAAATTGAATATAATTTTTTTCTGCATCTAACCCTGAAAAAATATTTGGGCTTCTAGCAGTGTGTGGGACTTGGTCTATTAGTCCATCTATACTGACCTCCATCAGGTTGCGAATTGAATATAATTTTTTTCTGCATCTAGCTCTGAAAAAATATTTGGGCTTCTAGCAGTGTGTGGGACTTGTTCTATTAGTCCATGTATACTGACCTCCATCAGGTTGCAAATTGAATATATTTTTTTTCTGCATCTAACCCTGAAAAAATATTTGGGATTCTAGCAGTGTGTGGGACTTGGTCTATTAGTCCATCTATACTGACCTCCATCAGGTTGCAAATTAAAATTAATTTTTTTCTACATCTAGCTCTGAAAAAATATTTGGGCTTCTAGCAGTGTGTGGGACTTGGTCTATTAGTCCATCTATACTGACCTCCATCAGGTTGCAAATTGAATATAATTTTTTTATGCATCTAGCTCTGAAAAAATATTTGGGCTTCTAGCAGTGTGTGGGACTTGGTCAATTAGTCCTTCTATACTGACCTCCATCAGGTTGCAAATTAAAAATATTTTTTTTCTGCATCTAGCTCTGGAAAAATATTTGGGCTTCTAGCAGTGTGTGGGACTTGGTCTATTAGTCCATCTAAACTGACCTTCATCAGGTTGCAAATTCAATATAATTTTTTTCTGCTTCTAACTCTGAAAAAATATTTGGGCTTCTAGCAGTGTGTGGGACTTGGTCTATTAGTCCATCTATACTGACCTCCATCAGGTTGCAAATTGAATATAATTTTTTTCTGCATCTAGCTCTGAAAAATTATTTGGGCTTCTAGCAGTGTGTGCGGCTTGTTCTATTAGTCCATCTATACTGACCTCCATCAGGTTGCAAATTGAATATAATTTTTTTCTGCATCTAGCTCTGAAAAAATATTTGGGCCTCTAGCAGTGTTTGGGACTTGGTCTATTAGTCCATCTATACTGACCTCCATCAGGTTGCAAATTCAATATAATTTTTTTCTGCATCTAGCTCTGAAAAAATATTTGGGCTTCTAGCAGTGTGTGGGACTTGTTCTATTAGTCCATCTATACTGACCTCCATCAGGTTGCAAATTCAATATAATTTTTTTCTGCATCTAGCTCTGAAAAAATATTTGGGCTTCTAGCAGTGTGTGGGACTTGGTCTATTAGTCCAGCTATACTGACCTCCATCAGGTCGCAAATTAAAAATAATTTTTTTCTTCATCTAGCTCTGAAAAAATATTTGGGCTTCTAGCAGTGTGTGGGACTTGTTCTATTAGTCCATCTATACTGACCTCCATCAGGTTGCAAATTGAATATAATTTTTTTCTGCATCTAGCTCTGAAAAAATATTTGGGCTTCTAGCAGTGTGTGGGACTTGGTCTATTAGTCCATCTATACTGACCTCCATCAGGTTGCAAATTAAAAATAATTTTTTTCTTCATCTAGCTCTGAAAAAATATTTGGGCTTCTAGCAGTGTGTGGGACTTGTTCTATTAGTCCATCTATACTGACCTCCATCAGGTTGCAAATTGAATATAATTTTTTTCTGCATATAGCTCTGAAAAAATATTTGGGCTTCTAGCAGTGTGAGGGATTTGGTCTATTAGTCCATCTATACTGACCTCCATCAGGTTGCAAATTGGATATAATTTTTTTCTGCATCTAGCTCTGAAAAAATATTTGGGCTTCTAGCAGTGTGTGGGACTTGTTCTATTAGTGCATCTATACTGACCTCCATCAGGTTGCAAATTGAATATAATTTTTTTCTGCATCTAGCTCTGAAAAAATATTTCGGCTTCTAGCAGTATGTCGACTTGTTCTATTAGTCCATCTATACTGACCTCCATCAGGTTGCAAATTGAATATAATTTTTTTCTGCATCTAGCTCTGAAAAAATATTTGGGCTTCTAGCAGTGTGTGGGACTTGTTCTATTAGTCCATCTATACTGACCTCCATCAGGTTGCAAATTGAATATAATTTTTTTCTGCATATAGCTCTGAAAAAATATTTGGGCTTCTAGCAGTGTGTGGGATTTGGTCTATTAGTCCATCTATACTGACATCCATCAGGTTGCAAATTGGAAATAATTTTTTTCTGCATCTAGCTCTGAAAAAATATTTGGGCTTCTAGCAGTGTGTGGGACTTGGTCTATTAGTCCATCTATACTGACCTCCATCAGGTTGCAAATTAAAAATATTTTTTTTCTGCATCTAGCTCTGAAAAAATATTTGGGCTTCTAGCAGTGTGTGGCACTTGTTCTATTAGTCCATCTATACTGACCTCCATCAGGTTGCAAATTGAATATAATTTTTTTCTGCATCTAGCTCTGAAAAAATATTTGGGCTTCTAGCAGTGTGTGGGACTTGTTCTATTAGTCCATCTATACTGACCTCCATCAGGTTGCAAATTCAATATAATTTTTTTCTGCATCTAGCTCTGAAAAAATATTTGGGCTTCTAGCAGTATGTGGGACTTGTTCTATTAGTCCATCTATACTGACCTCCATCAGGTTGCAAATTGAATATAATTTTTTTCTGCATATAGCTCTGAAAAAATATTTGGGCTTCTAGCAGTGTGTGGGATTTGGTCTATTAGTCCATGTATACTGACCTCCATCAGGTTGCAAATTGGATATAATTTTTTCTGCATCTAGCTCTGAAAAAATATTTGGGCTTCTAGCAGTGTGTGGGACTTGGTCTATTAGTCCATCTATACTGACCTCCATCAGGTTGCAAATTAAAAATAATTTTTTTCTGCATCTAGCTCTGAAAAAATATTTGGGCTTCTAGCAGTGTGTGGGACTTGTTCTATTAGTCCATCTATACTGACCTCCATCAGGTTGCAAATTGTATATAATTTTTTTCTGCATCTACCTCTGAAAAAATATTTGGGCTTCTAGCAGTGTGTGGGACTTGGTCTATTAGTCCATCTATACTGACCTCCATCAGGTTGCAAATTAAAAATATTTTTTTTCTGCATCTAGCTCTGAAAAAATATTTGGGCTTCTAGCAGTGTGTGGGACTTGGTCTATTAGTCCATCTATTCTGACCTCCATCAGGTTGCAAATTCAATATAATTTTTTTCTGCATCTAGCTCTGAAAAAATATTTGGGCTTCTAGCAGTGTGTGGGACTTGTTCTATTAGTCCATCTATACTGACCTCCATCAGATTGAAAATTGAATATAATTTTTTCTGCATCTAGCTCTGCAAAAAATATTTGGGCTTCTAGCAGTGTGTGGGACTTGGTCTATTAGTCCATCTATACTGACCTCCATCAGGTTGCAAATTGAATATAATTTTTTTCTGCATCTAGCTCTGAAAAAATATTTGGGCTTCTAGCAGTGTGTGGGACTTGGTCAATTAGTCCATCTATACTGACCTCCATCAGGTAGCAAATTAAAAATAATTTTTTTCTGCATCTAGCTCTGAAAAAATATTTGGGCTTCTAGCAGTGTGTGGGACTTGGTCTATTAGTCCATCTATACTGACCTTCATCAGGTTGCAAATTCAATATAATTTTTTTCTGCATCTAACTCTGAAAAAATATTTGGGCTTCTAGCAGTGTGTGGGACTTGGTCTATTAGTCCATCTATACTGACCTCCATCAGGTTACGAATTGAATATAATTTTTTTCTGCATCTAGCTCTGAAAAAATATTTGGGCTTCTAGCAGTGTGTGGGACTTGTTCTATTAGTCCATGTATACTGACCTCCATCAGGTTGCAAATTGAATATGTTTTTTTTCTGCATCTAACCCTGAAAAAATATTTGGGATTCTAGCAGTGTGTGGGACTTGGTCTATTAGTCCATCTATACTGACCTCCATCAGGTTGCAAATTAAAAATATTTTTTTTCTGCATCTAGCTCTGAAAAAATATTTGGGCTTCTAGCAGTGTGTGCGACTTGTTCTATTAGTCCATCTATACTGACCTCCATCAGGTTGCAAATTGAATATAATTTTTTTCTGCATCTAGCTCTGAAAAAATATTTGGGCTTCTAGCAATGTTTGGGATTTGGTCTATTAGTCCATCTATACTGACCTCCATCAGGTTGCAAATTCAATATAATTTTTTTTCTGCATCTAGCTCTGAAAAAATATTTGGGCTTCTAGCAGTGTGTGGGACTTGGTCTATTAGTCCATCTATACTGACCCCCATCAGGTTGCAAATTCAATATAATTTTTTTCTGCATCTAGCTCTGAAAAAATATTTGGGCTTCTAGCAGTGTGTGGGACTTGTTCTATTAGTCCATCTATACTGACCTCCATCAGGTTGCAAATTAAAAATATTTTTTTTCTGCATCTAGCTCTGAAAAAATATTTGGGCTTCTAGCAGTGTGTGGGACTTGGTCTATTAGTCCATCTATACTGACCTCCATCAGGTTGCAAATTAAAAATAATTTTTTTCTTCATCTAGCTCTGAAAAAATATTTGGGCTTCTAGCAGTGTGTGGGACTTGTTCTATTAGTCCATCTATACTGACCTCCATCAGGTTGCAAATTGAATATAATTTTTTTCTGCATATAGCTCTGAAAAAATATTTGGGCTTCTAGCAGTGTGTGGGATTTGGTCTATTAGTCCATCTATACTGACCTCCATCAGGTTGCAAATTGGATATAATTTTTTTCTGCATCTAGCTCTGAAAAAATATTTGGGCTTCTAGCAGTGTGTGGGACTTGTTCTATTAGTGCATCTATACTGACCTCCATCAGGTTGCAAATTGAATATAATTTTTTTCTGCATCTAGCTCTGAAAAAATATTTCGGCTTCTAGCAGTATGTGGACTTGTTCTATTAGTCCATCTATACTGACCTCCATCAGGTTGCAAATTGAATATAATTTTTTTCTGCATCTAGCTCTGAAAAAATATTTGGGCTTCTAGCAGTGTGTGGGACTTGTTCTATTAGTCCATCTATACTGACCTCCATCAGGTTGCAAATTGAATATAATTTTTTTCTGCATATAGCTCTGAAAAAATATTTGGGCTTCTAGCAGTGTGTGGGATTTGGTCTATTAGTCCATCTATACTGACATCCATCAGGTTGCAAATTGGAAATAATTTTTTTCTGCATCTAGCTCTGAAAAAATATTTGGGCTTCTAGCAGTGTGTGGGACTTGGTCTATTAGTCCATCTATACTGACCTCCATCAGGTTGCAAATTAAAAATATTTTTTTTCTGCATCTAGCTCTGAAAAAATATTTGGGCTTCTAGCAGTGTGTGGCACTTGTTCTATTAGTCCATCTATACTGACCTCCATCAGGTTGCAAATTGAATATAATTTTTTTCTGCATCTAGCTCTGAAAAAATATTTGGGCTTCTAGCAGTGTGTGGGACTTGTTCTATTAGTCCATCTATACTGACCTCCATCAGGTTGCAAATTCAATATAATTTTTTTCTGCATCTAGCTCTGAAAAAATATTTGGGCTTCTAGCAGTATGTGGGACTTGTTCTATTAGTCCATCTATACTGACCTCCATCAGGTTGCAAATTGAATATAATTTTTTTCTGCATATAGCTCTGAAAAAATATTTGGGCTTCTAGCAGTGTGTGGGATTTGGTCTATTAGTCCATGTATACTGACCTCCATCAGGTTGCAAATTGGATATAATTTTTTCTGCATCTAGCTCTGAAAAAATATTTGGGCTTCTAGCAGTGTGTGGGACTTGGTCTATTAGTCCATCTATACTGACCTCCATCAGGTTGCAAATTAAAAATAATTTTTTTCTGCATCTAGCTCTGAAAAAATATTTGGGCTTCTAGCAGTGTGTGGGACTTGTTCTATTAGTCCATCTATACTGACCTCCATCAGGTTGCAAATTGTATATAATTTTTTTCTGCATCTACCTCTGAAAAAATATTTGGGCTTCTAGCAGTGTGTGGGACTTGGTCTATTAGTCCATCTATACTGACCTCCATCAGGTTGCAAATTAAAAATATTTTTTTTCTGCATCTAGCTCTGAAAAAATATTTGGGCTTCTAGCAGTGTGTGGGACTTGGTCTATTAGTCCATCTATTCTGACCTCCATCAGGTTGCAAATTCAATATAATTTTTTTCTGCATCTAGCTCTGAAAAAATATTTGGGCTTCTAGCAGTGTGTGGGACTTGTTCTATTAGTCCATCTATACTGACCTCCATCAGATTGAAAATTGAATATAATTTTTTCTGCATCTAGCTCTGCAAAAAATATTTGGGCTTCTAGCAGTGTGTGGGACTTGGTCTATTAGTCCATCTATACTGACCTCCATCAGGTTGCAAATTGAATATAATTTTTTTCTGCATCTAGCTCTGAAAAAATATTTGGGCTTCTAGCAGTGTGTGGGACTTGGTCAATTAGTCCATCTATACTGACCTCCATCAGGTAGCAAATTAAAAATAATTTTTTTCTGCATCTAGCTCTGAAAAAATATTTGGGCTTCTAGCAGTGTGTGGGACTTGGTCTATTAGTCCATCTATACTGACCTTCATCAGGTTGCAAATTCAATATAATTTTTTTCTGCATCTAACTCTGAAAAAATATTTGGGCTTCTAGCAGTGTGTGGGACTTGGTCTATTAGTCCATCTATACTGACCTCCATCAGGTTGCGAATTGAATATAATTTTTTTCTGCATCTAGCTCTGAAAAAATATTTGGGCTTCTAGCAGTGTGTGGGACTTGTTCTATTAGTCCATGTATACTGACCTCCATCAGGTTGCAAATTGAATATGTTTTTTTTCTGCATCTAACCCTGAAAAAATATTTGGGATTCTAGCAGTGTGTGGGACTTGGTCTATTAGTCCATCTATACTGACCTCCATCAGGTTGCAAATTAAAAATATTTTTTTTCTGCATCTAGCTCTGAAAAAATATTTGGGCTTCTAGCAGTGTGTGCGACTTGTTCTATTAGTCCATCTATACTGACCTCCATCAGGTTGCAAATTGAATATAATTTTTTTCTGCATCTAGCTCTGAAAAAATATTTGGGCTTCTAGCAATGTTTGGGATTTGGTCTATTAGTCCATCTATACTGACCTCCATCAGGTTGCAAATTCAATATAATTTTTTTTCTGCATCTAGCTCTGAAAAAATATTTGGGCTTCTAGCAGTGTGTGGGACTTGGTCTATTAGTCCATCTATACTGACCCCCATCAGGTTGCAAATTCAATATAATTTTTTTCTGCATCTAGCTCTGAAAAAATATTTGGGCTTCTAGCAGTGTGTGGGACTTGTTCTATTAGTCCATCTATACTGACCTCCATCAGGTTGCAAATTAAAAATATTTTTTTTCTGCATCTAGCTCTGAAAAAATATTTGGGCTTCTAGCAGTGTGTGGGACTTGGTCTATTAGTCCATCTATACTGACCTCCATCAGGTTGCAAATTGAATATAATTTTTTTCTGCATCTAGCTCTGAAAAAATATTTGGGCTTCTAGCAGTGTGTGGGACTTGGTCAATTAGTCCATCTTTACTGACCTCCATCAGGTAGCAAATTAAAAATAATTTTTTTCTGCATCTAGCTCTGAAAAAATATTTGGGCTTCTAGCAGTGTTTGGGACTTGGTCTATTAGTCCATCTATACTGACCTCCATCAGGTTGCAAATTCAATATAATTTTTTTCTGCATCTAGCTCTGAAAAAATATTTGGGCTTCTAGCAGTGTGTGGGACTTGGTCTATTAGTCCATCTATACTGACCTCCATCAGGTTGCAAATTCAATATAATTTTTTTCTGCATCTAGCTCTGAAAAAATATTTGGGCTTCTAGCAGTGTGTGGGACTTGTTCTATTAGTCCATCTATACTAACCTCCATCAGATTGAAAATTGAATATAATTTTTTCTGCATCTAGCTCTGAAAAAAATATTTGGGCTTCTAGCAGTGTGTGGGACTTGGTCTATTAGTCCATCTATACTGACCTCCATCAGGTTCCAAATTGAATATAATTTTTTTATGCATCTAGCTCTGAAAAAATATTTGGGCTTCTTGCAGTGAGTGGGACTTGGTCAATTAGTCCATCTATACTGACCTCCATCAGGTTGCAAATTAAAAATATTTTTTTTCTGCATCTAGCTCTGAAAAAATATGTGGGCTTCTAGCAGTGTGTGGGACTTGATCTATTAGTCCATCTATACTGACCTTCATCAGGTTGCAAATTCAATATAATTTTTTTCTGCATCTAACTCTGAAAAAATATTTGGGCTTCTAGCAGTGTGTGCGACTTGTTCTATTAGTCCATCTATACTGACCTCCATCAGGTTGCAAATTCAATATAATTTTTTTCTGCATCTAGCTCTGAAAAAATATCTGGGCTTCTAGCAGTGTGTGGGACTTGTTCTATTAGTCCATCTATACTGACCTCCATCAGGATGCAAATTCAATATAATTTTTTTCTGCATCTAGCTCTGAAAAAAATATTTGGGCTTCTAGCAGTGTGTGGAACTTGGTCTATTATTCCATCTATACTGACCTCCATCAGGTTGCAAATTGAATAAAAAAAATTTCTGCATCTAGCTCTGAAAAAATATTTGGGCTTCTAGCAGTGTGTGGGACTTTGTCTATTAGTCCATCTATACTGACCTCCATCAGTTTGCAAATTGAATATAATTTTTTTCTGCATCTAGCTCTGAAAAAATATTTGGGCTTCTAGCAGTGTGTGGGACTTGGTCTATTAGTCCATCTATACTGACCTCCATCAGGTCGCAAATTAAAAATAATTTTTTTCTTCATCTAGCTCTGAAAAAATATTTGGGCTTCTAGCAGTGTGTGGGACTTGTTCTATTAGTCCATCTATACTGACCTCCATCAGGTTGCAAATTGAATATAATTTTTTTCTGCATCTAGCTCTGTAAAAATATTTGGGCTTCTAGCAGTGTGTGGGACTTGGTCTATTAGTCCATCTATACTGACCTCCATCAGGTTGCAAATTAAAAATAATTTTTTTCTTCATCTAGCTCTGAAAAAATATTTGGGCTTCTAGCAGTGTGTGGGACTTGTTCTATTAGTCCATCTATACTGACCTCCATCAGGTTGCAAATTGAATATAATTTTTTTCTGCATCTAGCTCTGAAAAAATATTTGGGCTTCTAGCAGTGTGTGGGACTTGGTCTATTAGTCCATCTATACTGATCTCCATCAGGTTGCAAATTAAAAATAATTTTTTTCTGCATCTAGCTCTGAAAAAATATTTGGGCTTCTAGCAGTGTGTGGGACTTGTTCTATTAGTCCATCTATACTGACCTCCATCAGGTTGCAAATTGAATAAAAAAAATTTCTGCATATAGCTCTGAAAAAATATTTGGGCTTCTAGCAGTGTGTGGGACTTGTTCTATTAGTCCATCTATACTGACCTCCATCAGGTTGCAAATTGAATATAATTTTTTTCTGCATCTAGCTCTGAAAAAATATTTGGGCTTCTAGCAGTATGTGGACTTGTTCTATTAGTCCATCTATACTGACCTCCATCAGGTTGCAAATTGAATATAATTTTTTTCTGCATATAGCTCTGAAAAAATATTTGGGCTTCTAGCAGTGTGTGGGATTTGGTCTATTAGTCCATCTATACTGACCTCCATCAGGTTGCAAATTAAAAATAATTTTTTTCTTCATCTAGCTCTGAAAAAATATTTGGGCTTCTAGCAGTGTGTGGGACTTGTTCTATTAGTCCATCTATACTGACCTCCATCAGGTTGCAAATTGAATATAATTTTTTTCTGCATCTAGCTCTGAAAAAATATTTGGGCTTCTAGCAGTGTGTGGGACTTGGTCTATTAGTCCATCTATACTGACCTCCATCAGGTTGCAAAATTAAAAATAATTTTTTTCTTCATCTAGCTCTGAAAAAATATTTGGGCTTCTAGCAGTGTGTGGGATTTGTTCTATTAGTCCATCTATACTGACCTCCATCAGGTTGCAAATTGAATATAATTTTTTTCTGCATAGAGCTCTGAAAAAATATTTGGGCTTCTAGCAGTGTGTGGGATTTGGTCTATTAGTCCATCTATACTGACATCCATCAGGTTGCAAATTGGATATAATTTTTTTCTGCATCTAGCTCTGAAAAAATATTTGGGCTTCTAGCAGTGTGTGGGACTTGGTCTATTAGTCCATCTATACTGACCTCCATCAGGTTGCAAATTAAAAGTATTTTTTTTCTGCATCTAGCTCTGAAAAAATATTTGGGCTTCTAGCAGTGTGTGGGACTTGTTCTATTAGTCCATCTATACTGACCTCCATCAGGTTGCAAATTGAATATAATTTTTTTCTGCATCTAGCTCTGAAAAAATATTTGGGCTTCTAGCAGTGTGTGGGACTTGTTCTATTAGTCCATCTATACTGACCTCCATCAGGTTGCAAATACAATATAATTTTTTTCTGCATCTAGCTCTGAAAAAATATTTGGGCTTCTAGCAGTATGTGGGACTTGTTCTATTAGTCCATCTATACTGACCTCCATCAGGTTGCAAATTGAATATAATTTTTTTCTCCATATAGCTCTGAAAAAATATTTGGGCTTCTAGCAGTGTGTGGGATTTGGTCTATTAGTCCATCTATACTGACCTCCATCAGGTTGCAAATTGGATATAATTTTTTTCTGCATCTAGCTCTGAAAAAATATTTGGGCTTCTAGCAGTGTGTGGGACTTGGTCTATTAGTCCATCTATACTGACCTCCATCAGGTTGCAAATTAAAAATAATTTTTTTCTGCATCTAGCTCTGAAAAAATATTTGGGCTTCTAGCAGTGTGTGTGACTTGGTCTATTAGTCCATCTATACTGACCTTCATCAGGTTGCAAATTCAATATAATTTATTTCTGCATCTAACTCTGAAAAAATATTTGGGCTTCTAGCAGTGTGTGGGACTTGGTCTATTAGTCCATCTATACTGACCTCCATCAGGTTGCGAATTGAATATAATTTTTTTCTGCATCTAGCTCTGAAAAAATATTTGGGCTTCTAGCAGTGTGTGGGACTTGTTCTATTAGTCCATGTATACTGACCTCCATCAGGTTGCAAATTGAATATATTTTTTTTCTGCATCTAACCCTGAAAAAATATTTGGGATTCTAGCAGTGTGTGGGACTTGGTCTATTAGTCCATCTATACTGACCTCCATCAGGTTGCAAATTAAAAATAATTTTTTTCTGCATCTAGCTCTGAAAAAATATTTGGGCTTCTAGCAGTGTGTGCGACTTGTTCTATTAGTCCATCTATACTGACCTCCATCAGGTTGCAAATTGAATATAATTTTTTTCTGCATCTAGCTCTGAAAAAATATTTGGGCTTCTAGCAGTGTTTGGGACTTGGTCTATTAGTCCATCTATACTGACCTCCATCAGGTTGAAAATTCAATATAATGTTTTTCTGCATCTAGCTCTGAAAAAATATTTGGGCTTCTAGCAGTGTGTGGGACTTGGTCTATTAGTCCATCTATACTGACCTCCATCAGGTTTCAAATTCAATATAATTTTTTTCTGCATCTAGCTCTGAAAAAATATTTGGGCTTCTAGCAGTGTGTGGGACTTGTTCTATTAGTCCATCTATACTAACCTCCATCAGATTGAAAATTGAATATAATTTTTTCTGCATCTAGCTCTGAAAAAAATATTTGGGATTCTAGCAGTGTGTGGGGCTTGGTCTATTAGTCCATCTATACTGACCTCCATCAGGTTGCAAATTGAATATAATTTTTTTATGCATCTAGCTCTGAAAAAATATTTGGGCTTCTAGCAGTGTGTGGGACTTGGTCAATTAGTCCATCTATACTGACCTCCATCAGGTTGCAAATTAAAAATATTTTTTTTCTGCATCTAGCTCTGAAAAAATATTTGGGCTTCTAGCAGTGTGTGGGACTTGGTCTGTTAGTCCATCTATACTGACCTTCATCAGGTTGCAAATTCAATATAATTTTTTTCTGCAGCTAACTCTGAAAAAATATTTGGGCTTCTAGCAGTGTGTGGGACTTGGTCTATTAGTCCATCTATACTGACCTCCATCAGGTTGCAAATTGAATATAATTTTTTTCTGCATCTAGCTCTGAAAAATTATTTGGGCTTCTAGCAGTGTGTGCGACTTGTTCTATTAGTCCATCTATACTGACATCCATCAGGTTGCAAATTGAATAAAAAAAATTTCTGCATCTAGCTCTGAAAAAATATTTGTGCTTCTAGCAGTGTGTGGGACTTTGTCTATTAGTCCATCTATACTGACCTCCATCAGTTTGCAAATTGAATATAATTTTTTTCTGCATCTAGCTCTGAAAAAATATTTGGGCTTCTAGCAGTGTGTGGGACTTGGTCTATTAGTCCATCTATACTGACCTCCATCAGGTCGCAAATTAAAAATAATTTTTTTCTTCATCTAGCTCTGAAAAAATATTTGGGCTTCTAGCAGTGTGTGGGACTTGTTCTATTAGTCCATCTATACTGACCTCCATCAGGTTGCAAATTGATTATAATTTTTTTCTGCATCTAGCTCTGAAAAAATATTTGGGCTTCTAGCAGTGTGTGGGACTTGGTCTATTAGTACATCTATACTGACCTCCATCAGGTTGCAAATTAAAAATAATTTTTTTCTTCATCTAGCTCTGAAAAAATATTTGGGCTTCTAGCAGTGTGTGGGACTTGTTCTATTAGTCCATCTATACTGACCTCCATCAGGTTGCAAATTGAATATAATTTTTTTCTGCATCTAGCTCTGAAAAAATATTTGGGCTTCTAGCAGTATGTGGACATGTTCTATCAGTCCATCTATACTGACCTCCATCAGGTTGCAAATTGAATAGAATTTTTTTCTGCATATAGCTCTAAAAAAATATTTGGGCTTCTAGCAGTGTGTGGGATTTGGTCTATTAGTCCATCTATACTGACCTCCATCAGGCTGCAAATTAAAAATAATTTTTTTCTTCATCTAGCTCTGAAAAAATATTTGGGCTTCTAGCAGTGTGTGGGACTTGTTCTATTAGTCCATCTATACTGACCTCCATCAGGTTGCAAATTGAATATAATTTTTTTCTGCATCTAGCTCTGAAAAAATATTTGGGCTTCTAGCAGTGTGTGGGACTTGGTCTATTAGTCCATCTATACCGACCTCCATCAGGTTGCAAAATTAAAAATAATTTTTTTCTTCATCTAGCTCTGAAAAAATATTTGGGCTTCTAGCAGTGTGTGGGACTTGTTCTATTAGTCCATCTATACTGACCTCCATCAGGTTGCATATTGAATATAATTTTTTTCTGCATATAGCTCTGAAAAAATATTTGGGCTTCTAGCAGTGTGTGGGATTTGGTCTATTAGTCCATCTATACTGACATCCATCAGGTTGCAAATTGGATATAATTTTTTTCTGCATCTAGCTCTGAGAAAATATTTGGGCTTCTAGCAGTGTGTGGGACTTGGTCTATTAGTCCATCTATACTGACCTCCATCAGGTTGCAAATTAAAAAGATTTTTTTCTGCATCTAGCTCTGAAAAAATATTTGGGCTTCTAGCAGTGTGTGGGACTTGTTCTATTAGTCCATCTATACTGACCTCCATCAGGTTGCAAATTGAATATAATTTTTTTCTGCATCTAGCTCTGAAAAAATATTTGGGCTTCTAGCAGTGTGTGGGACTTGTTCTATTAGTCCATCTATACTGACCTCCATCAGGTTGCAAATACAATATAATTTTTTTCTGCATCTAGCTCTGAAAAAATATTTGGGCTTCTAGCAGTATGTGGGACTTGTTCTATTAGTCCATCTATACTGACCTCCATCAGGTTGCAAATTGAATATAATTTTTTTCTCCATATAGCTCTGAAAAAATATTTGGGCTTCTAGCAGTGTGTGGGATTTGGTCTATTAGTCCATCTATACTGACCTCCATCAGGTTGCAAATTGGATATAATTTTTTTCTGCATCTAGCTCTGAAAAAATATTTGGGCTTCTAGCAGTGTGTGGGACTTGGTCTATTAGTCCATCTATACTGACCTCCATCAGGTTGCAAATTCAATATAATTTATTTCTGCATCTAACTCTGAAAAAATATTTGGGCTTCTAGCAGTGTGTGGGACTTGTTCTATTAGTCCATGTATACTGACCTCCATCAGGTTGCAAATTGAATATATTTTTTTTCTGCATCTAACCCTGAAAAAATATTTGGGATTCTAGCAGTGTGTGGGACTTGGTCTATTAGTCCATCTATACTGACCTCCATCAGGTTGCTAATTAAAAATAATTTTTTTCTGCATCTAGCTCTGAAAAAATATTTGGGCTTCTAGCAGTGTGTGCGACTTGTTCTATTAGTCCATCTATACTGACCTCCATCAGGTTGCAAATTGAATATCATTTTTTTCTGCATCTAGCTCTGAAAAAATATTTGGGCTTCTAGCAGTGTTTGGGACTTGGTCTATTAGTCCATCTATACTGACCTCCATCAGGTTGCAAATTCAATATAATGTTTTTCTGCATCTAGCTCTGAAAAAATATTTGGGCTTCTAGCAGTGTGTGGGACTTGGTCTATTAGTCCATCTATACTGACCTCCATCAGGTTTCAAATTCAATATAATTTTTTTCTGCATCTAGCTCTGAAAAAATATTTGGGCTTCTAGCAGTGTGTGGGACTTGTTCTATTAGTCCATCTATACTAACCTCCATCAGATTGAAAATTGAATATAATTTTTTCTGCATCTAGCTCTGAAAAAAATATTTGGGATTCTAGCAGTGTGTGGGGCTTGGTCTATTAGTCCATCTATACTGACCTCCATCAGGTTGCAAATTGAATATAATTTTTTTATGCATCTAGCTCTGAAAAAATATTTGGGCTTCTAGCAGTGTGTGGGACTTGGTCAATTAGTCCATCTATACTGACCTCCATCAGGTTGCAAATTAAAAATATTTTTTTTCTGCATCTAGCTCTGAAAAAATATTTGGGCTTCTAGCAGTGTGTGGGACTTGGTCTGTTAGTCCATCTATACTGACCTTCATCAGGTTGCAAATTCAATATAATTTTTTTCTGCAGCTAACTCTGAAAAAATATTTGGGCTTCTAGCAGTGTGTGGGACTTGGTCTATTAGTCCATCTATACTGACCTCCATCAGGTTGCAAATTGAATATAATTTTTTTCTGCATCTAGCTCTGAAAAATTATTTGGGCTTCTAGCAGTGTGTGCGACTTGTTCTATTAGTCCATCTATACTGACATCCATCAGGTTGCAAATTGAATATAATTTTTTTCTGCATCTAGCTCTGAAAAAATATTTGGGCTTCTAGCAGTGTGTGGAACTTGTTCTATTAGTCCATCTATACTGACCTCCATCAGATTGAAAATTGAATATAATTTTTTTCTGCATCTAGCTCTGAAAAAATATTTGGGCTTCTAGCAGTGTGTGGGACTTGGTCTATTAGTCCATCTATACTGACCTTCATCAGGCTGCAAATTCAATATAATTTTTTTCTGCATCTAACTCTGAAAAAATATTTGGGCTTCTAGCAGTGTGTGGGACTTGGTCTATTAGTCCATCTATACTGACCTCCATCAGGTTGCGAATTGAATATAATTTTTTTCTGCATCTAGCTCTGAAAAAATATTTGGGCTTCTAGCAGTGTGTGGGACTTGTTCTATTAGTCCATGTATACTGACCTCCATCAGGTTGCAAATTGAATATATTTTTTTTCTGCATCTAGCTCTGAAAAATTATTTGGGCTTCTAGCAGTGTGTGCGACTTGTTCTATTAGTCCATCTATACTGACCTCCATCAGGTTGCAAATTGAATATAATTTTTTTCTGCATCTAGCTCTGAAAAAATATTTGGGCCTCTAGCAGTGTTTGGGACTTGGTCTATTAGTCCATCTATACTGACCTCCATCAGGTTGCAAATTCAATATAATTTTTTTCTGCATCTAGCTCTGAAAAAATATTTGGGCTTCTAGCAGTGTGTGGGACTTGTTCTATTAGTCCATGTATACTGACCTCCATCAGGTTGCAAATTGAATATATTTTTTTTCTGCATCTAACCCTGAAAAAATATTTGGGATTCTAGCAGTGTGTGGGACTTGGTCTATTAGTCCATCTATACTGACCTCCATCAGGTTGCAAATTAAAAATAATTTTTTTCTGCATCTAGCTCTGAAAAAATATTTGGGCTTCTAGCAGTGTGTGCGACTTGTTCTATTAGTCCATCTATACTGACCTCCATCAGGTTGCAAATTGAATATAATTTTTTTCTGCATCTAGCTCTGAAAAAATATTTGGGCTTCTAGCAGTGTTTGGGACTTGGTCTATTAGTCCATCTATACTGACCTCCATCAGGTTGAAAATTCAATATAATGTTTTTCTGCATCTAGCTCTGAAAAAATATTTGGGCTTCTAGCAGTGTGTGGGACTTGGTCTATTAGTCCATCTATACCGACCTCCATCAGGTTGCAAAATTAAAAATAATTTTTTTCTTCATCTAGCTCTGAAAAAATATTTGGGCTTCTAGCAGTGTGTGGGACTTGTTCTATTAGTCCATCTATACTGACCTCCATCAGGTTGCATATTGAATATAATTTTTTTCTGCATATAGCTCTGAAAAAATATTTGGGCTTCTAGCAGTGTGTGGGATTTGGTCTATTAGTCCATCTATACTGACATCCATCAGGTTGCAAATTGGATATAATTTTTTTCTGCATCTAGCTCTGAGAAAATATTTGGGCTTCTAGCAGTGTGTGGGACTTGGTCTATTAGTCCATCTATACTGACCTCCATCAGGTTGCAAATTAAAAAGATTTTTTTCTGCATCTAGCTCTGAAAAAATATTTGGGCTTCTAGCAGTGTGTGGTACTTGTTCTATTAGTCCATCTATACTGACCTCCATCAGGTTGCAAATTGAATATAATTTTTTTCTGCATCTAGCTCTGAAAAAATATTTGGGCTTCTAGCAGTGTGTGGGACTTGTTCTATTAGTCCATCTATACTGACCTCCATCAGGTTGCAAATACAATATAATTTTTTTCTGCATCTAGCTCTGAAAAAATATTTGGGCTTCTAGCAGTATGTGGGACTTGTTCTATTAGTCCATCTATACTGACCTCCATCAGGTTGCAAATTGAATATAATTTTTTTCTCCATATAGCTCTGAAAAAATATTTGGGCTTCTAGCAGTGTGTGGGATTTGGTCTATTAGTCCATCTATACTGACCTCCATCAGGTTGCAAATTGGATATAATTTTTTTCTGCATCTAGCTCTGAAAAAATATTTGGGCTTCTAGCAGTGTGTGGGACTTGGTCTATTAGTCCATCTATACTGACCTCCATCAGGTTGCAAATTCAATATAATTTATTTCTGCATCTAACTCTGAAAAAATATTTGGGCTTCTAGCAGTGTGTGGGACTTGTTCTATTAGTCCATGTATACTGACCTCCATCAGGTTGCAAATTGAATATATTTTTTTTCTGCATCTAACCCTGAAAAAATATTTGGGATTCTAGCAGTGTGTGGGACTTGGTCTATTAGTCCATCTATACTGACCTCCATCAGGTTGCTAATTAAAAATAATTTTTTTCTGCATCTAGCTCTGAAAAAATATTTGGGCTTCTAGCAGTGTGTGCGACTTGTTCTATTAGTCCATCTATACTGACCTCCATCAGGTTGCAAATTGAATATCATTTTTTTCTGCATCTAGCTCTGAAAAAATATTTGGGCTTCTAGCAGTGTTTGGGACTTGGTCTATTAGTCCATCTATACTGACCTCCATCAGGTTGCAAATTCAATATAATGTTTTTCTGCATCTAGCTCTGAAAAAATATTTGGGCTTCTAGCAGTGTGTGGGACTTGGTCTATTAGTCCATCTATACTGACCTCCATCAGGTTTCAAATTCAATATAATTTTTTTCTGCATCTAGCTCTGAAAAAATATTTGGGCTTCTAGCAGTGTGTGGGACTTGTTCTATTAGTCCATCTATACTAACCTCCATCAGATTGAAAATTGAATATAATTTTTTCTGCATCTAGCTCTGAAAAAAATATTTGGGATTCTAGCAGTGTGTGGGGCTTGGTCTATTAGTCCATCTATACTGACCTCCATCAGGTTGCAAATTGAATATAATTTTTTTATGCATCTAGCTCTGAAAAAATATTTGGGCTTCTAGCAGTGTGTGGGACTTGGTCAATTAGTCCATCTATACTGACCTCCATCAGGTTGCAAATTAAAAATATTTTTTTTCTGCATCTAGCTCTGAAAAAATATTTGGGCTTCTAGCAGTGTGTGGGACTTGGTCTGTTAGTCCATCTATACTGACCTTCATCAGGTTGCAAATTCAATATAATTTTTTTCTGCAGCTAACTCTGAAAAAATATTTGGGCTTCTAGCAGTGTGTGGGACTTGGTCTATTAGTCCATCTATACTGACCTCCATCAGGTTGCAAATTGAATATAATTTTTTTCTGCATCTAGCTCTGAAAAATTATTTGGGCTTCTAGCAGTGTGTGCGACTTGTTCTATTAGTCCATCTATACTGACATCCATCAGGTTGCAAATTGAATATAATTTTTTTCTGCATCTAGCTCTGAAAAAATATTTGGGCTTCTAGCAGTGTGTGGAACTTGTTCTATTAGTCCATCTATACTGACCTCCATCAGATTGAAAATTGAATATAATTTTTTTCTGCATCTAGCTCTGAAAAAATATTTGGGCTTCTAGCAGTGTGTGGGACTTGGTCTATTAGTCCATCTATACTGACCTTCATCAGGCTGCAAATTCAATATAATTTTTTTCTGCATCTAACTCTGAAAAAATATTTGGGCTTCTAGCAGTGTGTGGGACTTGGTCTATTAGTCCATCTATACTGACCTCCATCAGGTTGCGAATTGAATATAATTTTTTTCTGCATCTAGCTCTGAAAAAATATTTGGGCTTCTAGCAGTGTGTGGGACTTGTTCTATTAGTCCATGTATACTGACCTCCATCAGGTTGCAAATTGAATATATTTTTTTTCTGCATCTAGCTCTGAAAAATTATTTGGGCTTCTAGCAGTGTGTGCGACTTGTTCTATTAGTCCATCTATACTGACCTCCATCAGGTTGCAAATTGAATATAATTTTTTTCTGCATCTAGCTCTGAAAAAATATTTGGGCCTCTAGCAGTGTTTGGGACTTGGTCTATTAGTCCATCTATACTGACCTCCATCAGGTTGCAAATTCAATATAATTTTTTTCTGCATCTAGCTCTGAAAAAATATTTGGGCTTCTAGCAGTGTGTGGGACTTGTTCTATTAGTCCATGTATACTGACCTCCATCAGGTTGCAAATTGAATATATTTTTTTTCTGCATCTAACCCTGAAAAAATATTTGGGATTCTAGCAGTGTGTGGGACTTGGTCTATTAGTCCATCTATACTGACCTCCATCAGGTTGCAAATTAAAAATAATTTTTTTCTGCATCTAGCTCTGAAAAAATATTTGGGCTTCTAGCAGTGTGTGCGACTTGTTCTATTAGTCCATCTATACTGACCTCCATCAGGTTGCAAATTGAATATAATTTTTTTCTGCATCTAGCTCTGAAAAAATATTTGGGCTTCTAGCAGTGTTTGGGACTTGGTCTATTAGTCCATCTATACTGACCTCCATCAGGTTGAAAATTCAATATAATGTTTTTCTGCATCTAGCTCTGAAAAAATATTTGGGCTTCTAGCAGTGTGTGGGACTTGGTCTATTAGTCCATCTATACTGACCTCCATCAGGTTTCAAATTCAATATAATTTTTTTCTGCATCTAGCTCTGAAAAAATATTTGGGCTTCTAGCAGTGTGTGGGACTTGTTCTATTAGTCCATCTATACTAACCTCCATCAGATTGAAAATTGAATATAATTTTTTCTGCATCTAGCTCTGAAAAAAATATTTGGGATTCTAGCAGTGTGTGGGGCTTGGTCTATTAGTCCATCTATACTGACCTCCATCAGGTTGCAAATTGAATATAATTTTTTTATGCATCTAGCTCTGAAAAAATATTTGGGCTTCTAGCAGTGTGTGGGACTTGGTCAATTAGTCCATCTATACTGACCTCCATCAGGTTGCAAATTAAAAATATTTTTTTTCTGCATCTAGCTCTGAAAAAATATTTGGGCTTCTAGCAGTGTGTGGGACTTGGTCTGTTAGTCCATCTATACTGACCTTCATCAGGTTGCAAATTCAATATAATTTTTTTCTGCAGCTAACTCTGAAAAAATATTTGGGCTTCTAGCAGTGTGTGGGACTTGGTCTATTAGTCCATCTATACTGACCTCCATCAGGTTGCAAATTGAATATAATTTTTTTCTGCATCTAGCTCTGAAAAATTATTTGGGCTTCTAGCAGTGTGTGCGACTTGTTCTATTAGTCCATCTATACTGACATCCATCAGGTTGCAAATTGAATAAAAAAAATTTCTGCATCTAGCTCTGAAAAAATATTTGTGCTTCTAGCAGTGTGTGGGACTTTGTCTATTAGTCCATCTATACTGACCTCCATCAGTTTGCAAATTGAATATAATTTTTTTCTGCATCTAGCTCTGAAAAAATATTTGGGCTTCTAGCAGTGTGTGGGACTTGGTCTATTAGTCCATCTATACTGACCTCCATCAGGTCGCAAATTAAAAATAATTTTTTTCTTCATCTAGCTCTGAAAAAATATTTGGGCTTCTAGCAGTGTGTGGGACTTGTTCTATTAGTCCATCTATACTGACCTCCATCAGGTTGCAAATTGATTATAATTTTTTTCTGCATCTAGCTCTGAAAAAATATTTGGGCTTCTAGCAGTGTGTGGGACTTGGTCTATTAGTACATCTATACTGACCTCCATCAGGTTGCAAATTAAAAATAATTTTTTTCTTCATCTAGCTCTGAAAAAATATTTGGGCTTCTAGCAGTGTGTGGGACTTGTTCTATTAGTCCATCTATACTGACCTCCATCAGGTTGCAAATTGAATATAATTTTTTTCTGCATCTAGCTCTGAAAAAATATTTGGGCTTCTAGCAGTATGTGGACATGTTCTATCAGTCCATCTATACTGACCTCCATCAGGTTGCAAATTGAATAGAATTTTTTTCTGCATATAGCTCTAAAAAAATATTTGGGCTTCTAGCAGTGTGTGGGATTTGGTCTATTAGTCCATCTATACTGACCTCCATCAGGCTGCAAATTAAAAATAATTTTTTTCTTCATCTAGCTCTGAAAAAATATTTGGGCTTCTAGCAGTGTGTGGGACTTGTTCTATTAGTCCATCTATACTGACCTCCATCAGGTTGCAAATTGAATATAATTTTTTTCTGCATCTAGCTCTGAAAAAATATTTGGGCTTCTAGCAGTGTGTGGGACTTGGTCTATTAGTCCATCTATACCGACCTCCATCAGGTTGCAAAATTAAAAATAATTTTTTTCTTCATCTAGCTCTGAAAAAATATTTGGGCTTCTAGCAGTGTGTGGGACTTGTTCTATTAGTCCATCTATACTGACCTCCATCAGGTTGCATATTGAATATAATTTTTTTCTGCATATAGCTCTGAAAAAATATTTGGGCTTCTAGCAGTGTGTGGGATTTGGTCTATTAGTCCATCTATACTGACATCCATCAGGTTGCAAATTGGATATAATTTTTTTCTGCATCTAGCTCTGAGAAAATATTTGGGCTTCTAGCAGTGTGTGGGACTTGGTCTATTAGTCCATCTATACTGACCTCCATCAGGTTGCAAATTAAAAAGATTTTTTTCTGCATCTAGCTCTGAAAAAATATTTGGGCTTCTAGCAGTGTGTGGTACTTGTTCTATTAGTCCATCTATACTGACCTCCATCAGGTTGCAAATTGAATATAATTTTTTTCTGCATCTAGCTCTGAAAAAATATTTGGGCTTCTAGCAGTGTGTGGGACTTGTTCTATTAGTCCATCTATACTGACCTCCATCAGGTTGCAAATACAATATAATTTTTTTCTGCATCTAGCTCTGAAAAAATATTTGGGCTTCTAGCAGTATGTGGGACTTGTTCTATTAGTCCATCTATACTGACCTCCATCAGGTTGCAAATTGAATATAATTTTTTTCTCCATATAGCTCTGAAAAAATATTTGGGCTTCTAGCAGTGTGTGGGATTTGGTCTATTAGTCCATCTATACTGACCTCCATCAGGTTGCAAATTGGATATAATTTTTTTCTGCATCTAGCTCTGAAAAAATATTTGGGCTTCTAGCAGTGTGTGGGACTTGGTCTATTAGTCCATCTATACTGACCTCCATCAGGTTGCAAATTCAATATAATTTATTTCTGCATCTAACTCTGAAAAAATATTTGGGCTTCTAGCAGTGTGTGGGACTTGTTCTATTAGTCCATGTATACTGACCTCCATCAGGTTGCAAATTGAATATATTTTTTTTCTGCATCTAACCCTGAAAAAATATTTGGGATTCTAGCAGTGTGTGGGACTTGGTCTATTAGTCCATCTATACTGACCTCCATCAGGTTGCTAATTAAAAATAATTTTTTTCTGCATCTAGCTCTGAAAAAATATTTGGGCTTCTAGCAGTGTGTGCGACTTGTTCTATTAGTCCATCTATACTGACCTCCATCAGGTTGCAAATTGAATATCATTTTTTTCTGCATCTAGCTCTGAAAAAATATTTGGGCTTCTAGCAGTGTTTGGGACTTGGTCTATTAGTCCATCTATACTGACCTCCATCAGGTTGCAAATTCAATATAATGTTTTTCTGCATCTAGCTCTGAAAAAATATTTGGGCTTCTAGCAGTGTGTGGGACTTGGTCTATTAGTCCATCTATACTGACCTCCATCAGGTTTCAAATTCAATATAATTTTTTTCTGCATCTAGCTCTGAAAAAATATTTGGGCTTCTAGCAGTGTGTGGGACTTGTTCTATTAGTCCATCTATACTAACCTCCATCAGATTGAAAATTGAATATAATTTTTTCTGCATCTAGCTCTGAAAAAAATATTTGGGATTCTAGCAGTGTGTGGGGCTTGGTCTATTAGTCCATCTATACTGACCTCCATCAGGTTGCAAATTGAATATAATTTTTTTATGCATCTAGCTCTGAAAAAATATTTGGGCTTCTAGCAGTGTGTGGGACTTGGTCAATTAGTCCATCTATACTGACCTCCATCAGGTTGCAAATTAAAAATATTTTTTTTCTGCATCTAGCTCTGAAAAAATATTTGGGCTTCTAGCAGTGTGTGGGACTTGGTCTGTTAGTCCATCTATACTGACCTTCATCAGGTTGCAAATTCAATATAATTTTTTTCTGCAGCTAACTCTGAAAAAATATTTGGGCTTCTAGCAGTGTGTGGGACTTGGTCTATTAGTCCATCTATACTGACCTCCATCAGGTTGCAAATTGAATATAATTTTTTTCTGCATCTAGCTCTGAAAAATTATTTGGGCTTCTAGCAGTGTGTGCGACTTGTTCTATTAGTCCATCTATACTGACATCCATCAGGTTGCAAATTGAATATAATTTTTTTCTGCATCTAGCTCTGAAAAAATATTTGGGCTTCTAGCAGTGTGTGGAACTTGTTCTATTAGTCCATCTATACTGACCTCCATCAGATTGAAAATTGAATATAATTTTTTTCTGCATCTAGCTCTGAAAAAATATTTGGGCTTCTAGCAGTGTGTGGGACTTGGTCTATTAGTCCATCTATACTGACCTTCATCAGGCTGCAAATTCAATATAATTTTTTTCTGCATCTAACTCTGAAAAAATATTTGGGCTTCTAGCAGTGTGTGGGACTTGGTCTATTAGTCCATCTATACTGACCTCCATCAGGTTGCGAATTGAATATAATTTTTTTCTGCATCTAGCTCTGAAAAAATATTTGGGCTTCTAGCAGTGTGTGGGACTTGTTCTATTAGTCCATGTATACTGACCTCCATCAGGTTGCAAATTGAATATATTTTTTTTCTGCATCTAGCTCTGAAAAATTATTTGGGCTTCTAGCAGTGTGTGCGACTTGTTCTATTAGTCCATCTATACTGACCTCCATCAGGTTGCAAATTGAATATAATTTTTTTCTGCATCTAGCTCTGAAAAAATATTTGGGCCTCTAGCAGTGTTTGGGACTTGGTCTATTAGTCCATCTATACTGACCTCCATCAGGTTGCAAATTCAATATAATTTTTTTCTGCATCTAGCTCTGAAAAAATATTTGGGCTTCTAGCAGTGTGTGGGACTTGTTCTATTAGTCCATCTATACTGATCTCCATAAGGTTGCAAATTCAATATAATTTTTTTTCTGCATCTAGCTCTGAAAAAATATTTGGGCTTCTAGCAGTGTGTGGGACTTGGTCTATTAGTCCATCTATACTGACCTCCATCAGGTTGCAAATTGAATAAAAAAAATTTCTGCATCTAGCTCTGAAAAAATATTTGGGCTTCTAGCAGTGTGTGGGACTTGGTCTATTAGTCCATCTATACTGACCTCCATCAGGTTGCAAATTAAAAATAATTTTTTTCTTCATCTAGCTCTGAAAAAATATTTGGGCTTCTAGCAGTGTGTGGGACTTGTTCTATTAGTCCATCTATACTGACCTCCATCAGGTTGCAAATTGAATATAATTTTTTTCTGCATCTAGCTCTGAAAAAATATTTGGGCTTCTAGCAGTATGTGGACATGTTCTATCAGTCCATCTATACTGACCTCCATCAGGTTGCAAATTGAATAGAATTTTTTTCTGCATATAGCTCTAAAAAAATATTTGGGCTTCTAGCAGTGTGTGGGATTTGGTCTATTAGTCCATCTATACTGACCTCCATCAGGCTGCAAATTAAAAATAATTTTTTTCTTCATCTAGCTCTGAAAAAATATTTGAGCTTCTAGCAGTGTGTGGGACTTGTTCTATTAGTCCATCTATACTGACCTCCATCAGGTTGCAAATTGAATATAATTTTTTTCTGCATCTAGCTCTGAAAAAATATTTGGGCTTCTAGCAGTGTGTGGGACTTGGTCTATTAGTCCATCTATACCGACCTCCATCAGGTTGCAAAATTAAAAATAATTTTTTTCTTCATCTAGCTCTGAAAAAATATTTGGGCTTCTAGCAGTGTGTGGGACTTGTTCTATTAGTCCATCTATACTGACCTCCATCAGGTTGCAAATTCAATATAATTTTTTTCTGCATATAGCTCTGAAAAAATATTTGGGCTTCTAGAAGTATGTGGGACTTGTTCTATTAGTCCATCTATACTGACCTCCATCAGGTTGCAAATTGAATATAATTTTTTTCTGCATATAGCTCTGAAAAAATATTTGGGCTTCTAACAGTGTGTGGGATTTGGTCTATTAGTCCATCTATACTGACCTCCATCAGGTTGCAAATTGGATATAATTTTTTTCTGCATCTAGCTCTGAAAAAATATTTGGGATTCTAGCAGTGTGTGGGACTTGGTCTATTAGTCCATCTATACTGACCTCCATCAGGTTGCAAATTAAAAATAATTTTTTTCTGCATCTAGCTCTGAAAAAATATTTGGGCTTCTAGCAGTGTGTGGGACTTGTTCTATTAGTCCATCTATACTGACCTCCATCAGGTTGCAAATTGAATATAATTTTTTTCTGCATCTAGCTCTGAAAAAATATTTGGGCTTCTAGCAGTGTGTGGGACTTGTTCTATTAGTCCATCTATACTGACCTCCATCAGATTGAAAATTGAATATAATTTTTTTCTGCATCTAGCTCTGAAAAAATATTTGGGCTTCTAGCAGTGTGTGGGACTTGGTCTATTAGTCCATCTATACTGACCTTCATCAGGCTGCAAATTCAATATAATTTTTTTCTGCATCTAACTCTGAAAAAATATTTGGGCTTCTAGCAGTGTGTGGGACTTGGTCTATTAGTCCATCTATACTGACCTCCATCAGGTTGCGAATTGAATATAATTTTTTTCTGCATCTAGCTCTGAAAAAATATTTGGGCTTCTAGCAGTGTGTGGGACTTGTTCTATTAGTCCATGTATACTGACCTCCATCAGGTTGCAAATTGAATATATTTTTTTTCTGCATCTAGCTCTGAAAAATTATTTGGGCTTCTAGCAGTGTGTGCGACTTGTTCTATTAGTCCATCTATGCTGACCTCCATCAGGTTGCAAATTGAATATAATTTTTTTCTGCATCTAGCTCTGAAAAAATATTTGGGCCTCTAGCAGTGTTTGGGACTTGGTCTATTAGTCCATCTATACTGACCTCCATCAGGTTGCAAATTCAATATAATTTTTTTCTGCATCTAGCTCTGAAAAAATATTTGGGCTTCTAGCAGTGTGTGGGACTTGGTCTATTAGTCCATCTATACTGACCTCCATCAGGTTGCAAATTGAATAAAAAAAATTTCTGCATCTAGCTCTGAAAAAATATTTGGGCTTCTAGCAGTGTGTGGGACTTTGTCTATTAGTCCATCTATACTGACCTCCATCAGTTTGCAAATTGAATATAATTTTTTTCTGCATCTAGCTCTGAAAAAATATTTGGGCTTCTAGCAGTGTGTGGGACTTGGTCTATTAGTCCATCTATACTGACCTCCATCAGGTTGCAAATTGAATATAATTTTTTTCTGCATCTAGCTCTGAAAAAATATTTGGGCTTCTAGCAGTGTGTGGGACTTGGTCTATTAGTCCATCTATACTGACCTCCATCAGGTTGCAAATTAAAAATAATTTTTTGCCTCATCTAGCTCTGAAAAAATATTTGGGCTTCTAGCAGTGTGTGGGACTTGTTCTATTATTCCATCTATACTGACCTCCATCAGGTTGCAAATTGAATATAATTTTTTTCTGCATATAGCTCTGAAAAAATATTTGGGCTTCTAGCAGTGTGTGGGATTTGGTCTATTAGTCCATCTATACTGACCTCCATCAGGTTGCAAATTGGATATAATTTTTTTCTGCATCTAGCTCTGAAAAAATATTTGGGCTTCTAGCAGTGTGTGGGACTTGGTCTTTTAGTCCATCTATACTGACCTCCATCAGGTTGCAAATTGAATATAATTTTTTTCTGCATCTAGCTCTGAAAAAATATTTGGGATTCTAGCAGTGTGTGGGACTTGTTTTATTAGTCCATCTATACTGACCTCCATCAGGTTGCAAACTGAATATAATTTTTTTCTGCATCTAGCTCTGAAAAAATATTTGGGCTTCTAGCAGTTTGTGGGACTTGGTCTATTAGTCCATCTATACTGACATCCATCAGGTTGCAAATTAAAAATAATTTTTTTCTTCATCTAGCTCTGAAAAAATATTTGGGCTTCTAGCAGTGTGTGGGACTTGGTCTATTAGTCCATCTATACTGACCTCCATCAGGTTGCAAATTGAATATAATTTTTTTCTGCATATAGCTCTGAAAAAATATTTGGGCTTCTAGCAGTGTGTGGGATTTGGCCTATTAGTCCATCTATACTGACCTCCATCAGGTTGCAAATTGGATATAATTTTTTTCTGCATCTAGCTCTGAAAAAATATTTGGGCTTCTAGCAGTGTGTGGGACTTGGTCTATTAGTCCATCTATACTGACCTCCATCAGGTTGCAAATTGAATATAATTTTTTTCTGCATCTAGCTCTGAAAAAATATTTGGGATTCTAGCAGTGTGTGGGACTTGTTCTATTAGTCCATCTATACTGACCTCCATCAGGTTGCAAATTGAATATAATTTTTTTCTGCATCTAGCTCTGAAAAAATATTTGGGCTTCTAGCAGTATGTGGACATGTTCTATCAGTCCATCTATACTGACCTCCATCAGGTTGCAAATTGAATAGAATTTTTTTCTGCATATAGCTCTAAAAAAATATTTGGGCTTCTAGCAGTGTGTGGGATTTGGTCTATTAGTCCATCTATACTGACCTCCATCAGGCTGCAAATTAAAAATAATTTTTTTCTTCATCTAGCTCTGAAAAAATATTTGGGCTTCTAGCAGTGTGTGGGACTTGTTCTATTAGTCCATCTATACTGACCTCCATCAGGTTGCAAATTGAATATCATTTTTTTCTGCATCTAGCTCTGAAAAAATATTTGGGCTTCTAGCAGTGTGTGGGACTTGGTCTATTAGTCCATCTATACCGACCTCCATCAGGTTGCAAAATTAAAAATAATTTTTTTCTTCATCTAGCTCTGAAAAAATATTTGGGCTTCTAGCAGTGTGTGGGATTTGGTCTATTAGTCCATCTATACTGACATCCATCAGGTTGCAAATTGGATATAATTTTTTTCTGCATCTAGCTCTGAGAAAATATTTGGGCTTCTAGCAGTGTGTGGGACTTGGTCTATTAGTCCATCTATACTGACCTCCATCAGGTTGCAAATTAAAAATATTTTTTTTCTGCATCTAGCTCTGAAAAAATATTTGGGCTTCTAGCAGTGTGTGGTACTTGTTCTATTAGTCCATCTATACTGACCTCCATCAGGTTGCAAATTGAATATAATTTTTTTCTGCATCTAGCTCTGAAAAAATATTTGGGCTTCTAGCAGTGTGTGGGACTTGTTCTATTAGTCCATCTATACTGACCTCCATCAGGTTGCAAATTCAATATAATTTTTTGCTGCATCTAGCTCTGAAAAAATATTTGGGCTTCTAGAAGTATGTGGGACTTGTTCTATTAGTCCATCTATACTGACCTCCATCAGGTTGCAAATTGAATATAATTTTTTTCTGCATATAGCTCTGAAAAAATATTTGGGCTTCTAGCAGTGTGTGGGATTTGGTCTATTAGTCCATCTATACTGACCTCCATCAGGTTGCAAATTGGATATAATTTTTTTCTGCATCTAGCTCTGAAAAAATATTTGGGCTTCTAGCAGTGTGTGGGACTTGGTCTATTAGTCCATCTATACTGACCTCCATCAGGTTGCAAATTGAATATAATTTTTTTCTGCATCTAGCTCTGAAAAAATATTTGGGATTCTAGCAGTGTGTGGGACTTGTTTTATTAGTCCATCTATACTGACCTCCATCAGGTTGCAAACTGAATATAATTTTTTTCTGCATCTAGCTCTGAAAAAATATTTGGGCTTCTAGCAGTTTGTGGGACTTGGTCTATTAGTCCATCTATACTGACATCCATCAGGTTGCAAATTAAAAATAATTTTTTTCTTCATCTAGCTCTGAAAAATTATTTGGGCTTCTAGCAGTGTGTGCGACTTGTTCTATTAGTCCATCTATGCTGACCTCCATCAGGTTGCAAATTGAATATAATTTTTTTCTGCATCTAGCTCTGAAAAAATATTTGGGCCTCTAGCAGTGTTTGGGACTTGGTCTATTAGTCCATCTATACTGACCTCCATCAGGTTGCAAATTCAATATAATTTTTTTCTGCATCTAGCTCTGAAAAAATATTTGGGCTTCTAGCAGTGTGTGGGACTTGGTCTATTAGTCCATCTATACTGACCTTCATCAGGCTGCAAATTCAATATAATTTTTTTCTGCATCTAACTCTGAAAAAATATTTGGGCTTCTAGCAGTGTGTGGGACTTGGTCTATTAGTCCATCTATACTGACCTCCATCAGGTTGCGAATTGAATATAATTTTTTTCTGCATCTAGCTCTGAAAAAATATTTGGGCTTCTAGCAGTGTGTGGGACTTGTTCTATTAGTCCATGTATACTGACCTCCATCAGGTTGCAAATTGAATATATTTTTTTTCTGCATCTAGCTCTGAAAAATTATTTGGGCTTCTAGCAGTGTGTGCGACTTGTTCTATTAGTCCATCTATACTGACCTCCATCAGGTTGCAAATTGAATATAATTTTTTTCTGCATCTAGCTCTGAAAAAATATTTGGGCCTCTAGCAGTGTTTGGGACTTGGTCTATTAGTCCATCCATACTGACCTCCATCAGGTTGCAAATTCAATATAATTTTTTTCTGCATCTAGCTCTGAAAAAATATTTGGGCTTCTAGCAGTGTGTGGGACTTGTTCTATTAGTCCATCTATACTGATCTCCATAAGGTTGCAAATTCAATATAATTTTTTTTCTGCATCTAGCTCTGAAAAAATATTTGGGCTTCTAGCAGTGTGTGGGACTTGGTCTATTAGTCCATCTATACTGACCTCCATCAGGTTGCAAATTGAATAAAAAAAATTTCTGCATCTAGCTCTGAAAAAATATTTGGGCTTCTAGCAGTGTGTGGGACTTTGTCTATTAGTCCATCTATACTGACCTCCATCAGTTTGCAAATTGAATATAATTTTTTTCTGCATCTAGCTCTGAAAAAATATTTGGGCTTCTAGCATTGTGTGGGACTTGGTCTATTAGTCCATCTATACTGACCTCCATCAGGTTGCAAATTGAATATAATTTTTTTCTGCATCTAGCTCTGAAAAAATATTTGGGCTTCTAGCAGTGTGTGGGACTTGGTCTATTAGTCCATCTATACTGACCTCCATCAGGTTGCAAATTAAAAATAATTTTTTGCCTCATCTAGCTCTGAAAAAATATTTGGGCTTCTAGCAGTGTGTGGGACTTGTTCTATTAGTCCATCTATACTGACCTCCATCAGGTTGCAAATTGAATATAATTTTTTTCTGCATATAGCTCTGAAAAAATATTTGGGCTTCTAGCAGTGTGTGGGATTTGGTCTATTAGTCCATCTATACTGACCTCCATCAGGTTGCAAATTGGATATAATTTTTTTCTGCATCTAGCTCTGAAAAAATATTTGGGCTTCTAGCAGTGTGTGGGACTTGGTATTTTAGTCCATCTATACTGACCTCCATCAGGTTGCAAATTGAATATAATTTTTTTCTGCATCTAGCTCTGAAAAAATATTTGGGATTCTAGCAGTGTGTGGGACTTGTTTTATTAGTCCATCTATACTGACCTCCATCAGGTTGCAAACTGAATATAATTTTTTTCTGCATCTAGCTCTGAAAAAATATTTGGGCTTCTAGCAGTTTGTGGGACTTGGTCTATTAGTCCATCTATACTGACATCCATCAGGTTGCAAATTAAAAATAATTTTTTTCTTCATCTAGCTCTGAAAAAATTTTTGGGCTTCTAGCAGTGTGTGGGACTTGGTCTATTAGTCCATCTATACTGACCTCCATCAGGTTGCAAATTAAAAATAATTTTTTGCTTCATCTAGCTCTGAAAAAATATTTGGGCTTCTAGCAGTGTGTAGGACTTGTTCTATTAGTCCATCTATACTGACCTCCATCAGGTTGCAAATTGAATATAATTTTTTTCTGCATATAGCTCTGAAAAAATATTTGGGCTTCTAGCAGTGTGTGGGATTTGGCCTATTAGTCCATCTATACTGACCTCCATCAGGTTGCAAATTGGATATAATTTTTTTCTGCATCTAGCTCTGAAAAAATATTTGGGCTTCTAGCAGTGTGTGGGACTTGGTCTATTAGTCCATCTATACTGACCTCCATCAGGTTGCAAATTGAATATAATTTTTTTCTGCATCTAGCTCTGAAAAAATATTTGGGATTCTAGCAGTGTGTGGGACTTGTTCTATTAGTCCATCTATACTGACCTCCATCAGGTTGCAAATTGAATATAATTTTTTTCTGCATCTAGCTCTGAAAAAATATTTGGGCTTCTAGCAGTATGTGGACATGTTCTATCAGTCCATCTATACTGACCTCCATCAGGTTGCAAATTGAATAGAATTTTTTTCTGCATATAGCTCTAAAAAAATATTTGGGCTTCTAGCAGTGTGTGGGATTTGGTCTATTAGTCCATCTATACTGACCTCCATCAGGCTGCAAATTAAAAATAATTTTTTTCTTCATCTAGCTCTGAAAAAATATTTGGGCTTCTAGCAGTGTGTGGGACTTGTTCTATTAGTCCATCTATACTGACCTCCATCAGGTTGCAAATTGAATATAATTTTTTTCTGCATCTAGCTCTGAAAAAATATTTGGGCTTCTAGCAGTGTGTGGGACTTGGTCTATTAGTCCATCTATACCGACCTCCATCAGGTTGCAAAATTAAAAATAATTTTTTTCTTCATCTAGCTCTGAAAAAATATTTGGGCTTCTAGCAGTGTGTGGGACTTGTTCTATTAGTCCATCTATACTGACCTCCATCAGGTTGCATATTGAATATAATTTTTTTCTGCATATAGCTCTGAAAAAATATTTGGGCTTCTAGCAGTGTGTGGGATTTGGTCTATTAGTCCATCTATACTGACATCCATCAGGTTGCAAATTGGATATAATTTTTTTCTGCATCTAGCTCTGAGAAAATATTTGGGCTTCTAGCAGTGTGTGGGACTTGGTCTATTAGTCCATCTATACTGACCTCCATCAGGTTGCAAATTAAAAATATTTTTTTTCTGCATCTAGCTCTGAAAAAATATTTGGGCTTCTAGCAGTGTGTGGTACTTGTTCTATTAGTCCATCTATACTGACCTCCATCAGGTTGCAAATTGAATATAATTTTTTTCTGCATCTAGCTCTGAAAAAATATTTGGGCTTCTAGCAGTGTGTGGGACTTGTTCTATTAGTCCATCTATACTGACCTCCATCAGGTTGCAAATTCAATATAATTTTTTGCTGCATCTAGCTCTGAAAAAATATTTGGGCTTCTAGAAGTATGTGGGACTTGTTCTATTAGTCCATCTATACTGACCTCCATCAGGTTGCAAATTGAATATAATTTTTTTCTGCATATAGCTCTGAAAAAATATTTGGGCTTCTAGCAGTGTGTGGGATTTGGTCTATTAGTCCATCTATACTGACCTCCATCAGGTTGCAAATTGGATATAATTTTTTTCTGCATCTAGCTCTGAAAAAATATTTGGGCTTCTAGCAGTGTGTGGGACTTGGTCTATTAGTCCATCTATACTGACCTCCATCAGGTTGCAAATTAAAAATAATTTTTTTCTGCATCTAGCTCTGAAAAAATATTTGGGCTTCTAGCAGTGTGTGGGACTTGTTCTATTAGTCCATCTATACTGACCTCCATCAGGTTGCAAATTGAATATAATTTTTTTCTGCATCTAGCTCTGAAAAAATATTTGGGCTTCTAGCAGTGTGTGGGACTTGTTCTATTAGTCCATCTATACTGACCTCCATCAGATTGAAAATTGAATATAATTTTTTTCTGCATCTAGCTCTGAAAAAATATTTGGGCTTCTAGCAGTGTGTGGGACTTGGTCTATTAGTCCATCTATACTGACCTTCATCAGGCTGCAAATTCAATATAATTTTTTTCTGCATCTAACTCTGAAAAAATATTTGGGCTTCTAGCAGTGTGTGGGACTTGGTCTATTAGTCCATCTATACTGACCTCCATCAGGTTGCGAATTGAATATAATTTTTTTCTGCATCTAGCTCTGAAAAAATATTTGGGCTTCTAGCAGTGTGTGGGACTTGTTCTATTAGTCCATGTATACTGACCTCCATCAGGTTGCAAATTGAATATATTTTTTTTCTGCATCTAGCTCTGAAAAATTATTTGGGCTTCTAGCAGTGTGTGCGACTTGTTCTATTAGTCCATCTATACTGACCTCCATCAGGTTGCAAATTGAATATAATTTTTTTCTGCATCTAGCTCTGAAAAAATATTTGGGCCTCTAGCAGTGTTTGGGACTTGGTCTATTAGTCCATCCATACTGACCTCCATCAGGTTGCAAATTCAATATAATTTTTTTCTGCATCTAGCTCTGAAAAAATATTTGGGCTTCTAGCAGTGTGTGGGACTTGTTCTATTAGTCCATCTATACTGATCTCCATAAGGTTGCAAATTCAATATAATTTTTTTTCTGCATCTAGCTCTGAAAAAATATTTGGGCTTCTAGCAGTGTGTGGGACTTGGTCTATTAGTCCATCTATACTGACCTCCATCAGGTTGCAAATTGAATAAAAAAAATTTCTGCATCTAGCTCTGAAAAAATATTTGGGCTTCTAGCAGTGTGTGGGACTTTGTCTATTAGTCCATCTATACTGACCTCCATCAGTTTGCAAATTGAATATAATTTTTTTCTGCATCTAGCTCTGAAAAAATATTTGGGCTTCTAGCAGTGTGTGGGACTTGGTCTATTAGTCCATCTATACTGACCTCCATCAGGTTGCAAATTGAATATAATTTTTTTCTGCATCTAGCTCTGAAAAAATATTTGGGCTTCTAGCAGTGTGTGGGACTTGGTCTATTAGTCCATCTATACTGACCTCCATCAGGTTGCAAATTAAAAATAATTTTTTGCCTCATCTAGCTCTGAAAAAATATTTGGGCTTCTAGCAGTGTGTGGGACTTGTTCTATTAGTCCATCTATACTGACCTCCATCAGGTTGCAAATTGAATATAATTTTTTTCTGCATATAGCTCTGAAAAAATATTTGGGCTTCTAGCAGTGTGTGGGATTTGGTCTATTAGTCCATCTATACTGACCTCCATCAGGTTGCAAATTGGATATAATTTTTTTCTGCATCTAGCTCTGAAAAAATATTTGGGCTTCTAGCAGTGTGTGGGACTTGGTCTTTTAGTCCATCTATACTGACCTCCATCAGGTTGCAAATTGAATATAATTTTTTTCTGCATCTAGCTCTGAAAAAATATTTGGGATTCTAGCAGTGTGTGGGACTTGTTTTATTAGTCCAGCTATACTGACCTCCATCAGGTTGCAAACTGAATATAATTTTTTTCTGCATCTAGCTCTGAAAAAATATTTGGGCTTCTAGCAGTTTGTGGGACTTGGTCTATTAGTCCATCTATACTGACATCCATCAGGTTGCAAATTAAAAATAATTTTTTTCTTCATCTAGCTCTGAAAAAATATTTGGGCTTCTAGCAGTGTGTGGGACTTGGTCTATTAGTCCATCTATACTGACCTCCATCAGGTTGCAAATTAAAAATAATTTTTTGCTTCATCTAGCTCTGAAAAAATATTTGGGCTTCTAGCAGTGTGTGGGACTTGTTCTATTAGTCCATCTATACTGACCTCCATCAGGTTGCAAATTGAATATAATTTTTTTCTGCATATAGCTCTGAAAAAATATTTGGGCTTCTAGCAGTGTGTGGGATTTGGTCTATTAGTCCATCTATACTGACCTCCATCAGGTTGCAAATTGGATATAATTTTTTTCTGCATCTAGCTCTGAAAAAATATTTGGGCTTCTAGCAGTGTGTGGGACTTGGTCTATTAGTCCATCTATACTGACCTCCATCAGGTTGCAAATTGAATATAATTTTTTTCTGCATCTAGCTCTGAAAAAATATTTGGGATTCTAGCAGTGTGTGCGACTTGTTCTATTAGTCCATCTATACTGACCTCCATCAGGTTGCAAACTGAATATAATTTTTTTCTGCATCTAGCTCTGAAAAAATATTTGGGCTTCTAGCAGTTTGTGGGACTTGGTCTATTAGTCCATCTATACTGACATCCATCAGGTTGCAAATTAAAAATAATTTTTTTCTTCATCTAGCTCTGAAAAAATATTTGGGCTTCTAGCAGTGTGTGGGACTTGTTGTATTAGTCCATCTATACTGAACTCCATCAGGTTGCAAATTAAAAATATTTTTTTTCTGCATCTAGCTCTGAAAAAATATTTGGGCTTCGAGCAGTGTGTGGGACTTGGTCTATTAGTCCACCTATACTGACCTCCATCAGGTTGCAAATTGAATATAATTTTTTTCTGCATCTAGCTCTGAAAAAATATTTGGGCTTCTAGCAGTGTGTGGGACTTGGTCTATTAGTCCATCTATACTGACCTCCATCCGTTTGCAAATTAAAAATAATTTTTTTCTGCATCTAGCTCTGAAAAAATATTTGGACTTCTAGGAGTGTGTGGGACTTGATCTATTAGTCCATCTATACTGACCTCCATCAGGTTGCAAATTGAATATAATTTTTTTCTGCATCTAGCTCTGAAAAAATATTTGGGCTTCTAGCAGTGTGTGGGACTTGTTTTACTAGTCCATCTATACTGACCTCCATCAGGTTGCAAATTGAATATAATTTTTTTCTGCATCTAACCCTGAAAAAATATTTGGGATTCTAGCAGTGTGTGGGACTTGGTCTATTAGTCCATCTATACTGACCTCCATCAGGTTGCAAATTAAAATTAATTTTTTTCTACATCTAGCTCTGAAAAAATATTTGGGCTTCTAGCAGTGTGTGGGACTTGGTCTATTAGTCCATCTATACTGACCTCCATCAGGTTGCAAATTCAAAATAATTTTTTTCTGCATCTAGCTCTGAAAAAATATTTGGGCTTCTAGCAGTGTGTGGGACTTGTTCTATTAGTCCATCTATATTGACCTCCATCAGATTGAAAATTGAATATAATTTTTTCTGCATCTAGCTCTGAAAAAATATTTGGGCTTCTAGCAGTGTGTGGGACTTGGTCTATTAGTCCATCTATACTGACCTCCATCAGGTTGCCAATTGAATATAATTTTTTTCTGCATCTAGCTCTGAAAAAATATTTGGGCTTCTAGCAGTGTGTGGGACTTCGTCAATTAGTCCATCTATACTGACCTCCATCAGGTTGCAAATTAAAAATATTTTTTTTCTTCATCTAGCTCTGAAAAAATATTTGGGCTTCTAGCAGTGTGTGGGACTTGGTCTATTAGTCCATCTATACTGACCTCCATCAGGTTGCAAATTCAATATAATTTTTTTCTGCATCTAACTCTGAAAAAATATTTGGGCTTCTAGCAGTGTGTGGGACTTGGTCTATTAGTCCATCTATACTGACCTCCATCAGGTTGCGAATTGAATATAATTTTTTTCTGCATCTAGCTCTGAAAAAATATTTGGGCTTCTAGCAGTGTGTGGGACTTGTTCTATTAGTCCATGTATACTGACCTCCATCAGGTTGCAAATTGAATATATTTTTTTTCTGCATCTAACCCTGAAAAAATATTTGGGATTCTAGCAGTGTGTGGGACTTGGTCTATTAGTCCATCTATACTGACCTCCATCAGGTTGCAAATGAAAATTAATTTTTTTCTACATCTAGCTCTGAAAAAATATTTGGGCTTCTAGCAGTGTGTGGGACTTGGTCTATTAGTCCATCTATACTGACCTCCATCAGGTTGCAAATTCAATATAATTTTTTTCAGCATCTAACTCTGAAAAAATATTTGGGCTTCTAGCAGTGTGTGGGACTTGGTCTATTAGTCCATCTATACTGACCTCCATCAGGTTGCGAATTGAATATAATTTTTTTCTGCATGTAGCTCTGAAAAAATATTTGGGCTTCTAGCAGTGTGTGGAACTTGTTCTATTAGTCCATGTATACTGACCTCCATCAGGTTGCAAATTGAATATATTTTTTTTCTGCATCTATCCCTGAAAAAATATTTGGGATTCTAGCAGTGTGTGGGACTTGGTCTATTAGTCCATCTATACTGACCTCCATCAGGTTGCAAATTAAAAATAATTTTTTTCTGCATCTAGCTCTGAAAAAATATTTGGGCTTCTAGCAGTGTGTGCGAATTGTTCTATTAGTCCATCTATACTGACCTCCATCAGGTTGCAAATTGAATAAAATTTTATTCTGCATCTAGCTCTGAAAAAATATTTGGGCTTCTAGCAGTGTTTGGGACTTGGTCTATTAGTCCATCTATACTTACCTCCATCAGGTTGCAAATTCAATATAATTTTTTTCTGCATCTAGCTCTGAAAAAATATTTGGGCTTCTAGCAGTGTGTGGGACTTTGTCTATTAGTCCATCTATACTGACCTCCATCAGGTTGCAAATTGAATATAATTTTTTTCTGCATCTAGCTCTGAAAAAATATTTGGGCTTCTAGCAGTGTGTGGGACTTGGTCTATTAGTCCATCTATACTGACATCCATCAGGTTGCAAATTAAAAATATTTTTTTTCTGCATCTAGCTCTGAAAAAATATTTGGGCTTCTAGCAGTGTGTGGGACTTGGTCTATTAGTCCATCTATACTGACCTCCATCAGGTTGCAAATTCAATATAATTTTTTTCTGCATCTAGCTCTGAAAAAATATTTGGGCTTCTAGCAGTGTGTGGGACTTGGTCTATTAGTCCATCTATACTGACCTCCATCAGGTTGCGAATTGAATATAATTTTTTTCTGCATCTAGCTCTGAAAAAATATTTGGGCTTCTAGCAGTGTGTGGGACTTGTTCTATTAGTCCATGTATACTGACCTCCATCAGGTTGCAAATTGAATATATTTTTTTTCTGCATCTAACCCTGAAAAAATATTTGGGATTCTAGCAGTGTGTGGGACTTGGTCTATTAGTCCATCTATACTGACCTCCATCAGGTTGCAAATGAAAATTAATTTTTTTCTACATCTAGCTCTGAAAAAATATTTGGGCTTCTAGCAGTGTGTGGGACTTGGTCAATTAGTCCATCTATACTGACCTCCATCAGGTTGCAAATTAAAAATAATTTTTTTCTTCATCTAGCTCTGAAAAAATATTTGGCCTTCTAGCAGTGTGTGGGACTTGTTCTATTAGTCCATCTATACTGACCTCCATAAGGTTGCAAATTGAATATAATTTTTTTCTGCATCTAGCTCTGAAAAAATATTTGGGCTTCTAGCAGTGTGTGGGACTTGGTCTATTAGTCCATCTATACTGACCTCCATCAGGTTGCAAATTCAATATAATTTTTTCTGCATCTAGCTCTGAAAAAATATTTGGGCTTCTAGCAGTGTTTGGGACTTGTTCTATTAGTCCATCTATACTGACCTCCATCAGATTGAAAATTGAATATAATTTTTTCTGTATCTAGCTCTGAAAAAAATATTTGGGCTTCTAGCAGTGTGTGGGACTTGGTCTATTAGTCCATCTATACTGACCTCTATCAGGTTGCAAATTGAATATAATTTTTTTCTGCATCTAGCTCTGAAAAAATATTTGGGCTTCTAGCAGTGTGTGGGACTTGGTCAATTAGTCCATCTATACTGACCTCCAACAGGTTGCAAATTAAAAATATTTTTTTTCTGCATCTAGCTCTGAAAAAATATTTGGGCTTCTAGCAGTGTGTGGGACTTGGTCTATTAGTCCATCTATACTGACCTTCATCAGGTTGCAAATTCAATATAATTTTTTTCTGCATCTAACTCTGAAAAAATATTTGGGCTTCTAGCAGTGTGTGGGACTTGGTCAATTAGTCCATCTATACTGACCTCCATCAGGTTGCAAATTAAAAATAATTTTTTTCTACATCTAGCTCTGAAAAAATATTTGGGCTTCTAGCAGTGTGTGGGACTTGGTCTATTAGTCCATCTATACTGACCTCCATCAGGTTGCAAATTCAATATAATTTTTTTCTGCATCTAGCTCTGAAAAAATATTTGGGCTTCTAGCAGTGTGTGGGACTTGTTCTATTAGTCCATCTATACTGACCTCCATCAGATTGAAAATTGAATATAATTTTTTCTGCATCTAGCTCTGAAAAAATATTTGGGCTTCTAGCAGTGTGTGGGACTTGGTCTATTAGTCCATCTATACTGACCTTCATCAGGTTGCCAATTGAATATAATTTTTTTCTGCATCTAGCTCTGAAAAAATATTTGGGCTTCTAGCAGTGTGTGGGACTTGGTCAATTAGTCCATCTATACTGACCTCCATCAGGTTGCAAATTAAAATAATTTTTTTCTTCATCTAGCTCTGAAAAAATATTTGGCCTTCTAGCAGTGTGTGGGACTTGTTCTATTAGTCCATCTATACTGACCTCCATAAGGTTGCAAATTGAATATAATTTTTTTCTGCATCTAGCTCTGAAAAAATATTTGGGCTTCTAGCAGTGTGTGGGACTTGGTCTATTAGTCCATCTATACTGACCTCCATCAGGTTGCAAATTCAATATAATTTTTTCTGCATCTAGCTCTGAAAAAATATTTGGGCTTCTAGCAGTGTTTGGGACTTGTTCTATTAGTCCATCTATACTGACCTCCATCAGATTGAAAATTGAATATAATTTTTTCTGTATCTAGCTCTGAAAAAAATATTTGGGCTTCTAGCAGTGTGTGGGACTTGGTCTATTAGTCCATCTATACTGACCTCTATCAGGTTGCAAATTGAATATAATTTTTTTCTGCATCTAGCTCTGAAAAAATATTTGGGCTTCTAGCAGTGTGTGGGACTTGGTCAATTAGTCCATCTATACTGACCTCCAACAGGTTGCAAATTAAAAATATTTTTTTTCTGCATCTAGCTCTGAAAAAATATTTGGGCTTCTAGCAGTGTGTGGGACTTGGTCTATTAGTCCATCTATACTGACCTTCATCAGGTTGCAAATTCAATATAATTTTTTTCTGCATCTAACTCTGAAAAAATATTTGGGCTTCTAGCAGTGTGTGGGACTTGGTCAATTAGTCCATCTATACTGACCTCCATCAGGTTGCAAATTAAAAATAATTTTTTTCTACATCTAGCTCTGAAAAAATATTTGGGCTTCTAGCAGTGTGTGGGACTTGGTCTATTAGTCCATCTATACTGACCTCCATCAGGTTGCAAATTCAATATAATTTTTTTCTGCATCTAGCTCTGAAAAAATATTTGGGCTTCTAGCAGTGTGTGGGACTTGTTCTATTAGTCCATCTATACTGACCTCCATCAGATTGAAAATTGAATATAATTTTTTCTGCATCTAGCTCTGAAAAAAATATTTGGGCTTCTAGCAGTGTTTGGGACTTGGTCTATTAGTCCATCTATACTGACCTCCATCAGGTTGCAAATTGAATATAATTTTTTTCTGCATCTAGCTCTGAAAAAATATTTGGGCTTCTAGCAGTGTGTGGGACTTGGTCAATATGTCCATCTATACTGACCTCCATCAGGTTGCAAATTAAAAATAATTTTTTTCTGCATCTAGCTCTGAAAAAATATTTGGGCTTCTAGCAGTGTGTGGGACTTGGTCTATTAGTCCATCTATACTGACCTTCATCAGGTTGCAAATTCAATATAATTTTTTTCTGCATCTAACTCTGAAAAAATATTTGGGCTTCTAGCAGTGTGTGGGACTTGGTCTATTAGTCCATCTATACTGACCTCCATCAGGTTGCGAATTGAATATAATTTTTTTCTGCATGTAGCTCTGAAAAAATATTTGGGCTTCTAGCAGTGTGTGGAACTTGTTCTATTAGTCCATGTATACTGACCTCCATCAGGTTGCAAATTGAATATATTTTTTTTCTGCATCTATCCCTGAAAAAATATTTGGGATTCTAGCAGTGTGTGGGACTTGGTCTATTAGTCCATCTATACTGACCTCCATCAGGTTGCAAATTAAAAATAATTTTTTCCTGCATCTAGCTCTGAAAAAATATTTGGGCTTCTAGCAGTGTGTGCGAATTGTTCTATTAGTCCATCTATACTGACCTCCATCAGGTTGCAAATTGAATATAATTTTTTTCTGCATCTAGCTCTGAAAAAATATTTGGGCTTCTAGCAGTGTTTGGGACTTGGTCTATTAGTCCATCTATACTTACCTCCATCAGGTTGCAAATTCAATATAATTTTTTTCTGCATCTAGCTCTGAAAAAATATTTGGGCTTCTAGCAGTGTGTGGGACTTTGTCTATTATTCCATCTATACTGACCTCCATCAGGTTGCAAATTGAATATAATTTTTTTCTGCATCTAGCTCTGAAAAAATATTTGGGCTTCTAGCAGTGTGTGGGACTTGGTCTATTAGTCCATCTATACTGACCTCCATCAGGTTGCAAATTGAATATAATTTTTTTCTGCATCTAGCTCTGAAAAAATATTTGGGCTTCTAGCAGTGTGTGGGACTTGGTCTATTAGTCCATCTATACTGACCTCCATCCGGTTGCAAATTAAAAATAATTTTTTTCTGCATCTAGCTCTGAAAAAATATTTGGGCTTCTAGGAGTGTGTGGGACTTGGTCTATTAGTCCATCTATACTGACCTCCATCAGGTTGCAAATTGAATATAATTTTTTTCTGCATCTAGCTCTGAAAAAATATTTGGGCTTCTAGCAGTGTGTGGGACTTGTTTTACTAGTCCATCTATACTGACCTCCATCAGGTTGCAAATTGAATATAATTTTTTTCTGCATCTAACCCTGAAAAAATATTTGGGATTCTAGCAGTGTGTGGGACTTGGTCTATTAGTCCATCTATACTGACCTCCATCAGGTTGCAAATTAAAATTAATTTTTTTCTACATCTAGCTCTGAAAAAATATTTGGGCTTCTAGCAGTGTGTGGGACTTGGTCTATTAGTCCATCTATACTGACCTCCATCAGGTTGCAAATTAAAATTAATTTTTTTCTACATCTAGCTCTGAAAAAATATTTGGGCTTCTAGCAGTGTGTGGGACTTGGTCTATTAGTCCATCTATACTGACCTCCATCAGGTTGCAAATTGAATATAATTTTTTTCTGCATCTAGCTCTGAAAAAATATTTGGCCCTCTAGCAGTGTTTGGGACTTGGTCTGTTAGTCCATCTATACTGACCTCCATCAGGTTGCAAGTTCAATATAATTTTTTTCTGCATCTAGCTCTGAAAAAATATTTGGGCTTCTAGCAGTGTTTGGGACTTGTTCTATTAGTCCATCTATACTTACCTCCATCAGGTTGCAAATTGAATATAATTTTATTCTGCATCTAGCTCTGAAAAAATATTTGGGCTTCTAGCAGTGTGTGGGACTTGGTCTATTAGTCCATCTATACTGACCTCCATCAGGTTGCTAATTGAATAAAAAAAATTTCTGCATCTAGCTCTGAAAAAATATTTGGGCTTCTAGCAGTGTGTGGGACTTTGTCTATTAGTCCATCTATACTGACCTCCGTCAGGTTGCAAATTAAAAATAATTTTTTTCTGCATCTAGCTCTGAAAAAATATTTAGGCTTCTAGCAGTGTGTGGGACTTGGTCTATTAGTCCATCTATACTGACCTCCATCAGGTTGCAAATTGAATATAATTTTTTTCTGCATCTAGCTCTGAAAAAATATTTGGGCTTCTAGCAGTGTGTGGGACTTGGTCTATTAGTCCATCTATACTGACCTCCATCAGGTTGCAAATTGAATATAATTTTTTTCTGAATCTAGCTATGAAAAAATATTTGGGCTTCTAGCAGTGTGTGGGACTTGGTCTATTAGTCCATCTATACTGACCTCCATCCGGTTGCAAATTAAAAATATTTTTTTTCTGCATCTAGCTCTGAAAAAATATTTGCGCTTCTAGAAGTGTGTGGGACTTGGTCTATTAGTCCATCTATACTGACCTCCATCAGGTTGCAAATTGAATATAATTTTTTTCTGCATCTATCTCTGAAAAAATATTTGGGCTTCTAGCAGTGTGTGGGACTTGTTTTACTAGTCCATCTATACTGACCTCCATCAGGTTGCAAATTGAATATAATTTTAATCTGCATCTAACCCTGAAAAAATATTTGGGATTCTAGCAGTGTGTGGGACTTGGTCTATTAGTCCATCTATACTGACCTCCATCAGGTTGCAAATTAAAATTAATTTTTTTCTGCATCTAGCTCTGAAAAAATATTTCGGCTTCTAGCAGTGTGTGCGACTTGTTCTATTAGTCCATCTATACTGACCTCCATCAGGTTGCAAATTGAATATAATTTTTTTCTGCATCTAGCTCTGAAAAAATATTTGGGCTTCAAGCAGTGTGCGGGACTTGGTCTATTAGTCCATCTATACTGACCTCCATCAGGTTGCAATTTTAAAAAAAAAAATTTCTGCATCTAGCTCTGAAAAAATATTTCGGCTTCTAGCAGTGTTTGGGACTTGGTCTATTAGTCCATCTATACTGACCTCCATCAGGATGCAAATTTAAAAAAAAAAATTACTGCATCTAGCTCTGAAAAAATATTTGGGCTTCTAGCAGTGTGTGGGACTTGTCCTATTAGTCCATCTATACTGACCTCCATCAGGTTACAAATTGAATATTTTTTTTTTCTGCATCTAGCTCTGAAAAAATATTTGGGCTTCTAGCATTGTGTGGGACTTGGTCTATTAGTCCATCTATACTGACCTCCATCAGGCTGCAAATTGAATAAAAAAAATTTCTGCATCTAGCTCTGAAAAAATATTTGGGCTTCTAGCTGTGTGTGGGACTTGTTCTATTAGTCTATCTATACTGACCTCCATCACGTTGCAAATTGAATATCATTTTTTTCTGCATCTAGCTCTGAAAAAATATTTGGGCTTCTAGCAATGTGTGGGACTTGGTCTATTAGTCCATCTATACTGACCTCCATCCGGTTGCAAATTAAAAATATTTTTTTTCTGCATCTAGCTCTGAAAAAATATTTGGGCTTCTAGGAGTGTGTGGGACTTGGTCTATTAGTCCATCTATACTGACCTCCATCAGGTTGCAAATTGAATATAATTTTTTTCTGCATCTAGCTCTGAAAAAATATTTGGGCTACTAGCAGTGTGTGGGACTTGTTTTACTAGTCCATCTATACTGACCTCCATCAGGTTGCAAATTGAATATAATTTTAATCTGCATCTAACCCTGAAAAAATATTTGGGATTCTAGCAGTGTGTGGGACTTGGTCTATTAGTCCATCTATATTGACCTCCATCAGGTTGCAAATTAAAACTAATTTTTTTCTGCATCTAGCTCTGAAAAAATATTTGGGCTTCTAGCAGTGTGTGCGACTTGTTCTATTAGTCCATCTATACTGACCTCCATCAGGTTGCAAATTGAATATAATTTTTTTCTGCATCTAGCTCTGAAACAATATTTGGGCTTCAAGCAGTGTGCGGGACTTGGTCTATTAGTCCATCTATACTGACCTCCATCAGGTTGCAAATTAAAAAAAAAATTTCTGCATCTAGCTCTGAAAAAATATTTGGGCTTCTAGCAGTGTTTGGGATTGAGTCTATTAGTCCATCTATACTGAACTCCATCAGGTTGCAAATTGAATATAATTTTTTTCTGCATCTAACTCTGAAAAAATATTTGGGCTTCTAGCAGTGTGTGAGACTTGGTCTATTAGTCCATCTATAGTGACCTCCATCAGGTTGCAAATTGAATAAAAAAATTTTCTGCATCTAGCTCTGAAAAAATATTTGGGCTTCGAGCAGTGTGTGGGACTTGGTCTATTAGTCCATATATACTGACCTCCATCAGTTAGCAAATTAAAAATATTTTTTTTCTGCATCTAGCTCTGAAAAAATATTTGGGCTTCTAGCAGTGTGTGGGACTTGTTCTATTAGTCTATCTATACTGACCTCCATCAGGTTGCAAATTGAATATCACTTTTTTCTGCATCTAGCTCTGAAAAAATATTTGGGCTTCTAGCAGTGTGTGGGACTTGGTCTATTAGTCCATCTATACTGACCTCCATCAGGATGCAAATTGAATATAATTTTTTTCTGCATCTATCTCTGAAAAAATATTTGGGCTTCAAGCAGTGTGTGGGACTTGGTCTATTAGTCCATCTATACTGACCTCCATCAGGTTGCAAATTTAAAAAAAAAATTTTCTGCATCTAGCTCTGAAAAAATATTTGGGTTTCTAGCAGTGTGTGGGACTTGTCCTATTAGTCCATCTATACTGACCTCCATCAGGTTACAAATTGAATATTTTTTTTTTCTGCATCTAGATCTGAAAAAATATTTGGGCTTTTAGCAGTGTGTGGGACTTGGTCTATTAGTCCATCTATACTGACCTCCATCAGGCTGCAAATTGAATAAAAAAAATTTCTGCATCTAGCTTTGAAAAAATATTTGGGCTTCGAGCATTGTGTGGGACTTTGTCTATTAGTCCATCTATACTGACCTCCATCAGGTTGCAAATTAAAAATAATTTTTTTCTGCATCTAGCTCTGAAAAATATTTGGGCTTCTAGCAGTGTGTGGGACTTGTTCTATTAGTCTATCTATACTGACCTCCATCAGGTTGCAAATTGAATATCATTTTTTTCTGCATCTAGCTCTGAAAAAATATTTGGGCTTCTAGCTGTGTGTGGGACTTGTTCTATTAGTCTATCTATACTGACCTCCATCAGGTTGCAAATTGAATATCATTTTTTTCTGCATCTAGCTCTGAAAAAATATTTGGGCTTCTAGCAGTGTGTGGGACTTAGTCTATTAGTCGATCTATACTGACCTCCATCCTATTGCAAATTAAAAATATATTTTTTCTGCATCTAGCTCTGAAAAAATATTTGGGCTTCTAGGAGTGTGTGGGACTTGGTCTATTAGTCCATCTATACTGACCTCCATCAGGTTGCAAATTGAATTTAATTTTTTTCTGCATCTAGCTCTGAAAAAATATTTGGGCTTCTAGCAGTGTGTGGGACTTGTTTTACTAGTCCATCTATACTGACCTCCATCAGGTTGCAAATTGAATATCATTTTTTTCTGCATCTAGCTCTGAAAAAATATTTGGGCTTCTAGCAGTGTGTGGGACTTGGTCTATTAGTCCATCTATACTGACCTCCATCCGGTTGCAAATTTAAAATATTTTCTTTCTGCATCTAGCTCTGAAAAAATATTTGGGCTTCTAGGAGTGTGTGGGACTTGGTCTATTAGTCCATCTATACTGACCTCCATCAGGTTGCAAATTGAATATAATTTTTTTCTGCATCTAGCTCTGAAAAAATATTTGGGCTTCTAGCAGTGTGTGGGACTTGTTTTACTAGTCCATCTATACTGACCTCCATCAGGTTGCAAATTGAATATAATTTTAATCTGCATCTAACCCTGAAAAAATATTTGGGATTCTAGCAGTGTGTGGGACTTGGTCTATTAGTCCATCTATACTGACCTCCATCAGGTTGCAAATTAAAATTAATTTTTTTCTGCATCTAGCTCTGAAAAAATATTTGGGCTTCTAGCAGTGTGTGCGACTTGTTCTATTAGTCTATCTATACTGACCTCCATCAGGTTGCAAATTGAATATAATTTTTTTCTGCATCTAGCTCTGAAAAAATATTTGGGCTTCGAGAAGTGTGTGGGACTTTGTCTATTAGTCCATCTATACTGACATCCATCAGGTTACAAATTAAAAATAATTTTTTTCTGCATCTAGCTCTGAAAAATATTTGGGCTTCTAGCAGTGTGTGGGACTTGTTCTATTAGTCTATCTTTACTGACCTCCATCAGGTTGCAAATTGAATATAATTTTTTTCTGCATCTAGCTCTGAAAAAATATTTGGGCTTCTAGCAGTGTGTGGGACTTGGTCTATTAGTCCATCTATACTGACCTCCATCAGGTTGCAAATTCAATATAATTTTTTTCTGCATCTAGCTCTGAAAAAATATTTGGGCTTCTAGCAGTGTGTGGGACTTGGTCTTTTAGTCCATCTATACTGACCTCCATCAGGTTGCAAATTGAATATAATTTTTTCTGCATCTAGCTCTGAAAAATATTTGGGCTTCTAGCAGTGTGTGGGACTTGTTCTATTAGTCTATCTATACTGACCTCCATCAAGTTGCAAATTGAATATAATTTTTTTCTGCATCTAGCTCTGAAAAAATATTTGGGCTTCTAGCAGTGTGTGGGACTTGTTCTATTAGTCCATTTATACTGACCTCCATCAGGTTGCAAATTGAATATAATTTTTTTCTGCATCTAGCTCTGAAAAAATATTTGGGCTTCTAGCAGTGTGTGGGACTTGGTCTATTAGTCCATCTATACTGACCTCCATCAGGTTGCAAATTCAATATAATTTTTTTCTGCATCTAGCTCTGAAAAAATATTTGGGCTTCTAGCAGTGTGTGGGACTTGGTCTTTTAGTCCATCTATACTGACCTCCATCAGGTTGCAAATTGAATATAATATTTTCTGCATCTAGCTCTGAAAAAATATTTGGGCTTCTAGCAGTGTGTGGGACTTGTTCTATTAGTCCATCTATACTGACCTCCATCAGGTTGCAAATTGAACATAATTTTTTTCTGCATCTAGCTCTGAAAAAATATTTGGGCTTCTGGCAGTGTGTGGGACTTGGTCTATTAGTTCATCTATACTGACCTCCATCAGGTTGCAAATTAAAAATAATTTTTTTCTTCTTCAAGCTCTGAAAAAATATTTGGGCTTCTAGCAGTGTGTGGGACTTGGTCTATTAGTCCATCTATACTGACCTCCATCAGGTTGCAAATTGAATATAATATTTTTCTACATCTAGCTCTGAAAAAATATTTGGGCTTCTAGCAGTGTGTGGGACTTGTTCTATTAGTCCATCTATACTGAACTCCATCAGGTTGCAAATTGAATATAATTTTTTTCTGCATCTAGCTCTGAAAAAATATTTGGGCTTCTAGCAGTGTGTGGGACTTGGACTATTAGTCCATCTATACTGACATCCATCAGGTTGCAAATTAAAAATATTTTTTTCTGCATCTAGCTCTGAAAAAATATTTGGGCTTCTAGCAGTGTGTGGGACTTGGTCTATTAGTCCATCTATACTGACCTCCATCAGGTTGCAAATTCAATATAATTTTTTTCTGCATCTAGCTCTGAAAAAATATTTGGGCTTCTAGCAGTGTGTGGGACTTGGTCTATTAGTCCATCTATACTGACCTCCATCAGGTTGCAAATTGAATATAATTTTTTTCTGCATCTAGCTCTGAAAAAATATTTGGGCTTCTAGCAGTGTGTGGGACTTGTTCTATTAGTCCATCTATACTGACCTCCATCAGGTTGCAAACTGAATATAATTTTTTTCTGCATCTAGCTCTGAAAAAATATTTGGGCTTCTAGCAGTGTGTGGGACTTGGTCTATTAGTCCATCTATACTGACCTCCATCCGGTTGCAAATTAAAAATAATTTTTTTCTGCATCTAGCTCTAAAAAAAAATTTGGGCTTTTAGGAGTGTGTGGGACTTGTTCTATTAGTCCATCTATACTGACCTCCATCAGGTTGCAAATTGAATATAATTTTTTTCTGCATCTAGCTCTGAAAAAATATTTCAGCTTCTAGCAGTGTGTGGGATTTGGTCTATTAGTCCATCTATACTGACCTCCATCAGGTTGCAAATTAAAAATAATTTTTTTCTTCATCTAGCTCTGAAAAAATATTTGGGCTTCTAGCAGTGTGTGGGACTTGGTCTATTAGTCCATCTATACTGACCTCCATCAGGTTGCAAATTGAATATAATTTTTTTCTGCATCTAGCTCTGAAAAAATATTTGGGCTTCTAGCAGTGTGTGGGACTTGGTCAATTAGTCCATTTATACTGACCTCCATCAGGTTGCAAATTAAAAATAATTTTTTTCTGCATCTAGCTCTGAAAAAATATTTGGGCTTCTAGCAGTGTGAGGGACTTGGTCTATTAGTCCATCTATACTGACCTTCATCAGGTTGCAAATTGAATATAATTTTTTTCTGCATCTAGCTCTGAAAAAATATTTGGGCTTCTAGCAGTGTGTGGGACTTGGTCTATTAGTCCATCTATACTGACCTCCATCAGGTTGCAAATTCAATATAATTTTTTTCTGCATCTAGCTCTGAAAAAATATTTGGGCTTCTAGCAGTGTGTGGGACTTGGTCTATTAGTCTATCTATACTGACCTCCATCAGGTTGCAAATTGAATATAATTTTTTTCTGCATCTAGCTCTGAAAAAATATTTGGGCTTCTAGCAGTGTGTGGGACTTGGTCTATTAGTCCATCTATACTGACCTCCATCAGGTTGCAAATTAAAAATAATTTTTTTCTTCATCTAGCTCTGAAAAAATATATGGGCTTCTAGCAGTGTGTGGGACTTGTTCTATTAGTCCATCTATACTGACCTCCATCAGGTTGCAAATTGAATATAATTTTTTTCTGCATCTAGCTCTGAAATAATATTTGGGCTTATAGCAGTGTGTGGGACTTGGTCTATTAGTCCATCTATACTGACCTCCATCAGGTTGCAAATTAAAAATATTTTTTTCTTCATCTAGCTCTGAAAATATATTTGGGCTTCTAGCAGTGTGTGGGACTTGTTCTATTAGTCAATCTATACTGAACTCCATCAGGTTGCAAATTGAATATAATTTTTTTCTGCATCTAGCTCTGAAAAAATATTTGGGCTTCTAGCAGTGTGTGGGACTTGGTCTATTAGTCCATCTATACTGACCTCCATCAGGTTGCAAATTCAATATAATTTTTTTCTGCATCTAGCTCTGAAAAAATATTTGGGCTTCTAGCAGTGTGTGGGACTTGTTCTATTAGTCCATCTATACTGACCTCCATCAGATTGCAAATTGAATATAATTTTTTTCTGCATCTAGCTCTGAAAAAATATTTGGGCTTCTAGCAGTGTGTGGGACTTGGTCTATTAGTCCATCTATACTGACCTCCATCAGGTTGCAAATTAAAAATAAATTTTTTCTTCATCTAGCTCTGAAAAAATATTTGGGCTTCTAGCAGTGTATGGGACTTGTTCTATTAGTCCATCTATACTGAACTCCATCAGGTTGCAAATTGAATATAATTTTTTTCTGCATCTAGCTCTGAAAAAATATTTGGGCTTCTAGCAGTGTGTGGAACTTGGTCTATTAGTCCATCTATACTGACCTCCATCAGGTTGCAAATTGAATAAAAAAAATTTCTGCATCTAGCTCTGAAAAAATATTTGGGCTTCGAGCAGTGTGTGGGACTTGGTCTATTAGTCCATCTATACTGACCTCCATCAGGTTGCAAATTAAAAATAATTTTTTTCTGCATCTAGCTCTGAAAAAATATTTGGGCTTCTAGCAGTGTGTGGGACTTGTTCTATTAGACTATCTATACTGACCTCCATCAGGTTGCAAATTGAATATAATTTTTTTCTGCATCTAGCTCTGAAAAAATATTTGGGCTTCTAGCAGTGTGTGGGACTTGGTCTATTAGTCCATCTATACTGACCTCCATCAGGTTGCAAATTGAATATAATTTTTTTCTGCATCTAGCTCTGAAAAAATATTTGGGCTTCAAGCAGTGTGTGGGACTTGGTCTAATAGTCCATCTATACTGACCTCCATCCGGTTGCAAATTAAAAATATTTTTTTTCTGCATCTAGCTCTGAAAAAATATTTGGGCTTCTAGAAGTGTGTGGGACTTGGTCTATTAGTCCATCTATACTGACCTCCATCAGGTTGCAAATTGAATATAATTTTTTTCTGCATCTATCTCTGAAAAAATATTTGGGCTTCTAGCAGTGTGTGGGACTTGTTTTACTAGTCCATCTATACTGACCTCCGTCAGATTGCAAATTGAATATAATTTTAATCTGCATCTAACCCTGAAAAAATATTTGGGATTCTAGCAGTGTGTGGGACTTGGTCTATTAGTCCATCTATACTGACCTCCATCAGGTTGCAAATTAAAATTAATTTTTTTCTGCATCTAGCTCAGAAAAAATATTTCGGCTTCTAGCAGTGTGTGCGACTTGTTCTATTAGTCCATCTATACTGACCTCCATCAGGTTGCAAATTGAATATAATTTTTTTCTGCATCTAGCTCTGAAAAAATATTTGGGCTTCAAGCAGTGTGCGGGACTTGGTCTATTAGTCCATCTATACTGACCTCCATCAGGTTGCAATTTTAAAAAAAAAAATTTCTGCATCTAGCTCTGAAAAAATATTTGGGCTTCTAGCAGTGTTTGGGACTCGGTCTATTAGTCCATCTATACTGACCTCCATCAGGATGCAAATTTAAAAAAAAAAATTTCTGCATCTAGCTCTGAAAAAATATTTGGGCTTCTAGCAGTGTGTGGGACTTGTCCTATTAGTCCATCTATACTGACCTCCATCAGGTTACAAATTGAATATTTTTTTTTTTCTGCATCTAGCTCTGAAAAAATATTTGGGCTTCTAGCAGTGTGTGGGACTTGGTCTATTAGTCCATCTATACTGACCTCCATCAGGCTGCAAATGGAATAAAAAAATTTTCTGCATCTAGCTCTGAAAAAATATTTGGGCTTCTAGCTGTGTGTGGGACTTGTTCTATTAGTCTATCTATACTGACCTCCATCAGGTTGCAAATTGAATATCATTTTTTTCTGCATCTAGCTCTGAAAAAATATTTGGGCTTCTAGCATTGTGTGGGACTTGGTCTATTAGTCCATCTATACTGACCTCCATCCGGTTGCAAATTAAAAATATTTTTTTTCTGCATCTAGCTCTGAAAAAATATTTTGGCTACTAGCAGTGTGTGGGACTTGTTTTTCTAGTCCATCTATACTGACCTCCATCAGGTTGCAAATTGAATATAATTTTAATCTGCATCTAACCCTGAAAAAATATTTGAAATTCTAGCAGTGTGTGGGACTTGGTCTATTAGTCCATCTATATTGACCTCCATCAGGTTGCAAATTAAAATTAATTTTTTTCTGCATCTAGCTCTGAAAAAATATTTGGGCTTCTAGCAGTGTGTGCGACTTGTTCTATTAGTCCATCTATACTGACCTCCATCAGGTTGCAAATTGAATATAATTTTTTTCTGCATCTAGCTCTGAAAAAATATTTAGGCTTCAAGCAGTGTGCGGGATTGAGTCTATTAGTCCATCTATACTGACCTCCATCAGGTTGCAAATTGAATATAATTTTTTTCTGCATCTAGCTCTGAAAAAATATTTGGGCTTCGAGCAGTGTGTGGGATTTGGTCTATTAGTCCATATATACTGACCTCCATCAGTTTGCAAATTAAAAATATTTTTTTTCTGCATCTAGCTCTGAAAAAATATTTGGGCTTCTAGCAGTGTGTGGGACTTGTTCTATTAGTCTATCTATACTGACCTCCATCAGGTTGCAAATTGAATATCACTTTTTTCTGCATCTAGCTCTGAAAAAATATTTGGGCTTCTAGCAGTGTGTGGGACTTGGTCTATTAGTCCATCTATACTGACCTCCATCAGGTTGCAAATTTAAAAAAAAAATTTTCTGCATCTAGCTCTGAAAAAATATTTGGGTTTCTAGCAGTGTGTGGGACTTGTCCTATTAGTCCATCTATACTGACCTCCATCAGGTTACAAATTGAATATTTTTTTTTTCTGCATCTAGCTCTGAAAAAATATTTGGGCTTCTAGCAGTGTGTGGGACTTGGTCTATTAGTCCATCTATACTGACCTCCATCAGGCTGCAAATTGAATAAAAAAATTTCTGCATCTAGCTTTGAAAAAATATTTGGGCTTCGAGCATTGTGTGGGACTTTGTCTATTAGTCCATCTATACTGACCTCCATCAGGTTGCAAATTAAAAATAATTTTTTTCTGCATCTAGCTCTGAAAAATATTTGGGCTTCTAGCAGTGTGTGGGACTTGTTCTATTAGTCTATCTATACTGACCTCCATCAGGTTGCAAATTGAATATCATTTTTTTCTGCATCTAGCTCTGAAAAAATATTTGGGCTTCTAGCTGTGTGTGGGACTTGTTCTATTAGTCTATCTATACTGACCTCCATCAGGTTGCAAATTGAATATCATTTTTTTCTGCATCTAGCTCTGAAAAAATATTTGGGCTTCTAGCAGTGTGTGGGACTTGGTCTATTAGTCGATCTATACTGACCTCCATCCTATTGCAAATTAAAAATATTTTTTTTCTGCATCTAGCTCTGAAAAAATATTTGGGCTTCTAGGAGTGTGTGGGACTTTGTCTATTAGTCCATCTATACTGACCTCCATCAGGTTGCAAATTGAATTTAATTTTTTTCTGCATCTAGCTCTGAAAAAATATTTCGGCTTCTAGCAGTGTGTGGGACTTGTTTTACTAGTCCATCTATACTGACCTCCATCAGGTTGCAAATTGAATATCATTTTTTTCTGCATCTAGCTCTGAAAAAATATTTGGGCTTCTAGCAGTGTGTGGGACTTGGTCTATTAGTCCATCTATACTGACCTCCATCCGGTTGCAAATTAAAAATATTTTTTTCTGCATCTAGCTCTGAAAAAATATTTGGGCTTCTAGGAGTGTGTGGGACTTGGTCTATTAGTCCATCTATACTGACTTCCATCAGGTTGCAAATTGAATATAATTTTTTTCTGCATCTAGCTCTGAAAAAATATTTGGGCTTCTAGCAGTGTGTGGGACTTGTTTTACTAGTCCATCTATACTGACCTCCATCAGGTTGCAAATTGAATATAATTTTAATCTGCATCTAACCCTGAAAAAATATTTGGGATTCTAGCAGTGTGTGGGACTTGGTCTATTAGTCCATCTATACTGACCTCCATCAGGTTGCAAATTAAAATTAATTTTTTTCTGCATCTAGCTCTGAAAAAATATTTGGGCTTCTAGCAGTGTGTGCGACTTGTTCTATTAGTCTATCTATACTGACCTCCATCAGGTTGCAAATTGAATATAATTTTTTTCTGCATCTAGCTCTGAAAAAATATTTGGGCTTCTAGCAGTGTGTGGGACTTGTTCTATTAGTCCATCTATACTGACCTCCATCAGGTTGCAAATTGAATATAATTTTTTTCTACATCTAGCTCTGAAAAAATATTTGGGCTTCTAGCAGTGTGTGGGACTTGGTCTATTAGTCCATCTATACTGACCTCCATCAGGTTGCAAATTCAATATAATTTTTTTCTGCATCTAGCTCTGAAAAAATATTTGGGCTTCTAGCAGTGTGTGGGACTTGGTCTTTTAGTCCATCTATACTGACCTCCATCAGGTTGCAAATTGAATATAATTTTTTCTGCATCTAGCTCTGAAAAATATTTAGGCTTCTAGCAGTGTGTGGGACTTGTTCTATTAGTCTATCTATACTGACCTCCATCAAGTTGCAAATTGAATATAATTTTTTTCTGCATCTAGCTCTGAAAAAATATTTGGGCTTCTAGCAGTGTGTGGGACTTGTTCTATTAGTCCATTTATACTGACCTCCATCAGGTTGCAAATTGAATATAATTTTTTTCTGCATCTAGCTCTGAAATAATATTTCGGCTTCTAGCAGTGTATGGGACTTGGTCTATTAGTCCATCTATACTGACCTCCATCAGGTTGCAAATTCAATATAATTTTTTTCTGCATCTAGCTCTGAAAAAATATTTGGGCTTCTAGCAGTGTGTGGGACTTGGTCTTTTAGTCCATCTATACTGACCTCCATCAGGTTGCAAATTGAATATAATATTTTCTGCATCTAGCTCTGAAAAAATATTTGGGCTTCTAGCAGTGTGTGGGACTTGTTCTATTAGTCCATCTATACTGACCTCCATCAGGTTGCAAATTGAACATAATTTTTTTCTGCATCTAGCTCTGAAAAAATATTTGGGCTTCTAGCAGTGTGTGGGACTTGGTCTATTAGTCCATCTATACTGACCTCCATCAGGTTGCAAATTGAATAAAAAAAAATTCTGCATCTAGCTCTGAAAAAATATTTGGGCTTCGAGCAGTGTATGGGACTTGGTCTATTAGTCCATCTATACTGACCTCCATCAGGTTGCAAATTAAAAATATTTTTTTTCTGCATCTAGCTCTGAAAAAATATTTGGGCTTCTAGCAGTGTGTGGGACTTGTTCTATTAGTCTATCTATACTGACCTCCATCAGATTGCAAATTGAATATAATTTTTTTCTGCATCTAGCTCTGAAAAAATATTTGGGCTTCTAGCAGTGTGTGGGACTTGGTCTATTAGTCCATCTATACTGACCTCCATCAGTTTGCAAATTGAATATAATTTTTTTCTGCATCTAGCTCTGAAAAAATATTTGGGCTTCAAGCAGTGTGTGGGACTTGGTCTATTAGTCCATCTATACTGACCTCCATCAGGTTGCAAATTTAAAAAAAAAATTTTCTGCATCTAGCTCTGAAAAAATATTTGGGCATCTAGCAGTGTGTGGGACTTGTACTATTATTCCATCTATACTGACCTCCATCAGGTTGCAAATTGAATATAATTTTTTTCTGCATCTAGCTCTGAAAAAATATTTGGGCTTCTAGCAGTGTGTGGGACTAGGTCTATTAGTCCATCTATACTGACCTCCATCAGGTTGCAAATTAAAAATATTTTATTTCTGCATCTAGCTCTGAAAAAATATTTGGGCTTCTAGCAGTGTGTGGGACTTGGTCTATTAGTCAATCTATACTGACCTCCATCAGGTTGCAAATTCAATATAATTTTTTTCTGCATCTAGCTCTGAAAAAATATTTGGGCTTCTAGCAGTGTGTGGGACTTGGTCTATTAGTCCATCTATACTGATCTCCATCAGGTTGCAAATTGAATATAATTTTTTCTGCATCTAGCTCTGAAAAAATATTTGGGCTTCTAGCAGTGTGTGGGACTTGTTCTATTAGTCCATCTATACTGACCTCCATCAGGTTGCAAATTGAATATAATTTTTTTCTGCATCTAGCTCTGAAAAATATTTGGGCTTCTAGCAGTGTGTGGGACTTGGTCTATTAGTCCATCTATACTGACCTCCATCAGGTTGCAAATTAAAAATATTTTTTTTCTTCATCTAGCTCTGAAAAAATATTTGGGCTTCTAGCAGTGTGTGGGACTTGTTCTATTAGTCCATCTATACTGACCTCCATCAGGTTGCAAATTGAATATAATTTTTTTCTGCATCTAGCTCTGAAAAAATATTTGGGTTTCTAGCAGTGTGTGGGACTAGTTCTATTAGTCCATCTATACTGACCTCCATCAGGTTGCAAATTGAATATCATTTTTTTCTGCATCTAGCTCTGAAAAAATATTTGGGCTTCTAGCAGTGTGTGGGACTTGGTCTATTAGTCCATCTATACTGACCTCCATCAGGTTGCAAATTAAAAATAATTTTTTTCTTCTTCTAGCTCTGAAAAATTATTTGGGCTTCTAGCAGTGTGTGGGACTTGGTCTATTAGTCTATCTATACTGACCTCCATCAGGTTGCAAATTCAATATAATTTTTTTCTGCATCTAGCTCTGAAAAAATATTTGGGCTTCTAGCAGTGTGTGGGACTTGGTCTATTAGTCCATCTATACTGACCTCCATCAGGTTGCAAATTAAAAATAATTTTTTTCTTCTTCTAGCTCTGAAAAAATATTTGGGCTTCTAGCAGTGTGTGGGACTTGTTCTATTAGTCCATCTATACTGACCTCCATCAGGTTGCAAATTCAATATAAATTTTTTCTGCATCTAGCTCTGAAAAAATATTTGGGCTTCTAGCAGTGTGTGGGATTTGTTCTATTAGTCCATCTATACTGACCTCCATCAGGTTGCAAATTGAATATAATTTTTTTCTGCATCTAGCTCTGAAAAAATATTTGGGCTTCTAGCAGTGTGTGGGACTTGGTCTATTAGTCCATCTATACTGACCTCCATCAGATTGAAAATTGAATTTAATTTTTTTCTGCATCTAGCTCTGAAAAAATATTTGGGCTTCTAGGAGTGTGTGGGACTTGGTCTATTAGTCCATCTATACTGACCTCCATCAGGTTGCAAATTGAATATAATTTTTTTCTGCATCTAGCTCTGAAAAAAATATTTGGGCTTCTAGCAGTGTGTGGGACTTGTTTTACTAGTCCATCTATACTGACCTCCATCAGGTTGCAAATTGAATATAATTTTAATCTGCATCTAACCCTGAAAAAATATTTGGGCTTCTAGGAGTGTGTGCGACTTGTTCTATTAGTCTATCTATACTGACCTCCATCAGGTTGCAAATTCAATATAATTTTTTTCTGCATCTAGCTCTGAAAAAATATTTGGGCTTCTAGCAGTGTGTGGGACTTGGTCTATTAGTCCATCTATACTGACCTCCATCAGGTTGCAAATTCAAAATAATTTTTTTCTGCATCTAGCTCTGAAAAAATATTTGGGCTTCTAGCAGTGTGTGGGACTTGGTCTTTTAGTCCATCTATACTGACCTCCATCAGGTTGCAAATTGAATATAATTTTTTCTGCATCTAGCTCTGAAAAATATTTGGGCTTCTAGCGGTGTGTGGGACTTGTTCTATTAGTCTATCTATACTGACCTCCATCAAGTTGCAAATTGAATATAATTTTTTTCTGCATCTAGCTCTGAAAAAATATTTGGGCTTCTAGCAGTGTGTGGGACTTGTTCTATTAGTCCATTTATACTGACCTCCATCAGGTTGCAAATTGAATATAATTTTTTTCTGCATCTAGCTCTGAAAAAATATTTGGGCTTCTAGCAGTGTGTGGGACTTGGTCTATTAGTCCATCTATACTGACCTCCATCAGGTTGCAAATTCAATATAATTTTTTTCTGCATCTAGCTCTGAAAAAATATTTGGGCTTCTAGCAGTGTGTGGGACTTGGTCTTTTAGTCCATCTATACTGACCTCAATCAGGTTGCAAATTGAATATAATATTTTCTGCATCTAGCTCTGAAAAAATATTTGGGCTTCTAGCAGTGTGTGGGACTTGTTCTATTAGTCCATCTATACTGACCTCCATCAGGTTGCAAATTGAACATAATTTTTTTCTGCATCTAGCTCTGAAAAAATATTTGGGCTTCTAGCAGTGTGTGGGACTTGGTCTATTAGTCCATCTATACTGACCTCCATCAGGTTGCAAATTGAATAAAAAAAAATTCTGCATCTAGCTCTGAAAAAATATTTGGGCTTCGAGCAGTGTATGGGACTTGGTCTATTAGTCCATCTATACTGACCTCCATCAGGTTGCAAATTAAAAATATTTTTTTTCTGCATCTAGCTCTGAAAAAATATTTGGGCTTCTAGCAGTGTGTGGGACTTGTTCTATTAGTCTATCTATACTGACCTCCATCAGATTGCAAATTGAATATAATTTTTTTCTGCATCTAGCTGTGAAAAAATATTTGGGCTTCTAGCAGTGTGTGGGACTTGGTCTATTAGTCCATCTATACTGACCTCCATCAGTTTGCAAATTGAATATAATTTTTTTCTGCATCTAGCTCTGAAAAAATATTTGGGCTTCAAGCAGTGTGTGGGACTTGGTCTATTAGTCCATCTATACTGACCTCCATCAGGTTGCAAATTTAAAAAAAAATTTTTCTGCATCTAGCTCTGAAAATATATTTGGGCTTCTAGCAGTGTTTGGGACTTGGTCTATTAGTCCATCTATATGACCTCCATCAGGTTGCAAATTCAATATAATTTTTTTCTGCATCTAGCTCTGAAAAAATATTTGGGCTTCTAGCAGTGTGTGGGACTTGTTCTATTAGTCCATCTATACTGACCTCCATCAGGTTGCAAATTGAATATAATTTTTTTCGGCATCTAGCTCTGAAAAAATATTTGGGCCTCTAGCTGTGTGTGGGACTTGTTCTATTAGTCTATCTATACTGACCTCCATCAGGTTGCAAATTGAATACAATTTTTTTCTGCATCTAGCTCTGAAAAAATATTTGGGTTTCTAGCAGTGTGTGGGCCTTGGTCTATTAGTCCATCTATACTGACCTCCATCAGGTTGAAAATTAAAAATATTTTTTTCTTCATCTAGCTCTTAAAAAATATTTGGGCATCTAGCAGTGTGTGGGACTTGTACTATTAGTCCATCTATACTGACCTCCATCAGGTTGCAAATTGAATATAATTTTTTTCTGCATCTAGCTCTGAAAAAATATTTGGGCTTCTAGCAGTGTGTGGGACTAGGTCTATTAGTCCATCTATACTGACCTCCATCAGGTTGCAAATTAAAAATATTTTATTTCTGCATCTAGCTCTGAAAAAATATTTGGGCTTCTAGCAGTGTGTGGGACTTGGTCTATTAGTCCATCTATACTGACCTCCATCAGGTTGCAAATTCAATATAATTTTTTTCTGCATCTAGCTCTGAAAAAATATTTGGGCTTCTAGCAGTGTGTGGGACTTGGTCTATTAGTCCATCTATACTGATCTCCATCAGGTTGCAAATTGAATATAATTTTTTCTGCATCTAGCTCTGAAAAAATATTTGGGCTTCTAGCAGTGTGTGGGACTTGTTCTATTAGTCCATCTATACTGACCTCCATCAGGTTGCAAATTGAATATAATTTTTTTCTGCATCTAGCTCTGAAAAATATTTGGGCTTCTAGCAGGGTGTGGGACTTGGTCTATTAGTCCATCTATACTGACCTCCATCAGGTTGCAAATTAAAAATAATTTTTTTCTTCATCTAGCTCTGAAAAAATATTTGGGCTTCTAGCAGTGTGTGGGACTTGCTCTATTAGTCCATCTATACTGACCTCCATCAGGTTGCAAATTGAATATAATTTTTTTCTGCATCTAGCTCTGAAAAAATATTTGGGCTTCTAGCAGTGTGTGGGACTTGGTCTATTAGTCCATCTATACTGATCTCCATCAGGTTGCAAATTGAATATAATTTTTTTCTGCATCTAGCTCTGAAAAAATATTTGGGCTTCTAGCAGTGTGTGGGACTTGTTCTATTAGTCCATCTATACTGACCTCCATCAGGTTGCAAATTGAATATAATTTTTTTCTGCATCTAGCTCTGAAAAAATATTTGGGCTTCTAGCAGAGTGTGGGACTTGGTCTATTAGTCCATCTATACTGACCTCCATCAGGTTGCAAATTGAATATAATTTTTTTCTGCATCTAGCTCTGAAAAAATATTTGGGCTTCTAGCATTGTGTGGGACTAGGTCTATTAGTCCATCTGTACTGACCTCCATCAGGTTGCAAATTGAATATAATTTTTTTCTGCATCTAGATCTGAAAAAATATTTGGGCTTCTAGCATTGTGTGGGACTTGTTCTATTAGTCCATCTATACTGACCTCCATCAGGTTGCAAATTCAATATAATTTTTTTCTGCATCTAGCTCTGAAAAAATATTTGGGCTTCTAGCAGTGTGTGGGACTTGTTCTATTAGTCCATCTATACTGACCTCCATCAGGTTGCAAATTCAATATAATTTTTTTCTGCATCCAGCTCTGAAAAAATATTTGGGCTTCTAGCAGTGTGTGGGACTTCGTCAATTAGTCCATCTATACTGACCTCCATCAGGTTGCAAATTAAAAATATTTTTTTTCTGAATCTAGCTCTGAAAAAATATTTGGGCTTCTAGCAGTGTGAGGGACTTGGTCTATTAGTCCATCTATAATGACCTTCATCAGGTTGCAAATTCAATATAATTTTTTTCTGCATCTAGCTCTGAAAAAATATTTGGGCTTCTAGCAGTGTGTGGGACTTGGTCTATTAGTCCATCTATACTGACCTCCATCAGGTTGCAAATTGAATATAATTTTTTTCTGCATCTAGCTCTGAAAAAATATTTGGGCTTCTAGCAGTGTGTGGGACTTGTTCTATTAGTCCATGTATACTGACCTCCATCAGGTTGCAAATTGAATATATATTTTTTTCTGCATCTAACCCTGAAAAAATATTTGGGATTCTAACAGTGTGTGGGACTTGGTCTATTAGTCCATCTATACTGACCTCCATCAGGTTGCAAATTGAATATAATTTTTTTCTGCATCTAGCTCTGAAAAAATATTTGGGCTTCTAGCAGTGTGTGGGACTTGGTCTATTAGTCCATCTATACTGACCTCCACCAGGTTGCAAATTAAAAAAAAAAAATTTCTGCATCTAGCTCTGAAAAAATATTTGGGCTTCTAGCAGTGTTTGGGACTTGGTCTATTAGTCCATCTATACTGACCTCCATCAGGTTGCAAATTAAAAATATTTTTTTCTTCATCTAGCTCTGAAAAAATATTTGGGCTTCTAGCAGTGTGTGGGACTTGTTCTATTAGTAAATCTATACTGAACTCCATCAGGTTGCAAATTGAATATAATTTTTTTCTGCATCGAGTTCTGAAAAAAAATTTGGGCTTCTAGCAGTGTGTGGGACTTGGTCTATTAGTCCATCTATACTGACCTCCATCAGGTTGCAAATTAAAAATATTTTTTTTTTGCATCTAGCTCTGAAAAAATATTTGGGCTTCTAGCAGTGTGTGGGACTTGGTCTATTAGTCCATCTATACTGACCTCCATCAGGTTGCAAATTCATTATAATTTTTTTCTGCTTCTAGCTCTGAAAAAATATTTGGGCTTCTAGCAGTGTGTGGGACTTGTTCTATTAGTCCATCTATACTGACCTCCATCAGGTTGCAAATTGAATATAATTTTTTTCTGCATCTAGCTCTGAAAAAATATTTGGGCTTCTAGCAGTGTGTGGGACTTGGTCTATTAGTCCATCTATACTGACCTCCATCAGGTTGCAAATTAAAAATAATTTTTTTCTTCATCTAGCTCTGAAAAAATATTTGGGCTTCTAGCAGTGTGTGGGACTTGGTCTATTAGTCCATCTATACTGACCTCCATCAGGTTGTAAATTAAAAATAATTTTTTTCTTCATCTAGCTCTGAAAAAATATTTGGGCTTCTAGCAGTGTGTGGGACTTGTTCTATTAGTCCATCTATACTGAACTCCATCAGGTTGCAAATTGAATATCATTTTTTTCTGCATCTAGCTCTGAAAAAATATTTGGGCTTCTAGCAGTGTGTGGGACTTGGTCTATTAGTCCATCTATACTGACCTCGATCAGGTTGCAAATTAAAAATATTTTTTTTCTGCATCTAGCTCTGAAAAAATATTTGGGCTTCTAGCAGTGTGTGTGACTTGGTCTATTAGTCCATCTATACTGACCTCCATCAGGTTGCAAATTGAATATAATTTTTTTCTGCATCTAGCTCTGAAAAAATATTTGGGCTTCTAGCAGTGTGTGGGACTTGGTCTATTAGTCCATCTATACTGACCTCCATCCGGTTGCAAATTAAAAATAATTTTTTTCTGCATCTAGCTCTGAAAAAATATTTGTTCTTCTAGGAGTGTGTGGGACTTGGTCTATTAGTCCATATATACTGACCTAGATCAGGTTGCAAATTGAATATAATTTTTTTCTGCATCTAGCTCTGAAAAAATATTTGGGCTTCTAGCAGTGTGTGGGACTTGTTTTATTAGTCCATCTATACTGACCTCCATCAGGTTGCAAATTGAATATAATTTTTTTCTGCATCTAACCCTGAAAAAATATTTGGGATTCTAGCAGTGTGTGGGACTTGGTCTATTAGTCCATCTATACTGACCTCCATCAGGTTGCAAATTAAAATTAATTTTTTTCTGCATCTAGCTCTGAAATATATTTGGGCTTCTAGCAGTGTGTGCGACTTGTTCTATTAGTCCATCTATACTGACCTCCATCAGGTTGCAAATTGAATATAATTTTTTTCTGCATCTAGCTCTGAAAACATATTTGGGCTTCTAGCAGTGTGTGGGACTTGGTCTATTAGTCCATCTATACTGACCTCCATCAGGTTGCAAATTTAAAAAAAAAATTTTCTGCATCTAGCTCTGAAAAAATATTTGGGCTTCTAGCAGTGTGTGGGACTTGGTCTATTAGTCCATCTATACTGACCTCCATCAGGTTGCAAATTAAAAATATTTTTTTTCTGCATCTAGCTCTGAAAAAATATTTGGGCTTCTAGCAGTGTGTGGGACTTGGTCTATTAGTCCATCTATACTGACCTCCATCAGGTAGCAAATTCAATATAATTTTTTTCTGCATCTAGCTCTGAAAAAATATTTGGGCTTCTAGCAGTGTGTGGGACTTGTTCTATTAGTCCATCTATACTGACTTCCATCAGGTTGCAAATTGAATATAATTTTTTTCTGCATCTAGCTCTGAAAAAATATTTGGGCTTCTAGCAGTGTGTGGGACTTGGTCTATTAGTCCATCTATACTGACCTCCATCAGGTTGCAAATTGAATATAATTTTTTTCTGCATCTAGCTCTGAAAAAATATTTGGGCTTCTAGCAGTGTGTGGGACTTGTTTTATTAGTCCATCTATACTGAACTCCATCAGGTTGCAAATTGAATATAATTTTTTTCTGCATCTAGCTCTGAAAAAATATTTGGGCTTCTAGCAGTGTGTGGGACTTGGTCTATTAGTCCATCTATACTGACCTCCATCAGGTAGCAAATTCAATATAATTTTTTTCTGCATCTAGCTCTGAAAAAATATTTGGGCTTCTAGCAGTGTGTGCGACTTGTTCTATTAGTCCATCTATGCTGACCTCCATCAGGTTGCAAATTGAATATAATTTTTTTCTGCATCTAGCTCTGAAAAAATATTTGGGCTTCTAGCAGTTTGTGGGACTTGGTCTATTAGTCCATCTATACTGACCTCCATCAGGTAGCAAATTCAATATAATTTTTTTCTGCATCTAGCTCTGAAAAAATATTTGGGCTTCTAGCAGTGTGTTGGACTTGGTCTATTAGTCCATCTATACGGACCTCCATCAGGTTGCAAATTGAATATAATTTTTTTCTGCATCTAGCTCTGAAAAAATATTTGGGCTTCTAGCAGTGTGTGGGACTTGTTCTATTAGTCCATCTATACTGACCTCCATCAGGTTGCAAATTGAATATAATTTTTTTCTGCATCTAGCTCTGAAAAAATATTTGGGCTTCTAGCAGTGTGTGGAACTTGGTCTATTAGTCCATCTATACTGACCTCCATCAGGTTGCAAATTAAAAATATTTTTTTCTGCATCTAGCTCTGAAAAAATATTTGGGCTTCTAGCAGTGTGTGGGACTTGTTTTATTAGTCCATCTATACTGACCTCCATCAGGTTGCAAATTGAATATAATTTTTTTCTGCATCTAACCCTGAAAAAATATTTGGGATTCTAGCAGTGTGTGGGACTTGGTCTATTAGTCCATCTATACTGACCTCCATCAGGTTGCAAATTAAAATTAATTTTTTTCTGCATCTAGCTCTGAAAAAATATTTGGGCTTCTAGCAGTGTGTGCGACTTGTTCTATTAGTCCATCTATACTGACCTCCATCAGGTTGCAAATTGAATATAATTTTTTTCTGCATCTAGCTCTGAAAAAATATTTGGGCTTCTAGCAGTGTGTGGGACTTGGTCTATTAGTCCATCTATACTGACCTCCATCAGGTAGCAAATTCAATATAATTTTTTTCTGCATCTAGCTCTGAAAAAATATTTGGGCTTCTAGCAGTGTGTGGGACTTGGTCTATTAGTCCATCTATACGGACCTCCATCAGGTTGCAAATTGAATATAATTTTTTTCTGCATCTAGCTCTGAAAAAATATTTGGGCTTCTAGCAGTGTGTGGGACTTGTTCTATTAGTCCATCTATACTGACCTCCATCAGGTTGCAAATTGAATATAATTTTTTTCTGCATCTAGCTCTGAAAAAATATTTGGGCTTCTAGCAGTGTGTGGGACTTGGTCTATTAGTCCATCTAGACTGACCTCCATCAGGTTTCAAATTAAAAATAATTTTTTTCTTCATCTAGCTCGGAAAAAATATTTGGGCCTCTAGCAATGTGTGGGACTTGTTCTATTAGTCCATATATACTGAACTCCATCAGGTTGCAAATTGAATATCATTTTTTTCTGCATCTAGCTCTGAAAAAATATTTGGTCTTCTAGCAGTGTGTGGGACTTGGTCTATTAGTCCATCTATACTGACCTCCATCAGATTGCAAATTAAAAATAATTTTTTTCTGCATCTAGGTCTGAAAAAATATTTGGGCTTCTAGCAGTGTGTGGGACTTGGTCTATTAGTCCATCCATAATGACCCCCATCAGGTTGCAAATTAAAAATAATTTTTTTCTGCATCTAGGTCTGAAAAAATATTTGGGCTTCTAGCAGTGTGTGGGACTTGGTCTATTAGTCCATCTATACTGACCTCCATCAGGTTGCAAATTGAATATAATTTATTTCTGTATCTAGCTCTGAACAAATATTTGGGCTTCTAGCAGTGTGTGGGACTTGTTTTATTAGTCCATCTATACTGACCTCCATCAGGTTGCAAATTGAATATAATTTTTTTCTGCAACTAACCCTGAAAAAATATTTGGGATTCTAGCAGTGTGTGGGACTTGGTCTATTAGTCCATCTATACTGACCTCCATCAGGTTGCAAATTAAAAATAATTTTTTTCTGCATCTAGCTCTGAAAAAATATTTGGGCTTCTAGCAGTGTGTGCGACTTGTTCTATTAGTCCATCTATGCTGACCTCCATCAGGTTGCAAATTGAATATATTTTTTTTCTGCATCTAGCTCTGAAAAAATATTTGGGCTTCTAGCAGTGTGTGGGTCTTGGTCTATTAGTCCATCTATACTGACCTCCATCAGGTTGCAAATGAAAAAAATTTTTTTTCTGCATCTAGCTCTGAAAAAATATTTGGGCTTCTAGCAGTGTTTGGGACTTGGTCTATTAGTCCATCTATACTGACCTCCTTCAGGTTGCAAATTGAATATAATTTTTTTCTGCATCTAGCTCTGAAAAAATATTTGGGCTTCTAGCAGTGTGTGGGACTTGTTCTATTAGTCCATCTATACTGACCTCCATCAGGTTGCAAATTGAATATAATTTTTTTCTGCATCTAGCTCTGAAAAAATATTTGGGCTTCTAGCAGTGTGTGGGACTTGGTCTATTAGTCCATCTATACTGACCTCCATCAGGTTGCAAATTAAAAATAATTTTTTTCTTCATCTAGCTCGGAAAAAATATTTGGGCTTCTAGCAGTGTGTGGGACTTGTTCTATTAGTCCATCTATACTGAACTCCATCAGGTTGCAAATTGAATATCATTTTTTTCTGCATCTAGCTCTGAAAAAATATTTGGGCTTCTAGCAGTGTGTGGGACTTGGTCTATTAGTCCATCTATACTGACCTCCATCAGGTTGCAAATTAAAAATAATTTTTTTCTGCATCTAGATCTAAAAAAATATTTGGGCTTCTAGCAGTGTGTGGGACTTGTTTTATTAGTCCATCTATACTGACCTCCATCAGGTTGCAAATTGAATATAATTTTTTTCTGCATCTAACCCTGAAAAAATATTTGGGATTCTAGCAGTGTGTGGGACTTGGTCTATTAGTCTATCTATACTGACCTCCATCAGGTTGCAAATTAAAATTAATTTTTTTCTGCATCTAGCTCTGAAAAAATATTTGGGCTTCTAGCAGTGTGTGGGACTTGGTCTATTAGTCCATCTATACTGACCTTCATCAGGTTGCAAATTCAATATAATTTTTTTCTGCATCTAGCTCTGAAAAAATATTTGGGCTTCTAGCAGTGTGTGGGATTTGGTCTATTAGTCCATCTATACGGACCTCCACCAGGTTGCAAATTGAATATAATTTTTTTCTGCATCTAGCTCTGTAAATATATTTGGGCTTCTAGCAGTGTGTGGGACTTGTTCTATTAGTCCATCTATACTTACCTCCATCAGGTTGCAAATTGAATATAATTTTTTTCTGCATCTAGCTCTGAAAAAATATTTGGGCTTCTAGCAGTGTGTGGGACTTGGTCTATTAGTCCATCTATACTGACCTCCATCAGGTTTCAAATTAAAAATAATTTTTTTCTTCATCTAGCTCGGAAAAAATATTTGGGCTTCTAGCAGTGTGTGGGACTTGTTCTATTAGTCCATCTATACTGACCTCCATCAGGTTGCAAATTGAATATAATTTTTTTCTGCAACTAACCCTGAAAAAATATTTGGGATTCTAGCAGTGTGTGGGACTTGGTCTATTAGTCCATCTATACTGACCTCCATCAGGTTGCAAATTAAAAATAATTTTTTTCTGCATCTAGCTCTGAAAAAATATTTGGGCTTCTAGCAGTGTGTGCGACTTGTTCTATTAGTCCATCTATGCTGACCTCCATCAGGTTGCAAATTGAATATATTTTTTTTCTGCATCTAGCTCTGAAAAAATATTTGGGCTTCTAGCAGTGTGTGGGTCTTGGTCTATTAGTCCATCTATACTGACCTCCATCAGGTTGCAAATGAAAAAAATTTTTTTTCTGCATCTAGCTCTGAAAAAATATTTGGGCTTCTAGCAGTGTTTGGGACTTGGTCTATTAGTCCATCTATACTGACCTCCTTCAGGTTGCAAATTGAATATAATTTTTTTCTGCATCTAGCTCTGAAAAACTATTTGGGCTTCTAGCAGTGTGTGGGACTTGTTCTATTAGTCCATCTATACTGACCTCCATCAGGTTGCAAATTGAATATAATTTTTTTCTGCATCTAGCTCTGAAAAAATATTTGGGCTTCTAGCAGTGTGTGGGACTTGGTCTATTAGTCCATCTATACTGACCTCCATCAGGTTGCAAATTAAAAATAATTTTTTTCTTCATCTAGCTCGGAAAAAATATTTGGGCTTCTAGCAGTGTGTGGGACTTGTTCTATTAGTCCATCTATACTGAACTCCATCAGGTTGCAAATTGAATATCATTTTTTTCTGCATCTAGCTCTGAAAAATATTTGGGCTTCTAGCAGTGTGTGGGACTTGGTCTATTAGTCCATCTATACTGACCTCCATCAGGTTGCAAATTAAAAATAATTTTTTTCTGCATCTAGATCTAAAAAAATATTTGGGCTTCTAGCAGTGTGTGGGACTTGTTTTATTAGTCCATCTATACTGACCTCCATCAGGTTGCAAATTGAATATAATTTTTTTCTGCATCTAACCCTGAAAAAATATTTGGGATTCTAGCAGTGTGTGGGACTTGGTCTATTAGTCTATCTATACTGAACTCCATCAGGTTGCAAATTGAATATCATTTTTTTCTGCATCTAGCTCTGAAAAATATTTGGGCTTCTAGCAGTGTGTGGGACTTGGTCTATTAGTCCATCTATACTGACCTCCATCAGGTTGCAAATGAAAAAAATTTTTTTTCTGCATCTAGCTCTGAAAAAATATTTGGGCTTCTAGCAGTGTTTGGGACTTGGTCTATTAGTCCATCTATACTGACCTCCTTCAGGTTGCAAATTGAATATAATTTTTTTCTGCATCTAGCTCTGAAAAACTATTTGGGCTTCTAGCAGTGTGTGGGACTTGTTCTATTAGTCCATCTATACTGACCTCCATCAGGTTGCAAATTGAATATAATTTTTTTCTGCATCTAGCTCTGAAAAAATATTTGGGCTTCTAGCAGTGTGTGGGACTTGGTCTATTAGTCCATCTATACTGACCTCCATCAGGTTGCAAATTAAAAATAATTTTTTTCTTCATCTAGCTCGGAAAAAATATTTGGGCTTCTAGCAGTGTGTGGGACTTGTTCTATTAGTCCATCTATACTGAACTCCATCAGGTTGCAAATTGAATATCATTTTTTTCTGCATCTAGCTCTGAAAAATATTTGGGCTTCTAGCAGTGTGTGGGACTTGGTCTATTAGTCCATCTATACTGACCTCCATCAGGTTGCAAATTAAAAATAATTTTTTTCTGCATCTAGATCTAAAAAAATATTTGGGCTTCTAGCAGTGTGTGGGACTTGTTTTATTAGTCCATCTATACTGACCTCCATCAGGTTGCAAATTGAATATAATTTTTTTCTGCATCTAACCCTGAAAAAATATTTGGGATTCTAGCAGTGTGTGGGACTTGGTCTATTAGTCTATCTATACTGACCTCCATCAGGTTGCAAATTAAAATTAATTTTTTTCTGCATCTAGCTCTGAAAAAATATTTGGGCTTCTAGCAGTGTGTGGGACTTGGTCTATTAGTCCATCTATACTGACCTTCATCAGGTAGCAAATTCAATATAATTTTTTTCTGCATCTAGCTCTGAAAAAATATTTGGGCTTCTAGCAGTGTGTGGGATTTGGTCTATTAGTCCATCTATACGGACCTCCATCAGGTTGCAAATTGAATATAATTTTTTTCTGCATCTAGCTCTGTAAAAATATTTGGGCTTCTAGCAGTGTGTGGGACTTGTTCTATTAGTCTATCTATACTGACCTCCATCAGGTTGCAAAATTGAATATAATTTTTTTCTGCATCTAGCTCTGAAAAAATATTTGGGCTTCTAGCAGTGTGTGGGACTTGGTCTATTAGTCCATCTATACTGACCTCCATCAGGTTTCAAATTAAAAATAATTTTTTTCTTCATCTAGCTCGGAAAAAATATTTGGGCTTCTAGCAGTGTGTGGGACTTGTTCTATTAGTCCATCTATACTGAACTCCATCAGGTTGCAAATTGAATATCATTTTTTTCTGCATCTAGCTCTGAAAAAATATTTGGGCTTCTAGCAGTGTGTGGGACTTGGTCTATTAGTCCATCTAGACTGAACTTCATCAGGTTTCAAATTAAAAATAATTTGTTTCTTCATCTAGCTCGGAAAAAATATTTGGGCTTCTAGCAGTGTGTGGGACTTGTTCTATTAGTCCATCTATACTGAGCTCCATCAGGTTGCAAATTGAATATCAATTTTTTCTGCATCTAGCTCTGAAAAAATATTTGGGCTTCTAGCAGTGTGTGGGACTTGGTCTATTAGTCCATCTATACTGACCTCCATCAGGTTGCAAATTAAAAATAATTTTTTTCTGCATTTAGCTCTGAAAAAATATTTGGGCTTCTAGCAGTGTGTGGGACTTGTTTTATTAGTCCATCTATACTGACCTCCATCAGGTTGCAAATTGAATATAATTTTTTTCTGCATCTAGCTCTGAAAAAATATTTGGGCTTCTAGCAGTGTGTGGGACTTGTTTTATTAGTCCATCTATACTGACCTCCATCAGGTTGCAAATTGAATATAATTTTTTTCTGCATCTAACCCTGAAAAAATATTTGGGATTCTAGCAGTGTGTGGGACTTGGTCTATTAGTCCATCTATACTGACCTCCATCAGGTTGCAAATTAAAAATAATTTTTTTCTGCATCTAGCTCTGAAAAAATATTTGGGCTTCTAGCAGTGTGTGGGACTTGTTCTATTAGTCCATATATACTGAACTCCATCAGGTTGCAAATTGAATATCATTTTTTTCTGCATCTAGCTCTGAAAAAATATTTGGGCTTCTAGCAGTGTGTGTGACTTGGTCTATTAGTCCATCTATACTGACCTCCATCAGATTGCAAATTAAAAATAATTTTTTTCTGCATCTAGGTCTGAAAAAATATTTGGGCTTCTAGCAGTGTGTGGGACTTGGTCTATTAGTCCATCTATACTGACCTCCATCAGGTTGCAAATTAAAAATAATTTTTTTCTGCATCTAGGTCTGAAAAAATATTTGGGCTTCTAGCAGTGTGTGGGACTTGGTGTATTAGTCCATCTATACTGACCTCCATCAGGTTGCATATTGAATATAATTTTTTTCTGCATCTAGCTCTGAAAAAATATTTGGGCTTCTAGCAGTGTGTGCGACTTGTTCTATTAGTCCATCTATACTGACCTCCATCAGGTTGCAAATTAAAAATAATTTTTTTCTTCATCTAGCTCGGAAAAAATATTTGGGCTTCTAGCAGTGTGTGGGACTTGTTCTATTAGTCCATCTATACTGAACTTCATCAGGTTGCAAATTGAATATCATTTTTTTCTGCATCTAGCTCTGAAAAAATATTTGGGCTTCTAGTAGTGTGTGCGACTTGTTCTATTAGTCCATCTATACTGACCTCCATCAGGTTGCAAATTGAATATAATTTTTTTCTGCATCTAGCTCTGAAAAAATATTTGGGCTTCTAGCAGTGTGTGGGACTTGGTCTATTAGTCCATCTATACTGACCTCCATCAGGTAGCAAATTCAATATAATTTTTTTCTGCATCTAACCCTGAAAAAATATTTGGGATTCTAGCAGTGTGTGGGACTTGGTCTATTAGTCTATCTATACTGACCTCCATCAGGTTGCAAATTAAAATTAATTTTTTTCTGCATCTAGCTCTGAAAAAATATTTGGGCTTCTAGCAGTGTGTGCGACTTGTTCTATTAGTCCATCTATACTGACCTCCATCAGATTGCAAATTGAATATAATTTTTTTCTGCATCTAGCTCTGAAAAAATATTTGGGCTTCTAGCAGTGTGTGGGACTTGGTCTATTAGTCCATCTATACTGACCTTCATCAGGTAGCAAATTCAATATACTTTTTTTCTGCATCTAGCTCTGAAAAAATATTTGGGCTTCTAGCAGTGTGTGGGACTTGGTCTATTAGTCCATCTATACGGACCTCCATCAGGTTGCAAATTGAATATAATTTTTTTCTGCATCTAGCTCTGTAAAAATATTTGGGCTTCTAGCAGTGTGTGGGACTTGTTCTATTAATCCATCTATACTGACCTCCATCAGGTTGCAAATTGAATATAATTTTTTTCTGCATCTAGCTCTGAAAAAATATTTGGGCTTCTAGCAGTGTGTGGGACTTGGTCTATTAGCCCATCTATACTGACCTCCATCAGGTTTCAAATTAAAAATAATTTTTTTCTTCATCTAGCTCGGAAAAAATATTTGGGCTTCTAGCAGTGTGTGGGACTTGTTCTATTAGTCCATCTATACTGAACTCCATCAGGTTGCAAATTGAATATCATTTTTTTCTGCATCTAGCTCTGAAAAAATATTTGGGCTTCTAGCAGTGTGTGGGACTTGGTCTATTAGTCCATCTAGACTGAACTTCATCAGGTTTCAAATTAAAAATAATTTGTTTCTTCATCTAGCGCGGAAAAAATATTTGAGCTTCTAGCAGTGTGTGGGACTTGTTCTATTAGTCCATCTATACTGAGCTCCATCAGGTTGCAAATTAAAATTAATTTTTTTCTGCATCTAGCTCTGAAAAAATATTTGGGCTTCTAGCAGTGTGTGCGACTTGTTCTACTAGTCCATCTATACTGACCTCCATCAGGTTGCAAATTGAATATAATTTTTTTCTGCATCTAGCTCTGAAAAAATATTTGGGCTTCTAGCAGTGTGTGGGACTTGGTCTATTAGTCCATCTATACTGACCTTCATCAGGTAGCAAATTCAATATAATTTTTTTCTGCATCTAGCTCTGAAAAAATATTTGGGCTTCTAGCAGTGTGTGCGACTTGTTCTATTAGTCCATCTATACTGACCTCCATCAGGTTGCAAATTGAATATAATTTTTTTCTGCATCTAGCTCTGAAAAAATATTTGGGCTTCTAGCAGTGTGTGGGACTTGGTCTATTAGTCCATCTATACTGACCTCCATCAGGTAGCAAATTCAATATAATTTTTTTCTGCATCTAGCTCTGAAAAAATATTTGGGCTTCTAGCAGTTTGTGGGACTTGGTCTATTAGTCCATCTATACGGACCTCCATCAGGTTGCAAATTGAATATAATTTTTTTCTGCATCTAGCTCTGTAAAAATATTTGGGCTTCTAGCAGTGTGTGGGACTTGTTCTATTAGTCCATCTATACTGAACTCCATCAGGTTGCAAATTGAATATCATTTTTTTCTGCATCTAGCTCTGAAAAAATATTTGGGCTTCTAGCAGTGTGTGGGACTTGGTCTATTAGTCCATCTAGACTGACCTCCATCAGGTTTCAAATTAAAAAAAAATTTTTTTCTTCATCTAGCTCAGAAAAAATATTTGGGCTTCTAGCAGTGTGTGGGACTTGTTCTATTAGTCCATCTATACTGACCTCCATCAGGTTTCAAATTAAAAATAATTTTTTTCTTCATCTAGCTCAGAAAAAATATTTGGGCTTCTAGCAGTGTGTGGGACTTGTTCTATTAGTCCATCTATACTGAACTCCATCAGGTTGCAAATTGAATATCATTTTTTTCTGCATCTAGCTCTGAAAAAATATTTGGGCTTCTAGCAGTGTGTGGGACTTGGTCTATTAGTCCATCTAGACTGACCTCCATCAGGTTTCAAATTAAAAATAATTTTTTTCTTCATCTAGCTCGGAAAAAATATTTGGCCTTCTAGCAGTGTGTGGGACTTGTTCTATTAGTCCATCTATACTGAGCTCCATCAGGTTGCAAATTGAATATCATTTTTTTCTGCATCTAGCTCTGAAAAAATATTTGGGCTTCTAGCAGTGTGTGGGACTTGGTCTATTAGTCCATCTATACTGACCTCCATCAGGTTGCAAATTAAAAATAATTTTTTTCTGCATCTAGCTCTGAAAAAATATTTGGGCTTCTAGCAGTGTGTGGGACTTGGTCTATTAGTCCATCTAGACTGACCTCCATCAGGTTTCAAATTAAAAAAAAAATTTTTTCTTCATCTAGCTCAGAAAAAATATTTGGGCTTCTAGCAGTGTGTGGGACTTGTTCTATTAGTCCATCTATACTGACCTCCATCAGGTTTCAAATTAAAAATAATTTTTTTCTTCATCTAGCTCAGAAAAAATATTTGGGCTTCTAGCAGTGTGTGGGACTTGTTCTATTAGTCCATCTATACTGAACTCCATCAGGTTGCAAATTGAATATAATTTTTTTCTGCATCTAGCTCTGAAAAAATATTTGGGCTTCTAGCAGTGTGTGGGACTTGGTCTATTAGTCCATCTAGACTGACCTCCATCAGGTTTCAAATTAAAAATAATTTTTTTCTTCATCTAGCTCGGAAAAAATATTTGGGCTTCTAGCAGTGTGTGGGACTTGTTCTATTAGTCCATCTATACTGAGCTCCATCAGGTTGTAAATTGAATATAATTTTTTTCTGCATCTAGCTCTGAAAAAATATTTGGGCTTCTAGCGGTGTGTGGGACTTGGTCTATTAGTCCATCTATACTGACCTCCATCAGGTTGCAAATTAAAAATAATTTTTTTCTGCATCTAGCTCTGAAAAAATATTTGGGCTTCTAGCAGTGTGTGGGACTTGGTCTATTAGTCCATCTATACTGACCTCCATCAGGTTGCAAATTAAAAATAATTTTTTTCTGCATCTAGCTCTGAAAAAATATTTGGGCTTCTAGCAGTGTGTGGGACTTGGTCTATTAGTCCATCTAGACTGACCTCCATCAGGTTGCAAATTGAATATAATTTTTTTCTGCATCTAGCTCTGAAAAAATATTTGGGCTTCTAGCAGTGTGTGGGACTTGTTTTATTAGTCCATCTATACTGACCTCCATCAGGTTGCAAATTGAATATCATTTTTTTCTGCAACTAGCTCTGAAAAAATATTTGGGCTTCTAGCAGTGTGTGGGACTTGGTCTATTAGTCCATCTATACTGACCTCCATCAGATTGCAAATTAAAAATAATTTTTTTCTGCATCTAGGTCTGAAAAAATATTTGGGCTTCTAGCAGTGTGTGGGACTTGGTCTATTAGTCCATCTATACTGACCTCCATCAGGTTGCAAATTAAAAATTTTTTTTTCTGCATCTAGGTCTGAAAAAATATTTGGGCTTCTAGCAGTGTGTGGGACTTGGTCTATTAGTCTATCTATACTGACCTCCATCAGGTTGCAAATTGAATATAATTTTTTTCTGCATCTAGCTCTGAAAAAATATTTGGGCTTCTAGCAGTGTGTGGGACTTGGTCTATTAGTCCATCTATACGGACCTCCATCAGGTTGCAAATTGAATATAATTTTTTTCTGCATCTAGCTCTGTAAAAATATTTGGGCTTCTAGCAGTGTGTGGGACTTGTTCTATTAGTCCATCTATACTGAACTCCATCAGGTTGCAAATTGAATATAATTTTTTTCTGCATCTAGCTCTGAAAAAATATTTGGGCTTCTAGCAGTGTGTGGGACTTGGTCTATTAGTCCATCTATACTGACCTCCATCAGGTTTCAAATTAAAAATAATTTTTTTCTTCATATAGCTCGGAAAAAATATTTGGGCTTCTAACAGTGTGTGGGACTTGTTCTATTAGTCCATCTATACTGAACTCCACCAGGTTGCAAATTGAATATAATTTTTTTCTGCATCTAGCTCTGAAAAAATATTTGGGCTTCTAGCAGTGTGTGGGACTTGGTCTATTAGTCCATCTAGACTGACCTCCATCAGGTTTCAAATTAAAAATAATTTTTTTCTTCATCTAGCTCGCAAAAAATATTTGGGCTTCTAGCAGTGTGTGGGACTTGTTCTATTAGTCCATCTATACTGACCTCCATCAGGTTTCAAATTAAAAATAATTTTTTTCTTCATCTAGCTCTGAAAAAATATTTGGGCTTCTAGCAGTGTGTGGGACTTGGTCTATTAGTCCATCTATACTGACCTCCATCAGGTAGCAAATTCAATATAATTTTTTTCTGCATCTAACCCTGAAAAAATATTTGAGCTTCTAGCAGTGTGTGGGACTTGTTCTATTAGTCCATCTATACTGAGCTCCATCAGGTTGCAAATTAAAATTAATTTTTTTCTGCATCTAGCTCTGAAAAAATATTTGGGCTTCTAGCAGTGTGTGCGACTTGTTCTACTAGTCCATCTATACTGACCTCCATCAGGTTGCAAATTGAATATAATTTTTTTCTGCATCTAGCTCTGAAAAAATATTTGGGCTTCTAGCAGTGTGTGGGACTTGGTCTATTAGTCCATCTATACTGACCTTCATCAGGTAGCAAATTCAATATAATTTTTTTCTGCATCTAGCTCTGAAAAAATGTTTTGGCTTCTAGCAGTGTGTGCGACTTGTTCTATTAGTCCATCTATACTGACCTCCATCAGGTTGCAAATTGAATATAATTTTTTTCTGCATCTAGCTCTGAAAAAATATTTGGGCTTCTAGCAGTGTGTGGGACTTGGTCTATTAGTCCATCTATACTGACCTCCATCAGGTAGCAAATTCAATATAATTTTTTTCTGCATCTAGCTCTGAAAAAATATTTGGGCTTCTAGCAGTTTGTGGGACTTGGTCTATTAGTCCATCTATACGGACCTCCATCAGGTTGCAAATTCAATATAATTTTTTTCTGCATCTAGCTCTGTAAAAATATTTGGGCTTCTAGCAGTGTGTGGGACTTGTTCTATTAGTCCATCTATACTGAACTCCATCAGGTTGCAAATTGAATATCATTTTTTTCTGCATCTAGCTCTGAAAAAATATTTGGGCTTCTAGCAGTGTGTGGGACTTGGTCTATTAGTCCATCTAGACTGACCTCCATCAGGTTTCAAATTAAAAAAAAATTTTTTTCTTCATCTAGCTCAGAAAAAATATTTGGGCTTCTAGCAGTGTGTGGGACTTGTTCTATTAGTCCATCTATACTGACCTCCATCAGGTTTCAAATTAAAAATAATTTTTTTCTTCATCTAGCTCAGAAAAAATATTTGGGCTTCTAGCAGTGTGTGGGACTTGTTCTATTAGTCCATCTATACTGAACTCCATCAGGTTGCAAATTGAATATCATTTTTTTCTGCATCTAGCTCTGAAAAAATATTTGGGCTTCTAGCAGTGTGTGGGACTTGGTCTATTAGTCCATCTAGACTGACCTCCATCAGGTTTCAAATTAAAAATAATTTTTTTCTTCATCTAGCTCGGAAAAAATATTTGGGCTTCTAGCAGTGTGTGGGACTTGTTCTATTAGTCCATCTATACTGAGCTCCATCAGGTTGCAAATTGAATATCATTTTTTTCTGCATCTAGCTCTGAAAAAATATTTGGGCTTCTAGCAGTGTGTGGGACTTGGTCTATTAGTCCATCTATACTGACCTCCATCAGGTTGCAAATTAAAAATAATTTTTTTCTGCATCTAGCTCTGAAAAAATATTTGGGCTTCTAGCAGTGTGTGGGACTTGGTCTATTAGTCCATCTAGACTGACCTCCATCAGGTTTCAAATTAAAAAAAAAATTTTTTCTTCATCTAGCTCAGAAAAAATATTTGGGCTTCTAGCAGTGTGTGGGACTTGTTCTATTAGTCCATCTATACTGACCTCCATCAGGTTTCAAATTAAAAATAATTTTTTTCTTCATCTAGCTCAGAAAAAATATTTGGGCTTCTAGCAGTGTGTGGGACTTGTTCTATTAGTCCATCTATACTGAACTCCATCAGGTTGCAAATTGAATATAATTTTTTTCTGCATCTAGCTCTGAAAAAATATTTGGGCTTCTAGCAGTGTGTGGGACTTGGTCTATTAGTCCATCTAGACTGACCTCCATCAGGTTTCAAATTAAAAATAATTTTTTTCTTCATCTAGCTCGGAAAAAATATTTGGGCTTCTAGCAGTGTGTGGGACTTGTTCTATTAGTCCATCTATACTGAGCTCCATCAGGTTGTAAATTGAATATCATTTTTTTCTGCATCTAGCTCTGAAAAAATATTTGGGCTTCTAGCAGTGTGTGGGACTTGGTCTATTAGTCCATCTATACTGACCTCCATCAGGTTGCAAATTAAAAATAATTTTTTTCTGCATCTAGCTCTGAAAAAATATTTGGGCTTCTAGCAGTGTGTGGGACTTGGTCTATTAGTCCATCTATACTGACCTCCATCAGGTTGCAAATTAAAAATAATTTTTTTCTGCATCTAGCTCTGAAAAAATATTTGGGCTTCTAGCAGTGTGTGGGACTTGGTCTATTAGTCCATCTAGACTGACCTCCATCAGGTTGCAAATTGAATATAATTTTTTTCTGCATCTAGCTCTGAAAAAATATTTGGGCTTCTAGCAGTGTGTGGGACTTGTTTTATTAGTCCATCTATACTGACCTCCATCAGGTTGCAAATTGAATATCATTTTTTTCTGCAACTAGCTCTGAAAAAATATTTGGGCTTCTAGCAGTGTGTGGGACTTGGTCTATTAGTCCATCTATACTGACCTCCATCAGATTGCAAATTAAAAATAATTTTTTTCTGCATCTAGGTCTGAAAAAATATTTGGGCTTCTAGCAGTGTGTGGGACTTGGTCTATTAGTCCATCTATACTGACCTCCATCAGGTTGCAAATTAAAAATTTTTTTTTCTGCATCTAGGTCTGAAAAAATATTTGGGCTTCTAGCAGTGTGTGGGACTTGGTCTATTAGTCTATCTATACTGACCTCCATCAGGTTGCAAATTGAATATAATTTTTTTCTGCATCTAGCTCTGAAAAAATATTTGGGCTTCTAGCAGTGTGTGGGACTTGGTCTATTAGTCCATCTATACGGACCTCCATCAGGTTGCAAATTGAATATAATTTTTTTCTGCATCTAGCTCTGTAAAAATATTTGGGCTTCTAGCAGTGTGTGGGACTTGTTCTATTAGTCCATCTATACTGAACTCCATCAGGTTGCAAATTGAATATAATTTTTTTCTGCATCTAGCTCTGAAAAAATATTTGGGCTTCTAGCAGTGTGTGGGACTTGGTCTATTAGTCCATCTATACTGACCTCCATCAGGTTTCAAATTAAAAATAATTTTTTTCTTCATATAGCTCGGAAAAAATATTTGGGCTTCTAACAGTGTGTGGGACTTGTTCTATTAGTCCATCTATACTGAACTCCACCAGGTTGCAAATTGAATATAATTTTTTTCTGCATCTAGCTCTGAAAAAATATTTGGGCTTCTAGCAGTGTGTGGGACTTGGTCTATTAGTCCATCTAGACTGACCTCCATCAGGTTTCAAATTAAAAATAATTTTTTTCTTCATCTAGCTCGCAAAAAATATTTGGGCTTCTAGCAGTGTGTGGGACTTGTTCTATTAGTCCATCTATACTGACCTCCATCAGGTTTCAAATTAAAAATAATTTTTTTCTTCATCTAGCTCAGAAAAAATATTTGGGCTTCTAGCAGTGTGTGGGACTTGTTCTATTAGTCCATCTGTACTGAACTCCATCAGGTTGCAAACTGAATATAATTTTTTTCTGCATTTAGCTCTGAAAAAATATTTGGGCTTCTAGCAGTGTGTGGGACTTGGTCTATTAGTCCATCTATACTGACCTCCATCAGGTTGCAAATTAAAAATAATTTTTTTCTGCATCTAGCTCTGAAAAAATATTTGGGCTTCTAGCAGTGTGTGGGACTTGGTCTATTAGTCCATCTAGACTGACCTCCATCAGGTTGCAAATTGAATATAATTTTTTTCTGCATCTAGCTCTGAAAAAATATTTGGGCTTCTAGCAGTGTGTGGGACTTGTTTTATTAGTCCATCTATACTGACCTCCATCAGGTTGCAAATTGAATATCATTTTTTTCTGCAACTAGCTCTGAAAAAATATTTGGGCTTCTAGCAGTGTGTGGGACTTGGTCTATTAGTCCATCTGTACTGAACTCCATCAGGTTGCAAACTGAATATAATTTTTTTCTGCATCTAGCTCTGAAAAAATATTTGGGCTTCTAGCAGTGTGTGGGACTTGGTCTATTAGTCCATCTAGACTGACCTCCATCAGGTTTCAAATTAAAAATAATTTTTTTCTTCATCTAGCTCGGAAAAAATATTTGGGCTTCTAGCAGTGTGTGGGACTTGTTCTATTAGTCCATCTATACTGAGCTCCATCAGGTTGCAAATTGAATATCATTTTTTTCTGCATCTAGCTCTGAAAAAATATTTGGGCTTCTAGCAGTGTGTGGGACTTGGTCTATTAGTCCATCTAGACTGACCTCCATCAGGTTGCAAATTGAATATAATTTTTTTCTGCATCTAGCTCTGAAAAAATATTTGGGCTTCTAGCAGTGTGTGGGACTTGGTCTATTAGTCCATCTATACTGACCTCCATCAGGTTGCAAATTAAAAATAATTTTTTTCTGCATTTAGCTCTGAAAAAATATTTGGGCTTCTAGCAGTGTGTGGGACTTGTTTTATTAGTCCATCTATACTGACCTCCATCAGGTTGCAAATTGAATATAATTTTTTTCTGCATCTAGCTCTGAAAAAATATTTGGGCTTCTAGCAGTGTGTGGGACTTGTTTTATTAGTCCATCTATACTGACCTCCATCAGGTTGCAAATTGAATATAATTTTTTTCTGCATCTAACCCTGAAAAAATATTTGGGATTCTAGCAGTGTGTGGGACTTGGTCTATTAGTCCATCTATACTGAACTCCATCAGGTTGCAAATTAAAAATAATTTTTTTCTGCATCTAGCTCTGAAAAAATATTTGGGCTTCTAGCAGTGTGTGGGACTTGTTCTATTAGTCCATATATACTGAACTCCATCAGGTTGCAAATTGAATATCATTTTTTTCTGCATCTAGCTCTGAAAAAATATTTGGGCTTCTAGCAGTGTGTGTGACTTGGTCTATTAGTCCATCTATACTGACCTCCATCAGATTGCAAATTAAAAATAATTTTTTTCTGCATCTAGGTCTGAAAAAATATTTGGGCTTCTAGCAGTGTGTGGGACTTGGTCTATTAGTCCATCTATACTGACCTCCATCAGGTTGCAAATTAAAAATAATTTTTTTCTGCATCTAGGTCTGAAAAAATATTTGGGCTTCTAGCAGTGTGTGGGACTTGGTGTATTAGTCCATCTATACTGACCTCCATCAGGTTGCAAATTGAATATAATTTTTTTCTGCATCTAGCTCTGAAAAAATATTTGGGCTTCTAGCAGTGTGTGCGACTTGTTCTATTAGTCCATCTATACTGACCTCCATCAGGTTGCAAATTAAAAATAATTTTTTTCTTCATCTAGCTCGGAAAAAATATTTGGGCTTCTAGCAGTGTGTGGGACTTGTTCTATTAGTCCATCTATACTGAACTTCATCAGGTTGCAAATTGAATATCATTTTTTTCTGCATCTAGCTCTGAAAAAATATTTGGGCTTCTAGTAGTGTGTGCGACTTGTTCTATTAGTCCATCTATACTGACCTCCATCAGGTTGCAAATTGAATATAATTTTTTTCTGCATCTAGCTCTGAAAAAATATTTGGGCTTCTAGCAGTGTGTGGGACTTGGTCTATTAGTCCATCTATACTGACCTCCATCAGGTAGCAAATTCAAAATAATTTTTTTCTGCATCTAACCCTGAAAAAATATTTGGGATTCTAGCAGTGTGTGGGACTTGGTCTATTAGTCTATCTATACTGACCTCCATCAGGTTGCAAATTAAAATTAATTTTTTTCTGCATCTAGCTCTGAAAAAATATTTGGGCTTCTAGCAGTGTGTGCGACTTGTTCTATTAGTCCATCTATACTGACCTCCATCAGGTTGCAAATTGAATATAATTTTTTTCTGCATCTAGCTCTGAAAAAATATTTGGGCTTCTAGCAGTGTGTGGGACTTGGTCTATTAGTCCATCTACACTGACCTTCATCAGGTAGCAAATTCAATATAATTTTTTTCTGCATCTAGCTCTGAAAAAATATTTGGGCTTCTAGCAGTGTGTGGGACTTGCTCTATTAGTCCATCTATACGGACCTCCATCAGGTTGCAAATTGAATATAATTTTTTTCTGCATCTAGCTCTGTAAAAATATTTGGGCTTCTAGCAGTGTGTGGGACTTGTTCTATTAGTCCATCTATACTGACCTCCATCAGGTTGCAAATTGAATATAATTTTTTTCTGCATCTAACCCTGAAAAAATATTTGGGATTCTAGCAGTGTGTGGGACTTGGTCTATTAGTCCATCTATACTGACCTCCATCAGGTTGCAAATTAAAAATAATTTTTTTCTGCATCTAGCTCTGAAAAAATATTTGGGCTTCTAGCAGTGTGTGGGACTTGTTCTATTAGTCCTTATATACTGAACTCCATCAGGTTGCAAATTGAATATCATTTTTTTCTGCATCCAGCTCTGAAAAAATATTTGGGCTTCTAGCAGTGTGTGGGACTTGGTCTATTAGTCCATCTATACTGACCTCCATCAGATTGCAAATTAAAAATAATTTTTTTCTGCATCTAGGTCTGAAAAAATATTTGGGCTTCTAGCAGTGTGTGGGTCTTGGTCTATTAGTCCATCTATACTGACCTCCATCAGGTTGCAAATTAAAAATAATTTTTTTCTGCATCTAGGTCTGAAAAAATATTTGGGCTTCTAGCAGTGTGTGGGACTTGGTGTATTAGTCCATCTATACTGACCTCCATCAGGTTGCAAATTGAATATAATTTTTTTCTGCATCTAGCTCTGAAAAAATATTTGGGCTTCTAGCAGTGTGTGCGACTTGTTCTATTAGTCCATCTATACTGACCTCCATCAGGTTGCAAATTAAAAATAATTTTTTTCTTCATCTAGCTCGGAAAAAATATTTGGGCTTCTAGCAGTGTGTGGGACTTGTTCTATTAGTCCATCTATACTGAACTCCATCAGGTTGCAAATTGAATATCATTTTTTTCTGCATCTAGCTCTGAAAAAATATTTGGGCTTCTAGCAGTGTGTGCGACTTGTTCTATTAGTCCATCTATACTGACCTCCATCAGGTTGCAAATTGAATATAATTTTTTTCTGCATCTAGCTCTGAAAAAATATTTGGGCTTCTAGCAGTGTGTGGGACTTGGTCTATTAGTCCATCTATACTGACCTCCATCAGGTAGCAAATTCAATATAATTTTTTTCTGCATCTAGCTCTGAAAAAATATTTGGGCTTCTAGCAGTGTGTGGGACTTGGTCTATTAGTCCATCTATACGGACCTCCATCAGGTTGCAAATTGAATATAATTTTTTTCTGCATCTAGCTCTGTAAAAATATTTGGGCTTCTAGCAGTGTGTGGGACTTGTTCTATTAGTCCATCTATACTGAACTCCATCAGGTTGCAAATTGAATATAATTTTTTTCTGCATCTAGCTCTGAAAAAATATTTGGGCTTCTAGCAGTGTGTGGGACTTGGTCTATTAGTTCATCTATACTGACCTCCATCAGGTTTCAAATTAAAAATAATTTTTTCTTCATCTAGCTCGGAAAAAATATTTGGGCTTCTAGCAGTGTGTGGGACTTGTTCTATTAGTCCATCTATACTGAACTCCATCAGGTTGCAAATTGAATATCATTTTTTTCTGCATCTAGCTCTGAAAAAATATTTGGGCTTCTAGCAGTGTGTGGGACTTGGTCTATTAGTCCATCTAGACTGACCTCCATCAGGTTTCAAATTAAAAAAAAATTTTTTTCTTCATCTAGCTCAGAAAAAATATTTGGGCTTCTAGCAGTGTGTGGGACTTGTTCTATTAGTCCATCTATACTGACCTCCATCAGGTTTCAAATTAAAAATAATTTTTTTCTTCATCTAGCTCAGCAAAAATATTTGGGCTTCTAGCAGTGTGTGGGACTTGTTCTATTAGTCCATCTATACTGAACTCCATCAGGTTGCAAATTGAATATCATTTTTTTCTGCATCTAGCTCTGAAAAAATATTTGGGCTTCTAGCAGTGTGTGGGACTTGGTCTATTAGTCCATCTAGACTGACCTCCATCAGGTTTCAAATTAAAAATAATTTTTTTCTTCATCTAGCTCGGAAAAAATATTTGGGCTTCTAGCAGTGTGTGGGACTTGTTCTATTAGTCCATCTATACTGAGCTCCATCAGGTTGCAAATTGAATATCATTTTTTTCTGCATCTAGCTCTGAAAAAATATTTGGGCTTCTAGCAGTGTGTGGGACTTGGTCTATTAGTCCATCTATACTGACCTCCATCAGGTTGCAAATTAAAAATAATTTTTTTCTGCATCTAGCTCTGAAAAAATATTTGGGCTTCTAGCAGTGTGTGGGACTTGGTCTATTAGTCCATCTAGACTGACCTCCATCAGGTTTCAAATTAAAAAAAAAATTTTTTCTTCATCTAGCTCAGAAAAAATATTTGGGCTTCTAGCAGTGTGTGGGACTTGTTCTATTAGTCCATCTATACTGACCTCCATCAGGTTTCAAATTAAAAATAATTTTTTTCTTCATCTAGCTCAGAAAAAATATTTGGGCTTCTAGCAGTGTGTGGGACTTGTTCTATTAGTCCATCTATACTGAACTCCATCAGGTTGCAAATTGAATATCATTTTTTTCTGCATCTAGCTCTGAAAAAATATTTGGGCTTCTAGCAGTGTGTGGGACTTGGTCTATTAGTCCATCTAGACTGACCTCCATCAGGTTTCAAATTAAAAATAATTTTTTTCTTCATCTAGCTCGGAAAAAATATTTGGGCTTCTAGCAGTGTGTGGGACTTGTTCTATTAGTCCATCTATACTGAGCTCCATCAGGTTGTAAATTGAATATCATTTTTTTCTGCATCTAGCTCTGAAAAAATATTTGGGCTTCTAGCAGTGTGTGGGACTTGGTCTGTTAGTCCATCTATACTGACCTCCATCAGGTTGCAAATTAAAAATAATTTTTTTCTGCATCTAGCTCTGAAAAAATATTTGGGCTTCTAGCAGTGTGTGGGACTTGGTCTATTAGTCCATCTATACTGACCTCCATCAGGTTGCAAATTAAAAAATTTTTTTTCTGCATCTAGGTCTGAAAAAATATTTGGGCTTCTAGCAGTGTGTGGGACTTGGTCTATTAGTCCATCTATACGGACCTCCATCAGGTTGCAAATTGAATATAATTTTTTTCTGCATCTAGCTCTGTAAAAATATTTGGGCTTCTAGCAGTGTGTGGGACTTGTTCTATTAGTCCATGTATACTGAACTCCATCAGGTTGCAAATTGAATATAATTTTTTTCTGCATCTAGCTCTGAAAAAATATTTGGGCTTCTAGCAGTGTGTGGGACTTGGTCTATTAGTCCATCTATACTGACCTCCATCAGGTTTCAAATTAAAAATAATTTTTTTCTTCATATAGCTCGGAAAAAATATTTGGGCTTCTAACAGTGTGTGGGACTTGTTCTATTAGTCCATCTATACTGAACTCCATCAGGTTGCAAATTGAATATCATTTTTTTCTGCATCTAGCTCTGAAAAAATATTTGGGCTTCTAGCAGTGTGTGGGACTTGGTCTATTAGTCCATCTAGACTGACCTCCATCAGGTTTCAAATTAAAAATAATTTTTTTCTTCATCTAGCTCGGAAAAAATATTTGGGCTTCTAGCAGTGTGTGGGACTTGTTCTATTAGTCCATCTATACTGACCTCCATCACGTTTCAAATTAAAAATAATTTTTTTCTTCATCTAGCTCAGAAAAAATATTTGGGCTTCTAGCAGTGTGTGGGACTTGTTCTATTAGTCCATCTGTACTGAACTCCAACAGGTTGCAAACTGAATATAATTTTTTTCTGCATCTAGCTCTGAAAAAATATTTGGGCATCTAGCAGTGTGTGGGACTTGGTCTATTAGTCCATCTAGACTGACCTCCATCAGGTTTCAAATTAAAAATAATTTTTTTCTTCATCTAGCTCGGAAAAAATATTTGGGCTTCTAGCAGTGTGTGGGACTTGTTCTATTAGTCCATCTATACTGAGCTCCATCAGGTTGCAAATTGAATATAATTTTTTTCTGCATCTAGCTCTGAAAAAATATTTGGGCTTCTAGCAGTGTGTGGGACTTGTTTTATTAGTCCATCTATACTGACCTCCATCAGGTTGCAAATTGAATATAATTTTTTTCTGCATCTAACCCTGAAAAAATATTTGGGATTCTAGCAGTGTGTGGGACTTGGTCTATTAGTCCATCTATACTGACCTCCATCAGGTTGCAAATTAAAAATAATTTTTTTCTGCATCTAGCTCTGAAAAAATATTTGGGCTTCTAGCAGTGTGTGCGACTTGTTCTATTAGTCCATCTATGCTGACCTCCATCAGGTTGCAAATTGAATATAATTTTTTTCTGCATCTAGCTCTGAAAAAATATTTGGGCTTCTAGCAGTGTGTGGGTCTTGGTCTATTAGTCCATCTATACTGACCTCCATCAGGTTGCAAATGAAAAAAATTTTTTTTCTGCATGTAGATCTGAAAAAATATTTGGGCTTCTAGCAGTGTTTGCGACTTGGTCTATTAGTCCATCTATACTGACCTCCATCAGGTTGCAAATTGAATATAATTTTTTTCTGCATCTAGCTCTGAAAAAATATTTGGGCTTCTAGCAGTGTGTGGGACTTGTTCTATTAGTCCATCTATACTGACCTCCATCAGGTTGCAAATTGAATATATTTTTTTTCTGCATCTAGCTCTGAAAAAATATTTGGGCTTCTAGCAGTGTGTGGGACTTGGTCTATTAGTCCATCTATACTGACCTCCATCAGGTTGCAAATTAAAAATAATTTTTTTCTTCATCTAGCTCGGAAAAAATATTTGGGCTTCTAGCAGTGTGTGGGACTTGTTCTATTAGTCCATCGATACTGAACTCCATCAGGTTGCAAATTGAATATCATTTTTTTCTGCATCTAGCTCTGAAAAAATATTTGGGCTTCTAGCAGTGTGTGGGACTTGGTCTATTAGTCCATCTATACTGACCTCCATCAGGTTGCAATTAAAAATAATTTTTTTCTGCATCTAGCTCTGAAAAAATATTTGGGCTTCTAGCAGTGTGTGGGACTTGTTTTATTAGTCCATCTATACTGACCTCCATCAGGTTGCAAATTGAATATAATTTTTTTCTGCATCTAACCCTGAAAAAATATTTGGGATTCTAGCAGTGTGTGGGACTTGGTCTATTAGTCCATCTATACTGACCTCCATCAGGTTTCAAATTAAAATTAATTTTTTTCTGCATCTAGCTCTGAAAAAATATTTGGGCTTCTAGCAGTGTGTGCGACTTGTTCTATTAATCCATCTATACTGACCTCCATCAGGTTGCAAATTGAATATAATTTTTTTCTGCATCTAGCTCTGAAAAAATATTTGGGCTTCTAGCAGTGTGTGGGACTTGGTCTATTAGTCCATCTATACTGACCTCCATCAGGTAGCAAATTCAATATAATTTTTTTCTGCATCTAGCTCTGAAAAAATATTTGGGCTTCTAGCAGTGTGTGGGACTTGGTCTATTAGTCCATCTATACGGACCTCCATCAGGTTGCAAATTGAATATAATTTTTTTCTGCATCTAGCTCTGAAAAAATATTTGTGCTTCTAGCAGTGTGTGGGACTTGTTCTATTAGTCCATCTATACTGACCTCCATCAGGTTGCAAATTGAATATAATTTTTTTCTGCATCTAGCTCTGAAAAAATATTTGGGCTTCTAGCAGTGTGTGGGACTTGGTCTATTAGTCCATCTATACTGACCTCCATCAGGTTTCAAATTAAAAATAATTTTTTTCTTCATCTAGCTCGGAAAAAATATTTGGGCTTCTAGCAGTGTGTGGGACTTGTTCTATTAGTCCATCTATACTGAACTCCATCAGGTTGCAAATTGAATATCATTTTTTTCTGCATCTAGCTCTGAAAAAATATTTGGGCTTCTTGCAGTGTGTGGGACTTGGTCTATTAGTCCATCTAGACTGACCTCCATCAGGTTTCAAATTAAAAATAATTTTTTTCTTCATCTAGCTCGGAAAAAATATTTGGGCTTCTAGCAGTGTGTGGGACTTGTTCTATTAGTCCATCTATACTGAACTCCATCAGGTTGCAAATTGAATATCATTTTTTTCTGCATCTAGCTCTGAAAAAATATTTGGGCTTCTAGCAGTGTGTGGGACTTGGTCTATTAGTCCATCTATACTGACCTCCATCAGGTTGCAAATTAAAAATAATTTTTTTCTGCATCTAGCTCTGAAAAAATATTTGGGCTTCGAGCAGTGTGTGGGACTTGTTTTATTAGTCCATCTATACTGACCTCCATCAGGTTGCAAATTGAATATAATTTTTTTCTGCATCTAGCTCTGAAAAAATATTTGGGATCCTAGCAGTGTGTGGGACTTGGTCTATTAGTCCATCTATACTGACCTCCATCAGGTTGCAAATTAAAAATAATTTTTTTCTGCATCTAGCTCTGAAAAAATATTTGGGCTTCTAGCAGTGTGTGGGACTTGTTCTATTAGTCCATATATACTGAACTCCATCAGGTTGCAAACTGAATATCATTTTTTTCTGCATCTAGCTCTGAAAAAATATTTGGGCTTCTAGCAGTGTGTGGGACTTGGTCTATTAGTCCATCTATACTGACCTCCATCAGATTGCAAATTAAAAATAATTTTTTTCTGCATCTAGCTCTGAAAAAATATTTGGGCTTCTAGCAGTGTGTGCGACTTGTTCTATTAGTCCATCTATGCTGACCTCCATCAGGTTGCAAATTGAATATAATTTTTTTCTGCATCTAGCTCTGAAAAAATATTTGGGCTTCTAGCAGTGTGTGGGTCTTGGTCTATTAGTCCATCTATACTGACCTCCATCAGGTTGCAAATGAAAAAAATTTTTTTTCTGCATCTAGCTCTGAAAAAATATTTTGGCTTCTAGCAGTGTGTGGGACTTGGTCTATTAGTCCATCTAGACTGACCTCCATCAGGTTTCAAATTAAAAAAAAATTTTTTTCTTCATCTAGCTCAGAAAAAATATTTGGGCTTCTAGCAGTGTGTGGGACTTGTTCTATTAGTCCATCTATACTGACCTCCATCAGGTTTCAAATTAAAAATAATTTTTTTCTTCATATAGCTCAGAAAAAATATTTGGGCTTCTAGCAGTGTGTGGGACTTGTTCTATTAGTCCATCTATACTGAACTCCATCAGGTTGCAAATTGAATATCATTTTTTTCTGCATCTAGCTCTGAAAAAATATTTGGGCTTCTAGCAGTGTGTGGGACTTGGTCTATTAGTCCATCTAGACTGACCTCCATCAGGTTTCAAATTAAAAATAATTTTTTTCTTCATCTAGCTCGGAAAAAATATTTGGGCTTCTAGCAGTGTGTGGGACTTGTTCTATTAGTCCATCTATACTGAGCTCCATCAGGTTGCAAATTGAATATCATTTTTTTCTGCATCTAGCTCTGAAAAAATATTTGGGCTTCTAGCAGTGTGTGGGACTTGGTCTATTAGTCCATCTATACTGACCTCCATCAGGTTGCAAATTAAAAATAATTTTTTTCTGCATCTAGCTCTGAAAAAATATTTGGGCTTCTAGCAGTGTGTGGGACTTGGTCTATTAGTCCATCTAGACTGACCTCCATTAGGTTTCAAATTAAAAAAAAAATTTTTTCTTCATCTAGCTCAGAAAAAATATTTGGGCTTCTAGCAGTGTGTGGGACTTGTTCTATTAGTCCATCTATACTGAACTCCATCAGGTTGCAAATTGAATATCATTTTTTTCTGCATCTAGCTCTGAAAAAATATTTGGGCTTCTAGCAGTGTGTGGGACTTGGTCTATTAGTCCATCTAGACTGACCTCCATCAGGTTTCAAATTAAAAATAATTTTTTTCTTCATCTAGCTCGGAAAAAATATTTGGGCTTCTAGCAGTGTGTGGGACTTGTTCTATTAGTCCATCTATACTGAGCTCCATCAGGTTGTAAATTGAATATCATTTTTTTCTGCATCTAGCTCTGAAAAAATATTTGGGCTTCTAGCAGTGTGTGGGACTTGGTCTATTAGTCCATCTATACTGACCTCCATCAGGTTGCAAATTAAAAATAATTTTTTTCTGCATCTAGCTCTGAAAAAATATTTGGGCTTCTAGCAGTGTGTGGGACTTGGTCTATTAGTCCATCTATACTGACCTCCATCAGGTTGCAAATTAAAAATAATTTTTTTCTGCATCTAGCTCTGAAAAAATATTTGGGCTTCTAGCAGTGTGTGGGACTTGGTCTATTAGTCCATCTAGACTGACCTCCATCAGTTTGCAAATTGAATATAATTTTTTTCTGCATCTAGCTCTGAAAAAATATTTGGGCTTCTAGCAGTGTGTGGGACTTGTTTTATTAGTCCATCTATACTGACCTCCATCAGGTTGCAAATTGAATATCATTTTTTTCTGCAACTAGCTCTGAAAAAATATTTGGGCTTCTAGCAGTGTGTGGGACTTGGTCTATTAGTCCATCTATACTGACCTCCATCAGATTGCAAATTAAAAACAATTTTTTTCTGCATCTAGGTCTGAAAAAATATTTGGGCTTCTAGCAGTGTGTGGGACTTGGTCTATTAGTCCATCTATACTGACCTCCATCAGGTTGCAAATTAAAAATTTTTTTTTCTGCATCTAGGTCTGAAAAAATATTTGGGCTTCTAGCAGTGTGTGGGACTTGGTCTATTAGTCTATCTATACTGACCTCCATCAGGTTGCAAATTGAATATAATTTTTTTCTGCATCTAGCTCTGAAAAAATATTTGGGCTTCTAGCAGTGTGTGGGACTTGGTCTATTAGTCCATCTATACGGACCTCCATCAGGTTGCAAATTGAATATAATTTTTTTCTGCATCTAGCTCTGTAAAAATATTTGGGCTTCTAGCAGTGTGTGGGACTTGTTCTATTAGTCCATCTATACTGAACTCCATCAGGTTGCAAATTGAATATAATTTTTTTCTGCATCTAGCTCTGAAAAAATATTTGGGCTTCTAGCAGTGTGTGGGACTTGGTCTATTAGTCCATCTATACTGACCTCCATCAGGTTTCAAATTAAAAATAATTTTTTTCTTCATATAGCTCGGAAAAAATATTTGGGCTTCTAACAGTGTGTGGGACTTGTTCTATTAGTCCATCTATACTGAACTCCATCAGGTTGCAAATTGAATATCATTTTTTTCTGCATCTAGCTCTGAAAAAATATTTGGGCTTCTAGCAGTGTGTGGGACTTGGTCTATTAGTCCATCTAGACTGACCTCCATCAGGTTTCAAATTAAAAATAATTTTTTTCTTCATCTAGCTCGGAAAAAATATTTGGGCTTCTAGCAGTGTGTGGGACTTGTTCTATTAGTCCATCTATACTGATCTCCATCAGGTTTCAAATTAAAAATAATTTTTTTCTTCATCTAGCTCAGAAAAAATATTTGGGCTTCTAGCAGTGTGTGGGACTTGTTCTATTAGTCCATCTGTACTGAACTCCAACAGGTTGCAAACTGAATATAATTTTTTTCTGCATCTAGCTCTGAAAAAATATTTGGGCATCTAGCAGTGTGTGGGACTTGGTCTATTAGTCCATCTAGACTGACCTCCATCAGGTTTCAAATTAAAAATAATTTTTTTCTTCATCTAGCTCGGAAAAAATATTTGGGCTTCTAGCAGTGTGTGGGACTTGTTCTATTAGTCCATCTATACTGAGCTCCATCAGGTTGCAAATTGAATATAATTTTTTTCTGCATCTAGCTCTGAAAAAATATTTGGGCTTCTAGCAGTGTGTGGGACTTGTTTTATTAGTCCATCTATACTGACCTCCATCAGGTTGCAAATTGAATATAATTTTTTTCTGCATCTAACCCTGAAAAAATATTTGGGATTCTAGCAGTGTGTGGGACTTGGTCTATTAGTCCATCTATACTGACCTCCATCAGGTTGCAAATTAAAAATAATTTTTTTCTGCATCTAGCTCTGAAAAAATATTTGGGCTTCTAGCAGTGTGTGCGACTTGTTCTATTAGTCCATCTATGCTGACCTCCATCAGGTTGCAAATTGAATATAATTTTTTTCTGCATCTAGCTCTGAAAAAATATTTGGGCTTCTAGCAGTGTGTGGGTCTTGGTCTATTAGTCCATCTATACTGACCTCCATCAGGTTGCAAATGAAAAAAATTTTTTTTCTGCATGTAGATCTGAAAAAATATTTGGGCTTCTAGCAGTGTTTGCGACTTGGTCTATTAGTCCATCTATACTGACCTCCATCAGGTTGCAAATTGAATATAATTTTTTTCTGCATCTAGCTCTGAAAAAATATTTGGGCTTCTAGCAGTGTGTGGGACTTGTTCTATTAGTCCATCTATACTGACCTCCATCAGGTTGCAAATTGAATATATTTTTTTTCTGCATCTAGCTCTGAAAAAATATTTGGGCTTCTAGCAGTGTGTGGGACTTGGTCTATTAGTCCATCTATACTGACCTCCATCAGGTTGGAAATTAAAAATAATTTTTTTCTTCATCTAGCTCGGAAAAAATATTTGGGCTTCTAGCAGTGTGTGGGACTTGTTCTATTAGTCCATCTATACTGAACTCCATCAGGTTGCAAATTGAATATCATTTTTTTCTGCATCTAGCTCTGAAAAAATATTTGGGCTTCTAGCAGTGTGTGGGACTTGGTCTATTAGTCCATCTATACTGACCTCCATCAGGTTGCAATTAAAAATATTTTTTTTCTGCATCTAGCTCTGAAAAAATATTTGGGCTTCTAGCAGTGTGTGGGACTTGTTTTATTAGTCCATCTATACTGACCTCCATCAGGTTGCAAATTGAATATAATTTTTTTCTGCATCTAACCCTGAAAAAATATTTGGGATTCTAGCAGTGTGTGGGACTTGGTCTATTAGTCCATCTATACTGACCTCCATCAGGTTTCAAATTAAAATTAATTTTTTTCTGCATCTAGCTCTGAAAAAATATTTGGGCTTCTAGCAGTGTGTGCGACTTGTTCTATTAATCCATCTATACTGACCTCCATCAGGTTGCAAATTGAATATAATTTTTTTCTGCATCTAGCTCTGAAAAAATATTTGGGCTTCTAGCAGTGTGTGGGACTTGGTCTATTAGTCCATCTATACTGACCTCCATCAGGTAGCAAATTCAATATAATTTTTTTCTGCATCTAGCTCTGAAAAAATATTTGGGCTTCTAGCAGTGTGTGGGACTTGGTCTATTAGTCCATCTATACGGACCTCCATCAGGTTGCAAATTGAATATAATTTTTTTCTGCATCTAGCTCTGAAAAAATATTTGTGCTTCTAGCAGTGTGTGGGACTTGTTTTATTAGTCCATCTATACTGACCTCCATCAGGTTGCAAATTGAATATAATTTTTTTCTGCATCTAGCTCTGAAAAAATATTTGGGCTTCTAGCAGTGTGTGGGACTTGGTCTATTAGTCCATCTATACTGACCTCCATCAGGTTTCAAATTAAAAATAATTTTTTTCTTCATCTAGCTCGGAAAAAATATTTGGGCTTCTAGCAGTGTGTGGGACTTGTTCTATTAGTCCATCTATACTGAACTCCATCAGGTTTCAAATTGAATATCATTTTTTTCTGCATCTAGCTCTGAAAAAATATTTGGGCTTCTTGCAGTGTGTGGGACTTGGTCTATTAGTCCATCTAGACTGACCTCCATCAGGTTTCAAATTAAAAATAATTTTTTTCTTCATCTAGCTCGGAAAAAATATTTGGGCTTCTAGCAGTGTGTGGGACTTGTTCTATTAGTCCATCTATACTGAACTCCATCAGGTTGCAAATTGAATATCATTTTTTTCTGCATCTAGCTCTGAAAAAATATTTGGGCTTCTAGCAGTGTGCGGGACTTGGTCTATTAGTCCATCTATACTGACCTCCATCAGGTTGCAAATTAAAAATAATTTTTTTCTGCATCTAGCTCTGAAAAAATATTTGGGCTTCTAGCAGTGTGTGGGACTTGGTCTATTAGTCCATCTATACTGACCTCCATCAGGTTGCAAATTAAAAATAATTTTTTTCTGCATCTAGGTCTGAAAAAATATTTGGGCTTCTAGCAGTGTGTGGGACTTGGTCTATTAGTCCATCTATACTGACCTCCATCAGGTTGCAAATTGAATATAATTTTTTTCTGCATCTAGCTCTGAAAAAATATTTGGGCTTCTAGCAGCGTGTGGGACTTGTTTTATTAGTCCATCTATACTGACCTCCATCAGGTTGCAAATTGAATATAATTTTTTTCTGCATCTAACCCTGAAAAAATATTTGGGATTCTAGCAGTGTGTGGGACTTGGTCTATTAGTCCATCTATACTGACCTCCATCAGGTTGCAAATTAAAAATAATTTTTTTCTGCATCTAGCTCTGAAAAAATATTTGGGCTTCTAGCAGTGTGTGCGACTTGTTCTATTAGTCCATCTATGCTGACCTCCATCAGGTTGCAAATTGAATATAATTTTTTTCTGCATCTAGCTCTGAAAAAATATTTGGGCTTCTAGCAGTGTGTGGGTCTTGGTCTATTAGTCCATCTATACTGACCTCCATCAGGTTGCAAATGAAAAAAATTTTTTTTCTGCATCTAGCTCTGAAAAAATATTTTGGCTTCTAGCAGTGTTTGGGACTTGGTCTATTAGTCCATCTATACTGACCTCCATCAGGTTGCAAATTGAATATAATTTTTTTCTGCATCTAGCTCTGAAAAAATATTTGGGCTTCTAGCAGTGTGTGGGACTTGTTGTATTAGTCCATCTATACTGACCTCCATCAGGTTGCAAATTGAATATAATTTTTTTCTGCATCTAGCTCTGAAAAAATATTTGGGCTTCTAGCAGTGTGTGGGACTTGGTCTATTAGTCCATCTATACTGACCTCCATCAGGTTGCAAATTAAAAATAATTTTTTTCTGCATCTAGCTCGGAAAAAATATTTGGGCTTCTAGCAGTGTGTGGGACTTGTTCTATTAGTCCATCTATACTGAACTCCATCAGGTTGCAAATTGAATATCATTTTTTTCTGCATCTAGCTCTGAAAAAATATTTGGGCTTCTAGCAGTGTGTGAGACTTGGTCTATTAGTCCATCTATACTGACCTCCATCAGGTTGCAAATTAAAAATAATTTTTTTCTGCATCTAGCTCTGAAAAAATATTTGGGCTTCTAGCAGTGTGTGGGACTTGTTTTATTAGTCCATCTATACTGACCTCCTTCAGGTTGCAAATTGAATATAATTTTTTTCTGCATCTAACCCTGAAAAAATATTTGGGATTCTAGCAGTGTGTGGGACTTGGTCTATTAGTCCATCTATACTGACCTCCATCAGGTTGCAAATTAAAATTAATTTTTTTCTGCATCTAGCTCTGAAAAAATATTATGCTTCTAGCAGTGTGTGGGACTTGTTCTATTAGTCCATCTATACTGAACTCCATCAGGTTGCAAATTGAATATCATTTTTTTCTGCATCTAGCTCTGAAAAAATATTTGGGCTTCTAGCAGTGTGTGGGACTTGGTCTATTAGTCCATCTATACTGACCTCCTTCAGGTTTCAAATTAAAAATAATTTTTTTCTGCATCTAGCTCTGAAAAAATATTTGGGCTTCTAGCAGTGTGTGGGACTTGGTCTATTAGTCCATCTTTACTGACCTCCATCAGGTTGCAAATTGAATATAATTTTTTTCTGCATCTAGCTCTGAAAAAATATTTGGGCTTCTAGCAGTGTGTGGGACTTGTTTTATTAGTCCATCTATACTGACCTCCATCAGGTTGCAAATTGAATATAATTTTTTTCTGCATCTAACCCTGAAAAAATATTTGGGATTCTAGCAGTGTGTGGGACTTGGTCTATTAGTCCATCTATACTGACCTCCATCAGGTTGCAAATTAAAAATAATTTTTTTCTGCATCTAGCTCAGAAAAAATATTTGGGCTTCTAGCAGTGTGTGGGACTTGTTCTATTAGTCCATATATACTGAACTCCATCAGGTTGCAAATTGAATATCATTTTTTTCTGCATGTAGCTCTGAAAAAATATTTGGGCTTCTAGCAGTTTGTGGGACTTGGTCTATTAGTCCATCTATACTGACCTCCATCAGATTGCAAATTAAAAATAATTTTTTTCTGCATCTAGGTCTGAAAAAATATTTGGGCTTCTAGCAGTGTGTGGGACTTGGTCTATTAGTCCATCTATACTGACCTCCATCAGGTTGCAAATTAAAAATAATTTTTTTCTGCATCTAGCTCTGAAAAAATATTTGGGTTTCTAGCAGTGTGTGCGACTTGTTCTATTAGTCCATCTATGCTGACCTCCATCAGGTTGCAAATTGAATATAATTTTTTTCTGCATCTAGCTCTGAAAAAATATTTGGGCTTCTAGCAGTGTGTGGGTCTTGGTCTATTAGTCCATCTATACTGACCTCCATCAGGTTGCAAATGAAAAAAAAAAATTTTCTGCATCTAGCTCTGAAAAAATATTTGGGCTTCTAGCAGTGTTTGGGACTTGGTCTATTTGTCCATCTATACTGACCTCCATCAGGTTGCAAATTGAATGTAATTTTTTTCTGCATCTAGCTCTGAAAAAATATTTGTGCTTCTAGCAGTGTATGGGACTTGTTCTATTAGTCCATCTATACTGACCTCCATCAGGTTGCAAATTGAATATAATTTTTTTCTGCATCTAGCTCTGAAAAAATATTTGGGCTTCTAGCAGTGTGTGGGACTTGGTCTATTAGTCCATCTATACTGACCTCCATCAGTTTGCAAATTAAAAATAATTTTTTTCTTCATCTAGCTCGGAAAAAATATTTGGGCTTCTAGCAGTGTGTGGGACTTGTTCTCTTAGTCCATCTATACTGAACTCCATCAGGTTGCAAATTGAATATCATTTTTTTCTGCATCTAGCTCTGAAAAAATATTTGGGCTTCTAGCAGTGTGTGGAATTGGTCTATTAGTCCATCTATACTGACCTCCATCAGGTTGCAATTTAAAAATAATTTTTTTCTGCATCTAGCTCTGAAAAAATATTTGGGCTTCTAGCAGTGTGTGGGACTTAATTTATTAGTCCATCTATACTGACCTCCATCAGGTTGCAAATTGAATAAATTTTTTTTCTGCATCTAACCCTGAAAAAATATTTGGGATTCTAGCAGTGTGTGGGACTTGGTCTATTAGTCCATCTATACTGACCTCCATCAGGTTGCAAATTAAAAATAATTTTTTTCTGCATCTAGCTCTGAAAAAATATTTGGGCTTCTAGCAGTGTGTGGGACTTGTTCTATTAGTCCATCTATACTGACCTCCATCAGGTTGCAAATTGAATATAATTTTTTTCTGCATCTAGCTCTGAAAAAATATTTGGGCTTCTAGCACTGTGTGGGACATGGTCTATTAGTCCATCTGTACTGACCTCCATCAGGATGCAAATTAAAAATATTTTTTTTCTGCATCTAGCTCTGAAAAAATATTTGGGCTTCTAGCAGTGTGTGGGACTTGTTCTATTAGTCTATCTACACTGACCTCCATCAGGTTGCAACTTGAATATCATTTTTTTCTGCATCTAGCTCTGAAAAAATATTTGGGCTTCTAGCAGTGTGTGGGACTTGTTCTATTAGTGCATCTATACTGACCTCCATCAGGTTGCAAATTGAATATAATTTTTTTCTGCATCTAGCTCTGAAAAAATATTTGGGCTTCTAGCAGTGTGTGGGACTTGTTCTATTAGTCCATCTATACTGACCTCCATCAGGTTGCAAATTGAATATAATTTTTTTCTGCATCTAACCCTGAAAAAATATTTGGGATTCTAGCAGTGTGTGGGACTTGGTCTATTAGTCCATCTATACTGACCTCCATCAGGTTGCAAATTGAATATAATTTTTTTCTGCATCTAGCTCTGAAAAAATATTTGGGCTTCTAGCAGTGTGTGGGACTTGGTCTATTAGTCCATCTATACTGACCTCCATCAGGTTGCAAATTGAATATAATTTTTTTCTGCATCTAGCTCTGAAAAAATATTTGGGCTTCTAGCAGTGTGTGGGACTTGGTCTATTAGTCCATCTATACTGACCTCCATCAGGTTGCAAATTCAATATAATTTTTTTCTGCATCTAGCTCTGAAAAAATATTTGGGCTTCTAGCAGTGTGTGGGACTTGGTCTATTAGTCCATCTATACTGACCTCCATCAGGTTGCAAATCGAATATAATTTTTTTCTGCATCTAGCTCTGAAAAAATATTTGGGATTCTAGCAGTGTGTGGGACTTGGTCTATTAGTCCATCTATACTGACCTCCATCAGGTTGCAAATTGAATATAATTTTTTTCTGCATCTAGCTCTGAAAAAATATTTGGGCTTCTAGCAGTGTGTGGGACTTGGTCTATTAGTCCATCTATACTGACCTCCATCAGGTTGCAAATTGAATATAATTTTTTTCTGCATCTAGCTCTGAAAAAATATTTGGGCTTCTAGCAGTGTGTGGGACTTGGTCTATTAGTCCATCTATACTGACCTCCATCAGGTTGCAAATTCAATATTATTTTTTTCTGCATCTAGCTCTGAAAAAATATTTGGGCTTCTAGCAGTGTGTGGGACTTGGTCTATTAGTCCATCTATACTGACCTCCATCAGGTTGCAAATCGAATATAATTTTTTTCTGCATCTAGCTCTGAAAAAATATTTGGGCTTCTAGCAGTGTGTGGGACTTGGTCTATTAGTCCATCTATACTGACCTCCATCAGGTTTCAAATTAAAAATAATTTTTTTCTGCATCTAGCTCTGAAAAAATATTTGGGCTTCTAGCAGTGTGTGGGACTTGGTCTATTAGTCCATCTATACTGACCTCCATCAGGTTGCAAATTGAATATAATTTTTTTCTGCATCTAGCTCTGAAAAAATATTTGGGCTTCTAGCAGTGTGTGGGACTTGGTCTATTAGTCCATCTATACTGACCTCCATCAGGTTGCAAACTGAATATAATTTTCTACTGCATCTAGCTCTGAAAAAATATTTGGGCTTCGAGCAGTAAGTGGGACTTGTTCTATTATTCCATCTATACTGACCTCCATCAGGTTGCAAATTCAATATAATTTTTTTCTGCATCTAGCTCTGAAAAAATATTTGGGCTTCTAGCAGTGTGTGGGACTTGGTCTATTAGTCCATCTATACTGACCTCCATCAGGTTGAAAATTAAAAATATTTTTTTTCTGCATCTAGCTCTGAAAAAATATTTGGGCTTCTAGCAGTGTGTGGGACTTGGTCTATTAGTCCATCTATACTGACCTCCATCAGGTTGCAAATTCAATATAATTTTTTTCTGCATCTAGCTCTGAAAAAATATTTGGGCTTCTAGCAGTGTGTGGGACATGGTCTATTAGTCCATCTATACTGACCTCCATCAGGTTGCAAATTGAATATAATTTTTTTCTGCATCTAGCTCTGAAAAAATATTTGGGCTTCTAGCAGTGTGTGTGACTTGTTCTATTAGTCCATCTATACTGACCTCCATCAGGTTGCAAATTGAATATAATTTTTTTCTGCATCTAGCCCTGAAAAAATATTTGGGCTTCTAGCAGTGTGTGGGACTTGGTCTATTAGTCCATCTATACTGACCTCCATCAGGTTGCAAATTAAAAATATTTTTTTCTGCATCTAGCTCTGAAAAAATATTTGGGCTTCTAGCAGTGTGTGCGACTTGTTTTATTAGTCCATCTATACTGACCTCCATCAGGTTGCAAATTGAATATAATTTTTTTCTGCATCTAGCTCTGAAAAAATATTTGGGCTTCTAGCAGTGTGTGGGACTTGGTCTAATAGTCCATCTATACTGACCTCCATCAGGTTGCAAATTAAAAATATTTTTTTCTGCATCTAGCTCTGAAAAAATATTTGGGCTTCTAGCAGTGTGTGGGACTTGGTCTATTAGTCCATCTATACTGACCTCCATCAGGTTGCAAATTAAAAATATTTTTTATTTCTGCATCTAGCTCTGAAAAAATATTTGGGCTTCTAGCAGTGTGTGGGACTTGGTTTATTAGTCCATCTATACTGACCTCCATCAGGTTGGAAATTCAATATATTTTTTTTCTGCATCTAGCCCTGAAAAAATATTTGGGCTTCTAGCAGTGTGTGGGACTTGTTCTATTAGTGCATCTATACTGACCTCCATCAGGTTGCAAATTGAATATAATTTTTTCTGCATCTAGCTCTGAAAAAATATTTGGGCTTCTAGCAGTGTGTGGGACTTGGTCTATTAGTCCATCTATACTGACCTCCATCAGGTTGCAAATTGAATATAATTTTTTTCTGCATCTAGCTCTGAAAAAATATTTGGGCTTCTAGCAGTGTGTGGGACTTGGTCTATTAGTCCATCTATACTGACCTCCATCAGGTTGCAAATTGAATATAATTTTTTTCTGCATCTAACCCAGCCAATAGTTTTGGCCTAATACCACAGTTTGGCCACTCAGCTCTGCTCGGTTCCCATCCATTGTTTTTTTGTGCAAACAACTCCAGAGTTGTGAATTAGTTAACCACCAAAATGAGTGGAAAAAGGCCTGCTGCTGGTGGAAAGGGGAATAGGCGTGTTGGGAAGGGGAAAAAAGGTTGTGTCCGTGGGGTAGGTGTTAAAGCAACAGTAACATCTGCAGAAGAAAGACCATCTTCCAGCTAAACTAAAATGTCTACTTCTTTTAGCGGACAATGTGATAAGATCCCTTTTCTTACGGCCACGCCAATCGCTACAAATTCCAGATGAGGCACAAAAACAGCAGGTGCTTCAACGGATATCAAGTGCTCCTTTAAGTGGGCTCTCCTCCACATCAACTTCAACATCACAAATACTCCAGTCCTCAAAGGTGTCACCCCAATCGCACTTGCTTCTTCACTAGAGATGAGCGTTGTTCTACTCGAACTGTTCGCCAATCTCAAATTCGAGCTGTTTTGGGCGGTGTTCGAGCCATTCGGCGAACACGAATGATTTGAGAAAAATTCGGCTGTTCGAGGTTATGTTCGATAACTGTTCGTGCACCAAAATCATAACTGGATTTTTTCTCAGTAATGATGAAAATTAATGTTAATACGCAGTTTGAGTGTACAGCGGGGTGGGGGGAGGGGCAGGGGATGGATCTCTGCAGGAATAATGAAGATCTCCATTTTTTTTTCTCTTTCCCGCATTTGCAGTGGGGAGGTGCAGTCTGTCAGCCTATCAGCAGCGCACACACGGAGCGAACTGCTGTTTTTCACACAAGCAAGGGAATGTGTCATTGGCAGTGTATGTCACATGTCCTTGCCCTATAAGACCAAGCCATTTTCCCCGTCGCCACCATTTTCTCACTGCTGCAGCTGCGTGTTAGACGGCACCGCTGTTGCTGTGTGCGCTATACCTTGTTAATTTCAAGCCAATTTTCGCACAAATCTACAGATAGCTTGGGAGTAGGGAATAGTTGTGATTGCAGTCCTTTTAAGGACTAGGTTACAGCATTTCCTACGACTTTTATCAGGCAGGTCTGTGCTCTTAAATAGATAGATTGTGGGAGTAAAGACTAATTGTAATTGCAGTCCTTTTCAGGACTAGGTTACATCAGTTACTATCAGTTTTTGCCAGGGAGGTCTGTGCCAGTGCTGTGCAAGTTTTTTTCACGGCATTTGGCTGAATCTAGCAAAGCTAATCCTTTTTGGCCTATTGCAGAGTGTGTTAGTCAGTGGAGTAGCCTATCTGTGTTGCAAGATATACCACCTGTGTATAGAATACCAATTTTTTTACTGCACCTAGTGAAGTAAAATCTTTTGGGCATAGCATCATTCTATTAGTCCATCTATACTGACCTCCATCAGGTTGCAAATTGAATATAATTTTTTTCTGCATCTAGCTCTGAAAAAATATTTGGGCTTCTAGCAGTGTGTGGGACTTGTTCTATTAGTCCATCTATACTGACCTCCATCAGGTTGCAAACTGAATATAATTTTTTTCTGCATCTAGCTCTGAAAAAATATTTGGCCTTCTAGCAGTGTGTGGGACTTTCTCTATTAGTCCATCTATACTGACCTCCATCAGGTTGCAAACTGAATATATTTTTTTTCTGCATCTACCTCTGAAAAAATATTGGGCTTCTAGCTGTGTGTGGGACTTGTTCTATTAATCAATCTATACAGACCTCCATCAGGTTGCAAACTGAATATATTTTTTTTCTGCATCTACCTCTGAAAAAATATTGGGCTTCTAGCTGTGTGTGGGACTTGTTCTATTAATCCATCTATACAGACCTCCATCAGGTTGCAAACTGAACATAATTTTATTCTGCATCTAGCTCTGAAAAAATAGTTGGCCTTCTAGCAGTGTGTGGGACTTTCTCTATTAGTCCATCTATACTGACCTCCATCAGGTTGCAAATTAAAAATAATTTTTATCTGCATCTAGCTCTGAAAAAATATTTGGCCTTCTAGCAGTGTGTGGGACTTTCTCTATTAGTCCATCTCTACTAACCTCCATCAGGTTGCAAATTAAAAATAATTTTTATCTGCATCTACCTCTGAAAAAATATTTGGGCTTCTAGCTGTGTGTGGGACTTGTTCTATTAGTCCATCTATACTGACCTCCATCAGGTTGCAAACTGAATATAATTTTTTTCTGCATCTAGCTCTGAAAAAATATTTGGCCTTCTAGCAGTGTGTGGGACTTTCTCTATTAGTCCATCTATACTGACCTCCATCAGGTTGCAAATTAAAAATAATTTTTATCTGCATCTACCTCTGAAAAAATATTTGGGCTTCTAGCTGTGTGTGGGACTTGTTCTTTTAGTCTATCTATACTGACCTCCATCAGGTTGCAAACTGAATATAATTTTTTTCTGCATCTAGCTCTGAAAAAATATTTGGCCTTCTAGCAGTGTGTGGGACTTTCTCTACTAGTCCATCTATACTGACCTCCATCAGGTTGCAAATTAAAAATAATTTTTATCTGCATCTAGCTCTGAAAAAATATGTGGCCTTCTAGCAGTGTGTGGGACTTTCTCTATTAGTCCATCTATACTGACCTCCATCAGGTTGCAAATTAAAAATAATTTTTATTTGCATCTAGCTCTGAAAAAATATTTGGCCTTCTAGCAGTGTGTGGGACTTTCTCTATTAGTCCATCTATACTGACCTCCATCAGGTTGCAAATTAAAAATAATTTTTATCTGCATCTACCTCTGAAAAAATATTTGGGCTTCTAGCTGTGTGTGGGACTTGTTCTATTAGTCCATCTATACTGACCTTCATCAGGTTGCAAACTGAATATAATTTTTTTCTGCATCTAGCTCTGAAAAAATATTTGGCCTTCTAGCAGTGTGTGGGACTTTCTCTATTAGTCCATCTATACTGACCTCCATCAGGTTGCAAATTAAAAATAATTTTTATCTGCATCTAGCTCTGAAAAAATATTTGGCCTTCTAGCAGTGTGTGGGACTTTCTCTATTAGTCCATCCATACTGACCTCCATCAGGTTGCAAATTAAAAATAATTTTTATCTGCATCTAGCTCTGAAAAAATATTTGGCCTTCTAGCAGTGTGTGGGACTTTATCTATTAGTCCATCTATACTGACCTCCATCAGGTTGCAAATTATAAATAATTTTTATCTGCATCTACCTCTGAAAAAATATTTGGGCTTCTAGCTGTGTGTGGGACTTGTTCTATTAGTCCATCTATACTGACCTCCATCAGGTTGTAAACTGAATATAATTTTTTTCTGCATCTAGATCTGAAAAAATATTTGGCCTTGTAGCAGTGTGTGGGACTTTCTCTATTAGTCCATCTATACTGACCTCCATCAGGTTGCAAATTAAAAATAATTTTTTTTCTGCATCTACCTCTGAAAAAATATTGGGCTTCTAGCTGTGTGTGGGACTTGTTCTATTAATCCATCTCTACAGACCTCCATCAGGTTGCAAACTGAATATAATTTTTTTCTGCATCTAGCTCTGAAAAAAGATTTGGCCTTCTAGCAGTGTGTGGGACTTGTTCTATTAGTCCACCTATACTGACCTCCATCAGGTTGCAAATTCAAAATAATTTTTCGTCTGCATCTAGCTCTGAAAAAATATTTGGCCTTGTAGCAGTGTGTGGGACTTGTTATATTAGTCCATCTATACTGACCTCCATCAGGTTGCAAACTGAATATATTTTTTTTCTGCATCTACCTCTGAAAAAATATTTGGGCTTCTAGCTGTGTGTGGCACTTGTTCTATTAGTCCATCTATACTGACCTCCATCAGGTTGCAAATCGAATATAATTTTTTTCTCCATCTAACCCAGCCAATAGTTTTGGCCTAATACCACAGTTTGGCCACTCAACTCTGCTCGGTTCCCATCCATTGTTTTTTTGTGCAAACAACTCCAGAGTTGTGAATTAGTTAACCACCAAAATGAGTGGAAAAAGGCCTGCTGCTGGTGGAAAGGGGAATAGGCGTGTTGGGAAGGGGAAAAAAGGTTGTGTCCGTGGGGTAGGTGTTAAAGCAACAGTAACATCTGCAGAAGAAAGACCATCTTCCAGCCAAACTAAAATGTCTACTTCTTTTAGCGGACAATGTGATAAGATCCCTTTCTTACGGCCACGCCAATCGCTACAAATTCCAGATGAGGCACAAAAACAGCAGGTGCTTCAACGGATATCAAGTGCTCCTTTAAGTGGGCTCTCCTCCACATCAACTTCAACATCACAAATACTCCAGTCCTCAAAGGTGTCACCCCAATCGCACTTGCTTCCTCACAGCTCCCAAATCTCCAGCTGCCCGTCTGAGTATGAGGTAGAACAGATGGTTGAGTCTGCAGAGCTGTTTACTCATACTATAGCCTGGGAATCAGAGGTCGACTCCAGCGCTTCTGTGAATCCAGACGAGGAAATGATCTGCACTGATGCCCAGAATCTTTATGAGTCGGATCCAGGACCAGACGCAGAAGGTTCTGACCATAATGTAGACCCTCATTCCCAAACTGTAACTCCTGTTGGTGGAGACAATGAGGAAGATGATGATGAGACTCAAATACCTGATTGGAGCGACAACTTTAGTTTTTTGTCAGGGCAGGAACAGGTTGGCTCTGAGGACGACAGGTGTGATAACGCACAGGGTGATGATGATGAGGTTGGAGATCCCACTTACTGTCAACCCACAGTCAGCCAAGAGATGAGGTCAGCAGAGGAGGTGGAGGAAGATGCTAGTGACGACGAGGTCAGGTTACACCTTCCTGGACAGAGACGTAGTACTGGAAGCACGTCAACAACTGCATCCTCAAACACAACTCTGCCTCTCACCACAAGTCATGGTGGCTCTTCAGGTCGCATGGGTGCTAAGCCTTGCATAGCCTGGGCATTTATTCAGATCGATAAAGATGACCAAACTCGTGTTATCTGTAACATTTGTCAGCAAAAGCTAAGTAGAGGCCAAAAAATACATAGTTTGAGTACTTCATGCATGAACCGGCACATAGACATGAAGCATAAGTTGCAGTGGGAAGCTCAGTGTGCTACAATGCGGCCTAGCCGGCCGGGCCAACCACCGTCTGCCATATCTTGTGCATCCGCGGCCTCTTCATCCTCTGTGACTGGGGGGACAGCAGTCACACCTGTTTTGGGACGCAGACCTGCCACCTCTTTACCCGCAACAGCCAGCGTGATTGGCAGGTTATCATTTTCTTTGGAGGTGGTAACACCAGCTGGTGTTGAGCGCTGTCCGACATCGATAGCACCACCTTTGGATCAAGGCATCCTAACATGTCCGCCTGCATCTTCCTCACAGACCGGCAGTTTGCCGGAGACACCCTTATCAACCCCGTCTAAGCACAATAGCCAGCCCTCGGTCCCTCAGATGTGGACAAGTAAAAGACCATTTCCTCCTAGCCATGAGAAAGCTAAGAGGTTGAATTTCACCATCTGCAAGCTCTTGGCTACAGAAATGATGCCTTTCCGCCTGGTGGACACAGAGGATTTTCGAGACCTTATGTCGGTCGCAGTGCCCCAGTACCAGATGCCCAGTCGGCACTACTTCTCAAAGAAAGGTGTGCCTGCGCTCCACCAGCATGTCGCACACAACATCACCGCTTCTTTGAGAAACTCTGTGTGTGACAGGGTGCATTTCACCACAGACACTTGGACGAGTAGGCATGGACAGGGGCATTACATGTCGCTGACTGGGCACTGGGTAACTATGGTGACAGCAGGACAAGGGACTGCTGTCCAAGTCTTGCCGTCCCCACGAGTTGTGCGTCAATCCTCTTTATGTCAAAGTTCCTCCACTGCTTCTGCCTCCTCAACCTCCTCTCGGTCTTCCACCTGCACCCAGAGCCTGTCTGGTCATGCCACAAGCTTTCTAACTGCGCAGAAGGGATCCTGCACACCTCCTTACTATGCTGGCAGTAGGGCTCAATGTCATCAGGCGGTTTTTACTTTGAAATGTCTGGGAAATGTGAGTCACACAGCTGAGGAGTTGTGGTCAGCTCTGGAGAACCAATTTCATGAATGGTTGTCTCCACTGGACCTGAAACCAGGGAAGGCCGTGTGCGACAATGCTGCAAACCTGGGTGCGGCCCTTCACCGGGGCAATGTCACACAAGTGCCTTGTATGGCTCACGTGTTGAACCTGGTTGTCCAGCAATTTTTAGCCCACTATCCCAGACTAGATGGCCTTCTGCAGAGGGCACGGTCGCCGTTTGCTCACTTCCGCCGTTCGCATCCTGCAGCTCAGCGACTTACATCTCTACAGAAGTCGTTGGGCCTGCCACTTCAAAGGCTAAAATGCGATGTGCCTACCCAGTGGAATTCAACTCTGCACATGTTGCAGCGACTGTGGCAGCACCGACAAGCCCTGGTGCAATACGTTCTGACGTATAGCCTGGGCCAACGAGATCCAGAGGTGGGGCAAATCACGCTGGAGGAGTGGTCTCAGATCAGGGACCTATGCACCCTTCTGCACAGTTTTGAAATGGCGACGAAGATGTTTAGTGCTGACGATGCCATTATCAGCATGACTATTCCGGTGATTTACATGCTGGAGCACATGTTAAACAGAATTCGGAGTCAGGTGGTGGCACAAGAGGAGGTGGAGGAAGTAGAGGAGGAGGAGTTGTATGCGGAAGGGCTAACATCTGCAAGGTCCAGACGGTCGGCAGCACCAAGGCGGCAGGCATGTGAGGGTGGGGGAGATAGTTTTACCAGGGCGCAAGGTAGCAGCCAAACTAGTGAGGAAGGTGCAGGAGCCCAGGAAGAAGTGGAGGACGAACTGATGGAAGACTCATCAGATGAGGGAGACCTTGATCACATTTCTGTTGTGCGAGGTTGGGGGGAGAGGACAGAGGAAGGAAGCATGATTGTTACCTCGCCACCAACACAACAGGGACTTGGTGCTCCTGGATGCGCAACACACATGAGTGCCTTTTTGCTGCACTACCTGCAACATGACCTTCGAATTGTGAGAATTAGAAATAATCCTGACTACTGGGTTGCCACACTGTTAGATCCCCGGTACAAAAGTAAATTTGCCGAAATTATTCCTGCCATAGAAAGGGATGCACGCATGCAGGAGTATCAGCAGAGACTGTTGCAGAATCTTACATGTGCTTTTCCACAAAACACCAGTGGTGCACGTAGTGAATCTCACAGTTCCAACTTGCCAACCGTGGGACCGTCAAGTGTTCAGCACTCAAACCGTAACAGAACCACAGTATCTGCTGGTAACATCAATTTTGCGGAATCATTTCACCACTTTTTTAGCCCATCCTTTGCAAGGCCACAGGAGACAAGAAGTCTGACACATAGTCAACGCCTAGAGACGATGGTACAGGAGTATCTCCAAGTAAACATTGAAGCCATGACTGTGTCACTGGACCCTTGCTCTTTTTGGGCTTCCAATCTGGATAAATGGCCGGAGCTAGCCACTTACGCCTTGGAGATCTTGTCATGCCCCGCAGCCAGCGTTCTGTCTGAACGTGTGTTCAGCGCTGCTGGTGGTGTGCTGACAGATAAGCGCACGCGGCTCTCCACTGATAAGGTAGACAGACTCACGTTCATAAAGATGAACAAATCATGGATCCGAAATGACTTTTCTACCCCTGTGTCATCCTGGGGAGAGCAAAAGCTTGATGATTGGTTAAAATCACCCTACCAACCGTTTTAAGCTTTCAAATTACTAATCATGTTTATCTGTATCTTGGCTGGAAAATAATTTGGGCTTTGTAGCAGTGTGCAGCACTGATTCTATTAGGCCATCTATAATAAGGTCCACCAGATTTAAAATTACTAATCATGTTTATCTGTATCTTGGCTGGAAAATAATTTGGGCTTTGTAGCAGTGTGCAGCACTGATCCTATTAGGCCATCTATACTAAGCTCCACCAGATTTAAAATTAATAATAATTTTTAGCTGCATCTAGCCCGGAAAATAATTTTGGGGCTCCGAGATGCGCAAGACACATAAGTGCCTTCTTGCTGCACAACCTGCAACATGACCCTCATATTGTCAGAATTCGAAGTAATCATGACTACTGGGTTGCCACACTCTTAGATCCCCCAAACTTTTCGATCAACCTTTTCATTTTAATAAAGACCAAAAAAATGGTCATTTTTGAAATTATAAGCATTAGCAGGTTATTAGAAACTGAAATCAAACAGTTTTCAACTCAAAACTTTATTCTAGGTGATGTTACATTTTCACATAGGACCCCTTCTTCGAAAGGAGCTTCTGAACTCTCTCGTCCATTGAATTTGTCAGGTTTTGGATGGTTTCTGCTTCAATTGTTTTGCATGAGGACAGAATACCCTCCCAGAGGTGTTGCTTAGATGTGAACTGCCTCCCGCCATCATAGACACTCCTTTTGATGATGCTCCAGAGGTTCTGAATGGGGTAGAGGTCAGGGGAGCATGGGGGTCACACCATAAGTTTGTCCCCTTTTATGCCCATATCAGCCAGAGATGCAGATGTTTTATGTGCAGCATGAGATGGTGCATTATCATGCAAAAAAATGATCTTGCTGTGAAATACACGGTTCTTCTTCTTGAACCATGGCAGGAAGTGCTGTTTGAGAAAATCCACATACATTATGGAGTTCATCTTTAGCGCCTTCAGGGATCCTAAAGGGGCCGACAATCTCTCTCCCCATGATTCCAGCCCAAAACATTACTCCACCTCCTCCTTGTTGGCGCTGTAGCCGTGTTTGCGTGGGGTGTCCATCAACCAGCCATCCTCCACTCCATCCATCTGGACCATCGAGCGCTGCACGGCACTCATCCGTGAACAAAACAGCTTTGAAATCAGTCTTCATTTAATGTTTAGCCCACTGGAGCCGTTTCTGCTTGTGTGAAGTGGATAGAGGAGGTCGACAGGATGGCGTATGAACAGCTGCAAACCTCTGAAGGACCCTGCATCTTGTTGTTCGGGGGACGTTGGAGGCACCAGCAGCTTCAAAAACTTGTCTGCTGCTATGACAAGGCTTTTTGCCGCTGCTCTTTTAACCTGACGTAATTGCCTGTAGGAAAGAGTTCTCAATTTGCCCTTATCAGCACGCACACGTGTGTACTGTGAATTAGCTACATACTTCTTGATTGCCAAGACACTTCATCCTGATCATCGCACAATGTTGATTGTAGTCATGCCTTGACCTAAACACTCCACAATTTGTTGCTTCTCAGCAGCTGACACATCCTTTTTTTTTCCCATTTTGGCAGAAAATGTAGGCTGCTTAATAATGTGAGACAGCCTTCTTAAGTAGTCTTGCCTTTCATTGGACACACCTGCCAAACTAATTAGCACAGGTGTCTGCAATTGCTTACAGTGATATAAAGAGCCCTGACACACATCACCATCAATGAGTTTAACTGACAAACAAATTCTTCCCTTATCACTCCTAAACACTTTTTGCATAATAATTTGGAACACAGTGTACATGTGCTTTTCCACAAAACACCAGTGGTTCACGTAGTGAATCTCACAGTTCTAACTTGCCAACCGTGGTCTGTATGGAGTTGTTCAATAAAGGGCCCAAAATTAAGATAACATAGATGGGAGAGGTCTGTATGAATAGGAATTCCTAAGTATTTGATACCCTGTGAGGGCCAGGCAAAGGGAAAGTTGGACTGGATGGAATCCTATATGGATTTGGGGAGGGAGACATCGAGGGCCTCAGACTTCGCTGCATTGATTTTAAAATTTGACCATGTAACAAAGTGATCTATTTCAGCCATAACAGCATGGATGGATATATGTGATTGAGTGATATATACTAGGACATCATCAGCAAATAGAGAGCACTTGTACTCGGTGCCTCCCACCTCAATCCACCTAATATTGGGGTTATGGCGAATTGAAGAGAGCAGGTGCTCCGTCACTAGGATGTATAAGAGAGGGGACAGAGGACATCGCTGCCTTGTCCCATTGGTGATTGTGAAAGGTGATGAAAATGTTCTGATGCACCCCCTGGGCCTTGGGACACCCGGACCCGGAGCCTTTTTGGTGGATGCTGGTGGTTGTAGTCTTCGTGGCGGCGACCCGGTTCCGTGGCTCAGGGTGGTCAAACCAGTGGCGGAACTATTTATGTGGTTTTGATGTTTAAATGTCCGACTACGCCACCCGTGGATTGCGGTCAGAGTGAACCGCCGCTGCAGGGCAGACCGCTGAGGCTGGTGTTGTGGGTGCAGCAGAGCATAGCATAACTCCCCACGGGAGGAGTATAGCCTCAGGGCAGTGTATGCGGAGGATGGGGGTGATGGTGCAGGGCAGCAGCAGTAACGACACGGAGTCAGTGATGCAGTCCAGGGCCTTTACTCACAGTTCTTATTATCCAGACCACGTCTGCAGGTAACGGCTGCCCACGTCGTACTGTGCTCACCAGGTGAGGGGCTCAGACAACTCCCAGATAACTTTGGAGCTCTTCACAGGACCCCCTTTGTGTGTCCTTTGTCTGGCCTTTCTTACCAACCCTTCTGTCCGGCTGCCTCGGGCCTCCTCTTGGTAAACTTGGCGCCAGTTTCCCTGACCCTATGTGGTGCCTTCCTAGCGGGTGTAGCGAGGGGCTGCGCCACATAAAATGTCAGAGCCTCCGGTTTCTAGCTGAGGGTCGTTTCCTGCCTCCACTAGTTTCGGGGACCGGTCTCCTCCTTTGGCCTGACCACTCCACGCAGGTGGATTCGGGCGTGCGGTGGCGACTCGCCCGTCCGCACCCTTGGGATCCCTTCATTCCTCGTTCCTGGAGCCTTCTCCGCTCCTCTTCCTTCCTTCTCCCTCTTCCAGGCCTGGGCCTCTGTTACTAGGCCTGCCTCCGGAGCAGAGCTCATGCAGAGCCCCTGCTCCCTGCCACTTCTGCTCAGACTTCTCTGCACTGAACTAAGATGGTGCCCACCTTTTATACTCCCTTCTCAATGCACCCAGGAACTGCTTCCTCCCTGCTCCTGCACTACAGGGTTCCCCTTCCTCAGTGTTCCCTCCCCCCACTCCAGCCAGGGACAGGGACTGTCGTGCCCATCTCAGAGGCATATTGGTCTCCCTGCCCCACGGCAATGTGGTGTAATGCATGCAGGTGTCGGGTCCTGATCCACACTCCATCCTTACCTGAGAGTGAGATATCACACCTCTGGGTGAGGTGCAATACCTCTGTAGCAACCGAGCCCTCAGGGTGCTACAGTTCCATTTATCTTCAGCCTAGGTGATGTATTGTGATACAGGGCCGTGATTTTGGCTATAAAAGGGTCCCCTAGACCCCTACCCCAAGCTTTTTAAGAGAATCATATATGGCGTGCCAGGAGACTCTATGGAATGCTTTCTCAGCATCCAACGAGAGTATCTAATTACAAATTTTTAACTGCATCTAGCCCAGGAAATACTTTGTGCCTAGTAGCAGTGTCTGCTAGTCAGCGGATTATCCCGGCTGTTAAGCAAGCTACACCACCTGTAGTTTGGACACTTTATTTTTTCAAAGGAAATGCTTCGGGACCACGGGATACTCAGTGAAGAGCATCAGGAGGCACCCCAAGGCATAGGGGCTGGGACTGGCAGTAGGATGCCTTGCGGTGGACAGCCGAGCTCGATCCTTATAAAAGCTTTTTAACTGCAGCAGCTTTAGTGGACGCTACTGGATCTGGAATTACGCGGCTGCTGGCATGAGACTTGCCCTCCAATAGATCCTTGTAAATGGATTTAAAGTGTATTCATTCAAATTAGAGAGACAATTTATATTAAAAAGCTTAGAGCTGCCTCCACCACAGAGGGGCTCGCTCGACCCACCAGCGGACAGGCACCAGTATTGGGAGTGGGGGGCTGGCCGTCAGGGTTCACCGCGGCTCTGGCACAAACCCGGCGACACGGAGGTGGCACGGGCAGGAGCGGACTGAACGTGTCAGCTTCTCACTTTTTGGATTTTAGAAGGGCATGACATGCCTATATTTGTGTCTCCCTCTCCTTTTACTCCTCCACCTCTTTTCTTTTCGCATGACTATATGTACTTGTCACTTTTCCATGTGTTAGTTGTGTCTTCTGAGCAGTTTGTCAGCTTTTGGACACCTTTGAAGGTGTTTTCTATGTGTTTCTATGTGTTTTTGTTTGCCTGCCATTGGTTTTAAGAGTGTTCGAAGGTGTTCGACGAACAGTTCGACGAACAGTTCGGCGAACACACGGGTGTTCGACGAACCGAACCGAACTCGAACACTACGGGGGTGGCTCAACACTATTCTTCACAGCTCCCAAATCTCCAGCTGCCCGTCTGAGTATGAGGTAGAACAGATGGTTGAGTCTGCAGAGCTGTTTATGTAGCGTCCCGAGGGTTCGGCCGCTACAGGGGTATTGCACCTCTGCCAGAGGTGTGGTATTCCACTCCCAGGTAAGGATGGAGTATGGATCAGGGCTCAGTTAGCTGCATACAGCACACACACCCCATTTCCGAGGGACAGCTCAACGGTGCTCCCACTAGACAGAAGTGCAGGCACGACCGACTATGTCCCTGTCTGGAGTAGGGAGGGGGGTGGAACACCCAGTGCTGTAGGGGCAGATAGGGGTTGGTTCCTGAGCGTAGGTAGGAGCCCATTGGTTGCTGGTCACCTGGGCTCATGTTTCTAAAGGGAGGTATAAAAGGTGGGCACCATCTTAGTTCTGGGTCAGTTCAAGCAGGAGGAGAAGAGAGAGGAGTTCGGCGGCCGGAGAGGGCTGACAGGGAGCTGTGGCTCAGTCTGGGCCCAGCTCCATGAGGCAGGCCTGAGGAGAGGGCCAGGAACAGAAAGTAACAAGAACAGAAAGAAACAAGAACAGAAAGGAACAGAAACAGAGAGGAACAGCAAAGAAAGAGAGGAAGAAACAGAAGGGCTCAGGAACAAGAAGGTGGAAGAACCTTAAGAACCCACGAGAATCCAGGGTGCAGGGTCAGGCAGATTAAGGGTACCGGATCCCAAGTTGGTGGAGGTGAAACAACCCTCAGCCAAAGACCGGAGGTCGTGATCATTTATTGGTGCGACACCTCATCAAACCTGCTAGGAAGGCACCATATAGGACAGCGGAGGACGGGGCCCACGTTTAACCGCACAAGTCCGCGGTAGCTGGACAAAAGTGGGTCACTGGTGAGGCAGTCCAGAGAAAGGACCAAAGGGGGTCTTGAGTAGTGTTGAGCATTCCGATACTGTAATATCGGGTATCGGCCGATATTCGCGGTATCGGAATTCCGATACTTAATTCCGATACTTTTACAATATCGGATACCGGAATCGGAAGTTCCCATAATGCCTGCGCTCTGTAGTGTCTGTGAAGGATGACAAGTTGGATGGCAGCGCGATCCAGCCTGTCATCAGAATGCCATCCCAGCGGGGGAGAATTCTCCTGATTGTTTAAAAGCCGGCGGGCGGTATAAAGCCGCCGGCTTTTAAACAATCACACAGCCCCATACTGCTTCCCCGCAGCCTCCCACCCCGATCCTCCGCTCCCCTCGCCACCTCCCATCCCGATCGTAAGTTAGGACCGGGCGGGGAGCGCAGCTCCAAGGAGCGGGGAGTGAAGGACCCGGGCGGGGAAGCCGGCAGTGAAAAGACTTCACCGCCGGCTTTCCCGTTCTGTGCTTTCCCGCCGGTTATTTCAAATGAACAGCTGAGGTATCAGGTGATGCCGATCAGCTGTTCATTTGAAGTCGCCGCGGTGCCCTCAGAGGGTTCATGTGAGTTCATGCTTGACTGCATGAACTCACATGAACTTTCCCACGGCCGCACAGGTCAGCCTCACCTCCCAGACCCGTCATGATTAGTGTGTGTGCGGGGTGTGTGCGCGATGTTTGTGCGGGTGTGCGCGGTGTCTGTGCGATGTGTGCGGGGTGTGTGTGCGGGGTGTCTGTGCGATGTGTGCGGGTGTGTGCGTGCAGGCAGACATAGGCCGATGTGACACTACTACTCCCATCGGCCTATGTCTGTCCCCCGTCCACTCCTGCCAGCAGGATCAGCTCAATGGGAGCAGTAGTTCCCATCAGACTGATCCTGCTATTTAAATTGCCCTACTGTGTCCCCAATAAATGTTAAATACACGTCATTGGTGGCCAGTGGTTACCTAAAAGAAATTAGTTCATACATTACCTGTCCCCGCCGATCGCCACCTAAAATAAAGTAAAAAATAAAAAACTACACCTATACTCACCAAGACACCTAATTCCCCGAAGCCATCGATCTCCTGTAATAAAATATAAAATAATAAACCACAACCTTATCCTTACCCCTCCGTAGTAGTCCACGAGTGTCCCACGAAGATCTCCAGTTCAGAGCAGCCACATAGAATGTGACCGCTCTGAACCGCTGCCGCCGCTAGAATGACAGCATAAGCGGGTTCACCGGAGTTCAGGCAGCGCTGCTCCGGTTAGCTGCTTTACGGCCCTGCTGTATAGTGAGAAATTCCCACGGTACAGCAGTGCCGTAAAGGAGGTCTCCGGAGCTGCGCTGACTGAATGCACTCCGGTGACCTCAGTCAGTGGCTCCCGCTGCCGGGAGCGGACGTGTTCCCGGCAGCGTGAGCTTACAGCAGCCATGCACAGCTGTCACCATCTCCAGATGTGACAGCTGTGCATGGGAGATCAGCGCAGGAACGTGGACAGGTAACTATTATTTTTAGTAAACTAAGAATTAAATAAAATTGTGTGTTTTATTTCAAATAAATTATTTTTTTCTGGGTGTAGTGTGTGTTTTTTCTTTTTAACACTTTGTAGGTTAGTAATGGGGGTGTCTTATAGACGCCCATCATTACTAACCTGGGCTTCATGGCAGCTGGCGCTGACATGAACCCCACCACTATTACCCCCTGCCACCGCACCAGGGCAGCGTGGAAGAGCGAGGCTAAGTGCCAGAGTTGGCGCATCCTATGGATGCGCCATTTCTGGGGCGGCTGACGACTGGTGTTTCTAGCCTGGGAGGGGGCCAATATTCATGGCACCCTTCCTGGGCTATTAATATCAGCCCCCAGCTGTCTGCCTAGCCTTTGCTAGCTATTAAAATAGGGGGGACCCCACGTCATTTTTTTGGGGGGGTCCCCCATTTTAATAGCTAGTAAAGGCTAGGTATTCAGCTGGGGGCTGATATTAGTAGCCTGGGAAGCTCCGTGGGTTTTACCCCCTTCCCAGGCTTCAAACATCTGCCCCAGCCGTCTGCTTAACCTCCGCTAGAGACTAAAATTATGGGGGATCCCACGCCATTTTTTTTTTAAATAAATCCATTATTTTAACACTAAATGACATTTGAGGAGTTAATAAAGATGCAGTCCCTAAATTATTATTTATTTTTTAATTAATTTTTCCCAAAACTTTTGACGTGGGCTTCGCCATATTTTTGTATGCCAGCCAGGTACAGCATCCAGCTTCTATGAACGCGCCATTTTCCGGGGCGGCTGCGGACTGCAATTTTCAGCGGGGGGCAGAAAGCTTGGGCCTCCCTGCGCTGCAGATTCCATCCCCCAGCTGCCTAGTTGTACCTGGCTGGACACAAAAATAGGGAGAAGCTCCACGTTTTTTTTTTTTTAATTATTTCATGAAATTCATGGAATAATTAAGAAAAAAAGGGCTTCCCTATATTGTTGTGTCCAACCAGGTATAAATAGGCAGCTGGTGGTTGGGGGCAGCCCGTTCCTGCCTGCTGTACCTGGCTGGACCCAAATATAGTGCAAAGCCCCACGTCAATTTTTTTTAAATTATTTCAGGAAATTCATGAAATAATTAAAAAAAAATTATGTGGGGCTTCGCCCTATATTTGTGTCCAGTCAGGTACAGCAGGCAGGAACGGGCTGCCCCCAACCACCAGCTGCCTATTTGTACCTAGCCGGACACAACAATATAGGGAAGCCCTTTTTTTCTTAATTATTCCATGAATTTCATGAAATAATTTAAAAAAAAAAATACGTGGGGCTTCGCCCTATTTTTGTGTCCAGCCGGGTACAACAAGGCAGCTGGGGGCTGGAATCCGCAGCGCAGGGAGGCCCAAGCTTTCCGGGCCCCACCCGCTGCAAATTGCAGTCCGCAGCCGCCCCGGAAAATGGCGCGTTCATAGAAGCGCCATCTTCTGGCGCTGTACCCAACTCATCCAGGGCCCTGGTGCGGTGGCTCACTGGGTAATAAAGGGGTTAAGTCCAGCTTGGCATTATCAGCTGGCCCTAAGCCCGAAATTCATGGGGTCACGCCAATATTAGACATGACCACCATGAATTTCTAGTAAAGTATTTAAAAAAAACACAAACACCCAGAAAAAAGTCCTTTAATTGAAATAAAGACACAATTCTTTATTGTTCTAAATTAAACCATACTTACAGTCACGCCCATTCCAGCTGAAGCCAACGATCTCCTGCAATAAAAGTAAAATAATAAAGCAACCTCATCCTTACCTTTCCATGGTTCCCAGGACAGCTTCAGCTCTGCTACATCGAGATGACAGGCTGGACCGCAGCAGAACGCTGCCATCCAGCCTGTCATCCCGCAGACACTGAGAAGCGCAGGCATGCTTGCGCTCCTCAGTGTCTCGCTGTGACGGCATCCAGATGAGCGGAGGTCATGTCCAATGAACTCAGCTCACCTCATGCACGTCACTGACAGCGTGGGAAAATTCTCCTGCACTCAGCGCTTCAGCGTGAGAATTTTCCCACGCTGTCAGTGACGTGCATGAGGTGCGCCGAGTTCATTGGACATGACCTCACCTCATGCACGTCACTGACAGCGTGGGAAAATTCTCACGCTGAAGCGCTGAGTGCAGGAGAATTCTCCCACGCTGTCAGTGACGTACATGAGGTGAGCCGAGTTCATTGTCGGCTCATCTGGATGCCGTCACAGCCAGACACTGAGGAGTGGAAGTATGCCTGCGCTTCTCAGTGTCTGCGGGATGACAGGCTGGATGGCAGCGTTCTGCTGCGGTCCAGCCTGTCATCTCGATGTAGCAGAGCTGGAGCCGTCGTGGGAGCCATGGAAAGGTAAGGATGAGGTTGGTTTATTATTTTTCTTTTATTGCAGGAGATCGTTGGCTTCAGCTGGAATGGGCGTCATGGTAAGTATGGTTTAATTTAGAACAATAAAGAATTGTGTGTTTATTTCAATTAAAGGACTTTTTTCTGGGTGTTTGTGTTTTTTTTAAATACTTTACTAGAAATTCATGGTGGTCATGTCTAATATTGGCGTGACCCCATGAATTTCGGGCTTAGGGCCAGCTGATAATGCCAAGCTGGCCTTAACCCCTTTATTACCCAGTGAGCCACCGCACCAGGGCCCTGGATGAGTTGGGTACAGCGCCAGAAGATGGCGCTTCTATGAACGCGCCATTTTCCGGGGCGGCTGCGGACTGCAATTTGCAGCGGGTGGGGCCCAGAAAGCTTGGGCCTCCCTGCGCTGCAGATTCCAGCCCCCAGCTGCCTAGTTGTACCTGGCTGGACACAAAAATAGGGCGAAGCTCCACGTTTTTTTTTTTAAATTCATGAAATTCATGGAATAATTAAGAAAAAAAGGGCTTCCCTATATTGTTGTGTCCGGCTAGGTACAAATAGGCAGCTGGTGGTTGGGGGCAGCCCGTTCCTGCCTGCTGTACCTGACTGGACACAAATATAGGGCGAAGCCCCACATCAATTTTTTTTAATTATTTCATGAATTTCCTGAAATGATTTAAAAAAAATTGACGTGGGGCTTCGCACTATATTTGTGTCCAGCCAGGTACAGCAGGCAGGAACGGGCTGCCCCCAACCACCAGCTGCCTATTTGTACCTGGTTGGACACAACAATATAGGGAAGCCCTTTTTTTCTTAATTATTTCATGAATTTCATGAAATAATTAAAAAAAAAAATACTTGAAGCTTCTCCCTATTTTTGTGTCCAGCCAGGTACAACTAGGCAGCTGGGGGATGGAATCTGCAGCGCAGGGAGGCCCAAGCTTTCTGCCCCCCCCCCCCCCCCCGCTGAAAATTGCAGTCCGCAGCCACCCCAGAAAATGGCGCGTTCATAGAAGCTGGATGCTGTACCTGGCTGGCATACAAAAATATGGCGAAGCCCACGTCAAAAGTTTTGGGAAAAATTAATTAAAAAATAAATAATAATTTAGGGACTGCATCTTTATTAACTCCTCAAATGTCATTTAGTGTTAAAATAAAGGATTTATTTTAAAAAAAATTGACGTGGGGCTTCGCCCTATATTTGTGTCCAGCCAGGTACAGCAGGCAGGAACAGGCTGCCCCCAACCACCAGCTGCCTATTTGTACCTGGCCGGACACAACAATATAGGGAAGCCCTTTTTTAAAAAAATTATTTCATGAAATAATTAAAAAAAAATTGACGTGGGGCTTCGCACTATATTTGTGTCCAGCCAGGTACAGCAGGCAGGAATGGGCTGCCCCCAACCACCAGCTGCCTATTTGTACCTGGTTGGACACAACAATATAGGGAAGCCCTTTTTTTCTTAATTATTCCATGAATTTCATGAAATAATTAAAAAAAAAAATGCGTGGGGCTTCGCCCTATTTTTGTGCCCAGCCAGATACAACTAGGCAGCTGGGGGCTGGAATCCGCAGCGCAGGGAGACCCAAGCTTTCTGGGCCACCCCCGCTGCAAATTACAGTCCGCAGCCGCCCCAGAAAATGGCGCGTTCATAGAAGCGCCATCTTCTGGCGCTGTACCCAACTCATCCAGGGCCCTGGTGCGGTGGCTCACTGGGTAATAAAGGGGTTAAGGCCAGCTTGGCATTATCAGCTGGCCCTAAGCCCGAAATTCATGGGGTCACGCCAATATTAGACATGACCACCATGAATTTCTAGTAAAGTATTTAAAAAAACACAACACCCAGAAAAAAGTCCTTTAATTGAAATAAAGACACAATTCTTTATTGTTCTAAATTAAACCATACTTACCATCACGCCCATTCCAGCTGAAGCCAACGATCTCCTGCAATAAAAGTAAAATAATAAAGCAACATCATCCTTACCTTTCCATGGCTCCCACGACAGCTTCAGCTCTGCTACATTGAGATGACAGGCTGGACCGCAGCAGAACGCTGCCATCCATCCTGTCATCCCGCAGACACTGAGAAGCGCAGGCATACTTCCACTCCTCAGTGTCTGGCTGTGACGGCATCCAGATGAGCCGAGGTCATGTCCAATGAACTCAGCTCACCTCATGTACGTCACTGACAGCGTGGGAAAATTCTCCTGCACTCAGCACTTCAGCATGAGAATTTTCCCACGCTGTCAGTGACGTGCATGAGGTGAGCTGAGTTCATTGGACATGAACTCGTCTCATCTTTATGCCGTCACAGCCAGACACTGCAGAGCGCAAGCATGCCTGCGCTTCTCAGTGTCTGCGGGATGACAGGCTGGATGGCAGCGTTCTGCTGCGGTCCAGCCTGTCATCTCGATGTAGCAGAGCTGAAGCTGTCGTGGGAACCATGGAAAGGTAAGGATGAGGTTGCTTTATTATTTTACTTTTATTGCAGGAGATCGTTGGCTTCAGCTGGAATGGGCGTGATGGTAAGTATGGTTTAATTTAGAACAATAAAGGATTGTGTCTTTATTTCAATTAAAGGACTTTATTCTGGGTGTTGTGTTTTCTTTTAACTTTGACTATGGGGTTAGTAATGGGGGTGTCTTATAGACGCCTCTCCATTAGTAACCTGGGCTTGATGTCAGCTGGCATTATAAGCTGACATCAACCCCAGCCCTATTACCCCCTGCCACCGCACCAGGGCAGCGTGGAAGAGCGAGGCTAAGTGCCAGAATTGGCGCATCCTATGGATGCGCCATTTCTGGGGCGGCTGACGGCTGGTGTTTCTAGCCTGGGAGGGGGCCAATATTCATGGCACCCTTCCTGGGCTATTAATATCAGCCCCCAGCTGTCTGCCTAGCCTGTGCTAGCTATTAAATTAGGGGGGACCCCACGTTATTTTTTTTGGGGGGTTCCCCCATTTTAATAGCTAGTAAAGGCTAGGTATTCAGCTGGGGGCTGATATTAGTAGCCTGGGAAGCTCCGTGGGTATTACCCCCTTCCCAGGCTTCAAACATTTGCCCCAGCTGTCTGCTTAACCTCCGCTAGAGCCTAAAATTAAGGGGAACCCCACGCCAATTTTTTTTTAAATAAATCCTTTATTTTAACACTAAATGACAAGTACAGTAATCAACACTATCACTGTACTTCATATATATGTGACTGACATGTTTCTATCTATCTAATCTATGTGTGATTCTCTATTCTTTCTATTCTAAATTGTCGGGTACAGATGCTGAATTGCCGGCCGGCTTTCTTAAAGAGACGGTGCATGAAAACACTATTATTTTTTTAAATAAATCCTTTACACTAAATGACAAGTACAGTAAGCAACACTGTCACTGTACTTCTTATATATGTGGCTGACATGTTTCTATCTATCTAATCTATGTGTGAAGCTATATTCTGTCTGTTATAAATTGTCGGGTACCGCTGCTGAATTGCCGGCCGGCTTTTTTAAAGAGACGGTGCACGAAAACACTAATATTTTTTTTAATAAATCCTTTACACTAAATGACAAGTACAGTAAGCAGCACTGTCACTGTACTTCATATATATGTGACTGACATGTTTCTATCTATCTAATCTATGTGTGATGCTCTATTCTTTCTGTTGTAAATTGTCGGGTACCGGTGTATGCCGCTGATGAATTGCCGGCTTTTCATGTCATTCTACATTATTCTTAGTTGTTTTACTTCATGTAGAATTAACCTACAAGGAAAGAAAGGGTTTATTTTCATTCCGATATTTGTGTCCCATTGACTTGCATTGGTTTCCGGTATCGGAATCGGCGATATCCGATACTTTTTGGGTATCGGCCCGATCCAATCCGATACGATATTTCCTGATATCGGAAGGTATCGCTCAACACTAGTCTTGAGCCATACTCCTGAGCTGTCTGGGAGTTGACCGAGCCCCTCACCTGGTGGACGCAGCATGACTCGGGCAGTCATTCCCTGCAGAAGTGACTTGGATATTAACCGTGAGTAAAGACCCTGGACTGCAGTACGTTGTCTGTGTGCTTTTTCGCTCCTCCGGCATTACCGGTACTGGGACTCTCACCACCATCACTCCCACCATTCACTACACTGCCCTGGGGTCGCACTCTTCCCGTGGGGAGTCACACCATCCCAGCTGCATACATCATCGGCCCCAGCGGTCTGCCCTGCAGCAGCGGTTCCTATTAACCGCAATCCACGGGTGGCGTAGTCGGACATCTCTTAAAACATCTAAAAGACTGCCACTGGTCTGACCACCCTGAGCCACGGGACCGGGTCGCCACTACTACCCCCATCGTCTCCCTATCGCCCGGTTCCGAGTGCCCCACGGCCAAGGGGGCGAGTCAGCTTTGGCGTAGTCGGCAGGATTTCGTGCCCGCTAACAACGGGTACTGTGCGCCTGAAAAGAGACTGTTTCATTGTACTAAAGATGGCACCTGCCCCAGAAGAACGACCGTCATAATGTGCGCGCCAAAAGACCACAGGAGGCCGCCTCCCATCGTGGGCCGGGTCCCAGAATGGCGCCAAAGAGGAAGCCCGCCCCCAACAACCATGAGCACGGCGGTAGAAATGTCAATGTGGGGGGGCTGCCCCTGAGACTGATTGTCAGCAGAATGCTCTAGGACCACCCCCCATGGGGGCGGAAAGAGAAGAAAACTGCGGGGCAGGGGGTGGTCTGGATCAGTCTGGCCAGGCCGCACCCGGAGATGGAGAAAGGAACCAGCTCCAGCACTTTGGCAAGGGGCCTGCTGCAAGCCACACCACCATGCAGCCTCACAGATCTGCTAGCCCATCTTCCCAAGGAGGACCCCGAGTAGGCGCGGGCGGCACTGGAGGAGCTGGACCGGAGGATAGTCCGGGCGCAGCAGGACGTGATAGCCGGGTGGAAAGAAAAAGTGGCTCGGCGGGCTGTGACCCTGCAGCAGGAGGCGCCGCCGACGTCCAGGAGCACACCAGCCACCGAGGGCAATGAAGACAGAGCGGAGGCTGAAGACGACGCAGCAGAGGAGGCCGCGACAGCAGAGGCAGGTAACGGAGACGCCCCTACCCCGAACCCTGGGGCCTCCGACCTGCCCCTGCACCCTGTTGCGGAGCCCAAAGCACCTGGACTCGCCGTCGACACTGTGCCGCCACCGCCATCAACCGGCCCCCAGGCCGTCGACGCTGCCAGTGAGCCCCGCCCCACGCCGTCCCCTCTGACCCTGGGCGTGCTCAGTAAACCTCCACCGCAGGCCCGGCCGCAAGGCCTAGCGCCCCCGGGCGCCGCTGCCCCGACGGAACCCCCTGCACCTGCTGTACCACCCCTGGAAGCAACTAGGAAACAACCAGCACGGGCCTGGTCGCAAGGCCACGTGCCCCCGGGTGCCGTCAACCCGCTCGCGCCCCTTGCCTCTGCAGTACCACCACTGGGCGCAGATCTCTTCGCCCAACATACCAGTCTGGATGGGCTTCCTTTCATCTGGCCCCCCCGAGTATGTCAACCCCCGCTTTCGGAGGAGCCTGCCCGCGGAGGTTGGAGTACCATCTGAGCCCCTCATTCCTGCTCCGGCGCCTCAGGAAACCCCCCAGCTATCATTGGAGGATGCCCAGTTTGAATGGGACCCCACTGGGGAGGACCTAATGGGGTTCACAAAGGAAACGCGGGCAGACGCAGCCGAACGGCGGGAGGCCTGCCGCCAACAGCTGGAGATGTTTGAGAGGGAGCAGCGAGAGCGGCGCGTGAAACAAGAGATGCTGCAGGTCCGGAGCGCGTAGCAGAAAATGAAGGCCCGGTGAGATCCCCGAACTGCCCGCAGTCCCCGAGTCACCGGAACTGTTGTGAAGTTCCAGATGGAGCGCGGCTGGGGTTTCATCCGAGACCCTGAGACCATCAGCGACGTGTTCGAGACGAGGAGGGATGTGGAGAGCCACCTGCCGGAAGGTCATCGAGGGCGGGACCTATTTCCAGGGGATGTGGTGTCTTACACCCGGCACCAAGGCATGAAGGGATGGTACGCCCTCCACGTCCACAGAGTAGTAGAAGAGGAGGAACAGCACTACTCGGACTCTGAGTACCAAGAGGGCCCGGACGGGCCTGAAGATTATGAGGAGCAAGGAGCGGCTGGAGGGTATCGCTACCAGTAAACAGTAGCATACCAGTGTAAATAGTTACCCGTCTGGGTACAAAGGAACTGTTTGGGACTGTTTCCAGAATAAAGTGTGGTCCCCGTTGGGACTGATAAAGGACTGTATGACTGTTGCCCTATCCCCTAAGTAACCTGGCTGAGGACTGAGAGCAGCCATCCCTCTTCCCTTTAACAGGCTGAGGACTGTGAGCAGCCATTCCCCCTTTTCAACCGGCCGAGGACTGGGAACGGCCAATCCCTTGTATATAGTTGCGCTTCCTAAAGTGCCCCCTACTGGTTTTATATAAGAACCGCAACGTCTACCTCAAGACAAGTTTACTGGACTGTTGCACCTTTAAGAAGAAAGAACATCTGGTCGCAAGTTGCACCGCGGCCAGGATACAAGAATATGCCGTATTTGAAAATGTTTTACATGAGAAAGTTATATATGCTCCGGTAGTATTAACAATGACAAAGAAAAGTGTTTCCCATAAAGGGAATTGAACATTGTCATCCGTTTCTGATGTAGAAGGTTATTGAAAAGGTTTTGCATGTCCTGTAATTAACTGTTTTTGCTCTTTTCCAGCCCGAGGACATGCTGTGCTTTACCAGGGGGTAATGTAGCGCTCCGAGGGTTCGGCCGCTACAGGGGTATTGCACCTCTGCCAGAGGTGTGGTATTCCACTCCCAGGTAAGGATGGAGTATGGATCAGGGCTCAGTTAGCTGCATACAGCACACACACCCCATTTCCGAGGGACAGCTCAACAGTGCTCCCACTAGACAGAAGTGCAGGCACGACCGACTATGTCCCTGTCTGGAGTGGGGAGGGGGGTGGAACACCCAGTGCTGTAGGGGCAGATAGGGGTTGGTTCCTGAGCGTAGGTAGGAGCCCATTGGTTGCTGGTCACCTGGGCTCATGTTTCTAAATGGAGGTATAAAAGGTGGGCACCATTTTAGTTCTGGGTCAGTTCAAGCAGGAGGAGAAGAGAGAGGAGTTCGGCCGGAGAGGGCTGACAGGGAGCTGTGGCTCAGTCTGGGCCCAGCTCCATGAGGCAGGTCTGAGGAGAGGGCCAGGAACAGAAAGGAACAAGAACAGAAAGGATCAAGAACAGAAAGGAACAGAAACAGAGAGGAACAGCAAAGAAAGAGAGGTAGAAACAGAAGGGCTCAGGAGCAAGAAGGTGGAAGGGACCCTAAGAACCCACGAGAATCCAGGGTGCAGGGTCAGGCAGATTAAGGGTACCGGATCCCAAGTTGGTGGAGGAGAAACAACCCTCAGCCAAAGACCGGAGGTCGTGATCATTTATTGGTGCGACACCTCATCAAACCTGCTAGGAAGGCACCATATAGGACAGCGGAGGACGGGGCCCACGTTTAACCGCACAAGTCCGCGGTAGCTGGACAAAAGTGGGTCACTGGTGAGGCAGGCCAGAAAAAGGACCAAAGGGGGTCTTGAGCCATACTCCTGAGCTGTCTGGGAGTTGACCGAGCCCCTCACCTGGTGGACGCAGCACGGCTCGGGCAGTCATTCCCTGCAGAAGTGACTTGGATATTAACCGTGAGTAAAGACCCTGGACTGCAGTACATTGTCTGTGTGCTTTTTCGCTCCTCTGGCATTACCGGTACTGGGACTCGCACCACCATCACTCCCACCATCCACTACACTGCCCTGGGGTCGCACTCTTCCCGTGGGGAGTCACACCATCCCAGCTGCATACATCATCGGCCCCAGCGGTCTGCCCTGCAGCGGTGGTTCCTAGTAACCGCAATCCACGGGTGGCGTAGTCGGACATCTCTTAAAACATCTAAAAGACTGCCACTGGTCTGACCACCCTGAGCCACGGGACCGGATCGCCACTACTACCCCCATCGTCTCCCTATCGCCCGGTTCCGAGTGCCCCACGGTCCAGGGGGCGAATCATTTACTCATACTATAGCCTGGGAATCAGAGGTCGGCTCCAGCGCTTCTGTGAATCCAGATGAGGAAATTATCTGCACTGATGCCCAGAATCTTTATGAGTCGGATCCAGTACCATACGCTGAAGGTTCAGACCATAATGTAGACCCTCATTCCCAAAATGTAACTCATGTTGGTGGAGACAATGAGGAAGACGATGATGAGACTCAAATACCTGATTGGAGCGACAACTTTAGTTTTTTGTCGGGGCAGGAACAGGTTGGCTCTGAGGACGATGGGTGTGATAACGCACAGGGTGATGATGATGAGGTTGGAGATCCCACTTACTGTCAGCCCACAGTCAGCCAAGAGATGAGGTCAGCAGAGGAGGTGGAGGAGAATGCTAGTGACGACGAGGTCAGGTTGCGCCTTCCTGGACAGAGACGTAGTACTGGAAGCACGTCAACAACTGCATCCTCAAACACAACTCTGCCTCTCACCACCAGTCGTGGTGGCTCTTCAGGTCGCATGGGTGCTAAGCATTGCATAGCCTGGGCATTTTTTCAGATCGATAAAGATGACCCAACTCGTGTTATCTGTAACATTTGTCAGCAAAAGCTAAGTAGAGGCCAAAAAATACATAGTTTGAGTACTTCATGCATGAACCGGCACATGGACATGAAGCATAAGTTGCAGTGGGAAGCTCACTGTGCTACAATGCGGCCTAGCCGGCCGGGCCAACCACCGTCTGCCATATCTTGTGCATCCGCGGCCTCTTCATCCTCTGTGACTGGGGGGACAGCAGTAACACCTGTTTTGGGACGCAGACCTGCCACCTCTTTACCCGCAACAGCCAGCGTGATTGGCAGGTCATCATTTTCTTTGGAGGTGGTAACACCAGCTGGTGTTGAGCGCTGTCCGACATCGATAGCACCACCTTTGGATCAAGGCAACCTAACATGTCCGCCTGCATCTTCCTCACAGACTGGCAGTTTGCCGGGGACACCCTTATCAACCCCGTCTAAGCACAATAGCCAGCCCTCGGTCCCTCAGATGTGGACAAGTAAAAGACCATTTCCTCCTAGCCATGAGAAAGCTAAGAGGTTGAATTTCACCATCTGCAAGCTCTTGGCTACAGAAATACTGCCTTTCCGCCTGGTGGACACAGAGAATTTTCGAGACCTTATGGCGGTTGCAGTGCCCCAGTACCAGATGCCCAGTCGGCACTACTTCTCAAAGAAAGGTGTGCCTGCGCTCCACCAGCATGTCGCACACAACATCACCGCTTCTTTGAGAAACTCTGTGTGTGACAGGGTGCATTTCACCACAGACACTTGGACGAGTAGGCATGGACAGGGGCGTTACATGTCGCTGACTGGGCACTGGGTAACTATGGTGACAGCAGGACAAGGGGCTGCTGTCCAAGTCTTGCCGTCCCCACGAGTTGTGCGTCAATCCTCTTTATGTCAAAGTTCCTCCACTGCTTCTGCCTCCTCAACCTCCTCTCGGTCCTCCACCTGCACCCAAAGCCTGTCTAGTCATGCCACAAGCTTTCTAACTACGCAGAAGGGATCCTGCACACCTCCTTACTATGCTGGCAGTAGGGCTCAACGTCATTAGGCGGTTTTTACTTTGAAATGTCTGGGAAATGTGAGTCACACAGCTGAGGAGTTGTGGTCAGCTCTGGAGAACCAATTTCATGAATGTTTGTCTCCACTGGACCTGAAACCAGGGAAGGCCGTGTGCGATAACACTGCAAACCTGGGTGTGGCCCTTCGCCGGGGCAATGTCACACACGTGCCTTGTATGGCTCACGTGTTGAACCTGGTTGTCCAGTAAT